>NW_020874439.1:20612772-21241831 GCF_003935025.1 Abrus precatorius | reverse complement strand
TTTTGGAACACTCTATGTATTCAGTGTTCATCAATAATTTAGAATATCCCAAGAAAAAAGAATAAAAATTGAGCTTTTTTCCACCCAAAATTTGTTCTTTTTTGTGTTTGTTCTTTTTCGGGGGTTAAATTTGCTTAATTTCTAAGCTGGGTTTCTGGATTTGTAAACCCATTTGTGAAAAAATTCCAGCTTTCAAATCAGTTCTGGGTGGTGGGTGTGGGGAACAAAGGTGCTACCTTTTGAAAAACTGGAGTCTTTTGGGTGGTTGGTTTTGTGGTCACAGTTATTGTTCTTCTGCTTGGCAACTTTCTTAGATGAAGGCCATGCCCTTGCCTTTTGAGGAATTTCAAGGGAAGGGAGTGTTGGATTTTGCTTCAGCCTCAGATTCATTTTCACTGCTTTTGCATCATCCACAAAAGTGGACCATAGACAAAGAGGATTATTGCTATGTGGGCACTGAGTGCACCTCACTTCTTGACTCCAGAAGAAGCCCAAGCTCTCTTACTTGTTCGTCTACAATGTCCTCTTCTCTTGGCAGCAACAACAGCAATAGCAAGGGTGGTAGTGGTTCAGCCAACAACACCACTGTTTCAGCCCCTACAGTCTCTGAGAACCCTCCTCAGGAATCCTTGGAAACCAGCCCAGAAAAATGTGGGATGAGAATGGAGGACTGGGAGGGTCAAGATCAATCTATTCTCAGGTTAATCATGGGTGATGTTGAAGACCCTTCTGCAGGATTGAACAAGCTCTTACAAAGCAGTGGCTGTGCCTCTCAAAGTGTTGATTTCAATGCAGGTTTTGGTGTTGTGGATCAAGGGTTGAATAATATGGTAAGTGATTTTGACCCTTCTGTGCCTGGGAACTACCCTGGTTTTCCTTTCATTGAGAATATTGATGGCCAAAATGCAAAGGCTGGTTCTGTATCAGTTTCAGAATCTATATTTTCTTCTTCTGGTAATAACCCTCTTATGGTGTCATCATCTCCGGGTGTATTCACTTCTCAGCAGCAAGAGTTTGGAGTGGTAGATGAGAAACCTCAAGTCATCAATCCTCAGTTTATGTTGAACCAGAATCAAGTTCAGTTCTCTGAAAATCCCTCTTTCTTTGTACCATTGATGTACCCTCCAGTGCAAGAGCAACAAGTGTTCTCTCAGCATCAAGCAAAACGCCCCCTTTTTGATCCTGTTGGGCACAATTATCAGGTTCCAAGGTTGCCCCTTTTGGATTCAGGGCAAGAACTGTTTGGTAGGAGGCAACAAACACAGCTTCCATTGTTTCCTCATCATATCCAACCATCACAACAACAACAAACATTGGTTATGCCATCTGCTAAACCGCAGAAGGTGAGTTCCACCGGAGAAGATTCAAACCACCAGCTTCAGCAGGCCATCTTTGATCAGTTATACAAAACTGCTGAGCTGATAGAAGCTGGTAATCCGGTTCATGCGCAAGGGATATTGGCGCGGCTCAATCACCAGCTCTCACCAATTGGTAAGCCTTTTCAGAGGGCTGCTTTCTACATGAAGGAAGCCTTGATGTCACTGCTTCATTCAAATGTTCAAAATCTTTTGGCTTTCTCACCCATTAGCTTCATATTCAAAATTGGAGCTTACAAGTCCTTTTCTGAGATATCACCTGTTCTTCAGTTTGCCAATTTTACCTGTAACCAAGCCCTCATTGAAGCTGTGGAGAGGTTTGATCGAATTCACATTATCGATTTTGATATCGGGTTTGGAGTGCAGTGGTCATCATTTATGCAAGAGCTTGCCTTGAGAAATAGTGGTGCCCCTTCACTCAAAGTTACTGCTGTTGTGTCACCCTCAACCTGCGATGAGGTTGAGCTCAATTTCACCCGAGAGAATTTGAATCAACATGCCAAAGACATCAATATGTCGTTCGAGCTCAATGTTTTGAGCATTGAGTCATTTAATTCCCCTTCTTGTCCCCTGCTTGGTCAGTTCTTTGACAATGAGGCAATTGCTGTGAATATGCCAGTTTCATGTTTCACAAATTATCCATCCTTGTTTCCTTCAGTTCTCCACTTTGTAAAGCAGCTTAGGCCAAAAGTGGTGGTCACTTTGGATAGAAATTGTGACCGAATTGACGTATCACTTCCCATCAATGTAGTCCATGTTCTCCAATGTTATTCAGCCTTGCTCGAATCACTCGACGCAGTAAATGTGAATCTTGACGTCCTCCAAAAGATTGAGAGGCATTTCATCCAACCAGCCATCAAGAAAATTATACTTGGCCACCAGCATTCTCAAGAAAAATTGCCTCCATGGAGGAACCTCTTTCTACAATCTGGATTCTCTCCATTCACATTTACTAACGTCACGGAAGCTCAAGCTGAGTGTTTAGTTCAGAGGGCACCTGTAAGGGGATTTCATGTGGAGAGAAAGCCTTCATCTCTTATTCTATGCTGGCAGCGAAAGGAACTTATCTCAGTTTCAACTTGGAGATGCTGAGCAGCAACTAATTATTACCTTGTATTTTCAAAGGTGCATGGTAACTTACATTGCAGTTTATGTAATTGTTTGTGAAATTTAGGCTTATTGATGAGATCCCCAACACCCAAATGTTTTCTTAACTAAATGGGTACTAGTATGTCACTTTGAATATGGGTAGTAATTATGCCTTTCCCCACTTCCATCATCTAAGATGGGTAACTGTTTCTGTTATCTTGAACACAAAGCAAATTGCTTAGTAAGAAAGGAACGATTAAGCCACAATGCTGTCTCCTTTTTTGCTCTCATACATAGTCTAGTCTAGTCTTTCATTATTACTGTGTAACAAGTTGAATTTGGGATACATGATTTTAATATGCAGCATGAAAATATTATGTATGTGTGCAGGTGTTTAGTTATCTAGGACATTGTATTGAATCTTGTTGAACTTTGAAAGATTCAATTGGGTATTTGTCCAAAATGTGTGATTGGTTTGAATTAAAAATAGGGGAAGACAAATAATTGGTTCATATTGTAGTCTTTAAGGAAAGACACCCAAGATAAATTCTTGTATAATTAACATGTACTTTTGTTTATAATTTAAGAATTTGACATGAATATAAAACTTGGTGATAATTTTATAAGAATACTCCTATGTGTTTGAAAATTGACGTGTGTATACAAAAGCGGAAGAACATTTTTTTAATCTGGCCTTGTTTAGATACAGGTCCTCCTGCACTGGATTCATACTTTCATATCCTAATAAACTAACCTAAACACTAGGAATCCATGTATTGCATTTGCGTTGACTCTTTTTTTTCCCCTTTAAATTATAACATAAAATGAATTATCTGATTGATTGATGTTTTTAAATGAATAAATATAAGTTATCTACTGCTAGATTTGAATAATAAAAATAACGATAATTTAATTTGAATAGATATACTTATTTTAAAGTGTATCATTATTTAAATCATTCAAGTTTATCAGTAGATAACTCTTGCCTGTTCATTTAATTGAAATTTTTATCTTAAATAATTTAATGCAGAAAAGTTGATAGGAAATGGTAGGATTTGATCCAGTTCCTTCTACAAATCAACATAGATTTTTTCTAACTGCAAACTCAACAAATATGCAGGTAAATTTTCCAAGGAAGGTAGGATTCCTATTTAAAATAAATGTTTTAGTTTAAAATATAATATATAAAATTATATATTATAATAAATATTATATAATTTTATTAGTCTAATTTTTTTTTAAAAAATCCTCTATTTCCTTCCAAAATTCTTCTCCTAGTCAACTCCTAACATAATATTTGATTTGAGAAAAATTGAAGAAAGGAAAGGAGTTTTGTTTTTCATGTTTGGTTCAATGTTTTGAGAAGAAGAAAGAAGGGGAGGGAGTAAGCTTTTTCCATTTTTGCTCCCTTCAACCAAGTAAAAGAATTTGGAGAATTTTTTTTAAAAATAAATTGTACAAAATTATTCTTAACTTAATGAGCATGTTTAATTATCCCAAATATAATAATAAATATATTTATTCTCTTTTTCTTTCTAGTGAATCAAATAAATATCTCATTTATTAAAATTTCTTCCTCCTAAAATTGTTTGGACCCATGTTGGACTTTACTAACTAAACCACTTGACATATTTAAACAACTTAATTTTAGAAAAAAGTTTATTTATTTTTTTAATGGTTTCAAGGGAGGCGCAAGGAAGAGAAAAGTTGGCCATCGATGATTGAACTTCTGACGTAAACATCATAATAAGCTTTTGAAGATTTGGGCAAATGTTAATTATTGCCAATGCTTAATTTATCATATGTGATAAATGACATTATTATGCATGCTAGTAAAGTTCTAAAGGAGACCCTCTTTTTTCTTTGTTTTTCCCACCATACTATTATTTTTAGTAGTGAATGATTAATATGTTATTATTTATCACATTTAATTAAATAAATGAAAAAATGTTTTTATATTTTGATTAAATAATATAGTTGGTCAAATATTAACTATTTGTCAAAAAGCATCAGCACCCCGCAGAAAAAGGAATTGAAGAAATCTTTAATTCCATAAATATAAATTCAAGCGCAAGGATTTAAATCCTCAAGAAATTAATTTTGATTAAATAGTACCAAAGGTTTTACACAAGTTTGTTATTACACTATCTAACGAATTCCACATTTTATAAAATTATTTACACAATTAAATTTGTTAATATGTCAAAACAAAATTTTAAAAAATAGTAAAGTTACTTACAATTCATTTCAATTAAGTTAAATCCACAATTCGTCCCTCGAATAAAATATTATTTTAAGAACAAAAAATAGTTTTCTAAATGAAAATAGGGGATAACCCTCTCAAACACTGATAGCTAGCAATTCATCGTCTAAAAATTAGGAAGAAAGAAAATCTTATTGGTGAATATATTGAAAATGCATTTTAAGAAGGTAAATCTTGAAGGATAAAGGAATATACTATTATAAGGGAAATATCAAATTCACAATATTATACTAAATTGTAATTTTGGTCTAGTCATTTGATACTTTTAATACATCAATAAAGAGAAAGTTGATGTTTTAATCTTTGTAAAGTTAATTAACAATTTCTTAAACAATGTTAAGCATGTTCACAATATTATACTAAATTATAATTTTGGTCAAGTCTTTAATCTTTGTAAAGTTAATTAATAATTTCTTAAACAATGTTGAGAGTGCATGATAGTTAAAATTTGTAAAGTTGATATATTTTAGGTAATCACTTTCACAAATTATGTTTATAAACGCAGATTCAAGTATAATATAATTCTTATTTAGGAATTATGAGTTCCGCTAAAGGATTTATAAAGATGAGAAAAACTTAAAAGTCATTTTTGAGACGAATCTCTAAAGCTTTATTTAATAGTTTATAAAAAAAAATGAGAGGTAAGAGAGAAAAGGAAGAGAAAAAAGAAGGTAAACTCTCACTTTCCTTATTTTAAAAACTTTTTAACAAGGAAAAGTATCATAAAAACCCTCTCTTTCCCTCCCATTCTTCTAAGATTAAACTTGTAAATAAAATTTAAAGATCTTGATGTCACTCTACTCTACCATTTACTATTAACATTCAATCTTTCAAGAACTACTACTAGTAGTTTATTAACACATAAAGCAGTAAATTTAAGCTAAGATATTTGGATTTGTTAAAAAACATACATATAAATTCATTATTTATTATCAAAGATCATGCTATTTTACTATTTCTAAAAAAAATTTGATATATTTTATTGAATATTTTAAATTATTTAACAATTAATGTTAAATAATTGTATATTTGTATATTTTTGTTATAATAAATATTTTTATTTCAATACTTAATACTTTTAGTGAAGTAAAAGTACAAATTAGTCTTTTGGCATTTTGCAACAAACATTAACCAATCTTATAATCACTATTTACCATATAAATATAATTCTTAGTGGAATGCCACAAAATTTTGCTTGTCCTCAACTACTTGGGGGAGGAAGAATATGCCTTACTTCCTTTGCTTTCCAAAGAGCAAAATAAAATGTCATAAGGAATTGACTCACAACCCTCTTCAGCAGCTTTTCAACCTTGCGTAACACTCCTCTGTTCCCCCAAGAGGCTGAAGATGAAGCCATAACCTAAACAAAATTTGGACTTGAACCCTTCATACATTAAGTTGGAATTTGGGTTTTTTATATGCTCATTGCACTATTCAAATGATCCCTTTTGGAATAAAAACCAAATCGAACAATCAATTTCCTCAGAAATTCTCCCTCCCTAATAAGCCTTGTTCATATTGGTTTTGAAAGTTATGTTTGAAAATGAAAAATTGAAAATGTCTACATATATAACTTACCTTCATAGATTTCTTGCGACAAAGGAATGAGAAATAGATACTCATTTGGTTAGGATATGCATCATAATAGCTTCCCCCAAATGAAACCCCTTTATCCTTTTTTGAGACGTTCAAAAAGAATTCACTTCATTTTTCATTTAGTAAAATTAAACATTTAATCAATGATTTACATATGATTAATCGATGATTTTCTAATTGGAGTTTTGAATAAATTTAAATTGTTGTATTATTAATAATAAGTAATTTATTTGTTGAATATAAAGACGATATAATGGCTTATAATATGTAAATGTAAACATTTTTCAAAAGTAATTTATGATCATCTTAATAATGATCAAATATTGTTTGAAGGTCTGTCTAAATAATAGAAGTTCATTTATAACATTCATCTACTATTATAAGAAGTTTCTCTGTGTTGTTTTATTCTTACTTTTTAAAACAAATTGATTGAGCTAAATTGATTCTTAATTATTTCATGGTGTGAACAGAAAAACTCTGAAGAACAAGAACGATTATAATGCACTTGAAGTATAAATTGCTTTGATATCTCTCTGTAATATTAAAAGGAACAAATTTGTGTTAACATTTATTTATTAGACACAATTAGTTAAAAACTTAATAATCTCAAAATAATTTTAATAAGTTTTTTTGTTTGGTCTTGCTCTCAACTCTGTCCCAACTTCTCACTACAAGCTATAATGAAGCCATGTTAAGGTAGATTCTTGTTATTTTATAGTAACATTAGACTCTTATTATTCTAATTCGAGTTGAGTAAATTTATTAAGGTATCTTAATATTTTTATTAAAATTAAACTAAATCTTATTTAAAGAAAATAAAAAATCTAGCGCTTAAATTATAATTACTAAAAACACTTATTTATTTTTTAAAAAAAAACTCTACTTTTATCTTAATTATTTTAAATACAAGATTTGATAAAATAATATATAGGAATATGGGATTTTAGGGTTAATTTTGCTATATCAAATTTCAAAAATAATTAATGATAATTTTTTATACATGTGTTGAGATTCAAAGATTATAAAAGCTATCGTCAATCTTTTTTTTTTTTTTTTTATCAAAAGTCATCAATGACTATTTTTAATACATTTTTATAATTTTTCTCAAAAATTCATATTTAACATTTTTTTCAAATATAAAAAAAGCCCTACTTTTATCCAACCTTTTATTACTTGTTAATTTTTTGGGTGAACAAGAAATTGTTGGTGACATGGTCATTTTGTATTTATTGTTGCTGACGAATGATAGATTTTTTAGAACTAAGCCCATGCTCCTTTGCCGTATGATATGAGCTTGTAAAACACTCTAGACATTCAATAACATTCTACACCCCTCACCCTGCCGTTGACTGAATTTCACCCTCTTTATTCATAATATTTAAGTAACATCATTCATACTAAATATGACTGTTTATGTTTTACATTATATAAATCTCTCTCAATTAATATAATTATAGCATAGTTTTCTTTTCTATTAATATGGATTTCTCCTAATTTCAATCAGAGTCACAGACGTTTTTTTATTTATTAATTTAAGAATATTTGAATGATAAAAAATAATGAAATATTGAATATTATAATATCACTTAAATTCAAGTAATGCGAAGGTAATTTTTTCTACATTCATCTTTCTTTTTAAAATTAATTTCTTATCCAAATTTTTTTAATAATTTTTCAAGTAAGTGACTAAACTGATCTCAAAAGAAAAAGCTAATCAAATAGTTTCTTAAAATGTATATCATTAAATACATTGTTTTAATTTGAGTAAAATTTTAAAAAGTTAGGAAAAATAATTTTTATTTTTTTAAATTTTTTTAGAAGTTATGATAAATTTTCTCATTTAATTTTTATAAAATATTTAAAATATTTTTTAACTTATAAAAATATATATTATTTTTTATACTATTTTTTTTTTCTTTCTACAAACTTATCCAAATTAAACCATTAATTCTTCTTATAGTTGAATTTTGTTTAACTTCAAAGAAATGCTTATATGACACGTCAACTATCTAGGATGGCACCAAATAATTTTTTTTGTATAAAATATTTTTATCAATCCAAATAAAAATGTAATTTAGTTCAGAAAAAATTAATTAATTAATTAATTAACTTAAAATAAGAACTTGTTATTTGAAGTCTTGTTTGAGAATTAATTTTTAGAAAAAAAGAAAGGAGAAAAGGAGAAGCCTTATGTGATAATTATCCTTATTGAAAAGATTTTAAATTTTATTTTAGATGAAAGAACAAATATCTATAAACTCTAATAATCTTATGTTTTCTTAATTTGAGAAGTTTTATATGAACTCTCATTTTTCTTTTTTATTTTTCAAGGACTTTCTCTTTCTTTCTAAACTCTTAAATAAAGTCTAAATAAAATTATAAATTTATTGTTTTTTTATGATGAAAACTATAACATTTGTGGTGAAATTTTTTTGACATAATGGAAACTATAACCTTTGAGAATTTAATCTTTAAATGTAAAAGGAAATAATTTTTTTTCTGTAATTCATTGCCATTAATGGCATACAAATGATTCAAAAATTTGTTTTCTATTTGATCAGTTATATATATATAAAGTTAGTGTGTGGAATAAAAATAATCTTACTATTGACTTGTGTTATATTAGATCTTAATAATATATAATATTCATTTTATCAATTACGATAAAGTAAATTAATTTTATTAAAGGACTCCGGTTAAAAGTGTTGAAGTTTAAATAGTTAAATGATAAATTTTTTTAGTAATATTAGTACTGTTATGTTACGAGTACATAATAGAAATAAAAATATAATAAATATTATTGAAAATGATATGATATTATTAAATTTAAGATTGATAACATTTAAAAAATATTATTTATAAATTTATTATTATCTACTTTAAAAATATATTAATATTAAGTAACATTTAATAAGAGAACGAAATGCGAGACATATGAGCCGTACGTTTTGATTCTCTAAATGAAAATCTGGTCCGTCGAAATTTGCCTCGATATTTTCGAACCTCTAAAAAGCTTTCATTATGTCGTGTCGTCAGATTCAGCTTCGAAAAACAGGCCAACGTTGCCTATGGTTAGTGAATTACCATAATATCCCTACTTTCCCCATTCTTTACTCTGAGAATAGGACAAGAAGCTGAAGGTAGAAATGGAAACTAAGTAATTATGAAAAACCAGTGAGCCCAGTGAGCCTTTTCTCTGCCTCGTTGGTCTCCGTAAAAAGGAAAATAAGATATAAAAAGAAAAATACCTCTCGAAACTAATAGCCTAACTCGCGTTTGGAGAGCGTGCTGCACGCGCCTTCAAGGTGAGTGACTAATTCACATTGTCACGACTTAGTGAGTAAGAAAGTAATTTTCTTTTTCTCACCACAAATAATATTTTTCTTTTTTAATTTAATTTTATGAATTGTTACGTAAAGTATCTTTATTAAAATTAAAATCAGTTATGATAAAAATATAAGAAGTAATTCGATTTTATTTTTTTTATAAGTAAAATATATATTATTAGAGAGAGTTCAAGGAAAACTCAAAACTTATATACATAGAGAAAAATTAATATTTACTTAAAAAAATAAAAAGAAAAAACATATTTATACTTAGCTAAGACTGATGCAATTTCGTGGGTTCAAATACTAATTAGCTAACAAAATAGTTTTTCCTTTACTAACAAGTGATAGTCATTTTAAGGATTTCAGAATAATAAAATTTAAAATTTTTCTCTTATTCAAAATATCATTGGAAAACACAATTCGATTTCTATGTAACTACAAAGACCACATTGTATTTACTCAAATAATTAATAAAAATATCCATTCTCTTTTACTACAACCAACATCAATCGAAAAAAACAAGTGAGTTGATAAATTTGAAGGCAAAACCAGTGATAATCTAAGCTAACATGCAATAAAGTATTAGATTTGAAATGAAACTGAACATGTTAAAAATAAATGAGTTGAAAGTTTCTTTAAACGAAGTAATAAGTTATATTATCAATTTAAATACCACGATCAATCAGTAAACATTTACAAGAAAGTACATTTAATAACAATTACTAAGAAAATACCAGACACTTAAGAGAAATATTTTCTTTCCATAGTCTTTATGATTTTTTTTTTATCAATTTTATCATCTAAGCCTCCTCTAACTTGGGTTCTTGCAAAAATTTCCTTAGATTTGCTCCTCCAATCCTTAGACTCCCAAAATTTTAAGCTTTCCTTAGGAGAACTCAGATTCCTCTAAAAATCCAACCAAAAAATTAAAATTCATTATAAAAGTTAATTTGAGAGAAAAAATATATATTATACCTCCAAAAGACATAAGTGATGAGTTTTCAATAGAGGTGTTCATAAGTTAATTTAGGTTATATAAAAAATAATCTGACACCAATAAAAAATATTATGAGTAGTGTTGAATCAATTCAGTAATTTTTTTTCTTTACCTGGTTCAATTAACTTAACCAATGATAAGTTAGATTGGATAATTGAATTAGTATTTACAATATTATATTAAAAAATTATATATATATATATATATATATATATATATTATTGATGACCTAATTTCTATCTTAAATATTAAATTTATTAAAATCAAATGAAAAATTATTCATTTTAAAATATAATATAGATCTAAACCAAAGAGTTAAAATAATACTAAATAAAAAAAATATTTTGGTGACCTTTTATAAATTATAAAGTACAAAATTTAATATTTATTTTATAATTTAAAGCAATACACATAATATTTAAAAATTGAAAGATCAAATTATTTGTTAATATTCAATTTTTTACTTTAGACAATTCAAAAAAAATTGAAATGATGTAGTTATAGAAAAATAGCGCAGCTTCAATTAGTCATTGAATATGTATTAGATTTTAACATTACAAACTCATAATTTAATCTATACTTTATTCACTACAAGAAAAAAAATGATCTTAGTGGCGATTCTTTTTGCCTTTTACGGCAGTTTAAATTGCTGCAATTTGATACTTGCGGCAGTTGCTAAACCGCTACCATTTCAAGTGTCAGGAGGATGGTTAGCATCAGTTTAAAAACTGCTGAAACAACCGCCGCTATATAGAGTTTTGAGATAACGGCGACTTAAAGTGTGTATAGCGGCGATTCAAAAACTATCCCAAAATGCAATAAGAATGAAATGACAAAAATATTGTGATGGTTGTAAAACTGTCGCCAAAAAATGACAACCACCACAAAAAAATGACTATAATTAAAAAATTATTACGGCAATTGTAAAACCACTGCAAAAAAAATAGGATAATAAGAAATATTTTTTTTGTTAAATCATTGTAAAAAAAATCAGGATAATAAAAAAATATTATTGTAGCGATTTTATGCCAAATAAAGAAAATTAAACCTATTAATAAAATTAACAACAATTTATAATTGTTGCCAATGTCCACTTTGAAAAAAAAAAACTCATACTAACAGCCACATTTATAATTGTTGTAATAAGAAAAGAAATTATATAACAGTTTTAAACCATTGTAAAGTGTAAATTATGTCTTTTTTTCATCTATATTTTCAATTGAATTAGTGATTGAAATATTAAAACATAATATTTAGATAAAATTTCATAGTCATTCTAAATAAAAATAAAATCCATAAAAATTTTACACATTAGAAATTCAGGTGCCGTAATCCTAAATTACAAACAAAAAAATCTCTGAAGTAAATGAGAGAAAATAAAAATAATTATCCCATTCTCTCTAGCAGTAGAAAAATCTGGTGGTACTACACCACCCATATAGTGTGTGATGAAGTAATTGACTTGAACCTGTAGTACTGAAACTGCGGCTTCCATTTGTTGAATCTTAGCAGATTCAAAGGTATGACAGGATGAGGATGTCATCCTTTCACTATATCTTGGGGTAGAAGTCAACACTTGAAATGGGCACACCCCAAAGCCTATACCTTGAACATGACTTGGGTGTTCCTTTCCAAATATCTTAGTAAAAGTGTCATCATGCGCAGTATGTTGGGAAGAAGTCCCTTCACTTTCAAGCATGGCTAATTGGTCCTATATATAAAAAATATTTTTAATAATCATGCACAACTTACATAGTAAAATTGAAACCATGATAATTAAACATACACATCATTATGTTACATGAGACACTATAAAGTGAAAATAACAATATTTTAAATTTCTACAACCTATGAATATGTTAGAAGGATGAAAGTTTTTACACTTTTATCTCTAGCCTTATCATCAATATAAGATCCATCTTTTCTTTTATGGTTGATTGGATACATTTTAGTCCTAGAGAAACTTTGTTTATTCTTTGTTTCCTAAAATCAATGTTTGCTTAAGGTTAGTAACATAATATCACGAGAATTATAAAATTAGATAATGTCATGAGATTAGTAATCACACGTACCAACTCATGTTTTTTTCTAGCCAGCGACTTAGAACCAAGGTATGAGGGACTGTTTGCTTTTGTCGATTTTCAGCATTTTTGTCACACATTGCCTGTGGTATTAAAAAAACATCTTTAGTAATAAAAATATATATTTTAAAACATTTTAATATATCTCTAACTACCATAGTTTTAGGATCCAATCTATAGTAAATGAAAGCTACCCAATGGTCCAATTCAACCGCATCTGGACATGACGTAATATTTTGTTCTCTACTTTTGTCAAAATATATGGATGTTGAATAATTTCGTTCGATTATCTTTCCATTTCTTTTCAAGTTTTTGAAGTATATACTTTTTATGAGCTCCATCATTGACATCAAATTTTTCTTTCAAATAAAGGAAAAAGATAAAGTTAATATAATAATCAAGCAAACTAAAAGTAAATTTTTTTATATTGATTATAGTGTGAACCTTGATGGGCTTCTCATATATGATATTTTTGTGGCTGTCTAGAACCTTGTGCCAAGTCTTATAACAAATTGAAAAGTTGTTGTAGTTTTTAGCAACTGCTCCTAGAAACATCCCCAGCAGGCCACCTGAATTCCTAACTGGTTGGCCACCACTCCATTCTATCATAACCTTGGTCCCAGTCTCAAGATTCTATATATCTGTAATTGTCTCTTTTTTTTTTCCTGTCTTCACTATCCCATTCGCATCTAACATTGTGAAACAAAGGCAGATAATCATCAGCAACTAACATGCATCTATTTCTTAAAGAGAACATAAGCCTATCTAAACTAAACTAAATATTAAAAATGAGAGATTGTTTTTCATGTTGAAAAAACAAATAAATCACATTCTAATCAGGTTTACAAGCCAAGATCTGGTTTTCTCTTCAATTTCATTTGATGGAACATTTTCAATTTTGGGTAACACAGTAGGTGGAGTGGATGATCTCTCATTGGATGGAATTGGTATCTCACCAATGGCTTCAGGATTATTTGCCTCTTGAGAATGAGTTGAAACTACTTTAGTCATTCTCTTAGCACCATTTCTATTTCTCTTTGTCATTTTTACTATTTCAATGGGTTTCTAACATATAGTCAAACCAAAACCAGATTATAGTACATATGAACAAGCATCTACAAAATTAAATAATTATAAACAAATCTAAAAGGAAGAAAAATAATGCAAACACAAAACAATTATACAATACATAAGCTGTTACAAACCAACCACGACATAACAAACACTATACATATATCAAATTTGCAACCTAACAAATTAGGTTACATAAAAAGATCATCACCTCTAACATTTTTATTAACAATTGTAGAGTGAAGATCATCATCTATGCCATCCCTTGCCGATTGTAGATGTGAAATATCTTGTGGGAAAAATTGTTCCAAGTTTTGGGATGGATAACCCTCATGGTCATGGATATCCTCTTCATTGTCAAGGGATCCCATGTCATACAAGTCTCTTGGTGCAAGAAGATTTGGTAAATTCCAACCTGTTTCCTTCTCATCATCCACATAATAAACCATTTGAGCTTCAGATGCCTTTATATATGGTTCGTCATCTTCTTGTTCACCCGTATGTATCAATATACCAAAGTTGATGGATGTAAAGCCCAACTTATCTTTTTTCATGTCCCTTGGATTAGTGGTATTAGTCCATTTACATTTAAATAGTACAACATTGAATGCACAATTATAGTTAAGTTCAACAATGTCTACCAACTTTCCATAATAAGGCACCTCTCCAAATCTCATTTAGGAATCGCTACTACTTGAGTAACTTCTTGTTCCAAAAGAAACATAAACTCCACTATTTTATGTATTTAATTGCTCGTCATGTTTCATAGTTCTAAATTTGAATCCATTGATATTGAATGCAGAGTATTTTCTAGCATGATTGATAAGACCTTTGGCAAGAGTAAGCAAAACTCCTCTCTTAAATCTTCGATGTTATCCATATCCCTAACAATCTAAAAAAGCATGCTAAGAGTTAATTACATAATTATTTTAGAATCTTGATGCAATAGCTATAAAACTTGCGATTTTACTCACATAACTAGCAAACCAGCTAGAGAACTCTTTATGGACCTTTTTGTCTATCTCTGTTGTATTTCTTGTACGACTTCTTTGTTTTCATCGTATGATATTTCTAAATTCCCTACATTTGACATCAGAATTAGATAAGGAGATGTCAATTATCAAAAGTAGAAGGTTATGAGTTACTCACTGGAGGTATGGTTCAATTGCAGGGTAGTTGATTAACATGTGTCTATGCGCTTGCAACTTCTCAATGGTTGTTAAATTAACATTTTTGTAACTGCTAGCTTTCTTCCCTACTATGGGAAACAATTCTGCTACCCAAGAATTAGGATGTACACAATTGGGTCCATCATTGACATGTCTAGGGTGATTCCCCCTTGTCTCAATATCATCAAAATACCTTGAATAGAATGTAAGAATTTCATCCATTAGGTAAGTCTCTGCTATTGATCCTTCTGCTTTTGACTTATTGCGCACATAAGACTTCAATTGCCCTAAATACCTATTACAAAATAACAAGTCTAGTTAAAAACTATATTATACATTAATAATCTAAGGAAGTTATAGAATCTTTACCGCTCTATAGGATACATCCATCGATTATGGACATGACCTCCAAGCTTAGCTTCTTCAACAAGGTGCACCACTAAATGAACCATAATTGTGAATAATAAAGGAGGAAACAACATTTCTAGGTAGCATAAAGTAAGGACAATTTGATCTTACAATTTGTCTAAAGTTGTAGTACCCAAGGACTTACTGCATAATTGTCTAAAGAATGAGCACAAGTCGACTAATACTGCAGAGACCTCACTAGGCATGATGTCCTCATAGCTAAAGGTAGCAATTGCTCCATGAGTATATGACAATCATGGCTTTTCAACATCCCACTGAACTTGAGATTCTCCGTATCAATGGATCTTGAAATGTTGCTTGAATAACCATCAGGCACTATGATGTTATTCAAAGTTCTCAAGAGTGATCTCTTCCCAAAATTAGTATGTGTAAAAATAGCAGGAACATACTTTTTATTTTCATTTGCCCAAAGCTCTCGCCTGATATCCATTTCTTGAATGTCTCTTCGAGCATTATAATGATCTTTTGACTTTGAACTATCATTTAGCAAGGTATAAAGGACATTGTCACACACATTCTTCTTAATATGCATCACGTCGAGGTTGTGACGCAACAAGTTACACTTCCAATATGGAAGCTAAAAAAAAATACTTTTTTTCTTTCATTGTTAAGTGCTTTTGTCATATCTATTAGCTTGCAATCTTTTTCTCTTTTCTCCTATTTTTGGAAGTCCCTCAAATGTGGTATTAATGTTCTCAACTTGGGAAAGTATTTCAACACCAAACAATACTTTTGGTGCACACCTAGTCTCTTACTCTCCATTGAATCAGATCCTATTCAATATGAACCTATGTCTTTGGTCAAGAAAACGACGATGACCCATAAAATAGAATTTTTTATTGTGTTTAAGTCGACAAGGAACAACATCAAAATTACAAGTTGGACAAGCTAGTCTTGTATATGTGTTTCACCTAGAAAGCATCGATAACCTAGGAAAGTCACTTATAGTCCACATCAAAGCTACATGCAACTTGAACTTTTCTCGTGCAGAAGCATCATATGTATGAACACCTTCATACCATAGCTCCTTTAACTCTTTGATTATAGGCTGCAAGTAGACATCTATGTCATTCCCTGGGGATCTTTTGCCAAGAATAATCATTGAAATAATGAATGAAGTCTGTTTCATACATACCCATGGAGGGGTGTTGTACAGAATAAGAATGACAGACCAAATACTATAACTTGCACTTAAAGTTCCAAATAGATTAAACCTATCAGTAGCTAAATCGAGGCGGACATTCCATGGATCAGATGCAAATAAAGGATTTGTTGAATCAAAACTTTTCTAAGCTTTTGAGTCTCTTGGATGCCTCATTAGGTCATCTTTATTGTTATCTGAAGCATGTCATTTCATATTCTCTGCAGTTCTTGAAGATAAAAATAATCTTTTTAACCTCGGTTTTAGAGAAAAGTAACAAAGGACTTTTGTAAGAAACTTTTTCTTATTGTTACCACCGTCAGTTGTCTCAACTTGACCATCTTTTGACCTTTTTTTCCATCTATAACTGTTACAAACTTTGCATGTCTCCCTATTCTCATCATCACCTCAATACAACATGCAATTTTTTGGACGTGCATGTATCTTGGTATAGTTTAAACCAAGCTTCGTGATGGTCTTCTTCGCCTCATAGAATGAACTTGGAATATTTGGATGTTCAAAGGCATCGTGCAGTAGTTCTATTATCATCGTCATTGACTTGTCGCTCATCTTGCATAAGCATTTGATATGGTATAACTTCACCATGAAGGATAGTTTTGAAAACCTTGTGCACCCATCATATAATGGGTGTTCTCCATCTCTAACTAACTTATCAAAATCTTTTTTTTCAAGCCCTTCTTGATTCGCATTTGACATCACTCCTTCACCTTCAACTACGTCTTTATTAGTCGTCAAAGGTACTTTAACCCTATGATTACTATCAACTCTGAAAGCTTCATTGATCATATTTCGAATCAAATCTACCTCAACCACAAGGTCTTCTGCTTGGTGTGAACTACTAGTACTTGAAACATTGTTAGATTCGTCGGTTGAATGCTCCCCATGATAATACCATGTTGTATATCCTTTTGGAAATTGTTTGTAGATTAAGTGCTCATGCACCATGACTCTTGTTTGCCGTTTTTTAAATGCACATAAAGAACAAGGGCATATTATCTTACCATTTATTGAGCGATGCGCAAAGGCAAAATCAATAAATCTTAAAACCTCCTACTTATACTGGGGACAATTTTGAGATTTTGTAATCCATGACTTATCCATATAGCTACTATTTGCTTTATAATTTTTTTTTTAAAAAAATGAACAACATTTACGATTTGGTCATGTAGAAGAAACTTACTCAATCATTATAACAAAAGTTCTGACAAAAGCATATTATTCAAGCATATAGCTACAAACAATGTATTATCCTCCTATTCTTTGAAAATGAGAGAGCAATTGAATATTAAATTAGTCAGCCTCTTAAAATAAGTGTTGTTTTATAACAATAAAAATTCAATAACATCAACAATGAAGTCTTATTAGATTGGAGGCTTAGAAGAACAATAAACGAACTGTTAAGCAACAAAGAATGTAGCACAAATCGAAAAAAATAGGAAAACAACAGAAAAAGTGGAAAGAATTAGCAATTATCTACCTACATAGTGTCTTTCGTCACAGGCCTTGACGCAGCATCTGTAGAGAGAAGGAAACTGTGATAGCAGAGAATACTTGCAGTTTAGGGATTACAACTGAGGTAGTGATGGAAAGAAGATGAAACTCATTTTACTAAAAAGAAGAAAGAAAAACTCTAAATCCTCATTCAAATGCACCTTAAGTTAGGAGATGAACTTTGATTCTGAAAGAGGAAGAAGAACAATACCTCTAATATCGTGAATAGTGGTGGTAACTACTGACAGAGGAAGAATAAGAAAAAGACCTCAGCGGGATTATCGTTTTAGTGGGACCCAAATGAAGGGTTTGCAAAGGAGAAATGAGTTCAAGGAAGAAATAGGTTCAGGTGAAGATGAGTCTGTTTCAATCATCTTCTCGCTCCTCTCAGCAGCACGAAGAAAATGGTTTTAGGGTGCATTTCACAATTCAATGGTTTTGGCGCAAGTAAAAATGGGTTTTTAGAGAAGAATAGGGTGAGTGATGAGAAAGGAAAAAAGGAGAACAAAAAATTGCGTCAATGAAGGACGACAGTTCCCAAAATACAACGACGGCGATTCCCAAAAAGGTGTAAACAATTGAAAAAAATGGAGGAGCAACGACGATTGGAAGAAACTGCTTCTAAGCTACTGTCACTAAGCCCTTAAATTGTTGTAGTGATTAAATTTTAACATTTTTATTTAAAATGACCTATTTTCTTAAACTAGCTCATTAATTTTTAATTTGGTTAAATTGAGTTGGTTGAGTTCATCAACTCATCAAAATCCGTGAATATCCTTAATTTTCAATTGATCTCTTATACAAAATTACATCTTTGGTTTATTTTTTATCTTTTTTATCTTTTTCTATTCTTTTACCCTTTTTTTTTTCTTTGCTCTCTGTTAAAGTCCTACATATTCAATTTTTTAGTTTTAGAGATGCTAAGTACAACTATTTTAAAAATAATTATTTATTTAACATTTTCTAGATGATTTTAATTTTCTATATCTTATAAAAAAATTGATTATTTTTATTTTGACAATTATTTATATGAGGCTAAATAACAAATTATTGCATCCTGATAAAAAAAAATTATTTACATTTGATCAAAATTTATTTTAAATTTTTTTAAAAATGGAATATATTTAAAAACAAATTGATTATCTTGCAATAAAATAATTTTTTCACCTAATAATTAATTATCTTTGACTAAATAACAAATTATTTGAATCCAAACCTTGAATTTGTGATCATACAATTTCAAAACACTTCCAAAATATTTTAACAATATTAAAACACTTGTTAAGACTTAAATTTACATCTTTTCAATCACAAAACTAAAATTCTTTTTCAAAAAACTTTTTAGCTATCACATAAAAGTTAAAATTTTTTTCTTTTGAGATCCAAATAATTCTTTAAGGTTTTGTTTAAAATTTTAGAAAGAGAGATTAAAATTTTTTTTTTGAAAGATATGGGACGAGAAAGAAAAGTTTATACAAAATTATTTCTTTTTCATTTAAAAAATCAAATAAAATACTATTATAAAAGTCTTCCATTTCCCTCCTTAAAAAGTTAACTCTCAAATAATACCTAAAGTTTCTAAAAGCAAAAACGTTTTTAATTCTTTCTTTAAACAATATGTCAAGGATTTAATAAATTTTTTAACTTGTTATTAAATGTCTTATACTTGTCCATATGATTAACGTCCCTTAGGTCATCATGATTCAACATTTTTAAAAACTTTAAAATATCAAATTAATTATCATCATTATTTACTTAAATAGGTTGATCTTAACGTTTAAATTTTTTTTTAAAAGTCCTATAAACTAGTTTTTTTAGCTAAGTATCCATTCAAGTTGTCTTGACTTCATTTATGTAGCTATTAGATAAAACTAGGTCCTTATGTAATTTAGGCCATGAGCAACAAATTCATCAATTCTTTGATTTTGATTACTTAGATGAGCAAAGGTGTGATTCAGAAAAAAAGTAATCCAATTATACAAAGTAAAAAAGAAAAAGAACAAAACAAATAAAAAAACAAACTAACTAAAGATTGACAAAATTCCAACTTAGAATCTAATTGTTAATCTGATTATGGATTAACATAAGATATTACCCAATTCTTCTCTTTGACCCATGTTTTATCTAATTGTTAATCTCATGTTTTCAATCTAGTAACACCCGACGATAATGATCATTTAATGAAACAATCAAGTCAAAGAATCAACAAGTTTATTAATTTATTATGACTTGGTTAATAACTACAAATTAACTTTTTTAGAATAATTATATTGTAAATATATGGCTATATTGGGTTCTAGTCCTCAAATTTTTTTATTAGTTTTAGTTTGCATGAATTTTAAAATTGTTTAAGATAGTATCTATCACTATTTATTAATAATAATAACGTGACTTGCGTATAGATATATTACACTACATATCAGATTTACTGTTGACTTATCATGCTTATATGCCCGCCATTTACATCTAAACATGCTCATTGAAATGGACCATTTGAAAATTTTTAAGAATTACAAGGATTAAAATCAAATTTTGTAATATTTACCTGAATTAAAAATATATTTAAACAGTTGATAAATATAATTTAGAAAGGCAGATGACAAATTTATTGTTTGAAATTAATTTCAAGAAAATGTTTTATGATAATTCCTTCTTTACTGAAAGACAATTTTAAATATTTTACAATTCAATCCTAAATAATATTAGTGGAGGAGTGAAAAATTAACTATTCATTCCTAAACTATTAGGGTTACATTCAATTCCAACTTACAATCAAGATTTACTTCAATAAATGATCAAAGGTACAATGGTATGACCTATCTTCCCAAATATTCCTTGACAGTTTTTCTCAACCCTAAAATTTAATTAATCTTTTATGAAAGTCTCCTCAAACTCCATACAACCTGTGTCTAGAAACTAGAAAACAAAATTTTAGTATATCTCAATATATAATGCTTTGAACTAATTCCCACATTCTCTGCCCGCAATACTCTTGCTAATTTAGGAATTGAATAATATTTTAAAAGTACATTCTCCACTCTACATTCTTGGAAATTCAAGGCAATCTAAGAGACACGTGTCCAAGGTTGAAGACTCGCTCCAAGAATTGAAGTAATTAACAACACCTAAACATTTACTTCTTCGTTATTTGAAGTTTACGATACTTATCTTTCGAGAAATGTTGGAGCATTTGAGTATTGAAATCTTTTTTAATATTAATTTTATACATTTAATGTAGATTAAACCCATTTCTTCGTACAAACAAAAAACTATATATTTTGATTAGTTGAGGAGTGATGTGGTAAAAATATCAACGTACTTTTACTAGTAATCACGTTTCCATTTTAAGAGTAAGCTAAAGACCCTTTTCATAAAATGACTTTTTGTTATATCTCTTATTAGTAGGTTAGACACAAAACTCAAAAAATATTATTTGCACAGTCGTGAATAAGGAAAAAAAAAGTGACATTTAAGATTAATTGCTAATAAATTAGATAAAATTTTACCTTAATAATCACACGTTTGATGCGCTTGTTGAACACCCATATGATTTTTGTAAGCAAAAAATTATGAAATCAAGATATGGGCACTGTTCCGAAACAAATCGTGCATCAATTCTTCTGCTTTCACTTGCCTTTATATTTTTTGAAACATATAAGTAATTCTTATTACTATAAGATATTTTTGCAATATGAAAAATCCTAATAACATATTGTTTAATATACTCTTTTTAATACACTTTTAATTATTTGCTAACATTATTAAAAATTCAAAAGGAAACTTTTGACTTATACACTCTTAATTATTATTAATCTCACTTATATTTTAATAATTTTAATAAAATTTATATAATAATTTAAAATGTGTTGACAGTAGGTTGATAGCACTCTCCTCTGCTATATATACATTGCATTAATTAGTATCTTTAAATTATTTTACCTCTCATTGACTTGCTCTTTCTATCAAATTGCATATCATGCTTCATTACTCCCTTAAAATGATCTAATCACCATCTAATTAATGATTGCCATTTTGTCTCAGTGCAAAACCTTTTTTTTGCAGATTACAAATAGTCATGCATGGCTGGGTTGGGATAATATCAAATCTAGTGAAAATGAATCTGCATCTCAACACATATTTTTCCAGAGTTGAAATCTTTCTTCTTCTTCCTTTTTATTTTTCCAATTTTGATGGCTTGGATGTTAGGCGCCTAGATTTTCTTTAAAAACTGAAACCATAGATTGATTTTAACCAATCTTGAGATTCATATACTAAGCTCAATAATCATGCATTAACTATTATTTGTAAAATTTTTATTATTTAATTATAGGTGAGATCCACTTACTTTAAATTTTTGTAACTTCATTTAATAGTTGAATTAACAAAATTGAATATTATAAAAACTTACTCTAGATAATTGAATCTTCACTCTAATTAAGTTGGATATTAGAGTGAAAGAGTGTGGTTTAATATGGGCATGGGAAGTACAGTAATGCATTGAACACGAAGATGTTTAGGAAATAATCTTTTAGTGAAGTCACATGGGTGGAGTATGAATATGGAGCCCACATCAAACTTGAAACTTTAAAATTGAAATTTGTTTAATATCCTCTTTCTGTGGCCTCTGTTGCCTTTCTATCAACTATTATTATTTAATCATTGAGGCCAAGTTGCATGAGAGAGATCTTTTCCTTCTCACTCTAATTCTAATTAATTATAATTATTTTCTTCAATTTTTTAAAATGAAAGAATGCTAAACACGACACACCCCATTGATCTTTTCAAAGTAGACAGGTCATTAATTAGTAAAATACTAATCTTTTTATGTGTTAAAAATTATATATTATAATTAATGAATATTTTTTTAAAATCATGATATTTAATATCATTAATATAATTAAGTTTGTAATATTTTATACTTTTTAATAAAATGGATATATAAATAAGTTCTTATCACGTACTTTTTTGGATAGATTAAAAAATTGAATTGAATTATAATTTATTAATTTAATTAGTGTCAAATTAAATGTATTAATATTTTATAAACATATATAAAATAAAGATAACTAGTAAAAATCAAGATAAGAAAAGTTTTAAATTAGTATAAAAATCATATTATTTGATGTATAAAATAAGGTTAATGTAAAATGTTAAATAACTAGAATTCATAATAGACTTTAGATATGAGCTTTTGTCTGTCTAAAGATAATTTTAAACAAATAAAAAATTTAAAGAAAAAATAATAATAATTAAGTTTAAACCAAATTTTTATAATAAACATGTACTAATTTTGCCTGTCCAATCGTTTTTTTGTTGATATTTTACTCCTTTGATTTTTCAAAAAAATCTGAGCCAGTAACATGACTGATTAAAGCTCTGTTTTCAATCGAACCTGCAAATAGATGTAATTATTTAATCATTGTTGGTTGCCAGGAACAACATACTTGGAAAATATATTAATTTTTATTGGTATCGTTAATATTTAACGCATGACATAATATTTGTTTAGGAACGGTAAGCATATTGCAGGTGTATGTGCGTTAAAAATAGAATAAAAATATGTTAGAAATAAAATAAAGTAATTTTGAGAATATCTCACCGCATTGTTTCTTTATCATTTAATGTATCAAAATATATAAAATATAAAAAAAAAATCTTTTTACATTAATATAAGTTTAAAAAATTTTATACTCATCTAAATCTTTCATTTAATATACATCGTTGAAAAAGCACATCTATACATATAAGTTTAACAACTCTTATATTTAATCTAAATCTTTCATAGAACTATACATCCATGCATGTGGTCCTGAGACGGCAGCAGTGTGATAGATGATAGAAAATAGAGAGGACCACCCTCCAACCTTTGCCCGGTTATCAATAATATTTAATATCTAAAAAGAGTTAACGAAGGTGGTTTCTTTATCATTAACTTTTCTTTGCTTTTTCTTTTTAATTATATTATTATTATTATTATTGGAAGCATATACAGTTAAAATGTTTTCTTTTGGAGCATATTACGGATTATAATAAAATTTTTAAAATAATTTTTTAATGAAATTGAATCATAATTAATATAATTTAAAGATTTAATTGTCCATTAATTATGTCAAACTTTGTTGATAATTAATCAGTTTATATTTAAGTCTATTGTCTACTTAGTATTTAAATTTTCAAAGTCGCCTTTTGAAATATAATGTACTTGCAAAAAGAGTTTATATATTTTTTTCCATTAAAAAGAGTTTATATTTGTTAAAAGTAAATAGTTTGTGCACATTCTCGCCAATTTAAATTTTAACTAAAATTATTTCTTATTATTCTGTTATAAATAGTAGTTATTTGGAGTTTAGTTAGTAGATAATACATTATAATTAAAATAGATAGAAAAAAAACCAAGTGAAATAAAATACAACTTATTCTTTTATTTTTAATTTGTTTAAAATAAGAAGGAATGAAAATTATAATAAAATGCATTTTATTTCATTCGGAATCTTTCTTTCTCTTTTCATCTGATTTGGGGTATGTACGTGGAATGAAAAATACCATTGTTATTGTATTAACAAAGTGTTTAATTTATATAATTATAACTTTATTTCACTACCTTCCATTTAACTTGATTTTTCTTTACTCAATAATTTAAATATAGCCTAAACTGCACCTATAATTGACTAAATAACATGAATCTAGAAGAGTAAAATATGTGAATTTAATTCATGATTTTATTTGTCAACAGTGCAAGTATTCAGAGGATTTTCGGAGAGGCGTGTCAATATGATTCCATTGATCATTTCATTTTGCAATCAAACTCGTGGACTTCAATTTTCATAGAACTCACATATTTGTGGACTTCAATTTTCATAGAATTCTCATATTTTTATAGGATTGTTAATTATATCTCTTTTTTAATATGAATGAAAAAAAAAAATCGTGGACAACTGTGAATGCGCACTAAAGCTCAGTTGTCAAATCCACAGGACTTGGTCACTTGGAAGATAAGGCTCAGGCTCATATACTCATAGGGTCAACATATGACAGTTAACCTGTTTTGTAGTTGACTCAAATTAGGAAGTTAAGCATTGAATAATTGGTAAGTATATGACTTAATGATTAGAGTTTTGGGTCTAGTATCACGCAGGTTAGGAATTATTTTACATATTCTAGTAAAGTAAATCCAAAATAAGCACTTGAACATTTCAAGAAATCCACATCCATCCTTTCTTAAAGTTTTACATATATATGTGTGTGTAATTATTTTTTCAAGGATTAAAATTATATTTATCAATAATTTATATTTAATTAAATTTTAATTGTCGTAACCGAGCGGTTGCAATGGCACGACAAAAGAAATGTTTTTAGAAATATTATAGGAGTCGCCACCAAAGTTTATTTTAAGAAAATATTAGAAAATTTTTAAAATAATATGATCTTTGAAACCAAAAATGAGTTTAGAGTCATTTACGTGTAGGAAAGGTATTAGCACTCTACAACGTCTGTTTAAAAAATAGTTACGTTAATTAATTGTGCAAATTTATTTTAATTTTAAAAAATATTTATTTAACCACTAAACAATAATTATTATTATTTTTATTATTATTATTTATTTTAAAAAGAAGATAATTATTTATTAAAATGTTAATAGATACCTTAAAAAAATTATTTTGACTTGACGGGTTCAGTTTCCGCTCTTACGTATTCCCGGGTGCAATGGAGAACTCAAAGTCACGTAATTCTACCTAAAAATTATGAAATTAGTTGATTATAATTAAGTTTAGTAAAAGAAAATTTATTTTGAAATTAAAATTATTTTTATAAAATTATAATGTTTAGGATACAAGATAATGCGGTTATACATGTACCATACGAGAAATAATACAGAAAGTGAAGAAAGATCGCATAACTATACTGCAAATCGTTAAAAAATATTTTATTCGTAAATGAAGTATTTTAATTTTAATTTTGATTATGATTAATATTGAAAAAGAATTTAAAATAACGTTAGCTATACATTAATCTCTTATAATTTTTTGGATAATCAAAGATAATGTAAATTACACGTCGATATTATAGATATTTGTATAAATAAGTAAGAAAATGTTTAGTTATTAATATTTTCTAGAATTAGAAATATGACTTAAAAAAATTTAAAATATGAAATTAATCTTTATCTAATGAATGGAGTAAATATATTTAAATTATTAAAAAATAAAATTATTTAATAATAAGATTTAAACTTAGTTTGATAAATTTATGTTGTATAAAATCCAAGGTAATGTTGGTACACATAGGTTTTAACAATTTATAATGCATAAAAGTAGAGTCACTACACATTAACATTATAAATTATTATGTTAATAAAATAAAATTTTTATTGATTGATCAGTGAAATGGTAATTATAGGGAAGATGATTATTAAGATAATTTTTTCTAATTAATTAAAGATAACATATGATAAATTAATATTACATAAAGCCTCGGTAACGTAGGTACACGTAGACTTTATCAATTTATAACATACAATGGTATAGAAGTTACACGTTAAAGTTATATATCGATATAATTATATCATTTATTATTTATTGATTATATAAAAATAATTTACTATTCATAATATAAGAGGAAATAATTACAAATACAAAATTAAATCACATCATTCACACAAAATATAACAATCCTAAATAAATAACTAACATAAAAATTGACAGAAATAATGTAATATCATAAAAAAAATAAGAACTTATTATTAATGTTAAAATAAGAAAATTTTAGAAATAAAAAAATTTTCAAATAAAATATATTTAATTAATTTTAATTCTCTTTGTTGTTTTTATTTGGTATAATCAGCTATCATTTATGGATTTAATATTTTCATATTTTGACTTTAATTTATTAGACTTAGGATAATTTATTTTATTTTTGTTTGTTTTTTATTAAAAGAATTTAGATTTCATTTGGTCTCAAAAATGAATAAAACATTGTATAAAAATTTCATTGAAATTTATGGTGTTAAATGAAATAAGCCCCAATGCTTGTCCATCCTTTTTGTCCATTATGAATTGGTAAATTGGAACTTTACGGTTAAGTTCCCGTGCAACAAGATGTAGCCAACGTGACAGGAATGTATAGTAGATTAGATTGATGGGATAAAAGATAAAAAAATCAAGCTGAACCCTTTTGTACATTTTTTACTTTTCCAACATCAGAATGCTAAAGCTAATATTCATATATCATCCAAAATTCACTATGCTTTTCAAATACGGAGAAGAGAGAAAGAAAGAAGCACAACGGGAAATATTTCAAGCCTTTTTGATATTGAGTTTCAAAGCAAAAATGAAGATGTCGTGAGAAGGAGGACACACGACAAAAAATTAAAAGACCCTTTATTCACCAAGTTTAATAGTATGTCTACTTTTATATCTTCTTTCTTTTTCTTTTTCTTTTTATTTAAACATTATGAGTTAAGTATTTCATACATACGAAGAACATAAATATAAACAAAATATATCAAGATCAAAATTTTGTAAAAGTTTTTGAATGACTGAGCAAGAAAGAAATATTTACTTGATTTCCTTTTCTATTGTGTTTGCTTTCTGTTCATTGCTTCTTGCTTTCTTTGTATTTTTTTCTCTTGTTCTGGATCTTTTGTTGATGCTTTCTGAAAACTTTTGTTGATTATTCTTTGAAAACTAGTTCCCCCTTTCAATTTTTTTTTTTTTTGCTTTCTCTCAGATAAAAGAAAAAAAAAACCTCCCTTTTCAACTGGATCTCTTGTTTTTATGCGGTCATTTTTAGAGTTTTTACAAAACCCCAAAAATTTTTAGTTTTCTTTCTTATGTTTAGAGTTCAAATGTGTTGGGTACACACTGCAAAATTTTCGTTTCTAGGGCCAAAATTATTTTCTAATTTTTTTAATATATTTTTTGTGAAAAAAAAGTATAAAAATTTGAGAGTAACCATAGAAAAAAAATGGTATTCACATTAATTATATAGTGTTCTTTTAATAAAAAAAAATTATAGTTTAGATATTATGAATTTATGTTAATAATATATGTGTTATCCTAAACCTAACACTAAGTAGATTTAATAATGTAAAAAATATATGACTTCTTATCATTTGAAAGACTTCATAGAAGGGATCGATTTATGTTGGAATAAGATTAATAAACTAAAATTAATAAATTATTAATATATATATATATATATATATATATATATATATAATTTAACTCAAATTGTGCACATGAATATAGTAGGTGGGTCTATTGTTTAAGACTT
This sequence comes from Abrus precatorius, assembly GCF_003935025.1. Lineage (NCBI taxonomy): Eukaryota > Viridiplantae > Streptophyta > Magnoliopsida > Fabales > Fabaceae > Abrus > Abrus precatorius. Next base: position 21,213,506 of record NW_020874439.1, on the reverse strand, counting down.
TTATATATACAAGAATTTAAATTTGAGACTTTACTTAAGCGATATCGAATCCGTTTATTACTCGAATCAACTTCAATTAGTATATTTTATATATTTAAAAGTATATAATTTTAATTTGATATATATTAATAAAATATTATATATTATTTAATTATTGTCAAATTTTATTATCGACATAATTTATATTATAACTTTTTTTAATATAATGATCAATTTTAAGATTAACTTTTTAATAGAAAATTATTAAATAACATACAAGTAATTTTGACTTGTACTAATGGATTATTCATTTTTAAGGAGAAATGCATTTACACTTCTCGGCATTCTTACTTTACTAATAAATAAACTATATATTTATAGATAGATGGATACAAACAATTAAATAAAATTAACATTGTAATTAATGAGAGATTTACAATTGTTTAGATGTGAACCATAGAAATGTTTTTCAATCGGTCTTTTCATTATATGCCAAGTAGAAAATTGGGAATATGATACAATTTAGGATAACACATATTTTAGTTCCATCATTCGATATTAGACAATTGTTAGACATAGATTTAAGGAATACGCTTTAAGATGGTAGTCAAGATCTTAACGGATCATTTTTAATTTACTTCAGACTTAAAAAAAAAACAAAAACAAAATTATATATATATATATATATATATATATATATATAAATAAAAGTACACATTAAGAGTCATCAAACTAACCCTTAAAGTCATTTTGAAAGCAGCACGAAATCATAATATAGGTTTCTCGTTTTGGTCACGAGTGTTTGGGCTTATTGATATTTTTAATATGTGGTTTAAAATAAACTATTGATTTGCTTTAGGCATCTGCATGAATCGAATAAGAAAAGATACAGTCTTTCTGTTTATTTAATAATTTCTCTTAAAATGATAATTTATTTACCACATAATTTAATTGTGAAATATATTGACTTAAGTTAAAAAATGTATAAGAATTTCAAGTTATTTTGCATACATAAGTTTGTTTCCCTCATCTCAAATGGCTGTGTGCAAACCATTAGGGAGCATATAATAATAATAATAATAATAATTATTATTATTATTATAGGAAACAATTAATAATATTACTAGAAATATTTGAAAAGTATGAGGGAAATGATTGAAAAAACGCAATGACTCGGAATTAAGTATGGGCAACTTATATAATGCTGAGCCAGAAGGAACAAAAAGCTATGCAAAAGTAACATTATCTTTGCAAAGATATCTCCATGGACTAATAGCTTGTTTAAATGTTTGCTGCAACCGTGGAAGCTCATACATAGTCGGAGACGAACATAATTAAAAAAATTCAGATGTAAACAACATGAGTATAAAAATTGGGAATGTCTCAAAGGATCGAAAAATCATCTGGTAGAAACACAAAAGAACAAATAGTGGCTATTCTATGTTTTCCTTTTACTTGTGTCCTTGATATGCTTATCAACTCTAGAAAAATTTGTAGTTTGTTAAATTCTCACTTTAACTCTTCTTATTTGGGGAATTTTAAAATGAGAATCGATCGGTCTCTTTTTCTAGCAAATAAGACAGTACTGGTAGCATTTACAAGTCTTACTGTATGTTCTATTCTTTAAACAACTTTTTCTAAATATTCCACTAGTTATACTACCTATTTGACACCTATTTTGTCTTCTTTTCCTATCACATTACTTACATATATATAAATTTTATTATTTGTATTCTTATCTTTATTTCCGTATAGGCACTCAAGACATGCATGTTTATCAAACATTTTCTTTGGAAAACAACATTGTAAACTCTACTAGGTAGAAAATAATTGACGTAATCCATATAAACAAAAATGCTATGTATGAAAATAAAGAAATTCTTGAGATTGTACACAACTCACATTTTTTCTTTATTTTTTATAAAATAAAAATATTATTAAAAATGTATCAGAACTATTACAACCTTTTAAAAATAAACTAAACACAGAGCCTTAAGTAATAGACTAGTTTGAAAAGAAAAGAAAAAAAAAACTTCCATGAACCAAAATCAAAATTCAATATTATATTGAAGATATAGTTTATAAAATTTAACTTAATTCTTATTTATCCTAGAACTATATTTTAAGATTGAATTAGGTACAAGCTTAAATTTAAGACATAATCAGATCATATAAACCACAAATTAATTGTAACATATTTAAAAATAGAATTGTTACACAAAAAATTAACAAATAGATTAATTAGACAAACACCAAAGGATCATCCAAGCACGCAAAATTAAGCTTCTTGCCATGATGTAAACCACCATGCATGTATACATAATGATCTTTAAAATTAAGTATATGAGAGCACAACCTTAAACACCATTTGTGGTTGACTACATGTGAGGAACAATTGAGCAGGAGATTCTTTGTACTATTGACATAAACAACACTATATGATTAGATGCATTGCACCTTGTAGGTACCACATCAAGAAGCACCTAACCAGGGAAAAGCAAGAACTTTCAAAGGCACGTAGACCTTCCAAAGTTTGAATAAAGTACCTGTAGAGTAACTAAAGAACTTGTTGATTTCCCTTCATCAGCAAATTTAACAATACTGAATGTGCCGAGATTGCAAAACATTGTCGTCAGATACACCATGTGTCCTAATCCACAAATCATATAAGTATCATTTTTCTAGGATTGTGTTTAATCTTAACAACATTTCATGAGTTTTACTGCATGTTGGGTGGTCTAAGGAAAAATGAATTTAATCCTCGTCAACTCAAGTACTTTTATAGAAGCTAGTCTATCTAGGATTTCAATCAAGCCTTTTCAAGCTCCACATTTTTATGTGTTTATGTGAATGAAAATATAAAAACATCAATGTTATTACTCAAGATTCTAAAGGGTGAGAGTTGATAATTAAAATTCTCTCAAAGAATAACTAACAAGAGCTGTGCAAAGAATGAATAACGAATTGAATCACTAGGAAGTATTAAATACAGCCTCTCGATCCACAGCAACAACATTTAATCTTCACTCTTTATCATTGATAGTACACAAAACTCTTGAGAGACGTTGAAAATACCAACTTATAATATTGACTTGATTTTTGCATTGTTACGTGCATTTAATTTAGATGAAAGTTGATAATGAATCAACGTGTATAAAGCTAGTTTTCTTTTCCAATTAGATAGTATATCAAAAGTGTTAATGTACTTTAACCTAAAATATTTTATCCTTGATTTAGACAGGTACCACTGCCAATAGAAGTTTTCTGTCACACTTCCAATTTGTCCCACAATCTTTAGATGATGAGATTTCAATTTGTCATCTTACGTTGACTTAGATTTAGATGATATAGCGCTTTAGGAATACATATAATTATATATACTGGCTCACAAATTGACAAATACATAAACTGCAATTTCATATAGATTTGTGATCAATTGAATTTCTTAACGTGAGGAATCGATTTGTGCAAATATGGGTCAAAATTATTCTTATATGACAAGATTAATGGTATACTATTTATTATTAATTAAAATTTATTAAGATTATGAGTAAGACTCATGTTCGTTAAGTATGAAGTGAAATTAATTAATTCTTACTAAAGGAAAAATGGAAAAAATGACACATCCTTGTTCCGTGATACAATTTTCACTCCTAATTCTGAAATTTGAAACGAATAAGAACCTTAACAAGAGGAAGGCCTGCAAAAATAGAATGAGCATGTTGAGACTAGAGAATGAAGGGAAGCGGACTCGACCATGAATAGACCCTTGATGTCCTTTAGACACTTGTTGAAAGATGTAACCATCAGATGAATTCACATAAGTTTACTTTAACTTTCTATTATCTAAATCTTTTAAAGATCCTGCACACTTAAGGAACATTATTAGTTCATTTTATATTTCATCTAATTATCATATCTTTGTTCTCATTACTACTAAAAAGTTATATACATTTTCTGTCTGCCAAGAAGAAAGTCTCCTGAACTTATCAATAATACGATGCCAAGTTTTCATCTTTCTTTATCGATTTGATACCAATGGAGAAAACAAAATTTTCGAACTAAAGGGAAGTGATAAGCTAAAATATCAAGTGCAACAAGAAGAAAATTGTCATTCACATTAATGAGATTATTTGAAAATAACTTTTTTTTATAAAAATCTACCAGGTTAAAGCATCTTCAAATTGTCTTCATTACCCATCAAATCTCATACTACATAGGTCGCATTTTGTAATTGAACTTTTTGAACTTTCACTTATTTTTCTCTCATTCCTATCTTTTTTTTTTTATTATTTGCATATTCATATTTTCATTTACATAGGTTCTGCCATTGATCACACACAGCAAATTCACTACCTGTTGATTCTGTCAAATACGTGGTCAACTACATGCATGTCCACATAATGTCGACGATTGTGGTTTACAATAATTCTTGTAAGATACTGTCCAAGAATTACATTGAAGAAGCAAGGAATATGGTTTAGGAACAAAAGGAATTTCAATCTTCTCATGTCATTTTCAATTAAGTAATGTGCTTTTCTTAAAGAGGTGGAACGTTTGCTCGCCACAAAATTTGAACCCACACAACTTATGAATGATTTCGCCTTGGGTAGCTTTAGTTGAGCAATAAACTTTTGGACCATGGTCCAACGTTGTAGTGACCAATCCCAATTACCAAATTAGAGACATATAAACATGTAACTGAGGCCTATGTACGGGTGTGATACATGCATGATACAAGGTGAGTTTGGTAAATGGCATGGCCATCGTGAGAATGTTATCCCCTCAAATATTGTGGCCTTTTTAAGTGTACCTTTTGGTCACATTGGGAGAAGAAAGGGAAAGAACATAAACAAATGAAAGCAAAAGAGGCCATCTATTATTTTCACATAACCAAACTCAATGGCCTCACGGAAAGACCTGCCATTGTTGCCTTTAGTCACCTCATTCATTGAAAGTAGATTCTCAGAGAGGGAAAGAGAACCGTCCAAGGCATCTTCTAGATATGGAAGGCTACATAATTTGTAAGTGACATTGTATTATTTTATTTTATTTTATTTATTTTGCAAATTCTGCAAATTTGTTCACCCTTGAAAAAGTATAATGACAAACACCTTTCTATTAGGGAATTCTATAAGCACCTTTTGTCTGGAAGAAGCCACCTCCTAGGAGAGTGGGATTCAGTTATTATTAAGATCAAAGATATGCTATAAAGTTTTAGACATTTGGCAGCTTTTTCTTGTCTCAAAGTTGTAGTATTTTGTCAGCCAAAAATTTGTAAAATTGTTTTTTTAACAAAAATAAAAATAAAAATAAAGTGAAGGTGGCACAAAAAAGCTTGGTTTGACGATTATTTTCAACCCATTAATACCCACAATCACATACCACCATCACATATCTTCAGATGCAACAAAAAGCAAAGGAAAGCTCATGGGACCCTAAGAAAATTGCAAACTTCAAGTATATATCAATTGTGATAATGTGTTATATGTGCCTTTTCGACAGAGTCATTATAGATTAAACTGCTTTCGAGATATTAAAAAAAAAAAAATCTTTGATATATTTTAAGGATTAATACCACAATATATCTCTCAACTAATTGTGTCAACTAGTCCCGGACTTTATTGTTCAAGAATTTTAATTAACTTTTTTCCGAAATACGAAATGAAGTGTCGTATTTACATACTAGAAGCCTTGTCTGGATTTTTGAATCTATTGAGGATGGTCTATCATGAATAGGGAAACAAACTTGAAATCTAATTTTATAATTAGTTTGATAAGGGAATGTGTGTTATGTTGAGAAGAATATGTATATGCTTTTGATTACTTATACGATTGTGTGTCCATATACAGAAATATTAAATGTGAAACTCAAGAAGCAATTAAGCAATTTAAACCTCAATAATTGCATGTAAAGGAAGCAAATATAGTTCCATTTATAACATTCATTATTATTTTTATTTAAAAAGGATATAACTGTAGTGATTAGGACTTCTGAATTAAAAACATATGCTCCAAATGCAAATAGAACACAATCTATAATCACAAAAACACCATATGTGAGGATCCAAGGCAAATAGCATTCCAAAAGTGACGAAAAGAAAGCCAAAAGTTCTTGTGAGGTTGAAAATGGTGGGGGAAGAGATGAGATACATGGGAGTGCGTGTGTTTAAAAAGTTGCGTTTTTGTCATCAGACAATCTTTTACGCCTCCATCTTTTTTTTTCCCAGCTTTTGTAGATGCTTGCCAACCATATCTCCTCCAATTCCTTTTCAAAAATTTTCCTTCAATATTTGGTTTTAGTCTCTCACTCTTCTCTTTTTTTTCTTAGTCAGCTTAGAAACAACGCATTCAACACAACCCACACATTTTGTTTTATCCCAAACACACACACACACACACACACACACACACAAGCACTAATACAAATGTCAAACGTCACATAAGGTAGGCCCTCCATTAACACAAAACGATTTCTAATTGGTCTCACACAAGTCTCCCTCTAAGATATATACATAATGGGTGGAGCTTTGGCACCACATAGCTAGCCTCCAATTCAGGAATTCTTTTCTTTTTATCCAATCTTCTTCTATTAGGATCGCACCCTTTTCTTTTCTTTTTTTCTTTTGTAAAATGAAAAATCAATCTTGGTCAACCCCACCATCCATTTCTGTTGTCTCTTTCATTCTTCATTTTTTTTTCCTCCTAATTTATCAAAGGTGGGTTTCTTTTTATGAATCAGAACTAGCTTCCTTCGTTGGTCATTGACCTCATTATTAGTGAAATATTGTCTTCGTACATTCTCATTTGTCCATCGAACCATGTAAATATTTTGTGAGAAAATGATTCATTTCATGGCAAATGTATTTCCAAAAGGTTGGTCTCGGAAGAAACCAATAAAAGACATGAGGATATATATATATCTATATATATATATATATATATATATATATATATATATATATATAAGTAATTGTAATGCAATTGTTTTAAAAGGCTACAATTTTCAGAGTATCTCATTTCTCATGCCACGTCATTCATGTTCTTAGCCTTTTTTTTTTGTATCGACACACGACATTTCCTTAGGGGATTATATTATATATTAAAATGTTACAGTTTTTAAGTTTTATGACGAGTTTTAATTATTTTTATAAAATTATTTACCTTGTGTCACATATATATACGGAGAAGGAGAGAGAAAGAGAAATATTTTGAGGTTTTATTACAACATAAAAATTTTGCAAAATAACAAAAATAACCTATTAAAGCACATTTATAAAAAAAAGAAAGACTTAAATATGCTCTTAGTTATTATATTTTAGTGATTTTTTAGTTTAATCTCTTTAAATAAAATTTTTATATTTTAGCAAATTATTATTTTTAGCTCTTTTAACTGACGTAATTTAAATAAAAACTAATAGTTGGTAGCATTTTGGTAGACCAACTTAATAATAAAGACTAAAAATACATTTAAACTTAAAAAATGTTATATCTTCTTACTTGCTGTTACATTTTTCAATAAAAGAAAAACTAGGTCTGGCTAACAGTTGTATTTATATGTTTAATTATGTGGCAAGTTAGGGTGGTTAAAGTGTTTTTGTTTTCTCTTTCTTTCTTAAAGTGTATTTGTTGTATAGATAAAGTGATGACATTTTTAAATTTCTGAATTCTCATCATTTTATTTCTTTTTCTTTTATTTTATCTTCTATTTCAATCTTTATCTAAAAGTAAGTGTTAAAGATATTAGCAAAACAGATTGCACTACGGTATATGACACACAATGATACTTTCCTGCATATATTTTCGTCCACACAGCTCAACAAATTGACCCAAAGGAAACGTCGTTTTTGGGGGGTTATTTTAAGGGCCTTGTCCAATTGGACCTTTCTGGGTATCTAAGAAGCAACATTGACAAGCTTGAATATCAAAGTCATTGTTCACTTTCAAATTAAAAAATCAAATCAAAATCATTGTTAGGGCATGGCGTGATTACATTATTAAGTTTTCGACAAGTTTGACATGAAAACATCACATTGCAATGAATTAGGGTTAGTAACAGGAAAAAGTATGATTCAAACCTCACAGAGGTTGGTTTAATTATTAGTTTAATGGTGATGGACCTATTCAACATTTATCATCGTAAGCCCCAAATCATGAATCAGGTTAATTAGGGAAAACAATTGGGAATCAGTAAGTGCAAAAATAATACTTTTTAAAAATTTAAAATAATAATATTAATGAATTTTAAAATATTTTTTATATTTTATATCTGTAATATAATAATTATATTTTGAAAATATTATTTTAAATATTTAATCTTAATTATAAGAATTAATATTAATAAAAAATATATTAATTGTAAAACATAATCATAAATAAATTGTGAATTAATATAGCACAAAGATTTAATAAGTTAAGACATGGAGTAGTATCTTGATAAATAATATGAATTTAGATGAATAAAAAAATTTAATTTTAAAAAGTGGATTTAAACTATTAAATTTATTTAAAAAATATAGTGAATAAAAAATTAATTTAACATGTATCCAGTATATTAATTTTTTTTTTCTAACGAAAGGGGCTAAAAATTCAAGCAAAACACAACTAGTGCCTAAAAGACTAAGAGCTAGAAGCATCCAAGTAAAGGAAAGAATACAAAGAAGGAGGAAAATTTTCTAAACAAACAAAAAGAGCACATTTCTTAGCTCTAAGCTTAACAAGTTGGCTTCTCTGCAAGCATAACTAAATTTAACAATTTTGATTTGTTTAAGTAAGATTCTAATGTTAGAGAGCAAGGAAAAGGAAGGGTGAGAAATGGATTGAATATTCAAAATAAGATGTAAAGCTTCATTAAAATTAACTTCAATTCAAATGCGTTGAAGTTGCTTCTGGATGACCAAACTTATTCTCCAATAATGAAGTTTTCACAATTATCTCTAATGAGGCCACTGTAACTAGCAATTTGCTTGTTAGTCAGAATTAAGCCATCCACATTGAGTTTAAGGTGCCCAGAGTTAGGAGGGATCCACTTCACTTGAATATGCTGATCCATAAAATCATAAACAAATTTAGTATTGTGCCCGTAAAAGCAATTGAAATAATTAAAATCCCAAAATATTTTTTGAATTAATTGATTAGGTAAAATAAAAGTATTTTAGAAAATAAATGAATTTCTATCTTTTCAAATGTACAAAATTATAAAGCCAAAAAGTTTGTTCCATTTAGGAAATTTGCTAGGATATTGGTTAGATAGATTACTATTAATCCAGTTATAAACACTGCAACTAAAAAAACATAGACCAATTTTCAGAAAATATGAAATAAGTCTAAACTTTTTTAATATAAAAACAGTTACATAAAACATGGATAATGGATTCAGAGTCCTCTCCACACCTAGGGAAGATAAGAGAGGCAATCATACCCCTATCATATCTCTTCAAATTAGTCAGCAACCTACCATGATTAACTTTCCACAAAAATAAATTAATTTTGAGAGAACCACTCCACTTTCAAATCAACCTCAAGACATCAATATAGGGAGTATGGTTTAGTAAAGACTCAGATAAAAGGGAATAAACAGATTCTAGAAAAAAAATTCTATTATTATTTAAATTCCAAAAAATAGATCTCGATCCCTAGAACTAGAAGAGGGATCCATATCATGAATTAAGTTACATAGCTAGGTAAGGAGGAAGGCTTTAAGCTTATCCCACGGCCAAACTTCCTAAGATGAAAAAAAAGCCACATACTTGTCTAAATTAGATTCTAGTATAGGAGAAGTAGAGTAATTAAAAAAAGAGTGATGGTGAGGGAGCCATATATCAGTCCAAAATTTTATAGTAGAATCATCCCCTAGGACCCATCCCAACCCTTTTAAAAAAAATAGACCAGGCAGAGACCAAGCCTCTTTACAAATAGGATACCTTTTAGGAATTACTTATGCATAGATTATGACCCATGACAAACCTATATTTGTTTTGTATAATCTAGGCTCATAATTAGTAGGAGAATTAATTAATCTCCAGCAAAGCTTTAATTAGTGAGCTTTATTAAGGACTTTTATATTCTTAAAACCTAAACTCCCATAAGTTCTAGGTTTATAGATTTTACTCCAACCTATCATATGACATTTTTTCTTCCCCAAAAATCTCTAAATGAAATTTCTGCAAATATTATTAATTTCATCACAAACAAAGACAGAGAGGAGCAGGGATTGCATTTTGTAAGCAAAGACACTTATAAGCTAGGATTAGGCTAGGGAGACTCTACCAATCATGGATAAGGAATTCATCTTCCAAGAAGCTAATCTTTTTTCCTTATTTTGTCAATAATAAGGGTGAATTAATGTCTATTGGAATTATGATGATTTATAAGAATACTAAGATAATTTCCAAATTGAGCAGAGAATTTAATATTGAGATTATCACTAATAAACTGAGAGAATATAAGATCAATATTTTAGAAAAATATATAAAAGACTTATTAAAATTAATTTTAAGTCCAGATGCAGAACAAAAAATGGGTAAAATATTTTTAACGATATCAGTTTTTTGCAGGTCAGCTTTCGCAATAAGGATAATATCATCAATAAAGAATAAGCGTGACAGGTCAGGGCCAGAACCACCAAAAGAGAAGAGGATCCAATCTTTATTAAGGACTTTATCCTAAATTAAATGGACAAGTCTTTCTAAACATAAAATAAAAATATAGAAAAAAAGATTATCTCCCTATCATATCCCTCTAGAAGGACAAAAATCTTTTGTAGGGTTATTATTCGAATTTAGATACATGAAAGAAGATGAAATACATTCATAAATTAGATTAGATAAAGAGGTGGTCCAAACCAACATTAAGGAGAGCATCCAAAATAAAATTTCACTTAAGTTTATCATATACTTTTTCTAAATCCAATTTGATAATCATATAGGCAGATCTACTCTTAAGTCTATGGGAAGAATGAATGAGTTCTTGAAGGATAAGGAAGTTATCAATCCTTTGCCTTCTAGGAACAAAATTAGTCTAATTTTCAGAGATTAACAAAGATAAAGAATCTCTAATTCTATTAGTTATTAGTTTAGTGATAATTTTATAACTAACATTATAAAGGAAAATTAGTCTAAGATTAAAAACATACTCAGGGTTAGTTATGTTGCGAATCATAGTGATAGTTGTTCCATTCACATAAGTAATGTTCTTAGGATTACTAAAAATATCTAACACCAAAATAAAGATGAAAAGAGCAAGATGATTCTATTGATTTTTGAAGAATAAAGCATGTAGTCCATTGGGACCTTTATCAATTACTAAAAATATCCAACATATAGGTACACATAAGTTTTATCAATTTATAATACATGATGATAGAGAAGTTATATGTTAATATTATAAATTGATATAATTATATTATTATTCATTCACTTATAGAAAAAATTTGTTATTCATGAAATAAAAGAAGTTAAATTATAAATATAAAATTAAATTATATCAATATTTTATAAATATACAATAAATAAAATAAAAGATAGCAATTCTAAAGGGCAAATAATTAACAAAATAGTTAAGACATAAACAAGAAAATAACATTAAAAAATTATGAAAAAAATTATTGTTAATGTTAGAATAAAATAAATTTTACAAATAAATATACAACTCAAATAAATCACAATTGTCATTAATTGGTGTAATTTAGACCACTTGTTACTAAAAGAAAAAGGAAATAAATTTTTTAGCTTTTTTACATAAATAAAATTTAAAAAAATCAGATATTACATATATATCTTGAGTTGAAAAGTTTTACAGAAATGTCTTGTTTTAAGTTATATAGAAATCAATTATAATTGACTTTCCTTCAATTTAAAAAAAATTACTCAGAATTCAATTTAAATTAACTTTGCTACTATTTTTGTTGTAGAAATCGATTATAATCGACTTTACTTTATGTATTTACTATGTAATAAAGACAAGTCTATTATAATTGACTTTAGTTTCTAACAAAGGAGAGAAGACGATACAATGGACCTTCATGTACATAAAAATGCAATAGTGACTTCAGGTGCAAAGATGTGTTAAGTACTTGTTCATTTTAATCACCACATATAAAGGAATCCACAACCACACTCTTTCACTTTCGGCTACTACCAAAGCATCCACAACTTGCTTCCATTATTTTGTCTGATTCATCAAGCTCTCTCTCTCAATCAATCCCTTCAACAGCCACCACTATTGCTAATACTCTTCATGGCTTCAACTTTTATCTCTAGGATGGTTCCAAATCAAGGCAATTATCGGGACACAAACTCGCAAAGAAATCAACAATGAATCACAACTGTGCAATGAATCACAAGAATAATCTAATTTTTTTCCATAACAAGGTTGTGTCCATTAATATAAACCGATTCATCAGAGGCAAGAAACAAAGTAACTTTTGTAATATGCTTAGATTTCAACATGATTCCATGCAAATTGGCATTAACATGGCCAATAGCTTCAATTTCACTTGCATCCATATTAAAAAGCTTCACACATAAGAGGCATAACAATTGCAAATGGTAAGATGCAATTCACTCTAATCCCATAGACTCTAAGCTTACTATAATCTGAATGAACAAAACCAACGAGACCCTGTTTAAATGTAGTATAATCATGACCTACATATCTAAAAAAACCAGTCACACTAGTGATACATATTATAGATTTACGTATTTTTCTAGCCATCATGACACCCGCCACGTGCTTCATAGTTGTTGTTGTGCACGAACAGTTACTGCTATAGTATTATTAAATTCAATCAGATCAAAATCCATAATGTGATAATGTTCATGATTGTCCAAAGTCGATTAGAATCGACTTCCACACAATATTTAAGTTTAAAAATTAACAAGACTTTGCAAAGTTAGTTTAAAACGACTTTCGTACAAAAAATATAAAACATTTTCACAGAAGTTAATTATAGTCGACTTTAGTATAAACACAAATTAGAATGTGAAGAAAAGTCGATTAAAATTGACTTCTTTGAAAGTAAAGAATGTTAAATGAGAGAAAGTCGATCCAACTCGACTTTTATTCAGTTGCATGCAAAAGTTTAAATAGAGTCAATTAAAATCGACTTATATTGTAATAAAATTAAGACAAATGTAAACATGTTCAAAACAAGATATCTAGGTAATATACATTTTAAATTATTTTATTTATGTCCAAAATCCAAAATTTTTGTATTAAACAGAATTAATTTTTAATTAAAAAAAGGTAAAAATGTGCAAATTTTAAAAACTCTAGAAAGTGAGTGAGTTTTTAGGGCAACGAATGATGCTTTTTTTTTTTTAAGAGAGAGACTATGGAAGGGATGAAAACAAGTTTGGTGAACTATGGTTGGAGTGATGGGTTGAGGAAGAGAACTTTCATGGTTGGGGAGGAAAAGTTTTTATGGATGGAGATGTGGGTTGAGGGAAAGGAAGAAGAAAAGTGGAGAGAAAAGAAATTGTTTTTGATTGGAGATGAGTTGAAGAGGATGAAGTTCTATGGATAAAAATGATGGGTTGAGAGAGAGGAAAGGAAGTGATGGAGAGAAAAAAAGACTTTAATAGTAGATTTAAAAGGTTGGAGATGATTAAAATATAGTTCTATAATATAAAACTTACATTCATGGTATGAATGTGTTTGAATATATGTAAAAAATTCATAGAATGCATAAAAAACTTACTTGTAGTTCTTAGACATCTTTTCTTGCTTACCTTTGCTTCTTCCTTCTCTCCACCTCTTTCTTTTTTTCACTATGTTCAAAATATTTCCTTTTAAATTTTTTAGTCTCCCTTTAATGTCTCTTCTTCTATGGTTCTTTTTCCCTTTTTTGTTGTTATAGTTTTTGGTTTTAGGATTTTTACAAAAGGTTAAAAATTCTGAAAAAAAAATTCTGTATATATAAAGTAAGCATTAATTTATTGGTTTAATTATTTGCAAGGTTTGATTTTCTACTTTTGAAGTCAAATTTAAATTTTACATTTTGTTAAAGTAAACTTTAATTTTTCTTAAAATATTTTGTTCTTATTTTAAAAAAAATAAAAAATTTGGAGAAATTTGGGTATTTACAAGTAAAAAACATAGAAAAATTAAGAAAACTCCAGTAAGCTTGAATTATTAAGTTTTAGTATTGAGTGAAATATTTTCTCTTTCATTGGGAGTTTTATTTAGCATAATAACATTCAAATAACATCAAATTAGTATAAAAGCACGAGAGAGTGACAGTAAAAAAATATTGAGTCTCTGAAAAATAAGAGTATTTTTACTAATTTGAAAAGTTTATGTGAAAAAAAAAATGATAACAAGCTGTAACATTGTTTAGTTCAATACTAAATTAGATGAGAAATTCAAAAAAAATTTAACAAGCTTAAGTTATTAAGTTTTTGTATTGAGTGAAATGTTTTCTCTTCTAATTTGTTAATGATACCCATTAATATTATATAATAATTGAGTTTTATAATTTTTTTAATATATAGTTTTAACTCTTTTCTCATTTTTGGAGTAATTTGTCAAACATGACTCAAACTAAATCTATTTTAGAATTCTGACTAAAATTAACTTTAAGTTAGATGTTTAATTATTTTTTTTTATCATTACATTAAAACTATATTAAAGTATACAATTTGATCAATTGAATAAGAATCAGTTAAATAACCAGTATAATCAACCTAAAATGATGGAGCAAAAATTGGTCAAGAATCAGTTAGATCGATCAAGAACTAGTCAAAATCAAGAAAGAAACTTATGTGAACCAGTTAGTTTAACTATTCTTTTTTCATTTTTTTTTTACAAACTATTCTAAATTATTTTTTAAATTTATACCTATACAATCATATTTATATATAATTTTATTATTATTTAATTATTTATTATTATTTTATAAAATATAATGATATTTTATGCTATTTTAATTTTATATTAATTTATTGTTTAATATATTTATAATATTAAATATATATATATATATATATATTTATATCGGTCAAACCTTGATTTAATCACAATTAAACTAATAAACCGTAACGGTTGATCCATTTTTAAAAATATTATTTTAATTTTAATTCAGTAGCAATAATTTTTCACACGTGAAGTTCAACTTTAATCAAGTTACATTAATGTTCTTTCTTCCACTTGAAAGTTTGTACTATTTTCAAGTTTGATAATATATGCTAATGAAATCATAACCGTTAATAATAACTTTAATAATTTACTTTATAAAATTTTTATTTTATTCTTTAACATTAATCCGTAATGCAGAGATAATAATAAAAAATAAAGTGAAAAAGAAAATAAAACAAATTAATAACTTTTACAAAATCAACAAATAAAACAAAAATCTTATAAAATCAAAATGATCGTTTCTTGTAATTTTAGAAAACAAAATAAGAGCTTATTAAATAATCTCTGGTAATATTTTAAGAAACTTTGGTAATATTTTTAGAATGCTAGCAACATTTGTAACTATCATTATGAACATCTTCTTCAATTAATCTAAGTGGCATTCTAGTTATTCTCTTTTGTGGGAATGTTATGTTTGGTTATACTTGGCATATTGTAATGTCTTTCAACCACAAAAAAGTATTGATATTTAGTATTGTTTAATTCTCAGACTAATGAGGCTTTCTACTGAGGCTGTGATCTTTTGCAAGAGGGACCAATTTTAATGCAATTATTTCTATGATAAAAGCAACTACTCTCCAATTATTATTTATTACTGTAAAAAGCTATTGAGCACAAGCTTTGTTGCAATAATTAGTATGCAGTCACTAATCATCTATTATTCTTTTCGGTTGTTTTCTTTATCTGACTAATTAGCTATGCAAATATCTTATGGTATTCGACTTTTTTTAAAAAAAAAAATCTGATAACGATGCGTAAGATACAAATATTACATGTTTATATATGTATATAAGCAGAATTTATTGACCTTAAATAAAAAGCTTAAATTAAATATAAAAGTTTTTAGATTTTTATTAATGTAAAAAAATTTACTGTTGAAATTTTAAAAAGATATTTATTAATTTAATTATTTTTCTAAAATGTTTCTTTATTCCCTTACAACCTACAAGAAAATATTTTAAGTTCTGAACTTTTTTTCAAAAGAATTTCATATTCCAAATTCATTATTAATCTTTAAATATTAAGTTAGAAGATATTATATCTATCAGCTGATTTTTTTTAATATAATTTTTATGCTTTGAATGTAAAATTTATAGATAAGAATAACTGGCACAACTAAAAAGTAATTGAGTCATTTATCTAAATATTTTAAGAAATTAATTAAAAATTAGTTACATCTTTCAAAATTTAAGTATGAATATGTACTAATAAAGTAGTTAAATCTAATTTGTTTTTTAAATTTTATTTTTTTATTTTATTGTATAAAATTTTGATTTAAAAACATTTTTAAATAATATAATTAAGTTATTTTAAGAATAACTTTTACAAATATTACTTTATTTAATAATTTTTTTATAAAATTAAATTTTATCAATGAAACTGCTAAATAATGTGATATTAACATTTTCACATACATGCTAAAATTAAAATAAATTAAATAATTATAAATATTTTAATTTTAATTTAATATATATAATATCATATGTTAAATAAAATATTTAATAAATATTAATTAATTTTAATTTGTATAATTTTTTTAAAATTAATATATTTCATAAATGTAGTCTCCACTATTTTTAAAATAAGAAAAACTTCCTAGATACTGGGCATATAAAGATTAATATTAATTAGAAATTTTATTATAATATTTTTATTTTATAAGACATACAATATAATTTTTTTAATTTTTACTATATTTTATTATCTTATAATTATATATTAATTTATTATGTCTTATGAAAAAAAAAATTGTTAAGCAATCTAGTTCTCATGCTAAGGAAGGTCAGCGTATTTAGCTCTAGTGAATATATTTTCTCAGTTCTTTGCTCTTAGCCTGGGGTTTCCTATGAAAAGATCATTAATCTAATTTGGCTACTTAGCATTTACTGTGGGCATAATAATGCACACCAGAGGTGTGTTCTTTTCAGTCCTCTTGTACTAGGGAAAGGTCCACTCAATGCTCTAATGTCATACCATATATAGACTAAACTGTCTCATGATGTTCTGAATCCAACTCATGTACTACTTTAATGGGCGAACAATCCAACCTTGTAACATTTCACTAACATTTAATACAACATTATCAAAGATAATATTATTTCTTTGAAGCCAAATTGTCTATACTACTGCAAACCACATCATTACAGCTTCCTTCCATTTTTTTTTCACATCAAATTTTACACATATTCAGTTCATGCAAATTTTCATGTAAGCATATAGTGACACCAAACATTCGAACATCATGTACCACAAACTCATAGCAGTATCACAATATAAAAAAAGGTATAATGTTTCCTCATATTTGGTATCACAAAACCCACAAACTTCAGAAGAAATTATCAATCCGCATTTGGTTAAATTTCTCTATACTGGAATTGCATTAAGTAACAGACGTTACACGAATACTACTGCACTGATCTTCCAAATTTAGACACAACTCCAAACTGCTATAATGAAGTAATTATGAACGTAATGATAAGTAGATTGAATATTATAGTCTTTATTATTATTACACTTCTACACATGTCATTCACATTTTTTCATTCACATTTTTGCTTGGCCTCTTACCTTCTATAATTTCCCACAACTGCTATTGTAAATTCTTCTTAATACAAACAATTGTTTTCTCCAAAGAATTTCTCATACCCTATATCTTATGAAAATTATATATTTAGTTATCACATACTTTAATTTAATTCAATCACAATTAATAAAGAAAACATAAATTTATTTTTTCACCATTTTAATTATTAGACTAATTTTAAAAGTATTATTAAAAAAGAAAAAAATTATTTTCCTTCTAATTTTATGTTTTGTTTCATTATTATTTTTATTTGGATTCTCATTTTTTTATTTTAATTTACTAACTTTTAAATATTAATTAAAATAAATTTTTAAATTATATTTAATTTGTTAATATTTTTAATTTTAATTATTGTCATTATTGTTATTTCTTATTTAATAGTTGAACCTAATTAATAAATTTAATTTATTTATTTGAAATTTAAAATGTAAAAGACAAAACTAATATAAGAAATAAAATAAATAACGAACCGAGTTAAAAGAAAAGATAAAATTGAAGCATAAAGTATTGATTTTATATATTAAAAAAAATTAAGCCTAAATTATAACTCACCCTAGAAAGGATTCAAACCGGAGAGACATAAGATAATATGGGATATGCCTCCACGCGCCACATTTGAGAATGGGGAAAAGAAGTGAGGTGAAAGCAACATTACCAACCGGAGGGAAAACTACTGTGCAGACAACTAACACAATATAAATTTAAAAAGTTAAAAAAAGAAAAGTAGAAACAGAAAGAGAGAGAAAGAGAGAGAGAGAGCACTCTATCCCAGAAAACACAAGTAACAAAGAGTGTCTCCCACAGAAAACATAAGCAACAGAGAATTCACATTCATGGCTTCCATCCTTTGCTGCAACAACTATTTGGAGCATAACAAGCCACAGATTCAGAGAGAAAAGGACAAGCTTTGAAGGTGTTCAACAAAGAACCTAATTCATGGCTCCCTTCTTTTACTGCAACTGTTTGGAGCATAATAAGCCACAGATCCAGGAAGAAAAAGACAACCTTTATGGAAGCCCAAGTTTTCATTTTTGGAATCCTCTATGTGTGTTTGTGTTCATCAACAATTTTCAATGTCCCATCAAAATTCCTGCCTTTCTTCCAACCAAAAATTTCATCTTTCTTCGTTTTAGCATCTGAATTTGCTTAATTTTCTGAGCTTTCGCTTCTGGATTTGTGTACCAACCCCATTTGTCCATGTTGTTGGTTTTAAACCGGTTCTGGGAGGGTATGGGTGAACAAAGGTGCTAACTTTGGAAGAAACTGGAGTCTTTTGGGTGGGTTGATTTTGTGGGTACCCTTGTTGTTGTTGTTGTTGTTGTTGTTCTTGTTCTTGTTTTTGTTCTAGTTACTTTCTTAGATGAAGGCCATGCCCTTTCCTTTTGAAGAGTTTCAAGGGAAGGGAGTGTTGGATTTCTCTTCAGCCTCAGATTCATTTTCACTGCTTTTGCATAATCCACAAAAGTGGACCAAAGACAAAGAAGATTATTGCTATGTGGGCACTGAGCCCACCTCAGTTCTTGACTCCAGAAGAAGCCCAAACTCTTCCACTATGTCCTCTTCCCTTGGTAGCAGCAACACCATAAGCAAAGGTGGAAGTGGTGGTTCAACCAATAACACCACTGGTTACACCCCAACTGTGTCTCAGAACCCTCGTCAACCAGCATTGGAAACCACCATAGAAAAATGTGGTATGAGAATGGAGGATTGGGAGGCTCAAGATCAATCTATTATGAGGTTAATCATGGGTGATGTTGAAGACCATTCTGGAGGATTGAGCAAGCTCTTCCAGAACAATGGATGTGGGTCTCAAAGTGTTGATTTCAATGGAGGTTTTGGTGTTGTGGATCAAGGGTTGAACATGGTAAGTTTTATTGACCCATCTGTGCCAGGGAATTACCCTGGTTTCCCTTTCATGGCTGAGAATATAGATGGTCACAATGGTAAGACTAGTTCTTTCTCTGCTGGAGACTCAATTTTTTCTGCTTATGGTAACAATCCTTTGTTGTTGTCATCATCATCTCCGGGTGTGTTTGATTCTCAACAGCAGCATCAAGTGGTTGGAGAAGTAGATGAGAAACCTCAAGTTATCAATCCTCAGTTTATGTTAAACCATAATCAAGTTCAATTCACAGAGAACCCTTCTTTCTTTGTGCCAATGATGTACCCCCAAGTGCAAGAGCAACAAGTGGTCTCTCAGCATCAAGCAAAACGCCCCCTTTATGACACTGTTGGGCTCAATTATCAGGTTCCAAGGTTGCCCCTTTTGGATTCAGGGCAAGAGCTGTTTGGTAGGAGGCAGCAAATGCAGCTTCCATTGTTTCCTCATCATGTGCAACCACAGGTTGTGCCATCTGCTAAACAGCAGAAGGTGAGTTCCACCGGAGAAGATTCAAGCCACCAGCTTCAGCAGGCCATATTTGATCAGTTATACAAAACTGCTGAGCTGATAGAAGCTGGTAATCCGGTTCATGCGCAAGGGATATTGGCGCGGCTCAATCACCAGCTCTCACCAATTGGTAAGCCTTTCCAAAGGGCTGCTTTCTACATGAAGGAGGCCTTGATGTCATTGCTTCATTCAAATGTTCAAAATCTTTTGGCTTTCTCACCCATTAGTTTCGTATTCAAAATTGGAGCTTATATGTCCTTTTCTGAGATATCACCTGTTCTTCAGTTTTCCAACTTTACTAGTAATCAAGCCCTCATTGAAGCTGTGGAAAGGTTTGATCGAATTCACATTATCGATTTTGATATCGGGTTTGGAGTGCAATGGTCTTCTCTTATGCAAGAGCTTGCTCTGAGGAGTAGTGGTGTGCCTTCACTCAAAATCACTGCCATTGTATCACCCTCCACTTGTGATGAGGTTGAGCTCAATGTCACCCAAGAAAACTTGAATCAATACGCGAAAGACATCAACATGGCGTTCGAGCTCAATGTTTTGAGCATTGAATCATTGAACACTCCTTCGTGTCCACTCTCTGGACAGTTCTATGAGAACGAGGCTATTGCTGTTAACATGCCACTTTCTTGTTTCACAAACTACCCATCATTGTTCCCTTCTGTCCTTCGCTTTGTAAAGCAGCTTAGGCCAAAAGTGGTGGTCACTTTGGATAGAAATTGCGATCGATTCGACGTACCATTTGCCACCAATGTAGTCCATGCTCTTCATTGTTACTCAGCCTTACTTGAATCACTTGATGCTGTAAATGTGAACCTTGATGTCCTTCAAAAGATTGAGAAACATTTTGTTCTACCAGCCATTAAGAAAATCATAATTGGTCACCAACATTCGCAGGAAAAGTTACCTCCTTGGAGGAACATGTTTCTTCAATATGGATTCTCTCCATCCACATTTAGTAACTCCACAGAAACTCAAGCTGAGTGTTTAGTGCAAAGGGCACCTATAAGGGGTTTTCAATTGGAGAGAAAGCACTCATCTCTTGTTCTATGCTGGCAGAGGAAAGAACTTGTCACAGTTTCAACTTGGAGATGCTGAGAAGTAACTAATTGTTATTACCTTGTATTTTTAAAGGTGCTTCATAACTTATTTTACTATGTATTTGTTTATGTATTTTAGGCTTTTTGATGAAATCCACCGCCAAAATGTTTCTTGACTAGAATGGGCTACATTTCTGTTACTATTATGTCACTTTAAATATGGGTTTTGTTTATGTCTTTACCCATTTTCGTTATCTAAGATTGCTGAGTGCCTTGTTATATTGAGACCAAAGCAATTTGCTTTGGAAGAAATGAACAATTTAGGCGATGATGATGGCTCTATATTTATCTCCATGCTTTAGTTTTGTCTTTGTTTATTTCTGTATTACGAGCTGAATTTGGCAAGCTTGATTTTAATATGTAGCTGAAATATCTTATGCCAGTTTTGTGTACATACAGGTATTTTGTTAGAGGGCATCGCATTTAGTCTTGCTAACTTTGATATATGATATATCATCTCACTTAGAAAGAAGGTTTAATTATAATATTTAGTCATTATAGTTTTGTTTGTATGATTTTAGTATTTCTAGTTTTAATTGTTCTAATTTAGTCTTCACTATCCTTCAATTGTTCAAATTAAATTTTTTTATCTCAAAATTTTATTTAGTAATTAATAAAAGTATAACAAAATTGTCACATTATAGATTTATATAAATTTAGAAAGAAAGAGTATATAAGATAATTAAAAAAAAAGTAAATGGTTTTTATTATATTTTATTACATTTTTGTCAATTATTAGATGATATTTTAAAATGAAAGATTTACATTAAACAATTGAAAGTTTAATAAATTAAATATAAGTATTAAAAGTTAGGAAGCTTATTTTACGTGTAAAGTTAGGAAAGAAATGTAATTAAGCTTTTTATAAAATCAATTATATGTAGGGCAGCAAAACCTGTTAGATTTGGTCCCGTTTACGCTTGAAATTTGTGGTGATTTGATTGATTTGAACTTAATAATGGTGTTGCATGGGTGGGGCCTAGTTTGCACCTGTTAAGGAATGGAGCCAAAAAAAAATAATTCATTAGAGTGATTAAATTAGAAGATTAGTTCACGATAATTAAAAACATGACAATATTAACAAAATTTCTTAATTTATATATTTCACAATTTTAGATAGCCAATAAAATTTTTGCGTGTCCAAATGGGTATTTATGACTAATGCTAATTAGAAATGACAAATCATGATGATTTAACAGTCCCCAGTTTCTGACTGGTTGAGTTGCATTTAAATTTTAATAGCCACTAACATAAATAATTTATAGGTTCTGGTGAAGTAGGAATCAGCGAACTCACTTGAGCGTGAGCGTCTTTTTTTTCTCTCTCAATTTTATAATTTTAATCGTTTATTTAATTTAAAACTTACAAAATTAATTTTAAGAAAATTATTTTAGCCGGATTTGTGTGTGAGGATTAAAGTGAGTTAATTTTTTATTTAAATAAAAAAGTAAAATTAAGATTAAATTACTTAATTGTGTAGAATATAATATTAAAAAAAATTACTAAAAAAGCATACCTAAACAAACAGAAATTTAGACTGTGCAAACGTCAAGCTAAACACGTAATGACTTGAAAAATCTCAATACGAATTTAATTATTATTATTTTTTAATCTTTACTCGTTTATATTTCACTTATCATTTCATTTACACTTTTAAAAAGCATTTTTTAATTTCCCGACATATTTTAAAAAGCATCTTAAGTGAGCTTGGCCATTATCGTTTTGAGCAGATTGGTGGCGAGACGCAAGGGACGAGTGCATCATATCGAAGCGAGGGTGTGCTAACTAATTGTGAACTGGGCGTGCTTAGTCCAAATTTACATCATTTGCTTGAGTTTGTGCCCAAAACATCTATAGATCCTGTATATTCTTGAACACATTCAAATAGAATTCAAGGTTTTAAACCCTATTTAGAGAGATATGAGAGCAACATTTTAATCATCCAATTTTTACATTTTTTTTTGTGACACCGATCATTTCGTTTCTTCCACGTAATCTTTAGTACATTCTTAATAAGACTTGAAGTTTGAAACAATTGAACTTAAAGACTGAATACTCCTTTCTAATTTACTTTTTATCTTCAAATTATGACTTTATTTATAATTGTTTTAGGTTTTTTAGTATGGGTAACTAAATTTATAGTTAGAGTTATGAGAGTTTTTATTTATGAATTTATAAAATTTTAATGATTGAATCTAAGCTTAATTTCTGTTCGTGATTAGTGTTTATTCTATTAAGCTTAATTGTATATTGTAAATTGGCCAATTGTAACAAAAACTTAATTAATTATATGTAGATTAGCTCGATTAGTTAAAACTAGACAAAAAATTAAGTAGACTAAACTAATCTTTCTCTTTCAATTATTATTTAATTAACAAGTTTATAAGTGTTTTATGATTTTTTGAATTAATATCTTGCATGACTATTGTAGATGTTAGTTTAGAGAAAATAATATTAATATTCCATGACCATTAGGTATTAATAATATTTGTACAAATAATTAGTAATCACAAAAAAATCAGATTTAGAGTTAATAGAAAAATAACATAAAATATTAAATGAGAAAACTCATATATCGTAAGTTACTTTCCTATAAATTCAATCAAAATGTGTATCGTGTTACTTACTTTTATTCATAATTGATTTTATAATTAAATTTTTATTTTATTTAATTTTACATTCTTAAAACTTAAATAATTAAATTAAAAAATTCTTAATAATTAGAAATAATCTTTGTAAGACAATAATTTTAAGAATTTATTTTATAATTATATATTATTTTTTAACAGGTACTCTTCCTTCCAAACACCAATCATCCCACTATGCTAGATTTTTTAATTTTTTTTAAATTGTAACTTTCTATATATAACAAAATATTTCAATATTTTTATTTTGTTACCAATTTTAGCATTATAAATATAAAATTGAATCATGATATTTGAACATTAAATAAATTATATATATTTTTATTTAGGTAAAAAATTGCAGAAAAATATATTAAAATATGTTTTATATATATATATAACATCTTCTGTGATTTATTTAGAAATTAGTATAATAAAAGTCATATCACATGTGATGATCAAGATAAAAAAAGTTTATCACATGAACTAATTCAGCATTTAACAAACAGAAGTTAAGATTAAAAACTAATTTTTACTTAATATATTAAAACTAAATTTGAACAAAATAATTAAAAATTAATTCCAGATGTAACAAGTTTTACAGGAGAGAAAATTTATTTAAACACGTTAAGCCAAGACCTATGTTGTTCTAATGAGGTTTGCAGTGAACAAGTGGGACAATCATCAGTACTTAATTCATAAATAATATAGAAAGAAAGAAAGAGCACTGACTGAGATCAGATCTCACTACTAACTTTCCTTGCTTTTATCATCTGACAGTGGATGAGACCAGTTTAATCGATCTTTTCATTTATCTGCATTTTCCACGGGCACAATCAAAATATTCCCGGTTATATATAATCATATTATATTATAATTATTTTATCTTTAATTTATTTTTAATTCTCTTATAAACACATCTCTAAATATTCAAAATTAGATATCTTGTTTAAATTAGATTAGATTATTATGAACGACAATTTTTTTGTTATTATATTGTTTTCTTTGAATTCAGAAAACTAAGAATGGCAAACACGTAAGCTCCATGAACAACAGAGTACGCTGCTAGCAAAGCAAGAGATGTGAAAGTTATTTAATTAATTGATATAATTAATTTATAATACACGATTTAGCATAAGATAATATTTGTTTTGGTGGTATTACGCAGTTGCTTTCGTAAGCCTGTCTCAAATAATTAAATTAATGGTGAGAAATATACTAAGGATATTCGTAATCTTGATAGCTGAGAAGACCAGTGGTCCTGTGAGGGAAATAGCATTGCTCCCACAAAGCAAAATAGGCAACGGATAGAGTACCCTTCAACCTGAGGGCAAGTTATCAGCGTTAATTAATTAATTAATTAATAATAATAACTGAAAAGAGGTGAACTGATAGATGTGTGCATGAAAGGGTGAAGCATGAATATAAAAACATTTGGAGTCTTGGCACATAAATGCAAGCACCAAAGGTTATGCCATCTCTAAGTTTGATACACAATAAGATATAAAGTAAGCTGATACATGGTTAAAATGTTTTGGCATTATTATTTGGTATTGTAAAAGTTAGGTATTTGCATTCTTTTCTACTGTTTGATTTGCTTTTCGTTTCATCTTTATGATTATTTTATTTATACTTATTATAAATTATTCTTTATTTTTTTTTGTCATTTTATATAATTTTCTATTAATAATTTGTTTTTTTATTTACTTATCTCTGGTTTGCTTTATAAAATATGAAATATAAAATTAATGTTAACTAATGTCCTTAGATTCCAATGGTGATTTCATCTGAACTCCAACAACAACTAAAAAGGAGTAATAACATAAAAAAAATAAAGAAAAAAAAATTTATAAATTACTAATGAGTTAGATAGGTTAATTTTTACATTTTACTTATTATTCACACACACGTGTGTATATATATATATATATAACTTTTAAAAAACATATTAATAAATTATTCAAAATTTTTTATTTTTAAGTAAAAATGAAATTTTAAAAAAATTATAAGAAAAAGAGAAAAAAAAAGAGGAAGGAACTTTGAGAGAGATGAAGGAGAAGGAGAGACATAAAACTGTGGGAAAAGGAGACGAAACTGATGAAAAAAGAAGATAAAAAAACTTATAAAAAAAGAGAAAGAGAGGAAACAATATAGAAAGAGAAAGAAAATGATAAGAAGAAAAAGAAAAAGTTGTGAGAAAAGAGAGAAGAAGGAAACTTGGGCTATGGGAGGAAGAGATGAGACTGATTGAAGGAGTGAGAGGAGAAGAGAAAGAAGAGAAGAGAAAGGAACCTATGGAAGAAGGGAGGAAAAAGGAATAAAAGAGAGAAGAAGAGAGAAAAAAAATTCTTTTATTTAAGCGAATTAAATTTACTTAAATAAAAATAAAATTGAATTATTTATATAAACTAGAGTAAATTTGATAATTGACAAAAAAATAGTAAGTATATTATTATTTCTTTTAATAAAATATTTTTATTCTTATTTTTTAATTAATACTTTAAAAACATTGAATAATGATTTTTATAAAAATTTATATCTTATATTTTAAAGTTTTTTAATAAAAAAAATTCACTGTATCATAATTAATTACATAGAAAATTTATAATAAATTACATTACCATTGTGATACAACAATTCTTTTCAATACTTCTTTATTTTATATTACTTAAACTTCTCTTAATTCATAGAACCGTATTAAAAATTAAGTGTAATTTGTACAATTTAGAATGACATAAAATGTTATATTATTGTATAAATTAAATAAGATTTGTAAGGGATAAAAAGTTATTAAATAAAATTTCATTAAACCTCTGAGGGCGTGTGTAATTATCCAAAAAATAATTTTGTGAAAAAAATTATCGATATTTTGGTAATTTAGCTTTTAATAAATAATTGTATATTGTTTTTGTCATTCTTGTGTTATAAAGAATGATTAAGCATGCCATTTTAAATTTGATATTGTAATTCATATATTTTAAAAATAGTGTGGAGAGTTGTGTTTTTCTTTGAAACAATTTTGCATTAGTTGATTTACGTGATTTTATTTCAAGATTGGGATAAGTTTTCAGAGATTTTCTTTATTAGAGGCGTTGCGGTCTGGTTTCTTGAAAGCTGTCACTAACGACAGTAAAATATGTGGAAAATGAGAGTAACTAACAAGTGGCACAAAGAACCATCCAATGTAAAAAAGTTGTGTGGATATTTTAATACTTATATTATTCACATCGAAATTGTCTCCCTCATCTAAAATTGAAAATTCTCTTAACCCCACTGAGGCATGACTTGAAAAATCCTTTTTAATTTGACAATGTATCCTTAAAGATGACTTTAAATCTCATAATTCATCAGTAGTTGATGTCTCTTATAATTCTTAACATTCTTGGGAGTGACGCAAAACTTTACTTTATACTTCAATTCCATATTTCCATTCACGATGCCGGTGATAAAGAAAATTTTAAACTTTTCTGCTAATTTCTCTGAATAATTATTTAAATATAAAAATTATGTTAATTTTTTTAGTATTTATAAGACAATAGATATATTTATTCATATCTATTTTTCGTTTAATATTAAAAGAATTATTAGAAGTTGGAAATTCTAATAAAGCTATATGACAAAATAAATGATAGATAACCGTATATACGTAATATGGGATAGTTCAGTTGTCATATTCATAGGGGTTGCCGAGATTAGCGTGAATTAGTCAACATTATGGTTAACCTGTTATTGTATTTAAATAAAATTAGGAGTTAAGCGTTGAATAGTGTGCGTATGATTAGAGTTTTGGGTCTAATACGACGCAGGTGATGAGAAATTAAATTAAGTTAATATTCCAAATATAATATAAATCCAAAAATAGATACTTAAACGTGTCAATTGCTAAGTAATTAATTCAATAATTTTTCTAGATTGAATTATAAAGTAGAAATTTTTTTAGTGTGAAAGCGAGAAATAGAAGCTCTCATACAAATTGATGTGTTTTACCGTGATGGAAAGGGATGCTTTAAGATAAGAAATTAATTGTTTATAAATTCCTTACCGTGTGAGTTGATTTGAATATGGTCCCAAATTTTTTCGTTTTCAATCAGTTCTGCTGTTGATAATTGTGCTATATTATTAAGTGCTTACATTTTGGCATGTTAAAATCACAATTCCACGATTAATTGTATTTTGTAACAGTGATTCTAAAAGAAATTTACTTATTTATTTAAAATTTTAAGAGAACAATAGTTATTATTTTTAAATATTTTATTTCTATTTAATTGAAATATTTTGAATGGACTACTTTTTCTGTCTTAAAATAAGATATGAGTTATACTAAAAAAATTAAAAATTATGTTAATATTTATAAATCATTAAGTTTGTTTCATAATTAGTATACTATCACTTAAAACGATGACCAAATAAAAATAAATTAAAGGACTATATCCAATATAAGTAGTGCTTCGATGGGTCAATGTTAGTCTGTTAATTATTTTTCTCTTATGTCAAAATGGTATTGTGCCATGTTTCTTCGCTTTTTCCTTGTAAAATATGGTTCCTTTTATTCATTCATTAAAAAAAAGGTTTTCACTAATGATATGCATGTTAAGTATTTTTTTAATATATTTTTATCTTTCGCTTCAATTATGTTTATTCTAAAAATAAATTATTTATACTTGGAGATTGATTATTTTTTATGTAGACCGTGATGAAATCATAACTAATTACTAGATTTTGAGTATAAATTGAGCTAGTATTATAAAAGAACTAACTTATAACTCATTTTTTATAGAGTAAATTAATTAAATATGTCGATTATTTCTCAATTCTTAAGGTGAATTTTTAATTAGTCTTTTATATTGAACAAGTAGGACAATTATCAATAAGGAAATTGTTATTAAATAATAATTAAGTCATGATCTTATGATTATAGAAGTAGATAAGGTAATTTGGTTTTTGAAGATCTTTTTTCTTCTTTTAATTAGAGAAACTACATCAATCGCAAGTGAAACGAAAAAGCCTTGATACTCATTGTAAGTAATCTTTCTTATTGTTATTTTTGTGTTATATCTTCGGTGTTACAATTTTTATATTGCTTGTTATTTGAAATTTTTTGTTCTAATAGCATAAAATATTGCAAACTTAGTACTTGTTATTTTGTCTTTGTGGAAATGATGTAGAGGACTCTTAGTCTTTTATATTATTTTTGTGATCGTTATACTTGTTCTTGATGGCTCTTAGCCATGCAATAACGTCTAATGACACAAACATGATTGATATGTTTTGCTATAAATGTGTATCTTTATAGTTGATATTTTGTGGCAAATATATGCCTTTGTATAATATTTTTATATTATTTTTTCTTTTCCTTCTTTGTCTATGAAAGATAAATGTATTTATGATAGATAATGACTTGAGTATTTAAAAACTCAAAATATTACGACAAACGCAATTGAGAAAAAAAAACATAAACTCAGATAAGTAATGGAATTAAAACCAAAGACCACAATGTAAGTCTTTCCATAATTCTAACTATGACATTGGCTTGGAGCCTTCAATATAATAACAATGACAGAATTTATCAGTATTTTTTGATATTTTGACCAACCCTTATGCATTTTTCTCAAATAACTGCTTATGCAATCTATCAGAGCTATAATAAGAAAGAATGTAACAATTAGACCATTGCCTAGAAGTTTTTTGATATACAAGATCTAGAGGATAGTCATCATAAATAAAGTTTTCATATAGAAAATTTAAAAAAAAATACATGATATAATATAAACAAAAGTTTTATTTCAGTTCGGTCTGTCTTCTACAAACAAACATTCTTCCTTATATAGAGGATAGAAAGCAATCATCATTATTACAAGATAAAAGATGGATCTCTTCCTTAAGCAATGATCATTTTGTGGATCTCAAGTTGTAACTCTTGAGGAAGAGAGACAATATATATATATATATCAACGAAACTTATGATCAAAAGTCATGAAGAAAGATAAAGAAAAACTCCATTAAAAAGAAAGAACGTGAAGCATGAGAAGAGAAAATTAAATCCTTGCTTCATAATCTACAGGAAAAGGTATTAATTATACTATCTTTCTTGTAAAATCATATCATTCGTACATGAAGAAAATATGTAATTTTGTATTGTTATCCAAAATATTACAATGATAATGATTTATTCAATAATATATATTATAATATTTCTAATTAACTAAAATAAGTTGATGTTAAAATTATGTGTGCTTGAAGATATAATTCTAAATCTATAATCTCTTATCTTTCTAAAATAATAATTTTAATCTTGAGAATTAAATAAATAAAAATATACTATTTTTTTATTGATAATTAAGTTTATCATTATCTGTTAGGCAACAACTTAAAGTCAAATGAGAATAAAAATTTATCATAAAACACTAAAAAAATAAGTCAATCCATCATAATCACTCTCTTTAAAAATCTAATATTGAAATTCATTGAATTATTTAATTAATATAATTAATAATATAAGATTATTATGATGATTAAATAATATTAATTTTAAAATAAAAAATTAGTATGATATTGTACACTTTAGGTCTAAGTCCTCATGGTTTTATTTTAGATACCAAAAGACCTTATTCTAACAGAGATCTACCATACTTATATGTTCTTAATTCTCTCCAGTTATAGTCAATATAAGACTTTGTTTGTACGTTTCAAGAATCTCTCTCCTTCAAACAAAGTCTTCTAACACCAGAGCCCACCTTGGAGGGTCCCTTGCCTTCTCCGGGCTTTCGAAGTACCCTCACCCTTTTCAGGAGGTCCACCTA
Organism: Abrus precatorius; assembly: GCF_003935025.1. Lineage (NCBI taxonomy): Eukaryota > Viridiplantae > Streptophyta > Magnoliopsida > Fabales > Fabaceae > Abrus > Abrus precatorius. The sequence continues at coordinate 21,182,886 of NW_020874439.1, read as the reverse complement.
CGCTGGATCCTCACACCTGGAGTTCATCATGTGCACCCCACATCTACGTGTGACATTAGCACTATATGAAGATTCGAGCTCTGATACCACTTGTTAGAATAACGTAAAATTTTGTTCACACATCCCACCATTACCATCACACATGCAATTGACAAGAGATCGTGCACGTGTAAGCGCGACCATGCCCATAGCTTGTTCACATTCTTGCATGGTTGTACAAAATGGTTTGGGAGTGCTTTGAGTTGTATAAGCATGTTGATGGTCCTGCATAGCCTAACACTTATAAACTTTTACCTTATAACAATATTTCATTGCAAAAAGTGCGCTGAACTAAGAGTGAAAACACTGAATGATCAAAGTCACCATAAAATAATATAAGAAGGTTGATTATATAAATTGTTTTGTCATTTCATTCTATTAGGAATGCAATTACAAAGAGTACCTTTGTCTCTGCACATCTATATCGATACACAGAAGTTGATATGAACCATTAATAATTCATATTTCATAATTATGGAATCAACTTGAACTTTGAAGTTGAATAACATTGCGTTTCCAATTTATAAAAGTGGGGATATACGTACTGTACGTCTAACTTGGTAGGTTTTGAATTTGTGGTTTTGCGCATACATAATTAACATAAAACTAATTAAAACACATTCCTTTTTAGTGATTGATTTTTTCTATATATGTCTAAAGATATAAAATAATAATAATAAATTTTTATTTAAAGTTATAGTATTTAATAATACTATTATATATATTTTTTACGTGATAATTCAACCTATATTAAAAGATGGTTTAGTAAAATATACACTGAAGATAGTATATTGAATCCTTGATTTACTCAAACCCATTGAAACCGGAGCATTCCTAGGCTCTTAATTTGGCGAAATTCTTTGGTACATCTTGGGATTTAGTACTATCCAGTAGATGTATAATTATTGTCATTTGATCGAAGCTTATTATAAAATGATTGTTATAGTATGAGACTGTACATAATTTAATGTGGGAATCAAGGGCACCAAACCCCATGTGAAGGACACATAACTAAGAACAACCCACCAGGTAATATGTAGGCACATTTTTATTGGTTATGGTGCTAACTTTCATTATTTATTTGCATTAAAAAATTATATCAAGTTATTAATTATTGTATTCTTTTTTCTTTTTTCCTTGGTTCTTTTTTAGATTTAGTTAATTATACTTTGTGGACAAGACAAGAAAATAATAAAAACAAGAATGTAAAAAAAAAATTGAATTCGCCGGACATGAGAGGCAGTAAAGGTGATCTACGTTCAACTATCATTATCCATTTTAAAATTTCATAAAAAAAAATGGAAAAAGAGTTAGACTTTGGTCGTGTCAATTGCATTTATAATACAATCATTTGCATGCATCATGTGTGAAGGAGGAATTGTCTATTCAATAAAGATAAAAGAAAACAAAAAAAGAAGATACAGAATAAGTTGGAACAAGTTTGAAGTTGAAAATGAGATGGGTGGCGTTATAAGGGTGCACGCGCATAGAAGAAAACGAGTAGAAAGGAGTGAGGAGAAGGAAATGGAATTACAGCATAAGAACAAAAATGGGTCCAATGAGAAATAGGGGTGAGTTAGTGGCACAGTTTATACGGAGACACCAACTCAGAACGAGTGTGACATATTGTCTCATGTGCTGCAAATGTTGTGGACAGTGGGAATAGACAATGACCCATGATTTACCCTCCACGACCCACAAGGCCAACTTGGCTACACCCATTCCTTGATGAATGGTCACTATCCTACGCTGTGACACGTGTACGGAGATTGTACACCTTCACCATGACAACCAAGGTACTGCTCTGCCTCACCAGATCATAATAAGACCCAAAAATCTACGGCCCACAATCAAATCCACCAATATTATACTGGGCCCCACCTCACCCCCATAATGGGTTCGACTCTTTCATAGTTTTGTGCTTCACAAAAGCATGCGCATAGCCCAAGACACCACCACCATGTTCCCACCGCTTCATTATTTTAACTTTCTAAGGAGAGCGCTATCTTACTATCTTTAGTCTTTTATCACCAATGTTTATAAATATAGCAAAATTTATATGTTTATTTTTTAATATATAAAATTTATAAATTATGCATACCAAAATATGATAATTTTGAAAAAAAATTTAAAATGTAGAGTTTAAAGTTATAGCAATTTTTGGCAAAGAGAGAACAACACAAAAATTATAAATTTCAAAAATCGTTAATGATAAATTTTTAAAAAAAATTGAAATATTATAAAAAGTCAAAACAAGTTTTTTAAAAATATTAAAAAAATTGTCATTAGTAATTTTAAAAATAATAATATATTTTTTTAAGTACACAAAAATGTCATTTGATGATCTGACGATTTTTGAAATTTTTTCATACTTTTGTAATTTTTCTCAAAATATCATATTTTGGTAATTTTTTATATTAAAAAAAGCCAAATTTATATATAAATGCAATTATCAGATTATTAACCCTTTGATTACTCTTTTTGTACATAAGTTATTCCTTTTACTAAAATAATATTTTGGCTTCTGAAAAAAGTGAAAAAAGTTCTCACTTGAAATCATAAGAATAACAAAATTTAATCATACATTATGCATGACTTTTCAACATTTAAATTAAATGAAATTAAGTTTTACCATGCATATCTGATTTTAAGATTCCTTATTTCATAACAATAGTAATCCTTTTATATGCCTATATATTCCCTTGAAACCAACTTGGCTTACTTCGAGTAGTGAGCCATATAAAAAAATAAACGAAATAGTGAATCTGGCTCAACATACCAAAGTTGATGGATAAAATGGATTGGTTCACCAAATTCTTAAAAATATAAAATTGAAAAGCCCCGAGATGGCTAATGGATGGTGTACTGTGAATGTTTATCAAGGCTCTTTGTGCTCATCTTGACTCTTTCTTGTCGTCCTATGGTGCCTCACGGTTTGTGATAATTTGATCATTGAGCTACCACGATTTTGACAACCATATATTACTCTATTAGATCAAATTTCTTTTACAGTTTCAGTCCAATTCTCATGACGTGAATTGCCCTTTTAATGCATTTCAAAAAGAAATTGCAAGTGTTTAACTCCTCAAAAGGTTCATCTTTTCTTGGCAGTTTTTGCTATATATATTGCAGGAGAACGGTACCTGAGTTGAATAATTCTAAATTATTAAATAAAAATATTAAATAGTTTTATATTTTTATGATAATAAAATATATATTTTTAATTAATATTTATTTCATAAAGTGATAGAAGAATTATAAAGAATATATATATATACATATAAGAGATATAGTAGAATTGATCATGTGGGTTATGCAATAATCATCAGGAGGTTTCAGATCTCCTTTTCTTCTTTTGTCCATTATCTCTCCGAGTTTGATCATCTTTTTATGATTAGGTTGGTTTCTCTATCATCGCACCTTAAGATAGAATTAAGAATTATATTCAGCATCATGGATTGTTAATTAAGTGGCAATTTAAGAAGGCTAAACTTATTTGGCACTATGTTGTTTGGTTTCTATAATTGCTTCGTAATACTATTCTGTCCATTGATGGTAGATTTGGTTTGATAAATATTGTTTAGTTCATGCGAAAATTCGTTCTTTTTAGGCAAAATAAAGGGGAAAGGATCTTGTGTTTCTTATTGATGCATTTATCCTATTGTATGCATTACTCAATTAATATTATCAGGTTTAGTGCATATTTTGTTATGACTATGTAAAGGTTGGAATATCCATGTTTAATGGGTGTTTAGGGACGCCTACACAATAAGAATTTATATTTAATAATTTTTCATTAAAAATTACATAACATACGTGTGTTTAGCTAACTTTCTTTGTTTAATAACATTTTATAAACATAAATTTTATTAATTCAAAATTTAAGAGCTCTCAATGAGTAAATCAGACTTACTATTTTTAAAATTAAAAAACATTTAATACTTCACTAAATAATTTTATTTTAATGTAAAATATATATTTTTTAAATATAAGTAAATCTGAACTTTAGGATTACATATTTATGAATGTTTATTTTGTTTAATTAATAAAGGTAGTATTATATGATTTAATGATTAAATTAATGAAATTTACTTTTTAATAAGTAAATTTCTTTCCTACAGACACGCAATTTCCACCCCACAATAACAAAAGTACACGCACTCAGGCATTTTTCTAGCAATTAAAAATGCTTTTTTTATATGTGAAAAATAAATTTATATTGTACAATTAAACATAAACAGTTAAAATTAATTTTTTTTTAAAAAGTATATGATTATTTAAAATGTTATATATATTTTTAATATTCACCATCTGCATAAAATTTGTTTTTAAATTCTCAAGTGAAACAAATATTTTCAATAGATATGGTCGGTAAGTAGTGTATTATTGAGGCTTTTAATGGAGTGAAAGTAACTTTTCGAGGGGGCTTTATTTGTGCCAACCCAATATCCTTAATAAATTTAAAAATTATTAGCTGACAAATTCATATCTAAGGAAGAAAAGGCTGACAAATGTTTGCATTTTTATTTTATTTTTTTGATGAAGACAAATGTAGGTGTCTTTATAGCATATATCTTTGTTCTTAATAATAATAATAATTGAACCCCTCACTCCTAGGAGGAGGCTTCTTGCGGACAAAAGTGCTTACATGAATTCCTTAACAAAAGGGTGTTTATCATTATACTTTTCAAGCTATGAAGGGCAATTTTGTAGAACTCACAGAACAAAAATAAAACAGCCACACTTTTATGGCCTTCTATATCTAGTAAATGCCTTGGACATTTATCTCTCTCTCTCTAACCATGGCACTTCTATCCATTGGTTATACATAGCAATGATAAATGAGAGTTTCTTTTGTTTTAATTTTTTTTCTCACTTTATCTCCACTTCTTCTCCCCATGTGGTGGTCAAAAGGTATACCTAATAGGACCACCCTGTTGGAGGTCTGATGTTAACAGTGCCATTTACCAAAGTTACCTTGCACTATATATTCCCCAAACTTAGGGGTTATGTATGTCTCTAACTTCATAATTGTGCTAGGTCACCTCACCATAAGGTTATTGCTCAATGGAAAGGATGGGGTGGGTCCAAATTTATGGCGGCAAATGTTACATTTTGTCACTATTAAAAATAGCAGTTGTTAATTAATAAAATATATTAAGTATAATATAATCTTTATTTAATGAAAAATAAGTTATTAATATAAATTTAAAATATTAATTATTTATCGATATAGTACAATACATTATAAGGATAAATTCATAATATCTATACTAACACTTTTGTTAAAATTTATCATAATATCTATACATTATTAGCAGATCGAAATTGTTATTCCTAGACCATATTCGTCCTTGCCTCTTCAATTATGGCTCTTGGAGAGACTTTCTTACATGAATTACTTGTAGCCCGCTCAAACATCAATTATATGTGCTTTGATTTTATTTTATTTTTGGTAGATATATGTACTTCGATTAGTAATACAGCTTTACGTGCTTGTGTGTTAAATACGAGACTTAACAAGTAATTGGTCAAATTAAATGTGTGATTAGTTAGTGTATGCGTAGTTAAGATAGCGTTTGAAGACGTAATATCTTAATTTTTAACAATAATTTAAACATAATAATTGTTTTTTGAAAATAAATCGGACGTACACTTAATAGCTGCATGTAAAGGAACAACTAAATATAATTGAAGTTATGTTTTTCCTTATTTTCTTTGATATATGATGTTTTTGCAGTAAATAGAATAAGAATTAAAAATAAATGATCCAAACACTATGCAAATAATCAAATACAAGCTAAAGCTAAAGGCCATGAACACCATATGAGCATCCAAGGCAAATAGAATGGGAAAAAGTTTGTGTGAGGTGGAAAATGTGGGGGGAAAGAGATTAGATACAAGGGTTTGGGTGTGTGAAAAAAGTTGAATTTTTGGTCACCAGACAATCTTTTACCTCTTCATTTCATTCCCAACTTTTGTAGATGCTTTGCCCACCATATCTACTCCAACTCTTTTCTAAAAGTTTCCTTCAATATTTCTTTCTAGTTTCACTCTTGCCTCCTCCCTTGTTTTTCTTAGTCAGCTTAGAAACAACGCTTTCTTTGTATCCCACACATTTCATTTCATCACAAAACACAAAAAAGAGTAACTACTCCAATAATTGTCATAGGTCACATATTGTAGGCCCTCCAATAACAATACCCTTTCTAATTGGTCTCCTACTTTTCATGCATGCACATCTCTCTTCCTCTCTCTCTTTGAGATACAGACATATTGGATGGTGCTTTTGTATTAAACGAGTTGGCTGGCCTTCAATCTAGGAATTTGCTACTTTATATCCAATGTTCTCTTCCATTGGCGCATCTTCTTCTTCTACTACTTTTTTTTTTTTTTAATGTGTGGTGTGGAAAATCAAATGTCTAGGTCAACCCACCATCCATTCTACTGTCTTTGTCCTCAATCATTTTTCTCAGTGTTGTTCCTCCTCATTTATCACAGTTAGATTGCTATTTTTTATATAAAGTTCGAACTAGTTTTTTTCTTGGTCAATGTCTTCATAATTAATGAAATATTGTCTGCTTCTGTTATTATTTCTAGAAGGGTACGAATGATTTTCACTTTTTCTTTACAGGGATTTATATTTTATAAAAAATAGTTATAGTTTTTTAATTTTATGATCCATTTTGCTTTATAAAAAATTATGTAACATCTGTTTTTTTAACAAAAAAAAATGTTATGAATTTAATGAACAAATAATACAATTTTTAATCACAAACAACTAATGGAGTTGTTTATTTTCATCAAAACAATGCAAGATTTTGTTACAAAATATGTCAACAATTGAAATATCAATGAACTAATTTTATAACAAATGTTTAGTGTTATTGTCGAAGAACCTTTTGTTTCCTTGATTTCTTGGCCTTGTTTATATATATATATATATTCAGGGAGTAATTGATTCATGTAACATATTTTAATTTATTTCAATTAAGATTTCAAGTTTAAGTTTTATATATGAAAATAAACTTTTCAGCGAAAGAATTAACCACTTCTCTTGTGAAAGTACTTAATTTGAAAAAGTAATTATCTCCTATGAAAATATGTCTGTGATATTAGATTACTTAAAAAGACACATTACGCCTAACAATTATATTTTCATATTTAATAAGCTAGTAAGGTTCAAGGTACGCAAATTTTATCCATTGACCGAAACCGACAAAACTAAAGATTTAATAACGGTAACTTTGGTGCAACGGTGGAGAGAGCATAATCCACTATAATTCATCTAAAGATCTTTTTATCTGATCAACTTATCATCTGAAAAATCTAAGATTAAAATCAGATAAAAGCAAACCAAGATATTCATATAGATAACTATTTTTGGATTGAGTAATTCCAACCCAAACCATGCTACCTCACTAATGCTCAGCCCTGATAAGGCCTGTGAAAGTGCATTAATTGAATAGATCAAGTCAACATGTTTTTCAGCTTCCTTAATTAGTAGATACAAAGAAAATCTTGTACAACGATTTTTCACAAATATTTATTTAAAATATGTATTGTTTCATTCAAATTATTATCTTAATTTTTTTTTTCGTGTATCCCCATTTTTCAAAAAAACTTTAAGCAAAACTTTCATAATAATTTTTTTTATCAAACAGTATTTTCTGATTTTTATATTTTTTTTTGTGAGCACTCTAAATATCATAATTTTTTATTTAATTTTCATAAATGATATAAATTTATTTGATCCCCTAAAATGAGAGATTAAATGAAAAACATGTGATATTTAGAAAAACAAAATAGAAAAATAATGAAAAGGAAAATTTTGTAACACATATTTTATGAGACTCATTCAGAAAAAATAAAATAAATGAATGACCGAACAAAAATATTACCAATTTTTGAGAGCCTAAAAACACAATGAAGGCAAAATGTGTGCTTTTAACAAAGACAAACTATTACGCCAAGGGATGAAATATTTTAAACAACCAAGTTTGTGTATGCAATCCCATTTGCAGCCAAAGTTTGTATATGTTTAAAGGCAATAATTGATGACAACCTGTGTACAATGGTTTAATAATTTCTTTCTGTTATATGATAGGAGATGACTTTTTTGTTTATATCATAGTAGTATAATCTATATAGCACAAGTTGACAATGTCCACGAGACGTTTTTTGGAAATATTAAAAGACCTCGTTGTACCTCTACGTTAGTCTCAGAAGCAAGGTTGACATGGTTGAATCGAAATCATTTTCAGTGCATGGTATGATTACTGAAATAAGTAATTAAGGTCAAATATGGTGACGACGTTCGACACAAACATCACCTTGCAATGAATTTAGCTTAGGACAGGGAAAATTATGGTTCATGCTTTATTTAAAGGCTTAATTATTGGTTCATTGTTAATGTTGTGATGGACCTAAGTGTCGAGTAAATTGGAGTCATTATCATAACCACCAAATTATGGAGGAAAGGTAGGGTCAATATTAACAATAAGGATTTTGTCGAAAGTGAAAAAATTGTGCATAAATTTACAGCTCAAAGGGTAAAAAAAACAAAAGGAAAAAGCTCTGAAATGCCATCCATAACATTGCTCAGTTTTTCTCAACAAATGATAGTAGATATGGTGTGGTAATCATATAGGAATAATTTTTCCCACCTAAATTGAGAGTAATTCTTGCCGAGGTACAATGTCTATATAAGTAGTTAATTAAAAAATATATTACTAATATTATCTCAATTTTTATCTATCTATTTGAGAAAAAAAAAATAGTCCTACGTATTTGTTCACTTACAGGTTTAAGATAATGTTAATTATATTTTTTTTAATCATTTCTCAAGTAACACTATATGCTTCATTATTGAACACTTCAATAGAGAAAATGAGAAGAGATAATATAAAATAAATATTTTATAAAAATAAGAACATTAACTATATTTTTTAATCTGTGTACTTCTAGCCTATAGTGAATAAGAAAAAAGGAAACCCAGCTATTATTGATATAGTTTTAAAACTAACTTCAATGCTAACTATTAATATTTTAATATACATCATGAGCTTTTCATTGTGACAATAAGATTGTGATCATAAAAAAAATGGTTTACATTTATTTGTATGTTGAAGCACAATCGTTAAATTTCACATAACTCCATGACCACGATTGCATGTACCAAAACCTACCTATCCAATCCTAAAATCTATAAACAAGAGTGATTCACGAACTTTGCCTCGTCACCTCTTACCTGTTTCACATGGGCGTGGCTTGTTAGAGTTAATCCACACCATCATGAACCATAAAAGACATTGCTTGTTGTAAACTAATTGGATGTTTAATTCAAAAGCCGTGTATATTGAGGAGGGACTAGATAGAGAGAACAAAAGAAGTTTGCTTGATTAAGTGGTAGAAGGTCCTCCAAATAGCTTAAGCTTCTCTTTTTTGGTATTTTATAAAATGCAAATCCTTTTTGTTTGGAATATCTCTAAACATATGGGTAGGTAAATTTTCCTTTAACAAGAGAAGCACGCAAAAGGGTAGCTCAAATGCTACTTTATTCAACATAATGCCATTGTCTAGAAATTCTAGGCTTTTAGGCAAAAACTATTTGATAGAAACTAATCAAGTCTTATCCAAACTAGTATTTTATGCTTAAAAAATTAGATTTATTTGTCCTTAATAAAAAATATATCTGAATGAGTAGTATTAAAAAATAAATTTAATTCCAACTTAAAATTTAAAAATCAAACTTTATATTTTAATTGGCTTATTTTCGTTAACTTAGTCAAGTCAGTCTATTTTGTTAACTTTGAATGTGTATTTGCAATGAATGAATTTTTTTAATTAATATCTTTAAAGGTGTTAATTTATGTTGTTATCATTTCTTTTAATATTTTTAATTCTAAAACTAAATCAATATCATATGTTCACAAAAGCTTAATAGCTTTTTAGGTTTGGTGCAATTTTATTCAAAATTTTAAGTTTTTGTGATTGTAAAAAACCAAAAAGGCAAAAGAGAGGAGAGATTATTGGAAAAATAAATAGTTAATGAATGTTGTGATAAACAGTTAGAAAATAAGTAATTAATACTAAACATGTTAATGGATATAACTATAAGAAAATTATAATGATAAAGTTTATAAGCAATCAACAATTAATCAATTTAGAAAAATTCAAACAACCTTTTGAGACTTTATTTTGGTCATTTCCTCGTGCCCTTTTAGATTCGTGATTTCTTTCTTTTATTATATTCTGCTCTGTAGCATATAGAGTTACTAACTGGAGCAAAAGTTTATTTTGGTGTATTTATATTGTGCCTGTGGAGAAAGGAAAACTAGAAAATGAGTTTATGTTGGATTCTACTTTGAGAACCTTTCTTGATTGCACACTTTCTCTCACAAAATTGCTCTCACTCTTGCATTCGAAACTACAACGGTGAAAAATCGCTCTTTCATACATGTATGGGCTGCAATGGATCATACATTGTAAAGTTGGACTTGGACATCCCTTTGAGCGTAGGCCCATTATTCATGTCACGCCCGGCCCGGCTTCTCTTAGGTGGATTACACACTTACCATAACTCATATGGAACCCGTGCTACCCTTATAGGCAACGTTCGGAGGTTCAAATATAAATTTAATTTACGTGGTCCAAAATATATATATATATATATATATATATATACATATATTTAATTTCCAAGTTTATAATTTTTACTCTGTAATGTATGTTTATGTTTTGATTATTATATAAAATAGTTCAAGTACATTAAAAATATTTTTTAGTCATCAACAATTTGATTGATAAGAATTTAGAATTGTTTTTGTCCAAATTTTCTCTGAGTTTTAACGAGTGGGTTTAAGTTAAATTTTAGTTTTATTATTGATGAAGCAAAAACTAGAGTACAAACCATAAACATAGAAGTAAATATTGTACCAGAAAAAACAAGAAAGAAAACTTGGCTTCTACACAGTGAATAGATAAGGTAGTGCTTTTTTTTTTCTCGGTTCATCCCATATATGTAGTTGGTACTTTGTAAATTATATCTAATTCATTCTCAACTCTTTAACTAATCTTAATTAAGTTGCTAATTTCTTGGTTCTAGCCTTTATTTGGAGGAAGAGATCAAAAGAAGGCTGGACATGATCATGAGATCAATTATATTAAGCATGTGGAGTAACCCTATCATTTGCACTTCTCTTATAACTTTTTTTTCTCTCTAATTTTCTACTTTTTGACATGTCAAGTCACTATTTATTTGTATTATTTTCTCTTAGCATCGATTTTGAGCAATGTTGTGACTCTTTCTATTTTTTCTTTTTTTAAGAACTCAAGATTATCATGATGCTGTAAGGAACTTTCATGAAAAAGGCCAATTAAAAAAGAAGGGTTCATGGAAAAAGGGTTATAGCTCATATTCACTAAATTAAAGGCTTTGTTATTCAAGTCTCATAAAATGTGTTCCAAAAATACTTTAGTCATGTTCAAATTTTAATAAATTTAAAAGTATAAACATGTAACTGATTAAATAAATCTATTTTTAACTCTCTCTTTTTTCTAACTAATTGATTTGTCTATCCGAACCGATTTCAAACTTATTTTTTATTCATTAAATCCATCAATTTCAGTTTGTTAGCTTTTTTTTCTTAGTCCTGGTTGAAAGGGTACTCAAGTCCATTACAAAAGTATCAATTATATTAAATCTATTTTTTTTTCTAACCTTTTATGATTGCACACATAAGATTGAGTTTAAACTCTAACTATGATAAAACCAATTAGATGACCAATCTCCTATAGCTATATATCAGAAAATCTATATTGATTATCCTAAAACAACTCATAAGTGAGAAGGAAAGAAATACTAAGATCCTAGCAATTTTGAAATTCATACATTTAAGAAGAGAACTCACATCTCAAAAATAATTATTGACATAACACAAAAAGTATCATGATTCATCATTTATAATACCTTTATGGCATTAAAGAAATGTATTCGACAAGGGTGATGCTACAGTCCTCCCTTCTTTTTCATCAATAAAATTTAATAGTCATTCTTTAATCGTTGATGTAATGTTATTTTGATTCAATAGGTAGTATTTAATGTCAAAAATTAGAAAATTTTTAGATAATAAAGTATTAATGAAGGGCAAAAGAGTAAATGCAATGCCCACTCTAATCTTTCTGTTCATTCCCACACCTCTCTCCTATCTTTCTGTTTGCTCCCACTCCTTTCTCCTTCCTTAATTCTTTTTCACTTCATCAACCTCTCACATTGTCTATCATGCTTTCCTTTTCCACTCCACAACGCACTCCATTAATCTCTCTCATCACCTATCCCCTCCGAATGTTTTCCTCCACAAATATCATAAAATATGTAGTTTTTTGCATAATCGACCCTCTGAATGCTTTCCTATTGCACACAGTATCATGCGTTTCTCTTGTAGCTTTCTGCATTATCGAATCATTCATTTCTCACTGTTGCTAATTTTTGTTCATTTTTTCATCCAATCTACTAAGGGCTTCCTCTTTCTTAGTAACAAAGAAGAAGTGTAGCCTCCTATGATCACAAATCATTGTAACTTTGAGAGAAATTGCATGCATTCCTCTCATTGGCATCACAAACTTCATTTTTCAAATCACAAACATTTCTCAATTTCTCAATTTCCTTTACAAGAGAGAGCTTTTTTGAGAGGAAATGTAGCTCTGGTGCATGTCTCTCTTTCTTCTTCTCTATTCCATTCTAGAAGCTACGATTATGGTGTTTTATTAATTGGTATTGCAGAGTTTTGTGCTCAAAGTTATTGAGGAGAGAAGAACATCACTCATTCATCATTTATCTCTTTCTCAATCTTTAACAAAGAAGAAATATAGTTTTGACAACTAAATGTATGTTTCTCGTGATGACTTGATTACAAATTGAAAAGTGACGAAGAGGAAGTGTATTGCAAACATACGTGCTTGACTCTAGCTGGCTACTTGACTATAGATCATCTCTATCAATTTCAGTCTTTAATGAAGAGAGAGTAGTATAACTTTGAGAACTTGATACATGCCTCTCTTTCTTACTCTCCATTCCATTCCACTATGGGTTAAAGGAAACTATGGTGTTTTTAGTATTACATAAGAATTTTTGCTGTCAAGTGTTACAAAGAAAAACTTTATTCAACAATTATCTTTTTATCTTTCAATATGTCATGATAATTTTTACCGTTGGATTAAAAACACGTTAAATGAATGGTCAAATTTTTTTAAAACTTTACCTATGAAAAAGGAGGAGGACCCTAGAATCACCATTAGACAATAGTATTAATGCCAAAAAAAAAAATGATAGCTATGATAGCTCAATAAAAGCATTGTGTAATAAAAAAAATAAAAGAAATATTATTTTTTTTTGCAAAGTGAATTTGTATCATCTCTCACAAATTAAGGGAAGCGATAATTAAAACTAGTTTCATGATCATCATCCAATACCTCTTTGTATGGAGGATAACCTTTACAACTTAAGGCTTCTATCATTTTAGCAATCAAAATATTTGCTTTCAGTGCTTGAATAAAGGGTGAAGCATGTAAATTTGTTATGAAGACTTTTCAATAAGCATGTGAATAATGAGTACTCCTCATTATGTGAACTTTTATTGAATTTTTTTAGTAAAGAATAATAATATCTATAATTATAACCTTTTGAAAAGGATGGCAAAGCAAATGAAGAAGCAAATGAATAATAAAGTTAAGAATAATGAAAGAAAAAAAGAAATAAAAAGTTTATATATATATACTTGTTACAGTTTTGAAAAATTTATTTGAAGACAACAATATATAGATGCGTGTGTGTGTGTGTTTTGAAAATTTTATTTGAAGACAACATTTGTAAGGGTGTATAAGACTTTTTTTTCTTTTAATCATGAGTGAAGATCTTTAAATCTTATTTTCTTTGAACTTTAGAGAAAGTTAGATATAAATGACCCTGATTCAACATTACTTAATTATTAATTTTATTAAATCTCAATAATTGAAACTACAATGTCTTTATGTTGAAGAAACTCTTCAGCTATGTATTTATTTATTAATTTTGAATATAAAAATTGGACTATAACTTGTAAGAATCATTAAACTTTCAAATGTTATTATCACATCTAATAGTGTTATTCTCCCTACCATATATAGAATAGAGTATTTTTTATAATGGATTATAATCAGAGAACATGGGTATAATGGCTAACTATGACAAGTGAGAGTATTAAAGGAATAGTAAAGATTTGGTGAGAAGTTGAAGCAAGGAGCTAACACATTGCCAAACCAACACCTTCTCTATTCTTAGTATAAAATTGATTTTATTTCAATATTCTCCCATACCTATGTTCCGTCCATGCAAAAGCCCAAAATGTTCCGTCCATGCTAGCTTCTTCTTTTTTTACCTAATTAAGGCAAATTAATAAAAAGAATTCTCTAACTGAGGTATTTGCAAAATAATTTGCCTAGGCAGGAAATGACACGTGTTTAATGTGTTGTCACACACATTGTCAATATTATTATTTTTTAAATACAAGTGTTGTAAAACAAAATATTGACACAAACCTAGAATGACACATGTTGCGATGAATAGTAGAAAAAAATTGAAAAAACTATCAACAGTTGAGATAGAAACACGTAGTAACGTCCAAGAGTATTGGCAAGTTCAAAGTTAATTTTTGTGTCAACACTATTATAGCCGACTTGTGTGCCGACACTGTCAAGCTCGACACATATTCAATTGATTCATGTGCATTTTTTCTTAACAGTTAGACAGCCGCTAACCTCTATCTCTTTCCTTTATCTTCATTACACTTCTTTTTTTTAACAATTGCCAAAAAAAATCAAAGATTTGGGTGGGAAGGTGAGATACTCTCACTTGTCACAGTTAAAGAAATTATTTTACATTAAAAAAATTAGTTAATTGGTTAGTGAATTATGAAAGGTGGATAAAAAATATTAATGAAATTATATATTGGTTAATTGATTAATTTATAAATTGGTTAATTTTGTAAAACTATTAAAGAAAATATATTATGTTATATAATTAAGAATTATGTTATTTTTAAGGTAAAATTATTATTATAAATTAATGAAATTTAATTTAAATTAAGATTATAATAAAAAGGACATATTATTAATATCATAAAATTGACATAATTTATTAATAGATTAATTTGGGAAAATTGAAATGAAGAGAAATTGAAAAAAAATAATAAGTAATTTATAGTTGTGAAATTTGAAAACAAAATTGGTAATCATAATATTTATAAGTTAAATTAATAAATTAGTCATTATGTGAACGTGATGAGGTATTTCTTTGTAACCGAATACATTAATAAATTTTAGAAGTTCATTTATGATTAACTATATTTTATGAATTTCTACATGAATATTCTATTAACCTTGCACATATATTATTTTATGCCTTATGAATTGTAATATAATATGTATTGCCTTTGTAGGGAGATGCCCGTGAGGGCTTATTACTTGGTAGTGATAGTAAGAATTCATTTTCATTTGAGAAGATGAAGGAGTTGTGTGAGACAATAATATCACTACAAAATGAGCAGGAACGTATCTTGGAACCTTCCTCATTACTTGAGCCTCCTATGCAAAGTGGACATCGATGAGCTGCAAATTAACATTGGTCACGGATCGAAACATAAGGAAGATAAAGGTTTGCAGTGTAGGCAAACTGAAGTTCTAGTATGTACTTAACATCAATGGACAACTGTGAAAAGTAATTTTTATGCCTCATATTATTTCATAGTTGTTTACATTGTAGGCAACATAATTTATCCTACCCTTTATGCCTGAACGCAGAATGGTGTCTATTATGTCCCTCCACCGTTTCCTTTTTACCCTTCACAAGGGACATAATCTTTTTATGTTCACTCATCACATACCACAAATCTGACTCTTGCATCTCCATTTACCACAACTAAGTATTATGTTCCTGAGGAAGGTTAGCCTCTTCATGACACCTCCTCCATATAAGGCTTCATTCTTCACACCGAATGCACTAGGTTTAGAGGTTCAATATAGTGGACATGGTGAGGAGACATCATCATTCATTGCAGGGGAGGACCGTGGCATTGAACTTAATGATGAATTTGTTGGTGTTTCAGATGTAGCAGTACAGAATGTGCGACATAACCCTTGTCGTGGAGCAAGAGATCATCGTCGATAGCGCATTCACACATCTCATGAGGAGGGACATCAGGACCACGTGTTTGGGTTCCAATTGAGTATATGTATCATTATTACTATTTCATTGTTATAATCATGCACCCTTGACATTTGTTTTTTTTATATTCCTAATATATTTTTCTTTTGTTGAGTCATTTAATATTTATGAATTTTAAACTTATTGCGTAAGCATACAATTTAATTAAATACATAACAAGTCATAAATTTACACAAGGTTCATTAAAAACATACATACTCATTAGAATGAAAAATAAAACATTAAAACTATTTCTTTTAAACTCAATCAACATATTATTACTGGTCACCATTCTTACCTTCTGATTGTCAAGGATAATGACATTGATTGTGACCAGCTTGTCGATATAACCTACATCCTTGTCGCGGTTATGACTCAACCTAATCCATTTTATTCCTAATTTGAGAAGCCTTTGGTCATCCTTTACCCTGTGCTCTATCATGATTTAGTAACAACTTCTACTCATAATTATGTAAAATGTTATCTTCATTTCCAAGTGACCACCACTAAGATGAGTATGTGTTTACGACATACTATAATGAATAAACAGGGTTAACACTCTACCAAAAGTCTATACTCATAGTAGCACAAACAACTATGACATGTGAATATAGATAGCGATATGCCTCAAATTTCCCATATTCACAAAATCGTGTATATCATACTTCACTTATGAACCCCCTTTGTGTCACAAGATTAAAAGCATCTTCAACCTCAAACCTTATTTTTTGTATGTCATAATGACAAATCTAATATAAGATACTTCTTGTTGATTTTTTTCTATGGCTTCAATTAATTTACAATAATATCTTCCACCATTGTCAAGGTCATTCATTGTACTTTCACCACGCTTCACAAAATACTCAATTAATCATGCATACATTGCTTTTACCAAGGCAGTAATTAGGAGATTTCTTGCCCCTTTTAAAACCATATTAATAGACTTTAACAAATTAGTAGTCATGTGGTCAAAATCATAAGGCAAGCTACACTTTTCCTTAGATATGTTATCAATCCATGTTTAAACTTCAGAAGAATAGGAACGAAATATATTAAACTTAGCTTCAAATCTTTACTTGCATAATGTATATGCTATATTAAATATAAAATATTGGGTTAAAAAAAGTTAAAGATATAAACAAGGTAAATTAAATAATTCAAATAAAAACATTTTAATTAAACTTACATAATTCATGGTATTCTTGAATGTTGGATTGGAATTACTTGTAATGTGAGGAATGCAGTAAACATTTAGAGATTGTCAACTAATATGTGAGTTAGACACTGCATCTTTAATACTTTGACGGTGATCAGACATCAAACATACTCATGTCTTCTCAGTAATATTAAGACGAATTATCACTAAGAACCATTCTCATGCTAATAAGGGTTCTTCTTCACAATGGCAAATGCTATAAGTAACACACTATTATTTCCATCTTAAGTTGTAACAACTATCAATGTTTCTCGATACTTACAGTATAAAAATGTACTATCTACTTGTATTATAGGCTTACAGAACTTGAATGTTTTACGACATTGTCCAAACGACCAAAACAATCGATAAAAGACTTTGAATCTATGGTCCACAACATTACCTATAACATAATCAGTGGTCTCAATTTTGTAAACCAACCTAAAGGCATGTAATTGCATGTATTCTAACTATATTGGCAATGCTACATACTATTCATCTCAATCATCAAATATAAGCACAATTGCTTTTTGTTTTACTTTCCATACTTTTTTGTACAAAATTAAATACCTAAATTGTCCACTTATTCTCTCTTGAATTAATGAAACTTGTACTGACAGTTCTTTTTTCACCATACCTATCATTCATTTAAAAAAAGTCATATTATTATATTTAAACATCATTTCCAAACTTTTGAACAAAAAGGACATCATCTTCACATTTACGTGCCAAGAATATATGAACAAATAAAATTTGAATCCAATCTTTTGTCGTCTTGAGAAATCATTGTATTTACACATGTTTGCTTACCACCTCATTTGGTAATTTTCTTGTTGTTTGTATTTTTTATTTTTTATTTTGGAAATGATGCTCTTACACTCCCAAGACATCCCATATTATAATTCACATACTTCACAACATGAGTTGACGCTTTTGACTCAATTACAAAAAAAGTTTTATGTGTCTTCATTACATAATGCTTTATAGTCATTTTAAGATCCTTTTTAAAGTCAAAGAGTTGCCCAACATATAATATATCTCTTTGTATCCATGATTATGACTCATGTAACTTAGAAAAATCTATTTCTTGATCAGAGTATTCCCAATTAATCTTAGTGTAGTGTGAACTTATATTCCAAAAAAGCGTTACAATATTCGTATTAAACTTCCACAATATAAATTATTAAAATTGTATAAATAGTTCACTATATAAAATAATACCTGTTGATTGTAGTTGCATATCGCTATTTTTTTAATATTTGGAATATTCATCATTGAATATAAATCATCCTCCAAATCAATATCAGAATAATTGTCAAATGAAATCTGTCTTTCATCTTCGTAGTCATATTTTTCATATAGAAATCATACATTGACATCGTTTAATAATAAATAAATAAATATATATATATATATATATATTAATAAACTATTTTTTAATTAATTCATATACAATAACATGAAAAGTTTGACCAATCGCAACATCTACATATAACAACTACATTTATTTGATGTCGTTGTTGACATGCATTTATCATGCAATTAATGTCTTCGTCATTGCATACATATAAAACTATATAGTTTTCATCATTTGTATCTACTAAAATTTGTGAAATCAATCTAGAAATTACGTTACTACTAGACAATTTCAATTTTGTATGTATCTTTCTTTTCAAAATCTTGGAAGGTAATTCCATATTCTATCTTAGTCATTTTTTTGTTCCCTTCAAAAATTATACTCTCACTTTTTTATATTATACCATTCTAATATAAAATAACTACAATTTCACTCATCCTGCATAACAAAAGTTTAATTATAATATGATTAATGAAAAAAAGATTATTTATTTAAATAAACACTAATAAATAGATAATATAAACAAATTGATCTAAAACATATATTAAATATTACACCTCTAGTTAAATAAATTTTATTCATAACACAAAAAATTTATTTATTTCAACAAGTTGATAATCACGTAAAATAAAAAATAACAAATAATGATATTTTATTTATATTATAATAATATTTACTCTAAATACAACTATTATTTACATTATAGTTTATTTTATTTTTATTATAATAATATTATGATTACAAGTAATTTTTTTCTTTCAAAATATTATTATTTTATTTTATTAATAAAAAGTTAATTTTAATTACATAATTTAAAAGATAAAACTTCTAACCTTCAAGTGCTAGGGAAGAATTGCTTCAAATACTTCTATGAAGAATTACTTCTATCACCTTCTTCCAATATTTATGAAGAGTGAAAAATTTTGTTGTAATATATAGGGTTGTGCAGATTCGAGTAAACTATTTCGATCTGCAAGAATCTGAACAATCCACCCAATCAAAAAATGGATATAAATAAGCTTTGGTTAAGTAAAATACTTTTTCTAGATTAATATGGTTAAATAAAGTCAGTAACGGATATAAAATTAGGAAACCATCAGTACCAAAACTGACCAAATACATATGTGAATGTTTAATTTATTAAATATAAATCTCGAATCTTCTATCGTCAGTTTTTCTAAAGCTCCATCAATCACCTTTCTGTGATATACCAAGTCTCTCGCACTACTTTTTCTCGTCACTGTGAATGTTTAATTTGGGCCCAAGCTCAATTCCGTTATTAGGTCTTTAGGTTTTCATTGAGACTGTAGCATTTCTTTCCCAATGCACCATTTGTTCGTTATCCGATAAAGTCTAACCAAACTAACCAACTGATTTATTGAGCTATTCGATAAGCCTGAATCCAATTTAACCAAGAAAAAATTGGATATTTTTTTAAGTAATTTGATTAACTATAAGTAAGTAATTTTAGACCCGAACCCATCCAAAAACTTATTCGGAGGGCAAGTGTACCCATCGAAAAGTAATAAAGAGTTCTTAAATTAAGACCCTGAAACATCGTTCCACAAGGATTGTTTTCCAATTACTAAGAATTTTCTAATTCAATTGTTTAAGCTTCAAAGATATGAAATTAATTAAAACAAGAATTTATAAAATTAATTATAAACTAAGAGTAAGGAATACAATGCACGTCTTGGTTAAACTTATCGGAGAGAAACCTAGGGCATATGGGTTTTCTCATTCAGTCTTTTATGTTATTTTTCTATTTAACTCTAAATTCGATTTCTTTATGATTACCAATCATTCATACGAATACTATTAATACCCAATAGTCATGCAATATTAATATTCTTTTCTCTAAATTAACATCTTCAATAGTCATGCAAGACATCAATTTAGGAAAGCTTAAGGAACTTATGAACTTGTTAATTTAATAACGATTAGAAGAGAAAGATTGGTTTGGTCCACCTAATCTTTTGTCTCGTTTTACCCTATAGATTTATTAATTAACCGAGGTACGGTCGCCTAACGATATAATTAATTAGGATTAAGAAAGAAGCGCAATAGGATAAAATCTGATCACAAAACGAAAATCAAATTTAGATTCAAATATTAAAATTCTATAAATTCATGAACAATAGTTCTCATAGCCTTAGTTATAGACTTAGTTACTCATGCTAAAGAAAAGAACTAAAACAATCATAAATAAAGCTATAATCAAAAGAAATAGCAAACTAGAGTATGAGTTGTGTTCCCGGTCTTCAAGTACGATCGCTTGAAGCTCCAAGTCTCGTTAAGCATGTGCCAAGGATCCTGTGCAAGAGAGACAAGATCAGAAGTGTATCCGAAAGTCAAAGACTAAATGTAAAAACGGTCTTTTTACGATGCCTAAGATCTTCCCTTTTATAGGATTTGAAAACCCTAAAAACTCTTCATAATTGAGCTTCCCACAAATGAGTACAGTCGTGTAAGACCTTAAGCACGGCCGTGCATGGGCTCGAAGCACCCCCGTGCATGGGCTCAAAGTACCCCCGTGCTTGTTAGAAGGGTCTAGGCGTACTGACTGCTGCGAAACTCTAATCTTCTATCAATTTGAGTCCAAAATGCACCCAAAATTCACTTGCGGCCTCTTTATACCAAACCATATAATTAATATATAAATTAGTGTAAAACTCAAATAAAATAAAGATCAAATATGAATATATGAGCTGTAAAAGAGGGCATAATTACAGACTTATCAAAGTCTTTAGGTTTTAATTGAGACTGTAGCATTTCTTTCCCAGTGCACCATTTGTTCTTTATCTGATAAAGTCTAACCAAACTAACCAACCGATTTATTGAGCTATTCGATAAGCCCGAATCCAATTTAACTGAGAAAAATTGGATATTTTTTTTAAGTAATTCGATTAACTATAAGTAAGTAATTTTAGACCCCAACCTACCCAAAATTAACTGGTGATCACTCTTAGTAATATATACTTTTAATGTTTGGATAAAAACTGTATAGTAAAAAGAGGAACTAGTGCATAAAATACAAGACAAGTATCGACTTATCAATGACCAACACATAATTGTTGAAAGTTCAGTAACTAACACACTCGTATCAAACTAAAAGTAGTTGACACAAAAATATTAATATTTTACCTGATGACACGTATCAATAGAAGGATGAATGTTAACCTTTATTCATCCAATAATTATGTGTTACTATTTATCAAATTGACACTCTAGTAAAAATAAAAATAAATTAAAGGTGTTGGTAATGTGTGTAACAATACTTATAAACTTATGTCATTCTAACCTGAGACAAGACGAGGAATTAATTTTTTTTATCCTCTAAATTGAGAAATTATCTTGAAAAATTATTTTTCAATTCACCCTAATAAGACAAAAATTCACTAAAGTCTCACATTTCCATAGACATAAAATTATTATTTTTTATTTTAAACTAAATAAACATTGAGCCTTAAATTTACTTTCAAAATGAAATTAATTTTTATAATTAAAAAAATTAGATATATTAATGAAAACTGCTAAACTTTTTATAATTTTAATTCATCATTTTTTTTACTTTTGTCAAACTGAAATTTTTTTTTTTAAATAAGAAGTTAAAAAAATAAAAGTTAATTAATATTTTCAAGCGACATGTTAACTTCTTTTTAGTAAGAAGATTTGTAAGCTGAAATAGTAGAAGAATTTATTATATTAATTTTTAAAATTTAAAATTTTTGCATTAATTATTTTAATTTTTATTATCATTTTATAATAAAAGAAAAATAAAGTGAACATGTTTTCTAGACTTTTTTATAATTTTAAAAATTTTAAAAATTAAATTAAAATATCCTATACAATTGAGAATACAAATTTGACCGAAAATAGTGAAATAGAAAATATTCTTAGTTTTCAAAAATATTAAAAGTTGTCAATTATTTAATTGATTTTTAATTTTCAAGTTATAATATTCTCTCAATATTTTTTTATAATTTTTCTATCCCTCTCCATCACATCATATCACTCATTTTATCATTTTTTTTTTCACTTCCTATTTCTCGATGTAATTCTTTTTGTACAAATAACTTTTTTGTTTTACCTTATTTTTTAATATCCTTTTGTGCTGAATTAAATTAAAGTGAATGCTAGTTTATAAAACCAGTGGAGTGAAATACTCGACTATGTAACATTCAACAGTGATTCAGGGCTTCACTCTGAAACTGAATTGAAAGAGCATCATATTCATTACATAGATCAACCCGAAATGGCGAAACGCGACACATCAGATTCCGAGTCCGAGGAAGGCTCCTCAAGTTCAGCGTCAGACTCGGAAACCATGGCCAATGCGAAGGGCGTTTCAGAGTACGAGAAACAGAGGATGTCCAGAATTGCTGAGAACAGAGCCAGATTGGAGGCTTTGGGTTTGCCCCAAATCGCTTCCTCCCTCAAGGGTTCGCCTCAGACCAACCAAAAGGGTAAAGAAAAGGTTCAAAATGATGATGATGAAGAGTACGTACCCGAAGACGATGGAGAATTCGCTTCAGGTTTTTCAAGTGAAGAAGATGACAACCATAAAGATGAAGACTTTGCAGTTGAAAATGCTTCTGGGTCACGGAAAAGGAAGGTGGGTGGTTCATGTTTTTTTAGTAAATGCCCCATTTTTAATTTGATGTTTTATTTTTCACTTTTTTATTTTAAGGTAATGTGCTGTTTTGGTTCTGAAAGTGTCAAAGTGAGGACTTGTGTTGCATGTTTTATTCACTTTTATACAAATTTGTCTCTGAATGTTTCAATTTGTTAACAAGTTTAGCTTACCAATTAGGGTAACTAACGCATTGCTAATAAGTTTTACTTAGTCATGTTGTTAACTTCAAACGTTAAAAGTACAGAAATTAGCAGTTAGCACTCTCCAAGACAAAGGGTGAGTTTTGATACATGGCTTGTTTGATTGCTTATTCAGTAAGCTTATTCTAAACAATGACTTGTGTTATAAATTTAATAATGACACTTATTGGGATAAGTCGAAAACAGTTTATCTTAATAAGTTATACTAAGAAACTTATTGAAATAAGTTGAAAACAACTTATGTTTTTTTAAGTTGTTCATAAGCTCTCCAAACAGGCCATGAGTTGTACAATAATTTTAGAAAAGACGCTTCTTGTAAAGTGTTTTGATTTTAATGAAAGGGTCTTCCTATATAATCTCTATGGAATCAATAAATAGTACGATTTTATTGAAAATCACGTTAGGATACATTGAAAATCATGAGGAAGAGTGCATTATTATTTTTTCAATAAAATAATTCTACTCTTAATTTCTTAGTCAATGTCGTAAGGGTACAAAGGATATTAGTTAGTATTTTCCATAATGAAATTGGGTTACTAGTAGTTTTTTGTTCTGTTTTTTACTTGCTCCTTCTTAAAATTGAGATATTTTTGTTGGTAAAGTGTTCTGTATTTAGCTGTAGTCATTTTTGGTCCGATGTAAATAATGAGATGCTTTGGTATTGTGTTTTGTTACTAGTTATTGTGCATAGACCCTTGACTTGTGGTTTGAAAGTTATTTTGACCTTTACAATCACAATTCTTTTACTTAACCCCAGTTGCAGGTAAAGAACAAAGGTTTGAAAACAAAAGGTAGAGTTTCTGGGAAGAAGCATGTCAATAATTCAGAGAACATTGATGATGATGATGAAGCTTTGAGGCAGGTAGTGCTGATGTTTACATCTTGTTGGTTTTGTTTTATGCATCTTAAACATTTTGTAATGCTGCTAATTGCAATGATGCTATGAATAGAAGCATATTAACTGTGATATTTGTGGATAGGCAATTGCTCTTTCCCTGCAAGACTCCAAGAATGTAGTGAACATTAGCAAGACTGAGAAAAAGGGAAGCAATCACATTCAAGAAGATAAGGGAAGAAAGAAGAACAAAAAACCGGTTTGTATCAAGTTTGATATTCACAGAATTATCTTGCCATCTTTATAATTCTTTTGGTTTGTATTGGAGCTTTTTAAAAAAAATGATTGTGTCAACTACCGCAGTTTTCGAGTCGGCTGCAAATGACCGAGGATGAGCTCATTGTTCACTTCTTCCAGCTTGATGGTAATTTGATAATTTCTGTTGCTGCTACTTTTTGTTTGTTAGGCACTAGTAATAGTGGTGCGAGATCAATTGAAAGCCATACTTATATCACCATCAACTATTCATCAAAGAGAACTGTGTTTTCCCTTAAAGTTTCATCTTATCATGCCCATATTAAAACTGCACTTGTTGAGGTAATTGGAGTTATATGTAAGCCAGCTATTTTGATCCATTTAATTTTAAATGGGAAACAGTGGCTACTAGAAAAAAAATATTCCAAGTACATAAAAAGCAATATGGTCCAAGAAACGACACTCTTGCCTTTACAATGCTATAGTGTTTATTGTTATTCTATAAATCATTGGTATTACTCTCTTCTTGTGCATCTATTGATTTGCGAATATATATGCACCGTTATTTCAACTTATAACTGTATATTATATGTTTGAAGTATCAGACAATTGTCATTGCTATGGATGAGGAAAACATAAGTTTTTTTTATAGTTTATTTGACCCAATATTGTTTTAGAAGTGCAGTTTCTTTTTCTTTTTTTTTCCATTTTTAAAGAATTAAGCTAAACACAACTTATATGATAAGTTTTAAACCATTAATCTTAAACTGAATAATGCCATCAACATGTAGTTATTTTATCTAGATTAAGTTTTAACATATAGATGAACAAAAGAAAGCTTTTTCCCTCTCGTATTTGTTGCTGCTTTTAACTCATGCACAGACTGTTGGTGATTGACAAGTAAAATTCTGTCATGCAGAAGCGGGAAAAGGAACTATAACAATAAGGGATCTACAAAGGGCAGCTACGGCTCACGACTTTTTATGGACAGACAAAGAGTTGGTTGATATGATTCGCTGCTTTGATAGTGATGGAGATGGAAAGGTAAGTATCGGCAGACCTTTGATGATTTTGTTTTCAGATAGAGGTCAGGGAGAACATAGAATAACCTCAAAACTTTATAATTTTCGACTTGAATTTTGGTGGGTAATTGCTAAAACTTTAGGGAATATAGTTTATATGTGGGCTATATGTTATTTATTCTCTAGGAGTCTTAACATGGTCCAAATATGTTGTGGTTATTACAAGTACTATGCATTGGTTATTCATTTCTTTTTTTATAGCTTCAAGGTCAGAAAACGTAAGTATTCTTCCTTACATGATTACATCATACAAATATGAATATTGGTGATTTTGACTCCTTAATATAAAAGATTGTGGAAAATTACCAAAAAAATTTATGTGCATAATGTTGTTGTTGATGTTGTTATTGTTGACTACTGAACAATAATGAGCTATTTTGCAGCTAAGCCTTGATGATTTCCGGAAGATTGTTGTTCGTTGCAACTTGATTAAGGACTAAGGAGTCTTGAATCTTGAAAAGATTTATAGAATCAAGGTTAGAAATAGAGATGAAATAGAAAGATATTATAGGTTGACTAATATACCATTGTCATTCCTTTTGCTCTTATTGGTATCGCTTTGAGGGTCGAGGCCATGATCACTATGTATATATATTCCGTGGAATGACTCAGATTTTTATTATTCCTTGAATCCCATCATTGCTTTATAACTTTATAGTGTTACTTTGTGTAACCATATTCTCTCTAAAAGTTTCCACTTCATCCAACCTGATCTAATTATAATCTTGCCTCACTCACCCAAATTTCTAATATCAAGGTTAGCAATTGATCTTCTGTCAATTAATCTTCCTCCCCTTCCCTACACAGGAAGAGGGAGCGAATCATGTAAGAACATTTAATTATTGGAAAAAATGAGAATGATAAAAACTGAACATTACATTTCATCATTCATATGTAATTGTATGGATTATATATATAATAAAGAGTTTCTAAAGAAGCCAAAATTATAATTTACTAATACATTACGTTTAAAAAACAGTTTTAGTTTGGCACACAAAATTTCAGTCTTGAAATTTTAATTATAATGTTTGAAAGTCTTTATAAAACTAGAATCACAATTTCAAGACAAGTTTATGAAATTATATTAGAAGTGATTAATTATTAATAATTTTTAACCCATGTCCTTCGAGAGCCACAATTCTTAATATTAGAACTTCTGCTTCTTTTCCTCCTTTTTCTTTTATTCTTCATTCTTCGTCCATTTATAAGTGTCAACCACTGTAGACATTAATTTATTTTACACTATTTTATGCACTTATTTATTTTTTAAGGTTTTCTACACTTATTAAAATCATTCTTTCTCTTTCTTTTTTCTTTGTTTTATTTTATTCTATTTGTCATGTATGTGTGTGAAGATGGAGCCCATAGTGCAGATAAAAAATATCATTTAATTGATTTCATATGAATTCAATAATGAAAAAGTCTTAGCCTTTCTTTGTTCAAACAATTGTAAGCCTAAAATTAGGCTTTAAAAAGTTACGAACATTGATTCAATGTTAGGAATCATGACATTCATTCACTTGTTTTTTTATCATCATGCATGACATGCCGTTTAAAATAGGAGAAATTGGGAAACAAGAAAAGGAAAAGAAAACACAATTCCAAGAACTTTCTTCCTTATTTTTTTCTCTCCTTTATTTTCTTTTTTTTCCTCTTATATCAAATAATATAAAAGTTACTGAATTTCATAGTCCTTTGGTTTCCAACAAAATATTTCCTTCTGTCAAACGAAGCAGTATAAATTTGGATACCAATCATGATTAATGATTGTAAACGCAAATAGTTATAAAAATCTAATCAATTCCTCTCTTTTTTCACTGAATGATTCTTTCCTGATGATTATTATTGTAAAAAGCTTTCAGGTGAAGACAACAATAACCCTTGTATTCAATTTCCATCAAATGGACAGTTAATGGCAACTGGAAATTAACTTGTTACTAACAAAGTGGCCCTCATATTTTATTAAATCTCACAATCCCATTTTGCAAGAACTAATAATTTTTATGAATAATACCTACCTCTTTGCATTTAGGTGACACTTTAGTGGCTGCCAGTTGGCACTAGGTTAGTTAATGACGGTTCGTAGTCCTTTGAATCAAAATCTAATGCATAATTTCGGTTTCTTTCTCTTAATTAAAATCCAGTCAATTAATTTAAACTCGCTTAACTCAAAAGCTTGTCAAATCAAAAAAACCCATATGTTCTTTGGATCATGACTATAACAATTCAATTCATTATTTTGGTGAGTGGTTAGCTCGCGGCCAAAACTCAAAAAATTAGTGGGTGGTTTGAGATTATCACCTGTTTATAGTCTTAATTAATTATTATGACATATAATCACACTTTTTAATTAATAATAAAAATTATAACTATACCACATGTCATTAAATGGTCTTAACTATCCAATAATATTCCCCAAAACTCACATTATCAGTTAGTGGTATGTCTACAAACTGTGATGATATCTAGAATTGCATAGAAATTGTTGCCTAACAAGTTTATCCTTTTATTTGGCATGATTTGTATATGACAAACCCATAAAATAAAATGATGTAATGTGTACTGATCGAATCCAAATTTCTTTCTAAGGTTGTCAGGTATTTAGAAAGAACAAAGAGGGGAGGTAGGTTTCTACAATTACGTTACATGGTGCATATCTGATTCTTGATAGAGAAAACAATTTTTAAGAATTCAAATTCTCATCAACAATAGAAACCATAATGCATTTATGAAAGAAAAGAAAAAGAAAATATAAAAGTAAAACAATTTTGTGAATATCTATATGACTTTAGGCATATAAAAGTAATGAACTTTATTGAAAATAAATAGTCACTACTTTTATATTATTGATATAGTAAATATTTTCTTTACCAATTCTTAGATGTCAACATTTTCTTCAATAAAAATTGTCTGCAAGAAAAAAAAACTACATAGAATGTGAAACATGATAGTTAGACAACATTTTAAATCATACAATTTATACCCATGAGTCTAATATGACAATTCTTTTTTTAATATATTTGTATTCCTTATAGTTTTTCCTCAATTTTGATTTTTATATTTTATAAGTTTGATTTTAAGTCCCTATAATTTCTAAACCACTAGGAATCGGCCCCAACCGTCACACAAATTTTGGTTATCATCCCTACACCATGAGAAGGGGACCATTTTAGATGTCATGCAAATGTTTAGCTGCTGTTTTTGTTTGTGATGAAATGGACTGTTCTTGTAGGAACTTTACATGGCGAAAATTTGAATGTCAAGACATTTGCTACATTTAGAAAAAATTTATTAAAATAGTTTATAACTTAATTTTTTTTTTAATTTATTTCAACTTGTTGCATTGGAATGAGGTAGATGTAAGATCTCTATAAGCATTTTTTTTGAATTCGATACTATCCTGAAATGAGACACTGTATCCTCTCTAAAAGTTTTATAACAATTTATAATTTATTTTAATAAACTTGAGTATAATTTATAAAAATAAATTTTTAATTCATTCTAAAAAATTATAATTAAATTTATTACATAAATTCTTATATTATGAAAATTTATCAAATAAGTGTTCAATTAATTTTTATTTTTTTTTTCAAATACATCCTAGATTAAAGCCGTGAAAGTAAAATGAAAAATTTTGTTACGCCCGTGCTTGATGTGGAAAGGTATAGCTAATAATTGGAAGCATTGGAAGGAATCTATTGGTAATTGTGTAATGGACATGACATCTGATTTTGTCTTTCCGAAGAGTGTCCCTCAACATGATTGCCTCTGGGGTGTTGAAAGCATTAGTGTCTCGGATTGGCAAAAACACTTTCCAATGTCTTTTTCTACGATGATGTTTGTAGTATTGCAACAATCAATTTTCATCATCCTTCATGAAAGCTTTCATCTAGTGATGAGTTCTCTATTGGATTTGCATATGATCTTGTTGCTGGATGAACTCAAATTTCTTCATCCCATGAACTATCTTACCCTCAATCTGAAATGGTTAGCAGAGAATTAAAATGTTCAATTGGGTCGTGTCTTGTGACTTGTGAAGAAAAGAAGATAGGAAAAAAAAAGAGAAAAGTGAAAAATATAATGTGACTAGATTAAAAAAAAAGAGAGATTGAAAAAGATGTGATAGGTTGATATTTTTAATTGCCAACACACTTATTTCATATGTTAATTATTTAAAAGAAAATAATTAACTATAAAAGAATGTATTATGTATTGAAGAGTGTGTTGCTTTCATCTCTTATTTTATAAAATGCAGCAAGAATCATTCGACATATATGGCGGGAATCCTCATCTGTTATAGGCACATAAAACACCACTACTATTGTTAAGTGCTCGTAGCTCTTGCAATTTTTTTCAAAGTAAGGGATTGGAAATAATACAAGAACAAGACTATAATAGTAATGTATAAATAACATTGTTCACTTCACCTTGCTAATTATAACTTCGGAACAATATGCCCAATAATGGTAGGTTATGCTGACAACACCAATACACTAAGGAATAGAAAAATACCAAAAATTAAACAAGAATTTTAATTTCTAAAATTTTCAACGTTTCATATTTTTCAATTTTAAACTTTATTTTTAATTTCTTAACCCATGTCATTACTCATTACACAAATCAATTTTGAAACAGTTAACAACTATCCTGAATATAGAATAAGTTTCACCTACCATGAAGAATTATATGGCTTCATAATATTGAAAAGCACTATCATAGTGCCAATGACTTTGCATTATGGGGACGCGGATAATAGGAGCTGCTAAAGAATTAATCACATGTACCACATAAGATAACAATACAGTTTCCATGATACAAATTTTGTCCACTGTCTATGATTTGCTATTGCCGAGAGAAGTAGCTATCTCTGACCACACATTCCAAATTTCTAGGAGCAACACAGGACAATAAGACAACAACTGTTTTTTGCACATCACAAACATTTTTCTTCTTGATGCTTTCTACAATTGATCATTTTGGAGAATCTGGCAATCACACAGGTCACGTCCTCTTCAATAGCAAACCCAAAATGATGCCAATGAAGCCAACAAGAACTACATACATGAATGGTACACCACCTCGGCTTCTGCTGGCTTCGCGCCTCAAAAGCTCCTGTGATGGAAGATTCCAAGCCAATCCAAAATTTTATTTACATGAGAACCATAAATTTCCAAATAATCACCATATGGTGCAAGTATTAACTTCTTCACCAAACACTTAACAATTATGGCAAGACTAAATTAGATTCTAACGCTAGGAATGGATTCTCTCATGATTAAATTTCACAACAATGTCATGTGTAAGATTGGGTTCCATCTCCCTCTTGATAGATAATGAATAAGTGTGACGCTATTAAATTAAGGGTCTTGCTAATAAGACATCGTTTCAGAAATCAATAAATAATTTTTTTTTTTAAAAAAAAAAATTCTTGGAATGCATTATAGATATCACAGGAGTAAGTGCCTTTTTATGTTTTTCAATAAAAAGTTTCTAATTTTAATTCTTCAGGGTTTTCCGAAAATTAGTAAGTACAAAAATAGATACAAAACTTACACGACCTATCATATCACATGAGAGGATCCCCTCCCATTAATACTCAATTAGGGAAAATGATCTTTTGTCTGAGAAGTGTAAAGAATCTGAACTATTAAGTGTTCAAAAAAGCAAAACATAGAACCAAGAAGAGTGTGAACTCTAGTGCAAGGCTATCATGACTACTTACTTCTTAGTAATCAAAGAATTCAAAACATATTAGGCAATGAAAAAGGTCTCATCTTCCTGGTTTGGTTTCCGTGGGGAAGTGACAACTATAGGAATACTGAAACAGACCATCTAAAACTATAGGCGAAAAGTAAGGTGAATGGTAAATGGGATAGTTAATT
The DNA here is from genome assembly GCF_003935025.1 of Abrus precatorius. Taxonomy (NCBI): domain Eukaryota; kingdom Viridiplantae; phylum Streptophyta; class Magnoliopsida; order Fabales; family Fabaceae; genus Abrus; species Abrus precatorius. The sequence continues at coordinate 21,151,165 of NW_020874439.1, read as the reverse complement.
TCAGAAACTTGACTGGTTTGCTCAGGTTGACTTTCAAAACTAAACACCAACCAAACTAGTACAATCAGTTAAGGAAAATAAATAATCCTATAGATAAGCTGAAACGGAACCAAAAGCTATAAAAAAATCATAAAGTAGCAATGTAGCATATGTTCCCTCATTTTACTATTTCTTGTTATTTGGAAACAAAATTAGTTTAGAAACTGGAAAGCAAACAGGTTCCCTTTGGTTCCTCTGCCTCCACTTTCCCAATATGCAATCATTTAAAATTCAGAAAAAGGTTTTAAGATATTCAGACACTCTTGATTCAGGAATAGATGACTAAGACAGCCTTATCTTTCTCAAACTGTAACTTCAGACATAAAAACGAACATTGAATTCAATTCAATCTAATAGTTGCATAACATAACCAAATAACAAACTAGAAGAGTAATGGAAGGGTATATCATCAAAGGATAAAGATCAAGACTACCAATGGAACATTCAAGAGAACATGTATACACTTGATTAAAAGAGTTCGTTTTACAGAATGAGATCCATACCAGTTCTTGCTGAAGCCTTTTATTTTGCTCAATAGCAGAATTCCTTTCCTCATTTACCTTTGAAATATGAGCTCTTGCCTGAAATAACAAGATATATTCAAATTAGCACCAGTTTTTCTGAATTCATATCTCACCAAGAGCGATCCAGAGCAGTTTTTCTTTGAGGTAGAAGAGGTAAACACTATAGGCAATGTGTAAATAGATGACACAAATCAATCAACTTTAAACAGTTCATCAGCAGGAGAATTTGATAACGATGCTTAAATTAAAAACCAAAGAAACTCACAGTACCACAAGACCATGAAAGATCATTTATAAAAAGCCAGTACAGTATGGGGTAAATAAGTCCATAAACTCCCGAAAACTTATAAATTTATGCATTTCAAATAATTCCAACCACCAAAACTAAATTCGAATTATCATGACACTCAATATGATATCTCTAAATTGACATGCAATTTATGCAAACCGATCCTTTTGGCTAGGCTTGTTTGGGGATCAAAATTTGGAGTCAAAAGAAGATATTGTTGCAGGCATGTTTGGCTTGGGGTAAACAGCCAACATCAAGCATTACCTTTTCCCAAATTAAAATGTATTCTGTGCTACATAGCAATTATAAGAGTATATCCTCATTTTAGTCCTCCAAAGTTACATGTATCACCACATAAATCTTTCAAAATCGTAGTCAACACATTAATCTCTCAAAGATTTCATCTCACCATATTAATCATCCAAAGAACTTGTCACCACATTAATCCCTCAAAGATTTAATTTGTCACCAAATAAATAAGTCTTTCAATGATCTAAAATGGAAGTATAAAGTGGTAAGAAAAAAAATCTTTGAGAGACTAATCTGGAGACCAAAATTTTTGGAGGACTTACGTTGTGACACATATTTAACTTCGGAGGACTATATTGATGGTTTACTTGAAATAATAATGATAACTGATCTTTTTATTTTTCAATTGAAAAAACCTAATCAGAGAAAAGAGGGAAAGTTCGACTTGGTGGAGGCATGATATCATTCTTAATGACAAATAGCATAGATGTTAGAGATACGTATGATATAAGTCACCTCAAATGAAGTATCCTGATGGTCACCCCGCTCAGTGAAAGCTTTTGAAGCCTACAAAACCAGGTTATCACAACAATTAATTACCATAAAAAAGGTGAAGATTTGTTTGAAAATATATGCAAACCCGCTGATTGATTACATACCCCAGTAAATTCCAAAATACTTGAATGTCCATTCTCTGATACAGATGCACGTGGTGATGAATCTTCGTCGGATCCTTCCTTAACCGGGGAAGGTGGTTGAGGAGGAGCAACATAAACAACTCTCAATTTGCACTCTTCAACATCATGGCCAGATTCTTTATTGAACTATATCCAATTAGCATAAAAAGCCATCAATTGGTCAAATCATGCAACATATCGCACATTTAGCAATTCTATCAAGAAAAACCGACTTATTGGTTGAATGGTTACCATTTCCGGAGTGATATCTTTTGTGGTTGCCCCAGCACTTGCAATTACACTTTGAAGAAGAAACTTGTCCTTGCATTGCATGTCAGGGGGTGCCTCCTTTTGAGCTTGCATTGTTACTGAAAACACATAAAAGGGACAGTTACTTAAAAATGTTAAAAAAGAAAAAAAAAATTCTATAGCACAACTTAACCCTAAAAAATTACTAATTCAAAATATTTCACCATATAGAGCCAAGTAGCACACATAATCAAGTAAAAAATTGTTTCTCTATGCATGCATGTGTGCTTGTTTTTCGAATGAAAGAGGGTTAGTGATGAAGAGGTGAATATAGAAGGAGAGATAGAAAAAGATACCAATAATATCACATGTAGACCTAGGCAACACAACTCCAGTGTTAGGTCTAACACAATACTTCTTCGGATTTGTCGTTTTAACCTGAAACGCAATGAATTTCACTCCAAAATCAAAATTGCAAGTCTCAATATAACACAAAATTAACAAACAATTTTACAAACTAAACAAACGGAAAATAAATGAAATAAATAAATAAAAATAGAAAAAGTAAAAGAAAAATAAAGAGTAAAATTGCAACCTTGAAAGCCACATAGTTATCTGTTTTGTTAGACAACTGCAAAGAGCATGAGATCTGCTTCCTCAATTCAACTATTCCACAAACACAAAACCCATAAATAGAAAATAAAAAAATAAAAATTAGAACAAGACCCAGAAGCAGAAACCGAACGAGAAGGGCAAAAAAACGAATTTTGCATAGAAAAGTGATGATCTTTGTTATTGGGAGAAGCGAAGAAGCTCACAGGGAAACTGCAGCTCCTGAGGCTGTATCTGGAGTAGCTCGCCGGAACTCATGGCGGCGGATCGGAGAGGATCACCGGAGAGAAAGATCAATGAGGATTTTCCGGCGACAGAAAACGGTTGTGTTGGTAGAGAGAGTCAGAGAGCCGCAACTTGCAAAGCAACAACGTGGGACATCATTTGTTTGTCTCTCATCTATGGAAATATTTTACATACAAAGCATCGAAAGGAAGGGTACTTTTGTCATTTCATTTTTCAAAATCATGACCACAATAGCTGGTCCCATCTCTACAAAATAAATAAATAAACAAACTGACTAAGGTGTACTTTTCATCTCTTTACTTTAAATTGTATGTAATTTTAATTTGATAATTTTTAAATGATTAAAATTATTTATTTTTAGTCTCTTTAATTTGAATTGTATGTTATTTAATTGATAAAATAATTTTATTTATTTATTTTTAAAGTTATAAAAATTAAATTTTTGTATTTTTTTAAACTTTTAACCAAAATTTTAGGAAATCTATAATGAATAGGAATATAAAAAAATTTTAATGTTCTGGAAGTAAAAGTTTAATGTAATTAAAGAATGTTATGAGATTAAAATTTGAAGAGAGAAAATGTTGGGTTTTTTTATTTTGATTGATAAATCTTCAATAAAAATATTTTATTTGATAATTTAAAAAAATGAGAAATTAGGAGTTTAATGTAAAAAAAAAAAAAATCAACGAAGAGTAAGTTCACTATAAAAAAAATTGATAACTGAAATTGCACAAAATTTAAATTAAAAATTTAAAAACATAATCAAGTCAAATAAATAAATATTTTAGACAGTAGGAATAACAATTTATGTTTAATAAAATGATGTAATTCTGTCAAGGTAAATAAAAATATATTTATCATGATGGCTTTTTCTCTAGTTCTCCCCACATCATGATGTGCTTTCTTACTTGTGTAAATTTCATTCTCTTTTTTCTTTCCAAGTTGATATTATTCTTAGTTGGTTTCTTAAAATAAAGCATATTCTTTTCTAAAAAGTTTAGTTTGAGTCCACCGGTTTACTCCAGCAGGAAGTATTTCACAGTATTTATATAAAAAAAATGTTTATAAGATTAAGTAAATAAATTAGAAAATTTTAAAATATTATGACTATTTATCATTTTTTAAAAAATTTCAACTTTAGCTTCCTACAGATATTGAATAATAAAATCTATTTTATATTTTAAAAAATATATATGAAAATTAACGAAATTGAATACTTTAAACAAATTTCACACAACGTTAGTGAATTTTGATTGTAAATTTACATATGCAATCAATGATGATACATTCAATTGGTTGCAAATATTTGTTGACACAAACTACTAAATTTATTAGTAAATGTTAATATTACACTTTAATGCAATTTTAAATATATAAAAATAATACTCTTTTGTTAAAATATAATAATTTTTTAATCAAAAACCATTACCATTAAATGTTTAAATTTAATTTAATTAAATCAATATTTTTATTATAGTTTTTTATGATATTTTTGTGTCACTTAATACTTTCTAGATTTAGAGCAAATCAAAAAACGTATTGACTGTTTTTTTTTTTAAGATGACTTTTATGAAAAATGTCAGCTAATATCAACAAATTCATGTCAACTTGAAGATAACAATGATTAATTGAGTTATTTTTTGTGAACATAAAAATTCAAGAGATGAGCTTTGTGTCATTGTGAACAAAAGGTGGAGATATTATTTGAAATAATTTTATGAAATACATGTTCTTACGTGTGGATAAAAATATGTAAGTAAATAATGTAGAGATAAATTAAATACTAATGGAAAGGTTGCATCATTTAATTCCATTAACATGTAGATTAATAATAGTATATATGAAAAGATAATATTAAAATTTTAAAATTTTAAATTCTTCCATTTTTAAATTTTTAAACATTTTAAATTTTTTTTAAAAAAAATTTAATTCCATTAACATGTAGAGTATGTATGAAAATATAATATTAAGATAATATTGGGACCTACACAAAAAATTCTTCCATTTTAAATTTTTAATGGGATCCAAATTATCTGCAGAGATGTTTGTAGTTAATTTTATTTCTAACTGTTATAAAAGATAATATTTTATAGTTTTGTTTTTCGCAAGAGGGTTGCAGAGGATTCAAATTCATCCTAGTAAGGAGAGGAATGGTATTGGAGATTTTTACATTTTTCTTTTATTTTTAAACTATAAAATTAAATTTTAGTTTATTTATTAAAAATGTTTATATCAATTTATTTTTTTATCAATACTTTTAAGATAATTTAATTAGTTATTTTTACTCTCTATTTTTACTTATCCAGAAAAGTTATTTTTTCTCTCTCATTTCAATTTATCTAAATAATAAAATATTTTTCACTCAATTTTCACTTTTCTATCCTCCTATTTCTTTCACTTCTATTTATTTTACCTCTCATTCAACTAAAGGGCTTTTTTATTTAAATATTATAAATTTAAAAATAATTTTTTAAATTATAGATTTTTTAAAACTATTTTCCTGTTTAGGGTGATTTGGTTTATGTGGCATGCTGTTTCGTCAAAATGGCAGGCGAAAATATTAATTTTTTTTTAAAAATAACAAATTTTGTCACCTAAAGTACGAAATAATCAAATCATGACACGTGTAAGCATATGAAAAATTTCACAATATTTATAGTGAAATTAATAAGCAGTTTCGCCACGAAATGTGAGAAACTTATAGATGGTGACATGTGTCACAATCTTAATGAGTTTTGCTATGAAAAGTGAGAAACTCTTAGATGGTGACACGTGCCACGATCTTAATGAATTTTGCCATAAAAATTGCACAACTTACGAAAAGTTGACAAGTGTCACGATTTTAACCTATTACGCAAATTAAATATAAATTATTTTAATTTCTTATAACATTATCATCATATCATAATTAAATAAAATTCTAACAAAATTAACTAACATTATACCTAAAAATATTTGTTTATTTACATACTATTTTAAATTACATCTTAATTTAAAAATTAAAATTATTAACATAATTAAGCATAATATTTTTTATCAGTAGATATTAATTATAATTATATTAAAATTAAAAAATAAATTACTAACATAATATCAGAAAATATTTCTTACATTTATATACAAATTACTAATGTAATCACAATTTACTTTCATTAATTTTAATAACATATTCAAACTAAATCTAATTTAAATTTACATACAAATCAGACCATATTGAAAATAAAAATAAAATAACTAACATAATACTGTAAAATATTTTTTTATTTAAATACAAATTTAAATTATATCTTAATTAAAAATTAAAATTACTAACATAATTAAGCATAACAGTTTTTATTAGTAGAAACTAATTATAATTACAATAAAATTAAAATAAATAAATTACTAACATAATACTAGAAAATATTTTTTATATTTATATACAAATTACTAATATAATCACAATACATAATTTATTTTTATTAATTTTAATAATATACTCAAACAAAATTTAATTTATTTTTATATACAAGATCATATTTAAAATAAAAATTAAATTACTAAAATAATAATAATTTGTATGTAAATATTAAAAATATTTTCTTGTATGTTAGTAACATATTTTTAAATTTTAATATAATTATAATGAATATCTATTGATAAAAATTATTATGCTTAATTTTGTTAATAATTTTAATTTTTAAAATTAAGATGTAATTTAAAATAGTATGTAAATAAAAAAATATTTTTAGGTATAATGTTATTTAATTTTGTTAGAATTTTATTTAATTATGATGTGATTATAATTTTATAATAAATTAAAATAATTTATATTTAATTTGCGTAATAGGTTAAAATCGTGACACTTGCCAACTTTCTTTAAGTTGTGCAATTTTTATGGCTAAATTTACTAAGATCATGACACGTGTCACCATCTAAGAGTTTCTCACTTTTCATGGCGAAACTCATTAATATCGTGACACATGTCACCATATGCAAGTTTCTCACTTTTCATGGTGAAACTGCTTATTAATTTTACCATAAATATTACAAAAATTTTCAGATGCTTACACATGTCATGATCTGGTTATTTCGTACTTTAGGTGGCAAAATGTGTTATTTTTAAAAAAATATTTTCGCCAACCGTTTTGGCGAAACAGCATGCCACGTCAACCAAATCACTTGAGACAAAAAAATAGTTTTAAAAAATCTATAATTTAAGAAGTTGTTTTTAAATTTAGAATATTTAAATAAAAAAGCCCAACTAAAGATGAAAGAATAGCAACAATGTCATAAAAAGTATTTTTTATTTTCGCAATTAATTATAAAAGCATGGGCTAAGTATATTTATTTTAATTGGTTCTTAAAAATATGTTATTTACTAAAACAAAAAGTGATATAGATTGTTAGAAACTAAAGGCATATTTAATCTAAAAGTATTATTTTATTTTAGGTTTTACTTTTTAATATTAGTATAAAAATGATAAATAAATTATTTACTTTTCATTGTTTTTTATAAAAAATTAAAAGAGTAACAAGATAATATCTTTTGTATTATTTGCAAGAAATTAGAATAATCTCAAGTAATAAAACTAGTAAAATTTAGGAAAATAATTTAAAAGTTGGGAAATTTTCAAATGTTAGATAATTTAATTAATTTAATTTAATTTCTTATATTTGTATTACTTCTTAAAATAATAAAATGTTCTTTACTCATAACATTTTTCATTTAGATAATAAAACTTCACAAAAATATTATTTGGTATGCTAACCAAAATCAAAATAATGTTCTCTTAAAAAAAATCAAAATATTGTAAGTCGTTTTTCATTTGCTCTCTAGTCTCTACTTCACTAAAAATTAATTAAATATTATTTTTATGGTAGTAATCAACTTCCCATTAATTTTTTAGATTTTTAGATATTGCACTCTGACAAGGAGATGACTTCATTGATTTCCATGACAATATTTTATAGGAAAAGAAAAAAGATTGATTAACCACTTGTTAAGGTTTCATACTTTTTTCATATTAAATTAATTAGTTCTTAGGTATCATATAATATTTCTATTTATATGTTTAAATTTATCTTAAAATGTTTATAATGTTAAAAATTGTATATTTTTTAACAATACCATTATTTATTATTTAAAAAAATTCACAATTACATTATAACTCTTTTAAGAAATACATTTTTATCAAAATAATTATTTTATAATAATAATATTAATTTATACAATCAGTAATTTTAATTTTGAAAAATATGCATTATTTATTTATTTCAAAAGGCAAATAACATACCTTTGGAGGAAGGATAAAAATATGGAAATGAACAATGACAGTGTTTTCCTTTCTTTAATTAATTGCATTAAAATGGCATGACAATTAAGGCTCACTTCTTGCCCACAGACCACGTCCCCATGACATTTTCTTCAACCCTCTTCCTCTCCTTATCTTTCTTTGCTCGCACATTTCAACATTTTCATTAATGCTTAAAGAAGTCCTGCACCATTTTAATTTTTGGATGCAAAATATATTGCATAAGATACGATTCAGATTCTTTGCATTTATGAACTGAACCCTGTCATTTAAAAAAAATTGTTTAAATAAATTTGATAAAAAAAGTTATTTTTATTTAAGTTAAAAAAATTAGTTTAAGTAAATTTAGTAAAAATGTGATTTTTACTTAAGTAAAAAAAATTATTTGAAGAACTTTCATTTTGTATCAATGACTATTTTGTTACAAAAAAAATCTTTACATGTATTATTCTACCAAATATTTTAAATGTATTGTCTAATGAATCATTCTATTAAGCATTTGTAAGATGTAACTATTTAAAATTGAGTTCAATTATTGAAAATAACTATAAAAATTATAGAAATAATGACTTTAAGAAATTAATTTAAAAATAACTGTAGTATCACATAATTGATAAAGTTTTTTATACATGTATTGTCAACAATAAAAATAACCATACGATCTTGTACAAAAATCTTCAAGATTTATATAGTTTAAAAAAAATTAAATTTTTTTATAATTTTAACTTAAGGGAACAGGTGACCTGTTTTTATGTAGGGTAAAAATAATACACATTTTTGAGAATTCTTTTATGAGTTGGACCAAAATAGTAATGTGTTTGAAAGAATTTACAAATTAATAGATTCTCATACATTTTTTAAAATTAATTTTGATAAATTTTGTTTTTGACCAATGGTTGGTGCATAAAAGTTGATCTTCATGAGTTCACCCATTAACATGCTTATAAAAGAACTTCCACAGGAAATTTTACTTACAATAATGAAAGATCATCGCTGCCTACTGTTCGTGCAAAGTTGCCCATCATCATTCGAAGCAACAAACATTATAACTCATAAAACTCGTAAAAGTACCTTTAATTTCTAATTTGACTTGTTTATGTATTAAAAATTTTCATATTAATTAAGAAGACAGTTAAAATATTTTTTCTATAAGAATTGGTTAAAATATTTTCATCATTGTCATGATTCAAATAACAATTTCATTAACATTACTTTTTAGAAATGACTTCAAACATATAATTTTTGTTTTTTTTTTCCGACAATGAAAGCATTTATTACATTAACGTAAAAAAGTGCGATAAACACTTTATTTTTAATAAAAGAGAATCACTTAACATAATTTGTAATAAATACTCCCTTCGTCCTATATTATATTACGTGTGGTTAAAGATTTTTTCACACACAAATTAAGAAATGTAATTAATTTTCTTATTTTTATTTATAATTTTTTATTATATCTCTATTACTCATTGACTAATTAATGAAATAGAATGTCAAAATTTTTTCATTAATCTAACACATGTTAAGATTATACATTAAAAACTTTCAACTGCTATTATTAAGAGTTATTACTGTATAATAATTAATAAAATCAAAAATTATTTAAAGAATATTTTAAGTAAAAACAAGTTAATGCATCATTGAAATGCTAATATATAGGTATTTTTTTCCTTCCAAAATGTCATTTATTAAGGGACAGAGAGAGTAATATTTTAAAATTTTAATTTTTATAAGTTTAGTCACATTATATAATTTATAGAATTAAGTTTTTTTTAATGAGAGATAAAATTCCATTATTGTTATATATATTTAAATTAATCTTAAATATTGATGTTTATATTATCTTCTTTAAATAATTTTATTTTCATAATTTTACTTTTAATTTTGACTGTCTAAACTCGAATTCATTCTTATCTATTAAAATAAAATTATAATCATTCTTTTGATATACTATTTGTATTTGCATTTCTTATATGTTTTTATTTATGTTTTTGAATGTTATATAAATTTAAAATACTCATGCAATACATAAAAATTGATAGTATATGTGAGTTTGTGTTCTGTAATTTAAATTGGTAATTATAATTTGTATATTTACTTCTTATGATAGCAAGTAAAATAATAATAATAATAATAATAATAATAACACAATATACCGCAAAGGAATAAAGGTGCATAACATCTTATAATTTTTTCTTCTCTTTCTTTGAACTACATTAAAAAAAAAAAAAAAAAAAAAAAAGGAGTGGTTTTGCTCTTCCCCTTTCCTTCCAATTAAATCTTCTTTCTTTCTCTCTCTTTCGTCAAGTCCAATTTAGTATTATAATTTAGGACGTAATTAGGTCATAGACATTTCAATTTCAATTTTTTATGTTTAAATTTTTTAAACTAAAATATATAATTTCATGTCAATTATTTAGAATTACAAAATATACAGTTTGAACAGTTTTAAATTCCTAACCTACCCTCTAAATATTGTCAATTTTTCATTTCTACATTGTTCAATCACCAATTCCACCAAACAATCGAATTAATATCTAATTCTATAATTTCTATAATTCAATAACAGAATCTGAAATTCTAAAGCAATTATAAGTTTGTCATATTTGAAATTAAAAATTATTATTTTAAAAATAAAATTCTAATTTCATCATGTAAACACATTCAATGGTGCATTATTTTTTTTTAATATTGTATATTATGTTATAATTAGCTGACGCTGTAGAATGATTAATTTCTTTTTTGTGATACTAACGTTCTTGGTGTTCAATTATACAAGGGTATCAATTTAAGTGAGTCACAAAATATTAATTTTAATTAAACACTTATTAAACAAATCCGTCCATATGTTATAAGTGTATTCAAAAGATATTAATACCTATTAGGTATTCAACACTTTAAATAAGAGGAGTGTTCATATTTCAAATCACTCTGTTTTTTTCTATTACAATACACTTCTAATTGCATGTTTTCATAAGAAATAAAAATTTATAAATTAAATTTCAAATTTTTTACAAAAATAGAAAAATAATATATAAAAATATATATTATTTACTATCAAGCACATGGATTAACTAACATAAAGTTATTTAAACTTAACTAATGATCTCAAGTTCAAATCTTAATGACGCATGTGTATTGAATATTTTTAAGTAGAATTTTGCCATCCACAATAATTCTATTTGGTTGAAGCAAAATTGATTATATATGTGATCTAAATCATAATAATATATACTATTTATATTTAAACATACAGAAGAATAAAAAATAATTGGCAAAATTAGAATTCAGTTGTATTAGCATGCATGAAGCTTCTGTTAAAACAATGGTAGTTTTGTAGCTTCAAGAAAATGTTTACAATGTCATCTCTAAACTCCAACAAACACTTGTAAACTCTGGCAAACACAAACAAGTTTTGCTTTTCAATTAATTTTCCAATGCATCAGCCACTAAGGTCCACTACATGTTGATGTTACAACAAACTTCATACGGGTGACATAAATCAGAAGCCTAGGCAGCTGAGAAAAAATATTTATGTCATCACTTCTATGCTTCCTTACTGAATCTCTAATTCTTAAGATAGTTACAGAGCACTTGTTTATGTCACCACTTTGGCATGCTTCCAACATTTGCAGACCCGGTTCAATATATTGCTATAAAATCCTAATTAAAATAATTTACAATGAACAAGATGCAAATAACTTAAGATGGTTATCTTAACATAGAAATTCAAGTCTTCATATAACTAAAATACTTCAATATTGTTGCTTCCTCGCTCTTTTTCAATTTCTTTGCTCATAACTTTGTAAACATCAAGATTAGTCTCATGTAATTTAAATTGAGGAAGGTTTGTGCAAACTATGTTTTCATTAAAAAATTAATATTTCAAAGTATAGTTTTTGACTCATTTGGATTACTTATTTTTTTTCACAAGACTCAAACCCAATATTTTACGTAAAGAAATCGAGCATGGAAAACTTGTACCAATATTCGAACACTAAAGTAAAACACAAAGCCTTTAAAGAATTTAAAAGTTGATAATGAGATTTTTGGATTGTAAAATACGGAATATTCCCTCAATACCTCGCCATTTATAAATGGACTCTGTTTTCATATATCTCAATTATCCACAGATTATGAGCACTCCTTTTACCAGGGCATTCAACTAGACAAAGTCAGATTTATCGAGATACATATTAAAACCATATCAAAGACAGAAGATATAGGAAGAAGAAAGAAAGATCCTATTACCCATAATTTATTAAAAATATAATAATAAGTGCATAAACTTTTCCTTCAGCCATCGACTATATAATTCTTCTTCCATCTTCATAAGTTGAGGCACGAAACAGATCACCCAATTTGTTCACAACTCGAAGATAACACACGAACAAAACAACCATTGATTACAGCATAAAGTACAGTAATTAGATAAGTTTTGTATGTAATTTACTTGTATATATATATATATATATCTATTATATGTGTGCCACTATCACTATGGTATATGGATGAGATGGAAAGCACCTATAACTAAATTTAAACCATATCTACTTACACTATAATTTGTTCCTTTCAGAATATCTTTACAATGGTATTAATCAGAATTCCCCATTGGCAGCAGAAGTATCAGAAGAAGACAATTGCTGCTTACGAGCTCTAGCGGTTAAACCAGCAAACCAAGCAACTCTCATTAGCTGCAGCCCGAGAATTAGCACCCACCAGCAAACCAAGCCCCTAATTGTATGCATCACCCATACCGGTGCACTGAGCTCAACCCCAAGCTTTAATCCCCTCATTAGCTGCAAGACACGGTAAGACTCGTAAATGACAGGGGTAACGAGCCAGACTGGTGATTGCCAATGCCAAGTCAATATCTCAGTCAGAAACTGTACTGACAAAAGAAGAAGATAAGGACCCAGAAGAACTGCAAATGAGATGAAGGGTAGTTGTGGTAGGAGAAAGCTCTTCTCAGATCCAAACATCATCAACAATGGAATAATAAATCCAGTAAGAGTTGCAACAATGTTCCAGAACTGGTAGCTGAAGGGAGCCTTGCTGTTGCTTTCTTGTGATGGATACTTTGGCCGTGAACAAGAGTCAGCCATGAGAAGAAAAAGGGTTGCACCAAGGTTAAAAATGCAATCAAGTCCAATCAAGGAAAGTAGGCTGGCTATATTGGGGCCAAGAAAGATCGAAGATATTGGTAACCACAATGTTGGGACCATGCCAGTCGCAAGGAGAACTGAAGGGCCTAGAAACCACAGGGGCCATTTGAAAAACTGAAGCTGCAGACCTGGCTGATATTTTTTCTCTACAAGCCCTTCAACATTTGTGGTTGATGAGTCAGCTGTGTTACTAGATTCAACGGTTTCAAATATATTGGCATTATTCTGCAAAAAATTATCACTTTGATTATCAGTAGGAGCATATGTGACAGGTGATGACTCCCATGGTGTTAACTTTGTGCACCATATGCAGGACTGATTAATGTGAATACTAGGAAAGGCGAGTCCTTGGAGTTGAAACGGTTTTCCAGATTTCAATAATCCTTGGCTTCTAGGATGTTGCCTTCTGAAACTAAAGGGATGCAGTTGATAATGAGTTTGAGTTAATGATGCCATTCCTCCATTCATTCTTTACTGCATATGCTCTAAAGGGTCTTATACTCTTCTGTTATCTTGCACCTGAAGTTAAGAAATAACAAAGTTTTGATGAAAAACACTGTTAACCTCCAAAATCAAGAAATTGAAGACTGTTGGAGTGAGTGAGTACTGGGATAAGAAAGCATACATCACCATCTTGATGCTACTTTAAGCAGAGAGTAGGTAGGTTTAGCAAATTTAAAAGGAAAAATGAAAAACAAATAAAAGAGCTATTCAAGGAACATGGACAAATTGAATTACAGGACCACTACTGAGAATACCTAATACTGTTCATCAATGCTGAAAGTGGCACACCATATGTTCCCTGATAAGTCAAAACTAAAAATAAAGTCCATTTCCAGCTTCACTTTCATTTCTTTTCTCACTAGTTTCCAACTAACAAAAACGAAGAAAGTGGAAGATATACTTCAAGTGTAACAGATGCAATCCAGGTCAAAAACAGAAACTCAGCAAGATTTCAGTGTACAAAGTGGTGTAAAGGTTTGAAGAGCGGTGCTATTTGCAAAGCTAAACAACGAAAACAAAAAAGGAAACCTTCAACAAGCAAAAGCAGTAGCCTTTTCTAGTTTCATTATGCAATATCACTAAGCTCAAATGCCAAAACAGAAAGCTGAAATACGAAACAAATCAGCATAGTAAAAACTACAAGTCAGACATAACTTAGGATTTTAGTTTATTTTCTCATCAGATGAAAAGACGATCTACTTAACTGTAAATACTTTCTAGTCAACTAAGATAATGAATTAGTTTACTATTTTTAAATGCGAAAAGGAGTTCGCATCATGGTGCATTTTCTTGTCAACAGCAAACCAAATCTACTGAACTCGAAGTACAATCAAGCAAATGAAAAGTGAATTTTGATCAGCCAGAACTCTCCAAATTTGCAGATTTCAGATGTTCAAAGTTCAAACTTTTTGGGATTTATGCCACCAGTATACTCACTCTGTTTCAAAATACCTATTATTTAAAGTAATCACATAAGAACTAACAAAGTATTAAATAAATCCAAAAATTAAAAGAAAAGTAAATGCAATTGACTACATTACCTGCTGTTAACATCCCCAAAATATTATTACCAATTAAAGCTCTGATATTCCATTTGATAGAGCTATCTAAAAGACAAGGATAAAATTGCCATTGCAAAAAAAAAAAGAAGAAAGAAAATCAAAGTTTTTCTTTACTTAGGCCGGCATATAAATTGAAACAAAGGGAGTGTCCTATGAAGCCGCAATACTTAGTATGACATTAATATGATATGATACAGATACAAGGAAACAGGAGATTTTTGAAAATTCAAGATATGATATGATGTAGCTACAATAGCATGAATTCAAAGAAACAACATATTTTATACACAAATAAAATATTTATAAAGATATATTGATGACTAATTCATATTAATGTATTACATTTGCATATTAGAACTATATGCAAGATGAGACTCATGAGTGCTGTGAGTTGTCAACCATCATCACCGAACCACAACTTGCTAGCCAGCACCACCAAACTGTGACCCAGTAACAAGTGACTTTAGCAAGACCCAAAACCACGGCTGTGTGTGAAAGACTTGAGCAATATACTAGAGTTCTTCAATTTTGTGTAAAATGTTACGTGTGAAAGCTTTGAGCATTATTGCATATGAGACTCATAAGAATCACAACCCCTATTTGTGTTAGACAGACCCATGCTGCCACAAGCTCTAGCTAGAGGAGACGAGTGATGATGATGGTCAAAGACTCTGTCTCAAGTGTTGAACAATCATGAAACTGAAACTGTTTCAATATTAACTAAGTTAAACGTATTGTATCTACTAGCCAGAAGCCATACTCAGATGTATTGAGTCGTATCCCAGCTGTATCTACTGGCAGTAATTTATTTTTCAAAATAAAATAAAAAATAAAATACTTTTCAGATACATATGATCTAATGCGTGTCCTACCCTAATTCTTCGGCCAAATTCGAGTATCTGCAGGCTTCATAGGGAGTGTCTATTGCAATTTCTATTTAACTAATTTTTAAGTAAAATACTTTTATTATTAATATGGTTATTCAACAACAACCAAGCTTTATCTCCCTAGTTCAGTGGCATCAACATAAGGGTTATATGAGAGGAAAAAGAGTAATTTAAACAAAAATCATTTACATGGGAGTTACATTAAACACACCCTAAAACAAGAGTGACTATCTAAATGCATAGATGTTTTGAGAAGAGTTATTTTATTCTTACAATTAATTAATTTTCCCCCATCTCTCTGTTGTATTATCCATTTTATTACACACCTTACTCTCCTCTCTTCCTATCTCTCTCCTAATTGTTGTAAAAAAACATAAGTAGAAATGGAAATTCTCTATTGAAAATGAGGGAGAATCCAAAACAAAAGCTTGTGTTAAATGGCCAGAGTATCATCAGAACCAAACTCCTTGGTCAGAGAAACCAATTCACCCAAACTTCTAAACACCTTTTCACCGAGTTATTATTTTTTATGATGAATATTAAACATTAATACTCAATAAACAAGAATTATTTCGATAATTCCCTATGCTCTATGATTTGGCATATATTGCAACGCTAAATTTCACAACTAACACTTTGACCTCGATGCAGTTAGAGCTGAATCGAGGGACATCACAAGCGCAATTCGAAGCAGAGATGATGGACCAAACAAAGAATAGAAAATGATACAATTGAATTGAGAGGAAAAGAGAGAAATTGAACAGAAAGAAAATGGAGAGTGACCTTTCGCTTTTGGTGAAGTGGGTGGGTACCGAAGCATTGCCTTCCCCGATTCAAAGGAACACCGTCCCCAGGTTAACGCTTATCACCTTCTTTTACTCTGATGTGGATCATAATAAACAGCAAATCATTTTTTTTCTGCACCAAACCCTGTTCTTGTCGTTATTATTATTATTATAAATTCTAGACTCATTAGATCAACTGCGAAGAAGAAATCTGTAAAGCGAAATTACATTCATTCAAATTTTTATAAATAACAGAAATATAAATAAGAAAATGTATAAAATAAAATAGATTTAAATAAGTATATATAATTCTTAAAAAAATTGAGAGGCTGTTTTTTAATTTCTTATATTTATTTTTTTAAAAATTATTTATTTTTTAATTTATATAATATTTTTCATAGTGATTTATTATTAATTTTCATTATTTTTAAATCATCTAATAATATGATATGAAGTTAATGTATATAACAATCCACATTTTACATTAATGTATAAATTATAAACATAGTTATATTAACTATATCTTAGAAAATTATTTTCCATACACATATATAATTTCAAATATAATCGATAAATTTTATGTATTTTATATATTTAATAATAGATTATACGTTAAAATAAATTAATATTATAAAATATTTACTAGTCTTATCTTTTAACAAATTTTGCAATACCAATTTATTTAATATAAATTTTTAGATTAACACAATTAATGTATTTTATAACTTATAAAAAGTTATTAAATAACGAAAATTTATATATATATATATATATATATATATATATATATATAAAGAAAGAAAACAGAAAAATAGATGTGTGTACTTGTAATATTCTGACTAGTTTGAATGAAAAATAATAATAATTAAATTATAATAAATATTTACAAAACTAAAATTAATGAAAAAAATAAAATTTTAATTATAATTTTTTAGAAAAATAAATTTAATTTTTATATTTGAATAAATAAATATAATTTATGCCCGAAGCCTACCTCTTCTTTCTTTCCATTTAACATTTAAACTTTCTTTCTTGACTAACTTTTCTCCTAAATCTCAAGTACACCACATTGTGAGCATATATTTAGGTAGACATTATCCTCTGAACGTGCGCCTTATGGTATCTGCTCCACAGGTGCAAACGATTTGCGTCATCTCACAACTTTTTTTAACTTCGTGTAATATGCAGGCAATAGTCATTTGATCCTGTTTTAGACAACCAATCTCTTTCTTGACCTGAAAAATTCGTGGGGCATTGCTTTGGGGAAAACGATTTTGAAGATCTTCACAAACTTCAAGGTAGCGTCATAAAAATTAATACTATCAGCAATATCAAGTGTCAAAGAATTCAAGATCCTTCTATATTACAAAGAGTTCATAGACGTTTCTTGGAAACAGAGAGGAAATTACCAGTTGTAACTTTCTTTCCCCCTTTCCCCTTCTCTAAAACAAACCACTTCAGTGTTGCCTTTGACACCTCAGAGGACAAGCACTTCGATGAAGAAACAACAAGGCAACTATTCGTATAAAAGTTGGAGAAAAAAAGTAAGACCACTGATGCAGGAGTTCAGAATACATATTGAAATGTTATGTTAATAAAATATTTTTAATATATAGTTAGAAATATATAATTTACATTAGTATAGAATTTTATTCTATTTATGAGTGTTAAGTCAATTTATGGTTATATTTTTAAACTTCATCCCGTGCATAGTCAACCATGAATTACAAATAGTAATTAATCTAGCGTACTTTAAACTTGTAAGAAAAAAGTTAAAATTGTTTAATAAAATTATTTCACTATCCAATATTATGGCCTCAGATCCTCCGTAATTGGATGTTTAGTTTACTTGATTTTGTATTTTTATTTAAGTTAAAAATTTTCGTTTAAGTAAAAGTTTAAAATTTTGCTTGATTAGACCGTTAAATTTGCACAAAAGTGGCAGAGGATCTCTGTTCAATATTATGGTGGTGTAGACAAACGTTTGCTAGTGGAAGAAAGTGGCTAGGAGCATTAATCTCCACTTTCATAACTTTATCCTTTTTCCAAAAGTTAAACAATCAAATAAAGGTTTCAACCTCTTTGGTCAGTGCAAGCTTTAACATAAACTGCCACTAATGCCATCCACAAAAAGCACATAACTCCAAGATTTAAGTCGTTTCATCCAACTGGGTTGTGATAACAATATCCTTAAAAAAAGGTTGCTTTTGTGAGAATTACGAGCATGCATTATCCTCTGTCTATTTATATGGCCTCTTGTGAGGAAGACGTTTATTTCATCAGAACAATATGGAAGGATCTAAATTAGAGAGTGAAGAGAGAGTGCAGGATATTGATAAGCATGTTCGTATTCCAATCCACAGGTTACGAGCCCGAAGACTTAACCTTGCACCAAGGGTTAGGCTGAAGAATACCTCAAGGTTAGAGTAGACTAACACTGCTCAACCATATTTCTTTTAACCCTTTTTAGATTTATAGGAAATTAATTAAGAAAATTAAGCCATCTTACACAATTAAGATAAATATCACCTTTGTGTCTTTTTATTTGCCCCATATTTTTCATCCACCAAGTAATTGAGAATACATTCATGAGAAAAATATTTCTTCAATAAATGCATTGTAATGGATACTCTATAAACAAAATTTGGTGTAAAACATTTTAGTATATATTAAAATGCAAGCCATGCAATAGCATATCATAATAGTTTAAAATCCAAGTCCATGTTAAAAAGTCATAATCTTTTAACAAATTAATAACTACTAATTAATTAATATCGTAATAGAATAGTTATTTGAAATTAGTTTAAAGACATTCTAGCACTAATATAAATAAAAAAATTATAATATTATGCAGCCAAAAGTAAAAGAATATAATTTCTCTCTTTTATATTTTTCTCTCCAAGACATAATTATTTATTTCGTTTTACTACTACTTTTGTAGCAAACAAACTACCAAAAAGGATCAGCAGCTGGATATGGCTGCATTCCCATATCATGAGATCATCATGGTTTTGAATCAACAATTCCTTGGAGCCCTACAAGTAGAGTATCAAAACAAGAGCAAATCGCTTTCTGAGACACACCCAACTCATGTGTGGACTTTCTTAACTTGCGTATGCTCTTACAGTGTGGTTCTTGGACTCAAAATCCTTCTTCAGCGTCGCAGTGACCACTTTGCTTTGATGTTCAACCATGTTCTTTTGGTCTTGGGATCACTTTCTTCAGCCTCCCTATTGTCCATTTTCATGTCACGCTTGCTATTTTGGTATCTAGATTTCACTGGGATATACATATCACTAATGTTGGCTCATCACTTGCTCAAAAATCAATACTTGAAGGTTTTAAGAACTGTATTGACCTTAGCTTGTCAACTTCGAGATCATCTATGTGCCTGTTTGGGTTTCCCATGAAATGGACTTGACGAGACAAGGTTAACTTAATTTTAACAAAGCTGCAAATGGAGTTAGGAACATGAAAACAATAAGAGCTTAAATTTGTTTTATGAAAAGTGTTAGGAACATGTCGTATATTTTAAATTATTGAAAGTGATTTATTAAGATTTGAAATTCTGTATAGGTCTCATGTTTTATTTCATGTATTTAGTGTATTTTTTTATTTGTTACAATTTAGTTTATGATTTTTTTTTATAAATATTAGTAAATTTCAATTAATAGTAAAGACATATATTACATGAGACAATTGAGGCTATGACAAAGAAAGGACAAATCGAAAATAGAAATGAAAAAAATAAATAAATTAAAGAGTCATCATTAAATTTTTAAAGAATCTTAAAAGAAATTAAAAAAATTTCATTCAACCAAATCTAGATTTAAGAACTTATTTATGCATGAGAAAGGTATTACCATGTTATTTCATTCTAAAAGATATGTTTATTTCATGCCAAAACAAAATTAGTTTTATATTTATTTATAAAAGAAATGGTTTATTCACAATAGTAAAATCTTTATAAATATTTTTATTTTATATTTTATAGTATATTGCAAAATAAAAAAAAAAGGGAAACATGCTGAAAATAGTTGAGTTTGGCTACTCATACATATTTTTTATTGTAATGAGAAAATTAAAATTACACAATTTTTTAAAAAAGTCATTTTTGAAAGGTATAAATTTAAAGAAAATATTTATGTAAACCTCTCTTGAAAGATGCTTGAAAACAGAATGAAACCTTTTTCAAGGCATGTAATTTTATAGTAAAAAAAGCCGTTGAAATTTATTTCAATCAGAAATATTTTTTTTATAAAAAATTAATTATACATGTATAAAATATAAAATAATATAGTTAAAATAATACTTTTATAACCTATTACGAATGATAAAAGTAATATATATATTGTAATTATTAATTATTGTATAAATTAAAAATATTATTTTAGATTTATAAAATATGAACATAAGAAAATAGTTATTTATCTTATATTAGAAATAAAATGTAAGAAGATTTAAATGCACATAAGATAAAATAGACTTAATTTTTTTTTATATACTTTTTAATGTGTATGCAATTTTGGCCTCGTGTTTTAAATTATACACATTTAATCTCTTTACTTTTTGAAATGCTTAAATTAAATCTTTCATCCAAAACTAAGACTTTTATTATATTTTATACATTTTATTTTATATTTGTATTTAAATATTTAAATATTTATTTTTTATTTATTTTATAAATTAATAAAAATCATATTTTAAACATATTTTTAATTTGTTAATCATTTGATAAAATTTTAGGGTGGAGAAATTAAATTAAGCATTTAAACAACTAGAGCAACTAAATATTAGTAATTAAAATTAAACAGAGTTCTTGAAGCTTGTTTGTCTTAAATTCAAGTTTTAGTAAACATAACTCTATTTGAAGTAGATTAGATTGTTTAACAAAAACCTACAACTTAGTTTATTTAAAGCTTACTTTAAGCTTAATTCAAACTTATAAAATGCTTAATTAAATAAGACGTTCAGACTTAGGCTTCATAGATTCTTCTTCTTCTTCTTGTCAATCTCATAGTCTTTTGCTCCGGCCGGTACATGTCACACCCTTCAACTATAAAAGATTTTCTTCGTATTATTCTATCTCGTAAGTCATATTTATCGAACGTTTTTTTTTTTTTTTGGGGGTCACAAAATAATATGCTTCATATGATTATATATTAAAAGGATAATAATAAATTTGAATTCATAATAAATTTTATACTTCATATATCATTTTTTACTATAATATGCATATTTATAATTATATATTATATTATATTTTAAACAGTAGAAATATTAGCTTGTACAAACTTTCAATCTATATTACTATACAATTGATATAATTTTGCAATAATGTCCACTCCTAATATCTTTGTATGGAATTTTTTTTGTTAATTTAAAATTTATTAAATTAAAATTACATATTACCTTAAATTTATATTAAATTTTGCCAAAACTAAACTACAAGAATAGAATCAAAATATTTTTATTTATATATATTTTACATGCATATCACATTAAGTTGGACATGCATAAATGAGATAAAGTAATTTTAGACATCGGTAGATATATAATATAATAGTTTAAATTAATTTATATTTTAATAACATAATATACCATTAAAATAAAGTCATGCAATTAAGTATCTATTATTATTGTTTTTTTGTATAAAATTTTATAAATTTAATCTATTTAATAAAATTTTGCCAACTAATTATAAGATCAGTAAATTTTGTACTTTTTAAAAAATTTATTAAGTAATATAAGTGTCTAATTTTATTTTTTTTAAGATAACAAGAAATTCACTAAGAGGATGTGGCAGAAGAATGCCTATCTATCTATCTATATATATATATATATATATATACACACACAAAGGCTTACAATAGCTAAATTTAGATGAGCATGAAATGAATTACTTTTCCCGTTTTGTTGGTCTAGCATCAGGCAAACGTTGTAACACTGAAAGATTATCTAAACTGTGCAAGACATCTCTCATTGATGGACGGTTTGCTGGAAAAAATTCTATGCACTGCATAGCAAGTAGAGTTATTGCAACACCATCTTCAGCACAATAACACCAATCTTCCTTCAGAGTTTTGTGGACTAGAGAACAATTCGGCTTGTACTCATTCTTGGCCCAAATATGCATTAGACTATCCAAGTTTAAGTTGCCATCTTTTCTCTTCCTAATGCCTGAAATTCTTTTGGTTATTAGTTGAAGCATAACAATGCCTAATGAAAACACTTCACTGCTTCTATCCCATTCACCACCTGCCATTGAGGGAAGAGATTATTGTCTACTCTAAATTCAATCTATGCATTACAGACCGGTTGAATGACATCTTTTTTTCAGCTTAAATAAGATTTTGTTTATCTAAAAGTTCATATACTTTCACTAGAACATGACACTAATGAGATGTGTGTCATTACTAGCATCATATCTCTCATATTTCTAATGAAAATTTAGGTTATAAGGTTAGGTTCTTGTCACATTATCTTCCACATAAACTTCATGTCATATTATGAGAGACAAGTTAGATACCATGCAAGCAGATAATGGAAGAAATTAACAAATTACTAACAAAAAGATTATATGAGAATGAAAATATTTTTTTGAGAACTTGCTTAGAAAAAAATTAAAAATGAGGGATTAAATATAAAATTTATTAATTAGAAGACCAAAACTTTATTTAAGCTTAAATTTAAGAAATGCTAGCAACAAACTCTTAAACACATTCTTTATTATTTAATAAAATTAATTAAAAATCATAAAATTGATTAAACACACTCTTAACACTACTCATACATATTAGTGTTTGTTTAGAAATTAATTAAAATCACATGAAATTACGTTCAATCATGAAAACTATAACTTTGTAGCTTTGAAAATAGATCTACGTGTGAGTGGATTTAACATCAATTCAAACACACACTTAGTCTTTGCAAATAGGATTATGTTTCATTTTGATTCTTTAATTAATTTATTTATTTTTGCTAATTTTAGACTTCATAAATTTTAATGTTTTTTTAAAACAATCTGTCATTGTTTACTGATCACATGATGTCTAAATTTTAATACTTGTTTTGAAGTGATAAGTGATGTGAATTATTTTCTAAAATTTATAATGATTAAAAACAATTACAAAAATTAAAAATTCAAAATTTAAATTTTATTATATACATAGACTTAAAAATATATATTATTCATATTTTTTTTCTCAAACAATTAGAATATTAGATTAATATCAAACATCTTCACATTACAGGACTAGAAATTTTGGTTTAGGCACTATACTTATCACGCAGTATAATAAGTACATAGACCAAGAACGAGTCTTTATGGGTTAATAATAATAATAATATATTTTATAATGTCACAGCAGCAAAACAAATAAAGGGAAAACATTTTCAATGCATTTTAAAAAAATTACCCTTTATAGAAAAATAAGGATCGATGTAGCTAGTTGACATTGTTAATTCTTCCTTTAGCATTTTCACTTCGCCAAGTAACAGCAAATCAAATAACTGTGGCTTGTAATCCTGCGCGAAAAAATAGTTATATATAATAAATTTAAAGTTTATTTAAAAAATACTCATTATAATGAATAGTTAAATTAATAACTCATACATTAAATAAATAAATATATCTACTATAAGAATAATGGCTAAATGTTTAAACACAAATCTCATGATAAATAAGAATATAAAAAGAATTTAGTAATAAATATATTTAAAAATATGTCATTATTTTATAATTTGGACTGCAAAATGTTAGTAGTTATTTTTTATAAATAGAAAAAAAAAAAGAGATGAATATATTACATATTCTACTATTCTATTATTTCTAATAAAAATTTATTACAATATACTCTTAAACACACAAAAATAATCGATATATAAAATCATTCAGGAGCAGAGCAGAGAAGAGGATTGTTTGTTTTTATTGCCATAATAGTGTGCTAACCTTGTCAAGAAGGGTATGGGATGCACTGATATTTAACACCATATTCTGCTTCTGGTCATGAATGAAATTCAGGAGTTTTGCAAGCTCATGAATTACATTTGTTATCTGAACCCAATTAAGGCTATCTGTCCCAGCAAAGAAATCATGTCAGAATATCAAAGTATATCATTTATCTTTGTTTCCTATAATACCTCAACAATTCAAGGACCAAAAAAGAAATTTTGAAATGATTCCACAATTTGATTTCTAAGAAATACCCATCTACTAAAGTAGATGAATACCTAATTATAAACATACCATTCATCAATAACAATAAAAGGCCAACAACTCGTTAGAGATTCTTTCATTTCTTCCTTAATTAAAACTAGTTTTGAAAATTTACTTCAACTATTGACATTTGAAAGGGATTAAGATTGTAGCATTTTGTTAACTTCATCCTTTAAGGCTGAGAATAGCATAAAAGTTTTTTATTTATAGATGCTTTAACTTAGCTCTAAGAGTTAAGGTTAGCAAAACCCAACATTATAATAAAGTCTTGTAAGGTATCGAAAATGCAAAACTAAGATAAAAGAATACCTTGTATTATTAAATTGTCTAAAGTATCAAGTGGATTGAAGTCATACACAAGTCCCTTTACATCTATCTCCCAAGTATAGCCAATCAAGGTCACCAAGTTGTGGTAACCTTCCAATGTTGGATTTATCCAAAACTTTACTTCCTCCTGCGAAACAGAAACGTTAAGCTTCCACAATCAGTGCCACACAAAATTCAAGTTGGAAAAAAGGATAAGAAAGAAGGTTACAAGAGTGAAAAGAATAGAAATAAAGAGAGAACTTGCTTTCATAATCAAATACTCATCATTATATTTGGAACTTATCCACTCCAATTTTTCTCTATCCCATATTTTCACTAATACACGTTGACCTTCAAGGTTGCCTCTAAACAATCTACCAAACTGTGTCAATCCAATGAGGTTGTTCTCATTGAAATTGCTGGTGCATGCTTTCAAGTTCTGAGAAGAAAACTGCAAAAGGGTTGTTGGGTCCATCATACCGAAGTTATAACAAAAAATGATATATGGGACCACATTTATATCTTGTGAACTTGATTGCCAACCCCTTTCATGAACGTGTCAACCTTTCAGCTCTAAAAAATTTCCTATTTTGCCTTTGACTTTGTTAGGTGAACAGCTATTTAAATATTTAATTTTTGTTCCTTACAAAAGAAATTTTTCATTTTTCCTAAATGGAAGAACCGAAGGAAGCGTGCAATAGTGGCCATCTATGTCATAAATATCTTCAACTATATTAGAGATTCTGCTTAGCTTATAAGACTCGTTCCATTCCATCATTCACCCACTTGCTTTTGTTTGTGATGCCACTTGAGAAAGAGATTGTTTGCAATCTTTTTCCGATTTTTATTATGAAAGAGTCATGGTTCAGAATCAGGGATCCATCATGTGCCCTTATACTAATTGGCTATATATACTATACAATGCTTTTTATTATTGATGCTCAGTAATTTACGTAAGGGAACAACCAACAAACATTTTAAAAGAAGCATGGTTGTTGATTAGATCATGCATGTATGACTTATGAGGACAAACAACAAGGATAGATACTCTTTGTCTCAGCACAAAAATGGAAAGCATCCAATATAGAACCTTAAAGGGTGATATTATCATATCAATAATGTATGCATGAAGACATACATGTATCGATACTCTTTCTTTGTTTCAGGCATTCACTATCTAAAAGTCACTTTAAACTTCTATTGATCCAAGTTACATGAATTTACTTCAGGAAATGAAGTTCTCTTAGTGCCTATTTTTTTATATGTAAGGCTTAAACCATTTACCTTACTTTAAGATAACCATAGGCATAGGTAATATTATATTTTAACTCAACAATTTTCACTGTTTTATACCATTTTTACTTTTTGACATTTCTTTCACTCTGTTTCAAATTAATCAAAACTTGAATTACTTTTATGTAAAAATCAAATAAATATGAACCCCATCTACTTAGAATTTCTGCATCTATGCAAAGATTTAAAGGACTTTAAAGTGAAAAACACGTAAATGTGAATCTAACGCAAAAATTACAAACTAATCGTGTTGAAGCAAACGTGAATTTAAACATACTATAAGTCATTGAAATATGAATACCTTCTATTATTTCCTTTGTACACCAAGGACACCATATCACACTCGAATATAATGTAAATACCTTAAGAAATAATTACTAAATTTTTAGCCTTGAAAAGGCTCTAATTACTCATATCAAGTAACTCAAGTGTTTCTTTATCAAAAGGATATATATTAAGATTGACTAACTAGTATCCTTAAAATTGTATTACATCCCATTATAACTATGTATTTTCTGACCAAATTGTTGTACCTATGGTCAACTAGTACATCATCATCAGTTTCACTAGACAATGGGAACAGCAGCATTGAGTTGTATTGATTGTATGAGATCAGAGTCTGGCAAGTTGAGAGGAGGCAGAGAAAAGGGACTTTGTGTGGAGCTACCATTTCTGATCTCTTGCATTGTAAGTAAAGCTGCAACTGTGTTTCTGAAAATCCCTTCTCCAGCCACTATAATGGCTTCTGTTGCTTCCTTTGCCCTTTCAGCTTCTTCCTCAGCTGGGAACACTGCATCAATTATGCTTTCACATTCCTTCACAAGTTTTGAAATTAAATCTGTTGTAAAAAAGGGTTGTTCCAGTACTTTCTGAATGAATGGCAAACGCAGAAGCCCTCCTGTTCTCTTATCATATTTCTTCAGAATTTTAGCCAACCCTACAAAACTCAAATATTGTCACTCATTGAAAACTTCATCAAATGGCAATAATCATCAAATACACATTGTTTAGAAAAGGATGCATCCAACTATGTTCAGCCGTGTATCTCATGGCAATAATCTTCAAAATTCTTTTTTTGTTGAAACAGCAAAATCTATAAAATTGCAATTTATAAGTAATGGCTAAATATTATAACAATTTTTTTAACCGTACCCAAGAACACATAATAAAAACATATGTATCGTAATCTTTTATTAAAAATTACACGATATCACAGAATCTAATACATTGATAACATTAAATGCTATAATTTTTAATAAAAATTCACTATTATTGATTTTCTATTGTGTGTCTTTAGACATGTTAAAAAAATGATGTTATAAAACACAAGGAGAATTCAAAACGTGAGAGACATTCCTGAAAAAACTAAACCAGATTTAGTACTTCCATCATTATGAAATAAATTACCTGTATAATTAATGTTGCTGTAGTTTACTAAGAGAACCATTTCACCATGGAAATCAACAATAGCTTTTCTGATTTTTGCCATCTCCTCCTTATAATCTGCTTCGGAAGGTTGACTACCATTTGGTCCCCATAAATCAACTACTCTCTTTATTCTATGTTGTACTTCCTGCACTAAAACATCTCATTATAAAATCTCATACTCCCCTTTATTTTTCAGTTTTATTTGTTATTATAAATTTCAAGGTAGCATATATTTTTTTCATTAGAATCATAAACAAGGCATCATATGTATTCAAAATATTAATTAATTAATTAACAAGAAAAAGTAAAAACCAGAAAGTGAAATAGTTTTTGCCTCATATCTTTCTTTAATTGCTTAATGATGTCAAAGTGGATGTGCTACCATTCCCTGAAATCCCTATGTGTATACAATTCAACAATAATAAAGACGATTTGATTCAACTCTATTGATAGAGAAGTTCAAGAAATTTAAGCCTCAATCTAAACACTGTTGAAGCTGCTCCACGTGAAAACCATAATTCTCCATTCAGGCCCAATTTTATCCCATGTAAAATTTTGTTAATGATTTCACTTTTCATTTATACATGTTAGTCGAACTATATAGATTATATTGCTAATTTGATGTTAATAATTTCACTACTTGGTAGTGTCTTATTTTTTTATTTACGTTTTCACTTGCCAACACTTCACCCTCCACTCTAATCATAATTTCCAACTAAGGTAGTAAGAAACTTTCAAACCTTTTACTGTTAATTAATATGCTTCAAACGAATATTCGTAAGGCATATACGACGAAGTTATGATGAAGAATGAATTGGTCTAAACAAAATTCACGCCATTCAATGACGGAGAAACCTGTTCCAACCCCCTCCCCTCCATATAAAGTAATGTTGAAAATGATGAAACAAGATTCCTAATCGATGCTTTATACCCAAAAACAAGTCTTTAATTTAAACGTTAAAACATAAATTAGGGCTCACACATAACTTAAAGCAAACTTCAGCATTTCCAAATAATGTTTAAATGCTACATACATTAGTTTACATCACAAGATATTTATAATTATAATATTCAATTTATTTCATTATTTTTAAAAATAAATTTTCTTCTAATATAAAAATGAGTGATACAATAAACACTCTAAAATTAAAACGTGTATTTTTTAATCAAGTGATTGACTCCATAAATTTTTTATATAACTACTTATTTGACTTGAGAAGATTCGAGTGCAAAATCGAAATAGTCAAACAAGACACATTAGCAGTGAACTCTATTAATGTGTCTTATCTCACGGTCTAAGAGTTTTATATTATTTTGTTTTATCAGTTAATCTTAGTAAAAAAATTAATTTTTTTAATTTATAAATTATATTATTCAAATTTTTACACCCTTCAATTTCTAAATAACATTGTTAAAAAAATAAATAATTATAATACAACAACATAAGGATAAATTATCATTGATAAATATTAGTTATTAATTATCATTTAATTTAAAGAAACCATAAGCATTATAATATGAAGATTTATTATAAAAGTGTATTATAACATAGGATCAAATTAAAACTCTTGAACCACGGATACAAAAATAAATATATAAAGATCAAAAGAGTGTACTAAGAACAAAGCAGATTACCTTATGACGGATAATGAAATCTTCCTCTTTCTCCATGAAGAACCCATTGAACTTGTCTATCTCATTGTTCAACAAGTACATAAACTCAGCCTCCGTCTTGCCATACTCCAAAGAGTCATTAAGCATCGGCGGCGCCGCCGATATCAGCCGCAGGAGCTTCTTCAATTCCTTGTAAGACAAGTACTTGTCCCTCCACTCCGGCAGGGTCTCCTGAATTTGTTGCTTCAGTCTCTTTCCAAACTTCATAACGTTAGAAAAGGCAAAATTTAAGGAAGAAGAAAATGTTAATAATAATGTGTGTATGTGAAGAAGATGATATGGCAAAATGGGTTGGTATATGATATGAAATATGATGATGAAGATGCAAAAAAGGGGTCTAAGGGGGGAATTTATTAGCAAAGGTTTGGTAGAATATTAGAAAGCATATGCTTAGCGTGATGAAGTGGCGGTTAGGAAAGGGTATAAAAAGGGTCGTTGGAGGGAGCATGAGAATTCTTGGAAGCATATTCGGTTACTATATTACTTCATGGTCGTATTTAAGACCATGACTTTGAAAATTAAACTTGCTCGTACTACTGTGTGGTTGAGTTTAGTAACTAGGGAACATAAGAAGTGGGGTTTGTCAAATGGGTGCTTTCTTTTTTTCAATCTTTACGTGTAATATAAGTTATCTATTTATTCATGTATTTTGTCTATGTTTGCATTACACATGCCCTATTCATGTTTTAGTCTTTGATTTCCTTTTCAATATGTTTATTAATTTTTATATTTTTTAACAAATAGCAATCAAAATAAATTCATTTTAATATATTAAAAATATATATACTTTATTGTTATTATTATTAAATAAACATATGTGGTAATAATATGTCCTTAAAGTACTATTCTTCACTTGTGTGTAGAAAAAGGTGTAATGTGGGATGTGTGGGGAGAGGATGATTCCTCCGAATCTACTAAGAATCGCTAATGGGAATGGAAAAAGTGTGCATTCGTGAGTATTAATTAAAGAACTAATATGTGGGCCTTTGCCAATTCTCGAAGGAACAAAATGAGGAATATGAGGATTTTCAGCCACAGCGCATTTGGCCATAATAATGCTTTATTTCTTTTTGTCCAAATCATAACTATCTTTCATACATGATATGCATAGAAAATACCATTTTAGGAGTATCATATATTAAACTAAAATAATCACGTATTAGTATTTGTTCGATGGTTAAATCATGTGAGATATAATTATCTTTTAAAAGAAAATTTATTAATATGTAAAAAAATTCTTTAATTCCTGAAGTGGGGCATGACCCAGCGAGGTACTTAAGTTTTTGGGGGATGACAGTGTTATTTGGGCACAGGTGGCAAAATCATGGGATATCTTGTCGTGTGTATAAGGATCAAGATTTTGAAGGTTTTGTCGTATTGGGTTTGATTTATTTGGTTATTTAATTTCCTTCAAGAGTGGTTATAATCAATTGAGGGTTCCTTTTAAATTATTAGTTCTTTTTATGTGTATTTAAAGGCACATAAAATGCACTTATGTATTATAGGGAATATTTCAGGATATTCGATAGAGTAAAATAATACTTATACGACTTTCCGTATTGCGTTCCTATTTTTGTACAATTATAAATACACACAGAAGATTTTGACTCTTCTGAGAGAATTAGTAGTGAGAAAATAATAGTTTATTTAAAATAAATATTTTTTTTAAACTATAAGCATGGATCACTTTAACTTTTAACTTTATATAAAAAATTCATATTTATTTTTTTCAATGTTACTTATTTAAATTTTTTTATCTATTGTTTATTATCTTCTTTATTAAAAATAAAATAAAATGAATGCCATTTTATAAAATCGAGGACTAAAACAAAAATTTTATAGAGTTAAGGATTAAGGCAATTAATATTTATAATTTGGAATAATAAAATGCGTGTTTACTTTTTTTTATTATTAATTTAAATTATAGTATGTTATAAATAAATATAACTAACTGAAAATTAATGATAAACATATTCTCATATTTATATTTTATACATCTTTTTATTTAGAGGAGTCAAATCTTAAAATTTAATTTATATAATTAGTAATAAAATTAAATTTAAATATGAAATAACAAATATGATTATGTTTGAATTAGTTTGATTATAATGCCAAACTTAATCTTAGGTCAACTAGATTAAAAGCAATTTGGATTAGATTGAATGCTATTTATTCTTATTTTGCTAACAATATTAAATAGTTTATGATTAAAAAGTTATAAAAACTTAGAAATAAAATATTTGTAAAGTAAAAACGTTATATTGAAAAGAATGGGATATCTATATATAATTTCAAACAAATTTGGAATTAATAAATTTATAAAAAAAATAGTAAATCAAATTGAGATGTTAAGATTGAGATCATAAATGGGTAAATAATCTTATAAATATTTACTTATACAATTATAATAATGTGATAGTTAGACAAGAGAATTAAATTCAAATTAATTTGTATATATGTCCGATTTTGATGACTTTGTCTAGAAAAAATCAATTTTATTAAATTTGTGTTTAGGTTCTTTCGGATTTGTAAAAGTAGAAATAGGACGGGACTACTTCTTGTATCCCGTAATTAAAAATAGAGATAAGATTTATTTATTTTTTGTGTGTAGAATTTGTCTTAATTATTTAGCTTATTGTTTGTTGAAACATTTTTGTAGGATTTAAGTTTGTGGGTAGTAGTGGACCATGTAAGTCTTTATTATTTTGGACATTATTTTTTTTTATAAAAATTCTCTAGTAAAAATATTTGGTAAAATATTTCTTTCTCTTTTAATATTTTGAATATCAAAATTAGAATTTGATAATAAAGTCAATTATTTGACAAAAATATGTTATAAAATAATATCTTTAACATTTTTTTTTATAAAACTCGTGGAACAACCTTATAATTAATCTTAATAAGAAACTTTTTATTAAACAAACAAGGAATGATCTCAATTATAATTTTAATTTTTCTTTATAGTTTCAATCATTTTTCTATCCAAATTTGAGAGTTTTTTTTTAAGTCTGGCAGATAAAAGGGTACGTATTATTCTAATACCTGAAAGAAAATTTGATATATAATTTAAATATCTTAAGAATCTTTATAATTGTTTTTTGTCTTTAATTTTGTTAAGAAAAATTTTAACAAATTTTAATGATTTTTGTATTGGTGCAAATGTTTCTTTGATAGATATTATATCCAATAAATTTTATCTTTATTTGAAATGTACTCATCTTTTTTTACTGAGACTACAAATTCATTTTGTTTAATTAATTTTATAAATTTAGGTGTTGATATATATATATATATATATATATATATATATATATATATATATATATATAACCCTAAACCCTAAACCCTAAATGTGTATGTATTTTTATAATAGATATATGATAACATCTTGATTTCACAGCAAATTTTGAAAATATATTTACTCTTATTAACTTGTTAATTAAATTTTAATTTATTTGGTAAAAGATATCTAATATATTTTAATACTTTATTTAGATGTTTATAATTTATTTTCAATTTAGGAGCTCCCATTTCTTGTTCAGAGGCCCTGTCGATATAAAATTTTGTATAACTCTAAAGTAATTTTGATGGTTTTATTAATTTTTTATCTAAGAATTCTTGAATTTCTTATTTACAAAACTTGATTTGTTTTTTATTCATTCATTTGCATGTGCTTTAATTTTGTTAGAACATTTTTTTTATTAAAATTTTATTCATAAGAAAGATTTATTTCATGTTTTTCTCTACCGTGGAAGGTTATAAGATTTGTTTTACAATTATTGTTTGAAAATCTTTTATTATTTTTTTTATTTTTTATGATTCTAATTGTTCTTGAATTCTTTTATATTCAACTTTTTATTAAGAAAATATTTTTTTTTATTTATCATATTTATTTTTATTGAAAATTCTTGTAATAAATTAAGTTCTCTAATTTTAGCAACCCATAGAAACTCAAACACTAATATTTTTTTTGAACCTCT
This sequence comes from Abrus precatorius, assembly GCF_003935025.1. Classification (NCBI taxonomy): domain Eukaryota; kingdom Viridiplantae; phylum Streptophyta; class Magnoliopsida; order Fabales; family Fabaceae; genus Abrus; species Abrus precatorius. The sequence continues at coordinate 21,117,682 of NW_020874439.1, read as the reverse complement.
TGCGAAGTGATTCATATGTTATTGATTTGGAAATGATATAATAATGTTAAGAATAAGGTTCCTAAAATTATTTCATTACTTATATTTTTTAGTTATTATAAAAGATGTTGTAAAATATATTTTGTCTTTGTAAATTTTTGCATTAGATAATTTATAGTTAATCATTATTTTACAATTATTAGCACTTGCTACTTTTTTTTTGTAATTTTTTTCAACATATTTTGTAAGAACTAATCTTTTTTATATACAATTTACATCTCCATCATAATCTATTAGTGCAATAAACATATATTTTTCTATTTTTATGACTAAGACTACCTGACATAATCATTTATGAGTAGTAATTAGAATTAGTAATTGCATTTAAAAAAAATTTAACTGTTTTTCTTCTGTTATATTAATTTGTTGTTTTATTAATTATTTTTCTTCTAGTGTCATTGACCTATATTCTAACGTTATATTGATTTTTTTTAATTTTATAATTTCTTGTGTCATAATTTAGAATTTATTTTACAAATCTCTTATTATTGTTTGATTTTGTGGTTGTTTAAATCGTAAAAAATTTCTTTTTATTTTTATTAATTTTACTTCTTGATTAATTCGTTTTGTCTTCTGTACTAATTCATTAAGTTTATTGATAAATTTAGCTTTTGATTAGTGCTAAGTTTAATAAATTTTAACATGAATTAGACATTTATAATTTTTAATAAATAAAATTTGAATCTTAATTTCTTTCTAATTTAGAAGAATTTAAATTAAACAACTATTTTGATTAAAATACACTTATGAAGGTTTTTCCTCAATCTTTATTGTTGATATTTTTGTTTACAAGAGAGTTAGGTGAAAAGAAAGTAAGAAAGAAACAAGATTAATCGAAGAACAGAATTTGTGCACTTTTTGCTTGAGTGAAACTGTAACAGACAAAAGCTAGTCACGGCCTAATTTTTGTTCAAACAAAATGTTTCTTGCTTGAGGAAAAATACCTTCCTTTAGCATGAAGTACTCATTTCAATTGAGCAAATTTATTCTCACTCAAGCGAGAATTCATTAAAACACCTGTAAAGAAAAGAAGAAACAAAGAAAAATAGGGATACAAGAAGCAAAAAGAGAGAAGAATAAAACAAACAGGGAGAAGTATTGACGAATCTTTCTTTGTCCATTTTCATCTCTTTCTTTGTTATAATGGATATCATGAGCGACTAATTTCACTTATGAAATTAGATGTGATCTTTAACTTTGATATATTTTGATGATTTCTATATATAGTTATCTAATTCTACAGATGTTGATAATTTTTTTAAATTGTTCTACATCTAATTGTATACTACTATTTTTTTTTCTTAAAGCTTATATTATTTTTGTAGTAATGTTTCTATCTTTAAAATGAGTATTTTTAAGTCCTCTTTTTTTTTTTACTAGATTCAAACTTATCTTTAATTCTAACTAATTGTTATAAAATGACTCCTATACAATATTAGTTTAGTTCGTATGTTAATGTAAATTGTTGATATCATTCTTTTCAATTTGTTTTTCTTGTGGTTTCACTATCTTAAAAGGTGATGATTCAACTTCTATTTTTTTCATTTGTATTATTATTTTTTTATGTGGAGGATATTCTAAAAATACCTACTTTCTTGTTGTGATTTTTCATATTTTCAAACAATTTCTATTGGGCATATTTCTTTTGATTTGAGAAAGGAAATTTATTTCCTAAATATTGTTTTAACTAGTTGAAAAAATAAATATTTATCTCTATTTGGTGTAGATAATAATTATTATTTTTTCTAAATTTTACTATTTATTTATCTGAATATATGAAAAAAAGCACACTTTTGTCTCTTTATTGTATTATGCGTCTAAATCTTTCTTAATTCAAGTTTTATCTATAACAAAAGACTTTTCTTTTATTAAATTATTGATTACTTGTAACATTGTTGAATTGAAATTTGAATCTTCTTCAAAATTTTCATAGATAGAAATGAAAACTTTTGATCTATTTTTATTGTCTAATTCTTTTAAATCTAGATTTATAGTAGAATTATTTGCTAAATTTCTATATGGTTCTCTTATTGTCAAGGCCTATTTATCTTTAAAAATTTAGATCTATTCATTCTAAGACAAATAATTGATCTTATCGAATATTTTTTCTTATATTTCTATTATATTTTTTTGTGTTTCTATTGCATTTGTTTTTATAACTAATTCTTCTGAAATTCTTTTACTTGATTCTTCTTGACTAAGGAATTTAAGAATTTGTTCTAAGCTTATTTTTGTATTTGTTTCTATCATTATTATTTTAATTTTCTTTGTTTATCTTAAATCTCTAAAATTTCAAGTTATTTTTGAGACTTTATGACATACCTTATAAATTATATGAAAAGGATAAATAGATTCATCTGTAACATCCTTTAGAGAGTTTCTTGCCCTACCTGTTTGGGAGGTCTCGACAATTTGTAGCGATCTGGTACTAGGAGAGGTTTACCAAAGCTGAGAGTTCTTTCTCTCAAATCCTGATCCTGAGGTTCCCTATACAAATGAAGTGGAATGAGGAGGAAAAAGTTCAACTAAGGAGGTAGATTTAAATATCTACCTATATAGGAAAAAGGTTTCCTATATAAAGAAAATTTGATATATAATTTAAATATCTTAAGAATCTTTATAATTGTTTTTTGTCTTTAATTTTGTTAAGAAAAATTTTAACAAATTTTGATGATTTTTGTATTGGTGCAAATGTTTCTTTGATAGATATCTTTATTTGAAATGTGAAAAATCAAGATGTTATCTTTATTTGAAATGTACTCATCTTTTTTTACTGAGACTACAAATTCATTTTGTTTAATTAATTTTATAAATTTATTTAGGTGTTGATATATATATATATATATATATATATATATATATATATCATGGTTGCAGAAATCTAAAAGATATTTAAAGTCCAGATCCAGAAGAACATAGTTATAAATAATTAACTGATGTATTGTTATGGAACCAAATGAGAGTAATGTGCCAGATTATTATTATATGATGTCTCGCTTTCTTCGCTCCTTTTCTCGCATATCCTTTCGTTCGAGTTCCAGCTCCTCCTCCTCCTCTCCTACCAAAAATATTCTTTTCAATGATAAGGAGAAACAGGCTTCTGAAATCACACCAAAATATAATCTCTTTAACGAAGAAATTCATTTTGAAGAGATTAACCAAAGTATGGATGACTGGACTATCCCAGAAATCCCTCAGGATACATTATATGTTCCTGAAGAACACTAAAAAAAAATAGTTTTGATTATATCATTAAGACTATTGAAAACAATATCCCTTTAGGAAAAGATTTAGGAGAAGAATTTCATCTCCTGTCCAAATCTTTCATCAATGAACACAAGCGTAAATACAAGTACCTCCACATAGGATGTGTCCAGGTTGCCATTAAACCTCTCATAGGACATTGGTATAGATGCTACTATCCTTATGTGTCTTAGAGATGCTCGCCATAATGATTTCAATGACTCCCTTATAGGTACCGTTGAAACTAGTCTTGGCCAAGGTCCAATTTATTTCAATTGCTTTCCAAACAAAACAGTGAGTCTTTTAGATGACCATATCCTTGACTCTCTGTTTCTTAATATATGCTTTCATGGTTTAAACATGAAAGAGGGATCTATTCCCGCCGCATTAATTTATAGGATCCAGTACAAAGTCATGAACTCTTGTGCTTCTAGAGTTCTTCTCAAACCTCAAAGAGGTGAGACTACTTTGTTTATCACTAATATGACAAAGGCTAATGTGTCTCTCCCAAGAATAATCAAGTGGGATGAAGTTTCCCTTCCTGAAAAGTAGATTTTAGATAAAGCTTTGCCTTGTGTCCCTAGGTTTGTTCCTCAAATTGAAAATATTTCTCAAGACAACTTTGGGAAAGTTGAAATAACCTTTGATAGAAGAAACTCCTTTTCTTCCAGAGTAGATGCTTATAGCAGTCGTTCTAGTTTTGTTTCTGCTAGGAGGTCATTCTCTTACAGATCTTAAGCTTCTAGGTCTGAAATTCCTAGATCTATTAATCATTATTCGTCCATAAACCTACAAGGTTTAGATACCTCTTCTAGAATCCCTAGAAATGTCTATCAAACCTCTGAAAAAGAAGAAGAAAACTAGAGTATCCAATCTCCAACTTACTCTTCCCTTAATAAGTCTTATGATGTTATCTCATAAATTCATTATAGATAAAGAAACTCTTAGGAAAGATTTCTACTCTGAGGAATGGAAACCTCAAAGAGAGTGGTTCTTTCAAAATTATAAGGGAAAAAATAGGTCAGATATTCAAAAGGAATTCTATCAATTTCTCAAAAAAGTCAAGCAAAACATCACATTCTTTGATTGGTATCATGCTTATACCATTCATAATAATATTGATTATCCTTGGCAAGAGGATGTTATTAGTACTTCCTCTACTAATTTAATATCTTGGCAAATCAAAGATGGACAAATTGTTCAAAGTGAACTACCACCCACAACTCAATATCAGTTACTAAATCTGAAAGATAAAAGCGGTAATTATGTTACTGCTACGCCTTTCAAGACCAAAAATCCTGATGAGTCTATCAACCCAGTGATATTCAAGGCCTCATGGAACAGGCTAATTACACCAACAAATACCTTCAGGTTTTAGGAGAAAAAATCTCTACTAATCCTGTTAAACCCAAAGCTGAAGAAATAACTTCTTCTTCTTCCTAACCTCAATTAGAAAAACCTCTATTTAAACCTTTTAAGATTAGCGCCAAAGCCAAACAAAAAATCTTTGAGCTTAGACAAAAAGAAAAGGCCAAAGCCATTGATGACAACCAGAATGAGCTACTTAGTAAGATCACTAGTTTGCTCACTACTGTCCCAGATACTCCTCAAGCCTCAGAAGAATCTAGTGCCAAACCTAGGACTAAATCCCTTGCCAAAACAGTTAATGTCATCTCTAAAGCTGATTCAGAACAAAATTCTGAAACAGATTCCATTTTAGCCATTAATCTAGTAAATAACTGGAAAAATTCTTCCAAACTTTATTACAATAGAGCTACTACTCTTGATCCTATATTAGAAGATAGACAGGATTTTATCTAAAGTTTCAATTCTAATGATATTTATATTCGGAATATTGATGAATTATCTGAATATAATATCATTGTCAAACTCCAAAACATGTCCGTTGTGGCTATGAGTTATTTTACTAATCAAAATATGTCTGAGGACACTATTGTTTATATTCTAGTTACAAGATTTATTGGCTAACTCAAAGGTTGGTGGGATAATTATCTCACTGAGGCTGATAGAGAAAATATTCTCTCTGCAGTAAAAATTGATGACAAAGGTAAAACCATTGTCAGCGATAATGAACAGCTCCCTGATGCTGTTTATACTTTATTATATACTATATCCCAATATTTCCTTGGAGACCCTTCTTTATGGAAAGAGGTCTGGTGAGCTTCTTTCCAACCTTAGATGTAAAGTGGTATAAAGATACCTTTATGTCTAGGGTTTTAACCAGAGAAGATTGTAACCAAGCCTATTGGAAGGAGAAATACCTTGATGGACTTCCAAAATCTTTCAGAGACCTTATTAGGAACAAACTCCGAAGTCATTCTCCTAATGGAGAAATTAATTATAACAGTTATGACTATGGTCAACTTACTGCCATTATTATCCATAATAGCATCAAAGTTTGTCAAAAAGATAAACTCCAGAAACAGCTTGCCAAAGAAAGAGCCCTGAACAAGAAAGAATTAGGATCTTTCTGCGAGCAATTTGGTCTTCCATCTTGCTCCACCAAAAAGAAAAAACAAACTCCCAAAAAAGAGATTGTTGAAACCAATAGGAAACCTTATAAAAGAAAGTACAATAGGAAACCTCCTTCCAAGAAGCATGGGAAAAATGTCATCCCTAACAATATTCCCAAAAAGCCCAGAACATGTGTAACTTGTTACCACTGTGGTAAATCCGGCCATATCAGTAAATACTATAGGCTGAAAAAGAAAATTAGCAACCTTAACCTTGATCCCTCTGTTGAAGATCATATCAACAACCTCCTTATTGAATCTTGTGAGGAAGATTTTGTCAAAAAATTCGATGAGGATGTCAACCAAATCCAAAATGATGATCAAATCTCTTCTTTTGACAGTGATGATACTCCAGAAATCAATGTTTTAACAAAAGAACAAGATCTTCTTTTTTAAGCAATAAGTTCTATTTCTGATCTTCAAGAAAGAAAAGAATTTTTAAACAAATTCAAAGAGGTTTTAGAATCAAACCTAAACCCCAAGAGTATTTTACTACAAATAAATTTGATATAACAAATACTTTCAAAAGATTAGAAAAGAATTCAAATATCAAACCAACCACTATTCAAGATCTCCTGATTGAGATAAACAATCTCAAGAAAGAGATTAGAGATATCAAAGATCAACAACAAATTCATCAAGTTATTCTTTCCCAATTAAATGATGAATCTGATATTGAGAAAAAAGAACTTCTTGAAGATAATGATTCTGAAAAGGTCAATTCTGGTAATTTGGAAGAAACATTTATGTGTTTGATCAATAAGGTTAAAATTCAAAAATTTTACATTAATATCAGAATCATTATTAATGATTTTCTTCTTAATACTTTAGCCTTCTTTGATACAGGTGCTGATTCAAATTGTATTTTAGAAGAATTAGTCTCCACAAAGTATTTTGAAAAAACTCCTGAACAACTCAGCACTGCTAGTGGTTCGAAGCTCAAAATCAATTATAAGTTATCAAAAGTTGTAATAGAAAATCAAGAATTTAAGATAGAAACAAACTTTCTCCTTGTAAAAAATCTGAAAAATGAAGTTATTTTGGGAACATCTTTTATTAAAGTCCTCTTCCCATTACAAATTTCAAAAGATGGAATTTTCACTTATCATTTAGGAAAGCAAATAAGTTTCAAGTTTTCTAGTAAGCCCTTTACTAAAAATATCAACTCTATTCAAAATAAAATCAATCAAATTAATTTTCTGAAAGAAGAAGTTTCTTTTGCCAACATTGAAAAACAATTAAAAAATACTTTACTCCAAAAGAAAATCCAATTTCTTTTAGAAAATATTCAATTTTCTATTTGTTCTGACTTGTCTAGCGCATTCTGGAATAGGAAGAAGCATATTGTTAGTCTTCCTTATGAGTCAGATTTTAAGTATAGCCAAATCCCCACCAAGGCTAGGCCTATCCAAATGAATGAAGAGCTCCTTCAATATTGTCAGAAAGAGATCAAAGATCTCTTAGATAAAAAACCTCATCAGAAAAAGTAAGAACCCTTGGTTATGTTCTGCTTTTTATGTCAATAAACCTGCAGAAATAGAGAGGTACTTCCAGGCTAGTTATTAACTACAAACCCCTCAACCAAGCTCTCTAGTGGATTAGGCATCCTATTCTCAACAAAAAAGATCTTCTTAACAGATTAAATTCTGCTAAGATCTTTTTAAAATTTGATATGATATCTGAATTTTGGCAAATCCAAATTTGTGAAAGTGACAAGTATAAGACTGCCTTTATGAATGGAATGTTATGCCATTTGGCTTAAAAAATGCCCCTTCAGAGTTTCAAAAAATTATGAATGACATTTTCAATCCTTATTCAAAATTTGTCATTATTTATATTGATGATGTCTTAATTTTCTCTCATTCTATTTATCAACATTTCAAACACATAAATGTTTTTATCAATGTTATCAAACATAACGGACTTGTTGTTTCCAAGTTTAAAATTAATCTCTTTCAAACCAAAATTAGATTCCTTGGTCATAATATTCATCAAGGAACTATCATTCCTATCAGCAGATCTATTGAATTTGCCGACAAATTTCTTGATAGAATCCTAGATAAAACCAAGCTACAAAGGTTTTTAGGATGTCTTAATTATGTAGGTGATTTCATTCCACACCTCAACAATATTATTAAGCCTTTACATGACAGACATAAAAAGAATCATCTTTCTTGGACTGATATTCATACCAATGTCGTCAAAGAAATCAAAAGTAGAGTCAGGAAGATAAATTGTCTTTATCTCCCTATTCCCTAAGCATTCAAAATTTTTGAAACTGATGTCTCTGACATAGGTTATGGTGGCATTCTCAAACAAAGAGTAGAGTCGCATGAGCATATTATTGCATACACTTCAAAACATTGAAATTCTGCTTAGCAAAATTATTCAACTGTCAAAAAAGAAGTTTTAGCAATTGTTTTATGCGTATCAAAATTTCAATCTGATTTACTAAATCAAAAATTTCTTATTAGAGTAGATTGCAAGTCTGCTAAAGAAATTTTATAAAAGGATATTAAAAATCTTGCCTCAAAACAAATTTTTGCAAGATGGCAAGCAATCTTAAGTGTTTTTGATTTTGACATAGAATATCTCAAAGGCACTTCCAATTCTCTCCGTGACTATCTTACCCGTGAATATTTACAGGATAAGTAAGATGCCTAGAAAGGCAACAACCTCATCCAGGGGTGGGACTTCCCGAGGAGGAAGAGTAAGGTTTGCCCTTACTATAAATAAATCAAAACCACAATCTGCTTCAGCAAGTTCAAAATCTAAATTTTCTGGGTCATCTACCCCCATTGAGTCATCGACTCAAAAGGCAATCCAAATTGCTGAGTCATCAACCCAGCAATCTGGAACTCCAAAAGAATCTTCCAAAAAGACTGATTCTTCTATTAAAACCACCAAACAAACCAAAACAGATTATGCCTTGCCAATTAGCACCCTCTTAGCTGTCCAACAAGGAAGCTTAAGTAGCCTACCAAAGAAATCCTAGGCAGATATCGCCTTTGAGGAAGACATGGAAATAGATTTAGCAAACATAAACACCATAATCCAGTCTTTTAATCAATCCCAGAAAATAATTAGCAATCCAAATAAAACAGAAAGTACCCTTAGCCTCCAGAAGGACAAACAGAAATCTTTAAATCCTAACCATTATATGGCAAAAGGAAAATTTTCTTCAGTCATACAAATGGAACATGAATTTTGGGATAAAAATTCCTATAAAGCCATTACTAAAGTCTTCCCACCTGGATTTCATTTTAGACCATATGTGGCAAATAAAACCAGACAGTTTTATGAATTTATTTTAATAGATTCAGACTCTGTTTCCATCAAACACTATAAAGATAAAAAAGATCCTTCTATCATAACTCATTCTACAATCCAGATCTTAAAAGTCTTAACTCTAAAAACCTTTGGCAAAAACTTAAATTCTTATAAAAAGTTTTCTCAACCATTTGACCCAGTAGGATATAATTACTGAGATTATATTGATGCATGAACAGGAAACTTCTGGTTCCAGAATAAACTTAACCGACATTCTTGGTTAATATATTTTAAAAAGAATCAGAACTATGATTTTTCAAATTAGTTTCTCTAATGGTGGGACTATTTTGGGCCAATTGAAGATATCTTTCCTGCACTTGTTAAAGAGGGATATAGAATCTACAAAGGCAAGTATTTGCGAGAATCAAGAATTCCTGCAGATCTCAAGTATTTTTCTGATTTTGCCTTAGCATGGGTATTCTTATGGCAATATAGATATGGTAAAATAGAGAATGAAGAAACTCTTCCACTGCTTCACAGATACTCCTTTGTGAAATGGTGGAATCAGTTCAATGCTGACCATGCCAGTCCTTCAGGTGTTGCCGAATATTTTGGAAAAAATCTAAAATTATTAAATTTAGCAGACCCCGCAACATTCCAATTTCTGAATCAGAAATCAAAGATTGCATCTTTTTTATCAAGCTGTGATTCAAAAGAAAAAATGAAAAAAAATTTACAAGATGTTCTTCTTCTCTTACAAAGTCAAGATGAAGGTGAGTCTTCTACAAAACAAAATGCCAATACAGAAGATATGCATCAAAATGAAGACGACTGCTTCGGTATTGATATCCAAGAGCTTTAACTTGTACTGTAGAAAATAGTTCTAGTAATCAACCGAAACTGTAGAAACAATATTTATTTTCCTTTAAAAGGAGTCCTCGACCATGATGTGAGGCACCCTTTTATTTTACAACTTAAGAGAGAGTTTTAGAAAGAGAAGCTCCAAGTGATATTTTTCCTTGTAAGCCTTTCTCTTTGAGATCTTTTAATAAAATTTTGCCGTTTCAACTTTATTTTTTCTCTTCTCCCTTTTAGCCGGTTCTGTTCGAACTACCGTCATCCGGCTTTCTTCTTTTCTCCCTCTACTAGATCTGTGCTGGTTCTACCGCCGTTTTAGTTTCTATGTTTTAAATTTATATATTTACATTCTGCATATTTACATCTTGAATTAAATTTAGTAATCTCGCTACTGCCTACTTTCCTTTCAGTCTTTATTTTTTCTTCCTTGATCCACTTCAAATTATCTATCTATCTATATATATATATATATATATATATATATATATATATATATATATATAACCCTAAACCCTAAATATTTGTGTGTATTTTTATAATAGATATAAGATAACATCTTGATTTCACATCAAATTTTGAAAATATATTTACTCTTATTCACTTGTTAATTAAATTTTAATTTATTTAGTAAAGGATATCTAATATATTTTAATACTTTATTTAGATGTTTATAATTTATTTTCAACTTAGGAGCTCCCATTTCTTGTTCAGAGGCCTTGTCAATATAAAATTTTGTATAACTCTAAAGTAATTTTGATGGTTTTATTAATTTTTTATCTAAGAATTCTTGAATTTCTTGTTTACAAAACTTGATTTGTTTTTTATTCATTCATTTGCATGTACTTTACTTTTGTTGGAACATTTTTTTCATTAAAATTTTATTCATAAGAAAGACTTATTTCATGCTTTTCTCTACCGTGGAAGGCTATAAGATTTGTTTTACAATTACTGTTTGAAAATCTTTTATTATTTTTTTGATTTTTTTATGATTCTAATTGTTCTTGAATTCTTTTATATTCAACTTTTTATTAAGAAAATATATTTGTTTTTGTTTTTTATTTATCATATTTATTTTTATTGAAAAATCTTGTAATAAATTAAGATCTCTAGTTTTAGCAACCCATAGAAACTCAAACACTAATATTTTTTTTTAACCTCTTGCGAAGTGATTCATATGTTATTGATTTGGAAATGATATAATAATGTTAAGAATAAAGTTCCTAAAATTATTTGATTACTTATACTTTTTAATTATTACAAAAAATGTTGTAAAACATATTTTGTCTTTGTAAATTCTTGCAGTAGATAATTTATAGTTAATCATTATTTTACTATTATTAGCACTTGCTACTTTTTTTTGAAATTTTTTTCAAAATATTTTGTAAGAACTAACCCATTTTATATACAATTTACATCTCCATCATAATCTATTAGTGCAATAAACATATATTTTTCTATTTTTATGACTAAGACTACCTGACATAACCATTTATGAGTAGTAATTAGAATTAGTAATTGCATTTAAAAAAAATTTAATTGTTCTTCTTTTTTTAATTTGTTGTTTTATTAATTATTTTTCTTCTGGTGTCATTGACCTATATTCTAACGTTATATTGATTTTTTTAATTTTATAATTTCTTGTGTCATAATTTAGAATTTATTTTACAAATCTCTTATTATTGTTTGATTTTGTGGTTGTTTAAATCGTATTTTAATTTCTTTTTATTTTTATTAATTTTACTTCTTAATTAATTTGTTTTGTCTTCGGTACTAATTCATTAAGTTTACTGATAAATTTAGCTTTTGATTAGTGCCAAGTTTAATAAATTTTAACATGAATTAGACATTTATAATTTTTAATAAATAAAATTTGAATCTTAATTTCCTTCTAATTTAGAAGAATTTAAATTAAACAACTATTTTGATTAAAATACACTTATGAAGGTTTTTCCTCAATCCTTATTGTTGATATTTTTGTTTGCAAGAAAGTTAGGTGAAAAGAAAGAAACAAGATTAATTGAAGAACAGAATTTGTGCACTTTTCGCTTGAGTGGAACTGTAACAAACAAAAGCTAGTCACAGCCTAATTTTTGTTCAAACAAAATGTTCCTTGCTTGAGGAAAAATACTTCCTTTAGCATGAAGTACTCATTTCAGTTGAGCGAATTTATTCTCACTCAAGCGAGAATTCATTAAAACACCCGTAAAGAAAAGAAGAAACAAAGAAAAATAGGGATACAAGAAGCAAAAAGAGAGAAAGAATAAAACAAACAGGAAAAAGTATTGACGAATCTTTCTTTGTCCATTTTCATCTCTTTCTTTGTTATAATGAATATCATGAGCAACTAATTTCACTTGTGAAATTAGATGTGATCTTTAACTTTGATATATTTTGATGATTTCTATATATAGTTATCTAATTCTAGAGATGTTGATAATTTCATTCTATTTTTAATGTTTGATTTTATTTTAGCTCTTTATTTTCAAAAAAGTTAATATTTTGTTATTCCCAATAATTTTTTGCAATATGTATGTTTTTCGCTCTTCCAACAATTATTATTTTTTGCTTGTTTATGTTTTATTTTGTTGCTATGGCCTATAGATGGGCCTTTGCTGATTTTGTTTATTTTCATAGTTTGATTTTTATGAAACTATTTTCTTGTTTTCCTATTATGTTTATTGTGTGTTGTAATAGATTGAAAATCAAAGTCTTGATATAAATAACTCATTTTTCTTTTATATCCTAGTTTTTATTTTTTAATTGGTTTTGTAATTTTGTATTTGTACATATTTTTATACACGTTTCAACTATTATATTATCTTTTCAAAAATATGTTATTTTATCTTCTCTTAACATTACTTTGAATAAAAATATATCCTTATACCATTAGTAATCATACATTTAAGGGTAAATGTTGCACCTTCTTCTTGTGTTTCTTGTTTAATATGTGTTAGTATTGCATTTCTACTTTCAAGGGATAACATATTATCTCACCATCCTTTTAATTGACTAGTAAATCCTTGAATAATTGTTTCAATTATTGCTTTATCACTAAATCCTCTTATTTTGTTTGTTGTGGTTATTACAGTCATTTGTGTAGTTTTGTCTATAATTGTTTATTCATGAAGTCCATCTAGATTCCATTCTATTAAATTATTTCCTTTATATGAATTTTGTACAAAATTTCCTTTTTTTTTTCCCTAATAGTACATGGAGTAAGTGGGGTCTATTATAGTATGATTTATTTTTAGATGATTATATTTTGTTTTCAACTTATTTACTTTTATTGTATTTATAGAGGTTTTTTTTAGACTTAATTGATAATTTTTTTAAATTTTTCTACATCTAATTGTATACTACTATTTTTTTTCTTAAAGCTTATATTATTTTTGTAGTAATATTTCTATCTTTAAAATAAGTATTTTTTAAGTCCTCTCTCTGTTTTTTTACTAGATCCAAACTTATCTTTAATTCTAATTAATTGTTATAAAATGACTCCTATACAATATTAGTTTAGTTCGTATGTTAATGTAACTTGTTGATATCATTCTTTTCAATTTGTTTTTCTTGTGGATTCACTATCTTAAAAGGTGACGATTCAACTTCTATTTTTTTCATTTGTATTATTATTTTTTTTATGTGGAGGATATTATGAAAATACCTACTTTCTTCTTGTGATTTTTCATATTTTTCAAACAATTTCTATTGGGCATATTTCTTTTGATTTGAGAAAGGAAATTTATTTCCTAAATATTGTTTTAACTAGTTGAAAAAATAAATATTTATCTCTATTCGGTGTAGATAATTATAATTTTTTTCTAAATTTTACTATTTATTTATCTAAATATATGGAAAAAAAAACACACTTTTGTCTCTTTATTTTATTATGCGTCTAAATCTTTCTTAATTCAAGTCTTATCTATAACAAAAGGCTTTTCTTTTATTAAATTATTGATTACTTGTAACGTTGTTGAATTGAAATTTGAATCTTCTTCAAAATTTTCATAGACAGAAATAAAAACTTCTGATCTATTTTTTTTTTGTCTAATTCTTTTAAATCTAGTTTTATAGTAGAATTATTTGCTAAATTTTGATATGGTTCTCTTATTGTCAAGGCCTATTTATCCTTAAAAATTTAGATCTATTCATTCTAAGACAAATAATTGATCTTATCGTATATTTTTTTCTTATATTTCTATTATGTATTTTTTGTGTTTCTATTGCATTTGTTTTTATAACTAATTCTTCTGAAATTCTTTTACTTGATTCTTCTTGACTAAGGGGTTTAAGAATTTGTTCTAAGCTTATTTTTGTATTTGTTTCTACCATTATTATTTTAATTTTCTTTGTTTCTCTTAAATTTCTAAAATTTCAAGTTATTTTTGAGACTTTATGACATACCTTATAAATTATATGAAAATGATCAATAGATTCATCTATAACATCCTTTAGAGAGTTTCTCGCCCTACCTGCTTGGGAGGTCTCGACGATCTGTAGCGATCTAGTACTAGCAAAGGTTTACCAAAGCTGAGAGTTCTTTCTCTCAAATCCTGAGTCTGAGGTTCCCTATACAAATGAAGTGGAATGAGGAGGAAAAAGTTCAACTAAGGAGGTAGATTTAATGAATAGGAGCACGAAAAAGGTGAAAATAGGTCCAGCAGAAGCTTTGGAAATGCAGATCCAGTACATGCAGGAAGAGGAAATCCTGATAGATCTGAAAACAAATCAGGTGTCTTCTATCCCTTGTGTTTCTAATTTCTTGTCTTATAAAGATAAGTTGTTGGAGTCGAAAGACTCAGATCTTCTTCTAAATGACAAAGATATTATTAAATATGAGCTTAATGATTTAAATATTATAATTGAGACTGATGATATTGATAAAAAAAACAAATATCAAATGACAATCAAAATCTTTGCCCTGAGCTAAGAATACTCTTAGAGGATTATGAGGCATGGTGCTCCCCTTGGAAGTCTGCTCTTATTATTAAATTGCTTGGTAAGTCCATTAGTTTTAGCTATTTGAGTCAGAAATTGAGTAATATTTGGGAGGAAAATGGGTCGGTAAAAATCTTTGACCTTAACAATGATTTTTTTCTAGTTAAATTTGATAGTTTGTAGGACTATAAGCATGCCCTTTTTGAAGGGCCTTGGTTGATTCTAGATTATTACCTTATTATTCAGAGGTGGCGACCTCTGTTTAAGACTAAGGACTATAACCTCCAAAAAATAGCAATTTGTGTTAGGATCCTTGACCCTCTTTTTAGAGCTGTATAATAACAAGTTTTTATGCCAAATGGGGGCCTGCTTGGGGTCAATGCTGCAAGTTGACCCCTACACCTTGTGAATACTAATTTTTGCCTCTCTCGGATTGCCTCCAAATTTTTAAAAAAATAAAAATGAAATAATAAAATTATTTTACATAAAAAATAGAAAGTTTTGAAAAAAGAGATTTGGCCCTTAGAAACGGAAATCCTACAAACTCCACACATAAGAAAGGGAAAGGTTCAAAAGCTTGTTTTCATGTGAAACCCTAAAATGAGAAGAATTGGACTCATATAAATACACAAGTAAAGGATTTGAGAGAGGGTTGGGGAGAGAAACAAAAATTTTTAAGAGCGGTAAATTATTTTAAAATTTTTTTAGAGAGATCTGAGGAGTAAGAACTAGTTTTTTTAAGTAGATTTTAGAGGAGATAATAGGGTTTTTTTGGAGAAAGTAAAATTTTAGGGGCAAAAAAAATTGTTTTGAAGAAGAGAACATGATGAAATGAGATGCAAAATGAAGAACAAATATTTCGAAGGAGGAGAGGAATACTAAGTAAGAAGAATACAAAACTTTAGAAGCTAAGAGAAGAAAAAGCCACACCATTTTAGCCCTTCCACCGTTTTCATTTGTTGCTCAAATCTAAAATATTTGCTAGTTCGTTGTTCAGGTCCGACGCATTCATTAGTTCGTATACTGCATTCAAAATATTTTTGTGTCTGTACATATAAAATCTTCTCCTCTTCATATCCGTATTTTGAACTTTTGTGGTTTGTTGAAATAGAAGTTAAGGGGTATGAAGTTGACACATAAAGAATAGGAAGATTCGATCACATCTATGGTTATTCCTTTATTTTATTAATAGGTTATTATTATTTTATTGTCAAAACAAGTAATGATTTGATATTATTTAATATAAATACTATATGCTGGAATAATGGCCTGGGAACTAGTAACATGCATCCATCAATTCCATATATTATCTATCATTCATAGTCTGTGATTTCTTTTTTTAATTCTCTTTTCTTTTTACTTATTGTTATTAAGACTTTCTTTTCATTTTTAGCCAATTAGCACATCCATAGATCACTTTAGCTACGAAATTTTAGTTAAAAATGTTATTTTTCAGTTTTATTATTTATTTTGTTTATTTGTCGCCAATCCATTCCAGTAAAGAATATTTCTTTTCATTCTCTTGTATTTTTTTAGTCTATTTTCTTTTATCTTTTTATTTTTATTTTCATTTTCATTTCTTATTTTTGTTATTTTCTCTATTTTAAATTATGACATTAATACTTACTATTTTATATATTTCTACTTGATAAATTTGCCTCTTTTCATTGAAAGTAAAACAAGTAGATTAATACGCATGATTTTATTTTATTTTATTTATTTATTTTCTGAATTTTTGCTTGTATCTATTTTTAGGTGTTTGTTCTTTAAGCATTATTTCCCTTTACTATTTTGTATAATTTTAGAAGGTAAGTTGAATTTTATATTCGTGTTTTTCTTGTTTTGTGGATAAATTATATTTTATTTTATGATTAAAAAATAAATAATAATATAATTACATCAATTTATAACATTAACGTATAGTTTCTCTACCGTTGTGTGTTATAAATTGATAAAGTCTACGTATACCTACGTTACCGAGACTTTAGGAAATATTAATGAATCATATGTTATCTTTAATTAAATAAAAATTATCTTAATAATTAATCAAAATGTATTCTTTATAATTAATATTTTACTAATCAATCAATTTAAATAGAAATTATTTTATTAATACAACAATTTATAATGCTAATGTGTAGCGACTCTACCATTATGTGTTATAAATTGTTAGAACCTATGTGTACCAATGTTACCCTGTATTCTATACAATATAAATTTATCAAATGAAATTTTTAATCTTGTTATTAAATAAGTATATATATATATATATATATATATATATATATATAATGAAATTCAAATATATTTATTTCTTTTATTAAAATGAAATTAATCTTATATTTTAAAGTTTCTTAAGTCATATTTCTTATTTTGATCGATTAAATAACTAAACATTTCTTTACTTATTTATATAAATTTCTATAATATCAATGTGTAATTTACATTACCTTCGATTATCCAATAAATTATGCGAAATTTATGTATAGCTTACGCTATCTTAAATTCTCTTTCAACATTAATCATAATCAAAATTAAAGTTCAAATACTTCATTTACGAATAAAGTATTTTCAAACGATTTGCAATATAGTTGTATGATCTTCCTTCACTTTTTGTATTATTCCTCGTATGGTACATGTATAATCGCGTTATCTTGTATCCTAAATATTATAATTTTACAAAAATAGTTTTAATTTTAAAACAAATTTTCTTTACTAAACTTAACTTTAATTAACCAACTTTCTATTTTTTTTAGATAGAACTACATGGCTTTGAGTTTCCCATTGCACCTTGAGATACGTAGGAGTGGGAACCAGACCCGTCAAGTCAAAATAATTTTTAAAATTAATTTTTTTAAGATATCTATTAACATTTTAATAAATAATTTGTCTTCTTTTAAAATAATAATAATAATAGTTTAGGGGTTAAACAAATATTTTTCAAAATTAAGATAAATTTGCACAATTAATTTAAGGTAATCAATCGTTTTTAGCGAACGTTGTATGGTGCTGATACCTTCCCTACACATAAATGACTTTCGAACTCATTTATAGTTTCAAAGATCATATTATTTTTAAGTTTTTTCAAGGTTTTCTTAAAATAAACTTTGGTGGTGACTCCTTTGATTTTTAGAAAATATTTTTATTCTTGAAAGATGTTTTTCTTAAACTTCATTTTTTCATCGTACCGTTGCGACTGCCTAGTTGCGACACACCTCCTTGTTATCTAAGGAAAAATTTGTTAGAATCTGCATTGAAATAAACCTAAGAAGAAAATCGCTCCCTGCCTTTAAAGTCCTTGGTCAGGAATTCAGAGTGGAATTTGAAGGGTTGCATTTAATCTATTTTAATTGTGGGAAATATGGGCATAGAGAAGAGTAATGTAAGGATATCCTTTGGCATAATAAATTAGATTCAGAATAGGGACCTCTCCCATATGATAGTCCTATTAATGCTAAAGAGGGTACAATTAGAGATGTAGAAACAGAGACATATATGATCTTAGATAAGCGAGGGGGTGAGAATGTTCATGAAGGGGATCACTTTGGTCCCTAAATGTTAGCTAAGAAATAAACTAGAAAGAAATCTAGTTCCTACCAGTCTGTGGGCAATGTAGGCGTTAATGAGAAAAAGAAAGAAATTCACTCAAGCTCTAGATTTGATATTTAAGACAACTCAGATTAAGATCTGCCTTAAGGTATAACTTCTAATATTAATAGAAGCTCTGTAATTCTTTCCAATCAGAACCAACCTATTAAGGAACTTGTCCATCATATATTAAATAATAGGAGTGTTGGTGGGTCTAAACTAAATGATCCATCTAGGAAAATTAATAAAACCAAACCTATATCTAAGACGACCAAACTAGGTAAAGGATCAAAAGTTGATACTCAACTTGGCAATCATAATAATACTAGTACCAATTCTGTGAACCATAGCATTAGTCTTAACCAAGAAAATAAGGATATACTGTTTGTTTTCCAGAATATGAACCATAAGAACTCTTAGGGAAGTCTTTTATAGACTTAATAGGTGCTAATCTTGCTCTATTAGGTATAAACTAGGGGTCTGTTAAGCATACCCCAATTGATAGACACCCTAACAACTCCTTCTTAATGGAATTAGATAAGCCAAGTGTAGAGGACTCCTCCGTGTCTAGACAAACCTCATATGAGAATAGCAAATCAATTAACCTCCAACATATTGTGGATGCATCAACCCTTCATATATAGTTTTATGAATTGCTTATTCTTGAACTGTAGAGGGACTGGGGGTAGGTCTTTCCCTAGGCTAATCGATGAGCTAATTGCAATTTATAAATTAGACTTTATTGCCCTGTTTAAGCCTAGGATTAGTTCCATTAAGGCTGATATGGTTCTTAATAAAATTCATTTAGATGGATATGTGAAAGTGGATGTTATAGGTTATTCTAGGGGAATCTGGTGCTGCTGGAATATTAGGAAAGTAAAGGCTACTATTCTAGATAAAAATAAATATGCTATCCATTTGAATATTAGTTTTGGTCAGAGGGATTGAATTCTTTCTTCCATATATGCTAGCCTTCAAGAAAACCTAAGGGCTGAATGTTGGGATCATCTGATTAATTATGGTTCTAGAATTAGTGGGCCTTGATATATAGTTGGAGATTTCAACTCCATTCTTATTGAAAAAGAAAAAATAGGGGGTAGACTTGCAAATTTAGCTCTTATTAATCAATTTGCAAACTGTCTAAATATATGTGGGCTCCAAGACTTAGGCTTTAAAGGTTATCCCTTCACTTGACAAAGAGGTAGCATTAAGGAGAGAAGTGACAGAGCTATAGTTAATGATGCCTAGAGATTGCTATTTCAGGATAGCTACCTCATCCACCTCCCTATTTTAAAATCAGTTTATAGTACCCTATGGTTAAAAATTAGAGATAAGGATTTCCTACTTTCTAAAAATGCCTTTTAAATTTCTTGCTGCCTAACTAGGTTATAGTGACTTTTAGAATTAAGTTAAGAATTCTTAGGTAGCTTGCAAACCCTAGTCTGAGAATATTATGAATTTTAAAAATAACATTATTGACTGGAATAAAAATACCTTTGGGAATATTTTTCAAAGGAAGAGGCGTATTTTGAACAGGCTTAAGAGTATTTCCTATAAATTAAGTGAGGGAGGGAATCCTTTTCTCAATAGCCTTATGAAGTCTTTATCGGCTAATTATCAGGAAATTCTAGATCAGGAAAAATTTTCTAGTACCATCACTATAGATCTAACTAGATTAAGCTTGGTGATAGAAATAATAGCTTCTTCCATAAAGCTGCAATTATCTGTCGATAGAAGAATCACTTTCCAGCTCTTAGGGATGACAACAATAACTAGGAATATGACCCTATTAAGCTAAAGAACCTTAGGACCATCTACTCTAATCCCAGCCCTCCTGGGAGGGCCCTGCAAACTGTTACTAGTTTCTCCCCTTTTAAGGACTCTAACATGGCTTCCTTAGATGCTGATATATTTATTGACTAGGTTAAAGCCTTCCTGTTTAGCATTTGTAACTTTAAGTCCCCTAGGCCAGATGGGCTCCATACCATATTTTTTAAATCTCAATGGAATTTGTTAGCCCCTTCTATTTACCAGTTTGTCTTAGGTACTTTTAAGAGGTCTAGTGACACTGAATCTATAAAAGATAATTCTCTTACCTTAATTCCTAAAAATGATTACCTTGAGCACCTAAAAAAACTTTAGGCATATCTCCCTTTACAATATGAGTTATAAAATTATAACTAAGCTAATAGCCAACAAAATTAGTGCTTTTTTGGACTACTTAGTTTCTGCAAACCAAACTAGCTTTATCTCTAATAGGCAGTGAATAGACAATGTCCTGATTCTTCATGAGCTAATGCACTCATTTAATAGACTCAGGAATAAGAATAATTATATGATAATTAAACTTGACTTGGAAAAATATGATAGGGTTAGATGGAGTTTCATTAATGATACTATCTAGAAAATTGGTTTCAACACTAAACTGATTGACCTGATTTATAAGTGCATCTCCTCATCTACCATGTATATTAACTGGAATAATGAAAGGACTGAAGAGTTTTGGCAAGCTAGAGGAATTAGGCAGGGTGACCCAATTTTTCCCTATATTTTTGTTCTTTGTATGGAAAAACTTGCTCACTTAATTCAGGATAGAGTTAATAATGGTGATTGGACTCCCTTTCATTTTCACTTCACTAGTCCAAAAATTTCTCATTTATTTTTTGCTGATAATATTTTGTTGATTGCTAAAGCTGACTGTAATAATGTTGATGTTATAAATCTTGTTTTGAATGATTCAGTACAGCCTCAGAATTATCTATTAATAAAGCTAAATCATTTATTTTCTTCTCTCGAAATTGTGATACTGCTATGACTCAGGATATTAGCCTTAGGTTAGGTATTACAATTTTTAATCAGTTTGGCAAATACCTTGATATTCCCATTAGCCATCTTAACTCTACCAGAAAAGACTTTGCTTTTTTAATAGACAAAATTAAGAAAAAGCTTTCAATTTGAAAAATGAACTCTTTAACTATAGCTGGTAGGATTGTCTTAGCTCGGTCTTGTATCTTAACCATCCCAACTTATTTCATGCAAAGTATACTGATTCCTAAAGCTATTTGTAATGAAATTAATGGTATTTGTAAGAAATTTATTTGAAGTTTTTTAAGTGGTAGGAAATGTCATTTAATTGGTTGGGAGAAAATCTATAAACCTATGATTGAGGATGGTTTAGGATTCTGAGACATTTCCCTTGTTAACCAAGCCTATTTCATGAAATATAACTTTACCTTAGGTAGAATTTCCAATATTAGTAATAGCAAATATTCCTCTCAGTTATGGAAGAATATGGTCTCTGTTTGGGCTGCTTTTCGAAAAAGATTAGGATGAATCATTGGGGATGGTTTGTCTAGGTTTTAGAAGGATATCTGGGTCTCTAATCAGCAAATTTTAGTTGATCATGTGCTTGAGCCTGTCCTCAGGGTTGAGTTAGAGGACCCTATTACCGTGTTTGCCCCTTAAGAAGACTGGATTGTCCTAGGCTTAAGAGAGTTATGCTTGAGTATTTTTGTAATGATATTGTCCTCCTAAGGTCCCCTAATTTGGCAAGAGGTTAGGACCTTGTCTTTTGGAGATTCTCTTGTAATGAGGTTTTCTCTTTGAAATTTGCTTATGCTTTTATTTCCAATGGTGCTTTTAAAAATTTTGATTGTGGTCTTAATTTTAAGTCTGTGTGGAGCTGGGAAGGTCTTACCAGGATTTTTGTTTTCCTCTGGAAAGTTGTCCATGGTCGCCTCCTAACTAATGTGGAAAGGTTTAACCGTGGGATGTCTGCCTCCTTTATTTGCAGTAGGTGCAATTAGGCCCCTAAAACAGTCATTCATGTGCTCAGGACTGTTGGTGGACCAAACAAATTTGGGACCAATTTGTTCTCTTTAGTAACTGTGTGTCTTTCTTTAGCTCTGATATAAATAGGTGGCTAAATATTAACCTTTCTAAGGATAATTTCTTTTAATTTTCGCATTGAAATAGTTTGTTTCGGGTGATTGTTTGGAACCTGTGAAATAATATGAGTAATGTTATTTTCCAGAATCATCCTTTGAATAATGAAGCCCTTTTGAACAAAATATTGTATGATTTTGATGCTTTGCAACTTTGTGGCTGGTCTAAGCAGAGGACTGTTCTTGATTTGATGGAAATACAATGTAATGTTAAATGGATCTCCCCCCTTGAGAAGTAGTTTAAACTGAATGTTGACAAATTAGCTTCTAAGAATTTGGGGTTTGCTGGCTGTGGTGGTCTTATTCAGAACAACAGAGGCAAGTTTATTGCTCGCTATTATAGCTCTTTGGAGGCTTGTTCTCCCTTATTAGCTAAATTATTGAGTATTTATTAGGGTATTCAGCTTGTTATCAGTAAATATATTCACCTCATTTGGATAAAGTGTGACTCTTTGGATGCGTGCTCTCTGTCTTATTACCTGATTGGCTTGCCAAGTGTGGGTCTAAAGCTAGTTTGGTATTTTCTGTTTTGATAAACCCCCACCCTCCTTAGTCCCCTTCCTTATAATGGATGCATTGGGATTTGTTTTTCCTAAGCTAAACTGCTAATGTGTTTTGTTTTGGGCCTTTAGGCTCCCGTTATTAGCCAAAAAAAAAAAAAAAAATCCTTTAGAGAGATTATAAAAGATCTTATAGCTTTGTTGTTTTTTTTATTGTCTAAGTTCATTGAAAAATTAGGATAACAATTAATTAAAATAGAATCATCATGAATATGACTTTTTAAAGTTGTTATTATTGAATCTTGTATAGCCTCATATCTAGTAATAAAATACGAATAGACATATTAACTTCTACTCTATAGTTTGGTTTAATTGCTACTTGAATTAATCCTAAATGAATACAATGATATTGTTCTTGTACATGTTTTTCTAGTAACTTATTTTCCAAAAGTTGTATCTCTTTATTATTTGTTATTCTTTATTATGAGTATTAAACTATATGTACTTGTTTATATGGTTTTGATTTCTAAAGAGATGTTAATTTATATATATTTGAAGTTTTTATTTTTAGTATAGTCACTAATAAAATTTCTATTTGTTCTATTGAGAAATTTTATCTAAATGAAGAAGTTTTCACTTTTTTGTTTTGTGTTTTATTTTTATATTTTGTTTATTACTTCATAAAATATATTTAACATTTTTAATTATAAATGACATATTAATATTAATTTTTTTATTAACAAATTAAGTTATAGGACCACTCTAATTAACTAACGAATTTATTGTTTTATCTCAGATTTTATTGTCACATTATTATCTGAGTTGACTAATATATTAACAACTTTTACTTATAGCTATGGATTAACGTTTCAAAACTTAAAATTTTAAATTTCTTTTATATTTTAGGCTTTGATACAAGAGTAAAAAAAGAAGAAAAACAAAGAAGAAAAAATTATAAAAGTAATAATATGAAAAAAAAGAAAATATAGTTAAGAAAAAAATAAAAAAATAATATAAAAAACACTTATTAAAATTGAAGAAAGATAAAAATATAATAAAACACTGTAATATTTAAAATTGAAATTTAATTTGGTAATTGAAAATTGGAGATAAAGATTTGCTTTTATGCATGTACTTTTAATAGCTTATACAACGTACATATATTTTAATTTGATATAATATATATAATAAAATTATTTTTAATTATAACATTTTAAAAAAATTAATTTAATTCTATATGATGAAATATAATATAATAAAGAACTTTTTATGCTTAAACATTGTTTATAGAAGATTTTAAAGTTTATATAATATAATAAGTAAAAATTAAATAACATATTTTGTTTTTAAAATTTAGAATAAAATTAAATAAATTATAACAAAAAAGAAAGAATATAATTTCTTATTTATAATAACAAAATTGATCTATCTAAATAAGTAAATAAATATATTTATTTAAAATATAATAATTTAATCATTTAATGTTATAAATACTTTTGAAATATAGTATAAATTTACGAGATATAACTGTTATTAATATTGATAAATTAGTGAAAAATAAATAATCTGTGAACGTTACCCGAGATTTAACAACGAGGAAGAAAAAGATGAGAATGAATAGGACAAATGAATACAGTCCAAGGAAAGGCATATATGTATGTATATGTTCCTCGTTTTCAGTCTCATTTGAGCCTCTGTTTTTCTGCACTCCATCCAAACAGACAGCCCCCAAAACGAACATAAAAATCGTCAAATAATAAAAACAATAATAAGAAAAACTGCGCAGATTGGCGTCCTTTTCGCCACGCTCGTCTCCCTCACTACGAGATGATCCCTGTAACCTCCTAAACGATCGAAAATTCCCAAAAAAAAACAAACAAAACCTCTATCTGACTCGCTCTGATGGCTCACCACCAACTCATTGACTCGCTCACCTCCCACATCTCTCTCTACCATTCCCAATCCCCTAACCCTAACCCTAACCCTAACCCTCACCCTCGATCATCCATCCTCAAATGGTTCTCTTCTCTCTCTCTTCACCACCGCCAAGCTTATCTTACCATCGTTGATTCCAATTTCGTCCATATTCTCCTTCAAATGCTCGTCAAGCTCCGATCCCATGGCCATGGCTCCTTCATTCTTCTCCCTGACCTTCCCTCGCGAAATCCTCCCTTCCTCCCCACCCTCTGCTTCAAGAAATCGCGTGGCCTCCTCGCCCGCGACGCCGAGTCCGATGCCTCTGGGCGGCTTCTTTTTAACTCCGCCCGTCTGTTCGAGTCGCGCGAGGGAGAGGAGGTTGCTGCGTGCTCGTGCTCCCCGAGGGGCCTCGATGCGGTGGTGCTCGCCGAGGGCCTCGTGGAGGATGTGGACCGGTTTGTGGACACCATGGACCGGATCTCCAATGGAGGGTTCCTCCGCGGGGATGAGAGTGATCTCGGGGAGGATTGGGTGGAGCTGCATTGGCTCAAATCGAAGGGTTATTACAGTGTTGAGGCATTTCTCGCGAATAGGATCGAGGTTTCGATGAGGTTGGCGTGGTTGAATAGCAGTGGTGGGAGGAAGAGGGGTGTGAAATTGAAGGAGAAGTTGAATGCGGCTGGTGTTGCTGCGAATGTGTTTTGGAGGAAGAAAGGGTGTGTGGACTGGTGGGGGAATTTGGATGCTGTGACAAGGAGGAAGGTCTTCTCCACTACCATCATGAAGGCTGCGAAACCTTTGGTACTTTCCTGGGAACTCTTGGAACTATTAATATGTTGTAGTGTTTATGTAAATTGCATAATTAGTTCTCACTAGTTAATTCTTTCCATTTTGGAAGGCAACAAAGTTCATGGAAGATGTTAAGTTGTGGAATTCGTGGGATAATTAGGAAAATTTTGTATTGGATGTTAAAGGGAATACATTGTATTAATGGTTTTGTTTCATTGCCGTAAGGGCTTAGGGGGCTTAGGGTAATGATTTAGGAATCGAATTTGGAAAGGGTTTATTGAAAAATGTAAGATTTAATGCTACTAATGCATCCACTATGGTTTTCCGTAAATTTTTTTTTTCTATTTATTGATTTCTTAGGCATTGTTCTGGGCAATGGCTAGTGAAATACATTTACATTAGAATAGTTCAATGTGGAATCGTTATATTGTGGCATATATTTTGTGTACTTGTAATGTCTTGCTTATAGTTATTAACTTTATAATGGATCTACTATATTTCTCAAAATTTGGTCGATTGACAAGTTTGGAAAGATAGTGTGAGGGAGTCTACTTTTTTATCGATTGTGCATTGTAAGTAAAATTTAAACAAAAAATTGACACATTGTTAAGAGTAATGTGCAATTATTCATTCATTGATAGTTATACCAGAGAATAAGTATTATGATTTATGAAGTACAAACTCTGTCATGGACAGGACATGGCTAATGTCTGAAATATAGGATCCTAGGACACTGCACGGGCACACACGCACACACACAAGTAAACATTATTTTTTAATATAAGCATTTAGTTTCTTTATAAAAATATCTCAAAACAAGATATATCATATTTACCTTTTCAAATAAATATACAAAGTTTTATAATTTTTCTATGATAATGTGCCTTACGAAAAAAGTTAAGCATGGTTTTTTTATATTTTACATTATATTGTAAGCTAAATTTTTTAAACATTAAAAAATTGATTTTTTTTTTCATAAAAATCGTATGTGTCTATACTAAAGTGCTGGCTCAAGTATCTGAGCTAACAGAAGCCATATTTTTCATTGGACACCTAACAATGAATGTTTGATATGTGTTGAACAAGTGTTCGAGAAATGTCGGTGTAGGAAATGCATTTGATACTGTGACACTTCAAATAAGAGAGGTGTTTGTGCTTTGTAGATCATGATTCTACGAGATTGTTTCTGATAAGAATCTTGACAGAACCTTTCTATAAAAGCAGGCCTTTGTAATTGGAGAGCGCAAGGCTTTATAAACTTCACACTAGAATCTCATCCTCTCAATGTGGAACTAAAGTCCTGATTCTAACATTTCACTATGCTATGCAGCTCAAGTGTCCTAACATGCCAGCTGTGCACTAGTCCCTTGACTAGTTAGGGGAAAACACAACAAAAGTCATTGTAGATGGAGATCCCAAAACCTTATTAACCATATACTGAAATCTCATACTTCCAATATAGGACTCAGGTTCCATATCTTGCTATTGAATCCTAATAGTTTCATTCCTTAAAAGGAATATTTTTGTAATGTCAAGGAGAAGCATCAGCTATAAATTCTCTGATGTATTTTATAGTGAACTTTATTTATGCACTAGTGGTTTAGGGATCACAAAGCATCTGCCTTTTTTAGCGCAAATTGATGCATGAACATTAGTGAAAGATACAGGTTGTGCTTACTGGTGATGATATGTTGATTATATAATACCTTATAAACTTTATAGCCATAAGAGGATTTGCTGACTTGTTAGGAGGAAAGGGGAATAGAGGAAAAAGAAGCAATCTACATAAATAATAACTAGTGTGTTTATTTTTGTATGGGACACTTCATACTTCATCTAGAGATGTTTATTGCGGAACCTTAAATTTGTTGATAACCTAGTATGACTAAAGATGTACAGATGTACACTTAGACTGATGGATTAAATTATGGATAAATTCAAAATTAATTTATTAATTACTTAGAAAAGACTTGGATTGTCTCACGGAATTTCATGTAGTATTTGATCATTTGGATGAGTAATCACAAAAGAAAACAACATGATAAAAAATGACTACATATTACATACGAAAAGAATATTGGAGTACTACCTATTATGAAAAAGATGATAGAAAATCAACTAAGGTGACTTGGACCTGTGTAAAGGTTATTAGAGATACTAATGAGAAAAGTGAATGACATGACTTTTAGTTCAATAAAAAGGAATAGAGAAAAATCCAAATTAACACTGGAGAAAGTTATTAAAAGGGATCTTATAGTTTAATCTGTCTGAGAATTTGATTTTTGATTGAATGGCATAGTGTAGTGTGATTCATGTAGCTTATCTCACCTAATGAGATAAGACTTGGTTGTTGCTGTCTTTGGTCATCAAGAATTTGTTTTTTATTCAAAACAATATAAAAAAGTTGCATTTTGTTTGTCATCAGGAAAATATGGGAATGATATAGTGTTAAGTATCTGCAATGAAGAAGAGTACAATGATATAGAAGGCTGAGAAACTCTTCTATTTTTCTTGTTTATTAAAAAAGAAATGATTACAAATATTCTAAGATTTTTAAACTGAGCTCTAAGTGATGTATTTGATGTTTCATATCAGTTGCACATTGGATAAAAGTTATAAAACTTGGTTCAACCAATTTTTATTCATGTTAAATTTCATTTGCAATATCTAATCTTGGATGCGATGAATAGTTTTCTATTTTCTTTGTTTATGTCTTCATAATGCCAGGGATTATCTGTCAGTATATTCTTGGCTTCTTGCATGTTACAATTTAGGTTAATATATTTTTGAGGCCTTCTCAAAGTACCAGGCTGACAATTTATTCATATATTTTCAGATTCATGAGGTTTTAAAAGTGGCAAGTAGTGCCTTTGATGGTGAGACTTGGCTATACAGTGTGGGAGTGGATAAAGTAATGCAACACAATCGTCCTGTGTCAGCTCAAAGGACAGTCCCAGCTTTTCCTGGTGATATAGAATTTGGAACAGTTATTTCACCAGTCACTTGTAAAAAAACCCCTGCTGTAGCCAGAGCCTTTAATTCTTTGTTTGTGCTTCAAGATGTTAATATGATGGTAACATCAAGTCTTAATAGTGAATTTGATATAGGAAAGCTTTTCTTTAGTTCGTTGGGTTCTGTGTGTACAATATCTGATTGTATATTACGAAAAATGCGAGGATTTCTGATGGTTATTTCACTTGACTGCACAAAACTTGAACTATTAGGAGAGGAACTTGACAAGTCTTCATCAGGTAAACCTAAAGAAAAGCTTACTGTTTCTAACCGTAAAAAGAAGGGACGAAACCGCAATTCTAAAAGGCAAAATCCTGTCCCGAAGACATGTGTTGATGATATTTCATGTGAAAATCCACTCAAGGTAATAATGTTTATTGAAAGAGATGGATGGAATAGTTTTATCATATTAATGCTACCATTTACAATTCCGATTTGTTCCATATGAAATTCCAGGACATTGTGCATGGTAAAAAGAAGACTGATTTAGTGGGATCCAGGGAACTACCTCCTGTTAATATGGGGAAGGAGATTTCTATGGAGAGCTCTTCATCAACTGTTAAAATGGTTCTAATCTTTTTTCTTTATTCAAAGTCTTATCTCTTGTTAAAGATTTAAATGGTTTATAACAAGCCACTTGTCATCAGGATCATACTCAAGGATTGGATGTTGGAAAATTTCGAAGCACTCCAAGGAGAAGTAGAAAAGAGAAAAATAAATGTAAAAGCACCCCTATAGATATCGCAGGTGGAGATTCTCAAAAGTCAACTATGCATGCTGCCTCTACCACTGTTATTTCTGAAGGTGAGGTGGCAATATGTGATAGGTTTTTAGGTAGTTCTGCCATTCAGAATGTCAAAAATGACAATTCAATTGGTCATGACGTCCTTGCTTCAAATTCAAGCCTTTGTCGTTCTGTTAGTGGGCCTACTAAGGAGAACGGTTCTACAAGGAAAGTTGAAGGAGAGACTGAAGGTCTTGCTGAAAGTGGCAATAGTTTAGGTCCTCAGTGTTGTTTTTTGTCAGATGAAAGGAAAACTTTATCTTCTGGATTAGATACTTTAACTTGTGATGTAGATTGTAATGCTATAACTCCTCCAGCACCTGCATTGAAGCATGGTAGTTTCTTCAGCAAAGAAGGTACCTGTCCTTTGATCACATCGCGTGCTGCCAAAGCTGATATAAAGTCAATTACTCCAGACAAACTGATTGGAGAGGTTCATGGAAAAGAATTTGGGCTGTTGAAGGAGCAAGATAGATGTCTATTTGAAAGTAGAAATTCAGCTTTCTCAAAATGCAGTCCGTATGAGTGGCCTGGTGTACCTTCTATCTATTTTCCATCTTTTAACTCACATCTTCCTCCTGCCACTGATAGACTACATCTTGATGTTGGGCGGAATTGGCATAATCACTTCTGCCACCCATTTGTTCCGACATTACCACAGGCTAGAAATACACCTATTGAAGGTGGATGCAACCAAATTCTCTCTCGTCCTATTCCTATGAGTTTTGACTGGCCCCCAGTTTTTCGTGGTGGGATGACTCCGCTGAACTATAATTATGACACTGGTTTTATGTCTAGGAAGCAATGTACATTTTCGAAAGGATTGGCTGTTCACAGCATGCAGGTTGATGCAACTGCTCCTGATGATGAAAGAAAGTATGCTGGGGATGTATGGGATTTACCTGATCTAACAAATGCACCTGAGCTAACAGATGAATTTGACAACCACTGTGTATCTGAGGAAGAGTATGAGGTTCATACTGTTTCTGGTATAGATTATAATCAATATTTTGGTGGAGGCATAATGTACTGGAACCCTTCTGATTATCCTGGCAAGGGCTTCTCTCGGCCTCCCTCTCTTAGCTCTGATGACAGTCTATGGGCTTTGCGTGAAGCTGACATGAATAGGACAGTAGATGACATGGTTGCTTTCTCATCTTCATACAGTACGAATGGTTTAACATCTCCCACTGCTGCTACATTTTGTTCACCTTTTGATCCTGTAGGGACTGGGCCGCAGCCTGTTGGTTACATGATGTCAGGTAATGAAGTACCTGGAAAGATATTGCATTCTTCATCAGTTACAGATGCAGCAGTTGATGAAGATACTTCTGGTTCTTTGGGTAATAATTTAGCTGGAGAAGTTGAAGGGAAGGCAGGTGATTCACATCCATATCCCATTCTACGGCCAATAATTATTCCTAACTTGTCAAGGGAAAGGTTTGATCATAAAAGTCCCGGTGTTCCTCCCACCAGGCGGGAGCACCCACGCATAAAGCGGCCACCATCACCTGTAGTGCTTTGTGTACCACGTGCACCACGTCCACCCCCACCTTCCCCTGTGAGTGACTCCAGGAAGCAGAGGGGTCTTCCAACTGTTAGATCTGGTAGTTCCAGCCCAAGACACTGGGGAATGAGAGGCTGGTATCATGATGGGAGTAATTTGGAGGAAGCTTGTTTAAGGATGGATGGTGCTGAAGTTGTGTGGCCTTGGAGAAGTAATAATCTTGCAGTGCGACCCTTGATTCAGCCTTTACCTGCTGCCTTGCTGCAGGACCGCTTGATTGCAATGTCACAGATAGCACGTGACCAGGAACATGTAAGAAAGATCCTTACTCAAGTCTTACTTTATACTTGTATATGTTGGTCGTGATTGTGGGTTTTTTATTATACAGCCAGATGTCACATTTCCTTTGCAACCTCCTGAGTTACAAAGCTGTTCTGCACCAAGTGCATCTTTATCTTTGATGCATGGCATTCTCCATGATGAGATTGACTCTTTCTGTAAACAGGTATAGTTATTTATTAGTGATGTTGCTGACACATAGTACTTACACAGGCACACTTCTCACATGCTCCTTTGCTGCAGTCGATAACATCCTCTTCCATTGTAGCTTTTTTCCTGAATGATCCTGATTTTGAACGTACTTTAATAGATCGCGCTAATATCTTTATTCTTATTTTTTCATCTCTGTTTCCTATCAGCATTCCTGTTCTTTATTTAAGTTTATTCTGAATAGAATTGCATTAGTGTTTAGAAACCTTGTATTGCTTAATATCATCATCAGAAGACCTAAGAATCTAATCATGTTACTCATAATTATTGTGGAATCCAGGTTTCTGCAGAAAATATGGCCAGGAGGCCTTACATTAATTGGGCTGTCAAGAGAGTAACTCGATTTCTGCAGGTTCTGTGGCCCAGATCCCGGACAAACATATATGGTTCAAATGCTACTGGTATGTCTCTTCCAACAAGTGATGTTGACCTTGTGGTTTGTCTCCCTCCAGTGAGGAACCTGGTAATTTTTTGTCTCTTTTCTCATGTCTGTGTTAATTGAAATGTCATTTGATTTTGATGGATTAAAACCTCATTTTGTTTCTGTTTAACTCTTTTAATAAATTTTTCAGGAACCTATAAAAGAGGCTGGAATACTTGAAGGTCGTAATGGTATTAAAGAAACATGTCTTCAGGTATATTGGCTATAAACATGTTGAGTGTGCATATCTACATTTGACCCCTTGAGTGTGCCCATCTATGTTTGACCTGTTGAGTGTGCACATCTACGTTTAGTAGGATGTGTATAGAATTTGAGTTGTGACACATTGACACCTTCCATGAATACATAAAATGTGCCATGGTTTAAAATAATCTGCACTCTCCAATTCATTGATTGGTTTCTTTCTCCTTGAAACTTAACACACTGGTTTATGTCATTTGAAAGAATTGGAACTAATATATTGTGAGGTGATAATGAATAAAAATTATTGCTATACTACTAATTATTGGTGTGAATGGATATACGTTGGATAAACTTGAACATGGCTTTCCTGAAAAATGAGTCATTAGAATGTGTTTGTTACCTCTAAATCTTCCTACTCAATGTATATGGTATGGGTCTTGTTAATTTGTATTTTCAGTTCTGTTTGAATGTCATTTAATTTTATTGACATTTAAAAAGAATTTGTTGTTTGGGGTTGTAATTTGTTCTTTTTGTTTTGTTCTTTGATACGAAGTAATATGTGGATATTGTTATTTCTGCCTGCTATTTTGTAAATACTTTACTACTAATAATAAGAACAAGAAGATTTTGAGTATATCAGACAATTGACACTACTGTGCTCATGTGCCAGCATGCGGCTAGGTATCTTGCCAATCAAGATTGGGTAAAAAATGATTCTCTGAAGACAGTGGAAAATACAGCTGTAATACCTCTTCTCTTGAGCTGTTAATTGTTATTATCAACTTAAGTGTACTCCTACCATAATATCTGGTAAGATATCATGCTGTATGTTTTTGCTAGCAGATTCCTATTATTATGCTTGTGGTGGAAGTACCTCAGGATGTTATCATTTCATTGGATCCTATGATACAATCATTAAAAGAAGAGCTGCATTGTATGCATGGTGAACATGGTAATGGCAATCATTCTGAAATCGTCCATTTAGAAGAATCAGCTTTGTCAAAAGGCTCCCAAATGAATTTTGATGCTTTGAAATCTAAATCAATCCGTCTGGACATCAGCTTTAAGTCCCCATCACATACGGGACTCCAAACCACAGAAATGGTAATATCTAGTGTCTATATGGCTCTCAGTTACATAAATTATTATGGTTTCAGTTATTTTTGTTGGTATAAATATATTTTTTCTGATGGAAACCTGTCTGTCTTTTAGTCAAAAGGACATATGATTGGTGGTTTGTGTATAAACACTTGCGTGCATGCACACACGCACACACGCACACACATGCCTAGTTCAAGAAGAGATTAACATACTTTATTTGTCTGGGTATAAATCTTGAAGTTAAGTTTTATTCACTGTTTATTTGGGATCAGATTTTATTTTATTTTTAGAAGTCCACTCTCAAGCTGAAAAAAAATAATTCAGAAATATGTTGAATCACACCCACACTAATTTGTTTAAATAGATACCTTTTTTATTAATATTTCTTCATTCTAAAATTTATATTTTTTCAACCCAAGAGGAAACTCTGTGGTGTTTGGAATACTATACTATGTTACAAGTAAAGAATTGGATGCCTACCAGTGAAGTAGTCCACTTATCATACTTCTTTGATGAGGAATAAATGCAGCAAAAACTGTACTAAAAAGAAGGTCAATGATATGTTTTTTACCATGCTTTGATGTGTATGTTTTGTTTTTCTGTTATGTCCTTCCTGGTATGTTTACTATTAATTCAGCCACGGGCTCCCATGGTTTAGTAAACATATCACAAGAAATTGGATTAGACCCTGCTGAACGCAATTAGTATTTTTTATTGCTTGGTAATTCAAAGTTATGATACTTGCTTCCTTTAGGTTAAGGAGTTGACAGAGCAATTTCCTGCTGCTACACCTCTTGCTTTGGTACTAAAACAGTTTTTGGCAGATCGGAGCCTTGATCAGTCCTACTCTGGTGGCTTAAGTTCTTACTGTTTGGTATGCATGATTGCTTTCCTTCACAGAAAATTTTCATTTCTCAATGAATTGAAGCCCTTTTTGTACTGGAGCAATACAATTTGATAGAGCTTTCCAGATAGTTTTGAAGATCTGAAGATTTTATTTATTTTAGTACATTTTCTGATCTATCTGAAAATGGCCTGATAATTGTTTCATACAATCTTCTCCTTGGTAGTCTGGTGATGATCAGGTGGAAAAATGGATTTATGATTGCAGTTTCTTTATTCACGTGTGTTGGATAAACAGTTCAACATACCTTATTGCCTTTCTCTTTATTCATTTGTTTTTGTCACCAGTAGTATGCAATAAATTTTCTTTTGTCAGTGACTATGCTGCTCCTGAAAATTTTTCTTTCAAGGATTTAAGGAACCTGCTTTGTCATTGTTTTTGGGTGTTTCCATGAACATTGAATTTTCTTGATTGACAAATTTTAGTCTTTATCCTGCTAAACTTGCATTTGTTTTGTTTTGTATGTAGGTCTTACTAATTATACGTTTTCTTCAGCATGAGCACCATCTTGGCCGGCCAATCAACCAAGTAAACTTTGATTTCTTTAGTTATTCAAAGCTGTCTATGTTGATAGTCATTGAGGACTAATAATATTTCCTACCACCTTCTGACTTGTGCTAAAACCAAGGGTTGAATGAGACAATTGAAAGGGTGCAAAGATCCAAGCTTTGCTCCTTTGTTTTGTTTTTTCTTGTATTGTGAGGATTTAATATAATAGAACCAAGCTGAGTTGTTGAGAATCATTTAGTTCTTACTGTCTCAGTTCCTTTTTTTATTTTAGATGTATTACTGCTACTAAAACTTCTCTTTCATTTTCTGGCAGAATTATGGAAGCCTTCTGATGGATTTTCTTTACTTTTTTGGGTGAGAACTAATCATAACTCTATTTTTTTGTTGCCATTAAAGAGAACTTGTATAATCTTGCTTTTTAGGTGACAATTCAATTTGATGATTGTTCCTATAGGAATGTGTTTGATCCTCGTCAAATGCGGATATCAGTTCAGGGAAGTGGACTTTATATAAAAAGAGAAAGAGGTTGTAGGTAATAGAGAAACCAAACTTTCCATGTACAGTGATATCATTCCTATTTTTCCTACAAAATGAAAATGACCTTTTTTGCAGCATTGATCCGATTCACATAGATGATCCACTTTTTCCAACTAATAATGTGGGAAGGAATTGCTTCCGAATACATCAATGTATTAAGGTAATGATGCAGTTATTAGGAACTTCTTTTCCATATTTCTGTTGTCATAGGTGGCCTTTCCTATACCATGATGTCAGAAAAAAGAAACCCTGTGATTTATATTTTTTGCAAGCTGTTGAGCTAAACCTTTCGTGTAGATGATGCTGAGAATGGTAAGGCTTGGGTAATTTTGGCAGAAAAAACAGCGTCTCTTGTCTTCAATAACTGATTAAGTACAAGGTGTATATAAGGTTTCTGTGATAGTGTGAGAAATGCTTGAGGATGACAAATGCGCTTTGATTAGTCTTGTGGCATGTGTTGGTTTGTTATTTTCTAAGAGCTTCATAAATGATTCTTGAAAGTTGTAGAGGGGGTGGACAGTGGACTGATCTTGTAGAAGTTTGACAAGCTTTGTAAACTTACAACATAATTGACAGTAAATGAATAAGCTGCAGTGTTCAATCTGAAAGGTCTGCCTAAATACGAAAATTATAAAATATATATTCACCTCTTACTGTATCATTATATCCCATTTGTTCTTTTTAGGATTCTTGTGCTAACTCATTTTTTGCCTATGAAGTTGTGAAACAGAATTTCACATGTTCAATTGGTTCTCAGTGTTTACAGTTTCTGTTGATATGAATTTACAGGCTACTCCCCTTTTTCTTTGTTGAAACTGGTGAATTTGGAAATGTAAATGCACTAAGAGGGAAAATGTATATGATGTTTTTCAAATGATGGAAAGAAACATTTCCGATACTTGATTTAGTTCAGAAGATTTTGAAATAACATATTTGATGTTCTTCTGAGCACTTTGTGTTTGAACTTCTTGAAATTCAACAAAATCATTATTATCCACATTTTGTGGTGTCATCCATGAAGCTCACACAAATATTACACTAAAGTGTGATTTGCAGAATTACTTATGCTTGTACTGATTGCTCATTCATCTTCTGTATGCACAGGGTTTATGATTTACGCTTTGATGAATTTAACTTTTATGGTAGTGTTTTCTCATTAGTTCTAATGTTGGTGCAGGCATTTTCAGAAGCTTATTCTGTTCTTGAAAATGAACTCAAATTCCTAAATGGTGATGGTGAATCATGTTCAACGCCAAGTTACAGACTGCTTCCAAAAATCATCCCAAGTCTTGATATATCATAAGATTCTCATTACATGAAGACTGAAATGTTATGTAGTCTGAAAGGTACGATTCAAGTCACCGATGATTGGTGACAGTTGTCAAGATGTTTTTGATAGAGACAAAATCAAACAGTAATAACAACAATCAACATATTTTGAATGTAGTGAAAATTGTTAATCTCAGTATAGGATGAAGATATACAGATATCAGAAATGTAAAAGGAAATTAACAGGAAAGCTTTAGGAACCATTGTTCCTTGACCAAGCATATGGCCAAATTCTCAGTGACTTTCTTCCTATCTCCTCTACTCCTCCTCTTGCTCTCTAGAACAGATTACTCTCTCTCCCAACCATCATGTGGCCCCACACCTTGCCCACTCAGCATAACTAACTATCCCCCATATCCTTCGCCACGTGTCCCACCTTTTTCCCTCCTAGAACATACTCTTAACATGTAACTACACAGTTTGCCTGTTGCACCTTATCCATTGAATTATTGGACTTAGTTTTATCAGTTTTGAATTTGATTTTGCTTATTCTTACATTAAAAAGTGTTGAATTTTGTGTTTGAATATCTTTATTTTGTCAAAATAAAAATAACTGATGTGGGGGATATGGATTGGAAACGTACTTTATTATTTATTATTGAGGATTATGGGTTTTGGTTGAGGCTCCAGGCATGTTATAAGACCTTGACAGTGCCTGAATCACAGTAGTTAATAATGGTTGGGTGGTTGTAATTGCACTGCCACTGAATGGACCCTCCTTCCTCCCAAAGCTTGTGGTATTGCATTTCACTATTGTGGCATGGAGTGGGATGGTCACAATAGCACCCAGCTGCCAATGTTGCATGTGGCTCGCATAGTGGCTGCTTTCTGGCCATATGCCATTGTCCATCTTGACCAGATCCCAAAGTAGTGTTGCTAGCATTTGCTCCACCATAGCACCCCTGCCATTGTTTTAATATTTTTAATGAGCGGGAGTATTCCCCCTTGAATTGGGGTTAAGGAGCAGGAAATGAATTTCGGTTGAGGAAAATGATACATATGCACCCAAAAATGTGCACTTGTTTTATTGGTCAATTGTGTGATAGGGCATGGGAAACAAATTTGGCTTGATATTCAGGTTTAGAGAAGGGTATTGCAGTATTGCTACATTCTATAAAGGAGGTTAGAAGGTGAGTAATAAGTTATTGATTGATTGCTACAAGTTCTCTTAATAAGATCAAATTAGTTTTTTGTTAAACATCAGAGGGGAAGCTCTCATAATTAGATAAACCAAGAAAATTCTCATTCATTTGCTGGTCTTTTTAATATAATAGCATAGTTGTTAATAGCGCGCGATCACACTGCTGTAGTAGTGTCGAATCACATGCAGCAGCCAGCCACTATTCGAAGCTTGTTGTGGAGTGTTTTAACATCGCGTTTGTCATGGGTGCTATTGCACCAGAAATTGCAGCATTTTGCACATGTTTTGGCCGCTATTGGATAAAGCATATGAAAGCCCAAAGTTGCCCTTATTATTTTAAGGTTGCAGAGGCTTATTTTGGGGTTTGAGTCTAAGTGAAAACTTTAAATGGGTTTAGAGAAACCCATCATCCCCCTCCCATTTTCCCACTCTCTGTTCATTAATGCTTCTGTTCGTTCCTGTGTGTCTAAATTTAAAAACTTAAAATGGGTTCAGGGAAACCGGTGCATCTTTCTCTCCCACTTTCACACCCTCTGTTATTTGATGCTTCTGTTCCAACAATTTACAGCTGTCTGACAACTCTTGGGCCAGC
This sequence comes from Abrus precatorius, assembly GCF_003935025.1. Classification (NCBI taxonomy): domain Eukaryota; kingdom Viridiplantae; phylum Streptophyta; class Magnoliopsida; order Fabales; family Fabaceae; genus Abrus; species Abrus precatorius. The sequence continues at coordinate 21,079,474 of NW_020874439.1, read as the reverse complement.
TCCTGGTGTTTATTGACAATCATAAGCTCTCTGTCTGTTGTCACTTTTTTCTCCCAAGTGCTCTTTTTTCCTGTTGTTTGGCAACTGTCCAATAGGCTGTCCGAATCTATTTTTTTTTTTTCTTTTCTTGTTTTTCCACAAGTTGTCCCACAGGTCCTCCAAAAGTCACAGCCATTTTAGTATTTGTCTTTTAAATTTTTAAGCATTTATACATATAGTAAAACAATATGTAATTTATATAATAAAATTTCAGAATAGTGGCCATCTTGCTATAGTGATTTTAGAGTTGGCCACTACGTGTCGCTATCTAAGATTGATAACTATGTCTATGTGTAATATGTTTTTGAAATTATAGAAACTTTTGCTGATTTAGGAAATGAGCATCTAATGCTCTTAGTTACCATTTATAATTATGGAAATACTAACCTAGAAAATTGCATTTATTGCACCTAAAAAATGGAAATGCTGATCTAGAGGATTGTATTTATTGCACCTAATAATGGAAATGTTGCCTTAGAGGATTACATTTATTGTTCCCAAAAATGAAAATACTGACTAAGAGGATTAATTACATTTATTGCACCTAAAAATGAATTAAAGCCTAAAACTAGTTCAAATATATTAATTAATTAGGAAACAATATTTTTAGTCCAAAATAATGGGATTGACACCAAAGTCTCCTTTAATAGCTCCATTTAAAGCTTGTGGAGCTTGTTCATTTTAAAGCTTATTTGAACATCTTAGCTCATGTTTTTGTAATGGATTTGCTTGAGATTTGAAATAGATCCCTAGAGGAACTCATTTGTGTCATTCCTTGATCCACATCACTTATTATTGTTGAATTTGTATCTTTATGTTAACATGTATTGTCTAATTCACAAGCTAGTAATTGATTACCACATTGTTACTAGCCTGATAACCTGACAATAGTAGTTAACCCAAAATTTGTACATTTATTAACTAGTGAAAATTTGGGTGTACATATAACCACATGCCCATGTCTAATTAAGTGCATGTGCAGATTATATACCTATATGGAAAATACTAGAATAGCAGTCATCCCACTGTGCGCGATCCTGCTGTACCACTATTGGGATTGGCTCCTATCTAAGATTGATAACTATGATTTCAGTAAGATTAACACGTTCTACTTGGCTATATATAATATTCACTGTAGATTGTTAGATTTAGATGTTATGTATGTAGGCTCACATAAATTAGGGGTGTATTTTGGATATTTGTATCTGGCTGATTGTCTAGCTCTTAAGTTGTTTTTAAATTTACATTTTTCAGCTTAATCTGAATTTTTATTGTCCATTTGCTCTCATAGGCAGGGTCCTACTTGTGCAAGGTTATCCATGCCAAAATATTGGTCTTTTGCTCTGGGCATGCAGAGGATACCTGGAAGCTGGAGGCTGGCATTCTGAGTTGTGGGTGGAAGTTGAACAATGCAGTATTTTTCTCGTGTCTTGACTTCCAAGCAGTGTCACCTAAGATGTTTTCTTGCATGTGTTCATAAGTTTATTCATTGTTAATGTTGCCAACTGCCAAGAAAAAGGTTAGGACTTTATCCTAGACGTGGTGGTGGTGGTTGATCTTCTGGTCTGCTGGATCAGTGTGGCTGGTTTAACCAACTTACTGCTCAGAAACTGATTTCCTGCTCTCTGTCAGTGAGCTTTTTAATATATAATGAATGGCAAACTGAGTTCTTCATCATATATGTTGCCATGCAAATTGTATGCACAGTTCTTTATTTGGAAGTTGGAACCAGTTTCTGCATCTTTTTGCCTTTAAATATTTCCTTATCTTTGGTTTTTCTAACATTTCTTTTCAGTTGATGTGAAGTGGCAAAAGATGGTAATTTGATGCAAAAGAGTAATCTGAGTCTTCTGTCACACAAGTAATGGCACCATCAGCCAAGTTTTATTTCTGTTGCCTAAAGCACACAAATTCCTTTGATAGTAATTTGATGTTGTGTTTCCTGATATAACCATCTAGAACTCAAATCTAATTCCAACATCTGAGTTCTTTTGTCTTTATATATTTTTTGTTAAAGTAATTTGAAAAGCATGGAGGTGGAAGGAAATCTGCCAGCAAGTAATTTCTCATCAAAATTGGTGTTTTTAACATGTTAGAACTCACTGATATCAGCTTCGTTTTGCCACATAACTGAGTTTTCTACTTTTCTTATTGATATGGCTAAATAAATTGTGAAATTAAGATAGTCATTGTCTGCCAACTGATTGGAGTAAGGATCTCATTGTTGTTTATCTTTTTAAATTAGTATGATCATTATTCATTTTTCCTTGTTGGTATTTGAGATACAGAGGCCAAGCCTTGGTGCAATAGTAATTTGTTACCTCTTGACACAGTGATATACAGGTTCATGTTGCCAAAACAGCTTTTCCACTAGCGGAGTTGAGGTTGTGTACCTGTGGCCTTCCCTAGACTGAAAAACAGTGTAAGCTTTTTGCACTGCACCACCTTTTTGTATTATGTTTTGACACTTGTGATGAAAATGAAATCTCATGTATACTTAAGGGTGCGTTCTGTTTGATTTATATTTTCATTTTCTGTTTATGCATTTACTAATAATTACACAAGTGTTACTTTCTGTGTACTTGGTTGCCTGTTTTTGTGATTTTACTAAGCAAATCTTGAAAACAAGAAACTGAATGAAAACAGGATAGCATTCTCAGTTATTGAAACTAACTCACACCAAATGCACCCGTAATTTTCAAACTACCTTGATATGTGGTTTGTTAGCTGTGTAGTCCTTGTGGCCAGTGTACATATTTTTATCATACCATTTTCTTGTTCATTTATGCATAAACATATGATGCTGCACCTGAAAATTTGGGGTCTATTGTCGAGTCTTGGTGCTCCCGCTTGTTTATTCACCTCAGTAAAATGAATCTGTTTATTGCATGAATACCTGTTTGCTGCAGAAAAAAATTGCATTCTAGTTCACTTGTAATGCGAGTTTCTGTTGTTTGCTATTACCTCTGGTTTATGCTTCTGTATACCAACTGGACGTTTTTTTTCTCTTCAGCTCTAGCTTTTTACCATTTCAGTTTTTTCTGCTTAGGCTGAAACGTGGAAGCAACCCCTGAAGAACCAGTGGTTGGACTTGGCTGGAGGAATTATGACATGATAAATCGTGCTGTTTGCATCAAATAATTGGGTTATTGTGCATTACAAGATGTTTATCAGAATTTGGGGGTTATGCAAGTGATGCCAACTTGATGTGGTCTGACTTCATAAAGCTCAAGATTAAGGAGAGGATTTTATTAAAAGTAGAAAATCATTGTATTGATTTGATTGAATGAGATGTTAGAACAAGTGTAGCGTACATGTATATATATAGATTATCTTGTGACAGCTATGCAAAAAACTAACTTAAAACGACAAATTCTCCTAACTGTTGCTAACAGCTCAAGGACCAGGATGCAGTACAGTGTCTAGACTATATTATGTTGAAGGATGAAAGTGATCAACACGAGAGCCCATTTTTAATTTATCGGTTTCGAAACTAATAATAAATTGTTCTAGTTTTTACAATTCCATTTAATGTACACTAAGCGAAGTACCTATTTTCCTTTGTTTCACTTCGTCAAATTAACAAGGGTCGAAGACAGTTTTTAGATTTTCACGATAGAACTGAGAATAAGTAGGAGTGTTTGCGGATTGGGTTGGATTGGTCTTTAGATAAAATGTGATTTGATCTTATCATACAATTATAGAGTAGTTTAATTTAGATCAGTCTTAAATAAATTTAATCTAATCATTTAGTCAGGCAATTTGGATTGGATTGAATAATTTAGATTTCATATATTTTATCATTGCTTCTGCACTATTTTTAAAATAAAGTTAAATTTATATAAAACAAAATTTTTATAAAGAAATATGATATACAAGAATAATTTTAAATCCTTCTAAATGAAATATACTCAATTTCAATGGATGTGTCTGTAATGTCAATGGAATGGCTGCTTGTGCGGGTTCAGTGTTATTTTCAAGTGTCCAATGACGATTTTTCATTAGATTCTCCCTCTCCCCAACTTATTTCTCATCTTAGTTAAGTGGTAGATGCAAAAAGTTGTGGAAGGAAGGGAACATAGACTCCCAGATTCTAAGAAATTAAATTAGGAAGTCCTGGAAAAGCGAAACTAAATTTGGAACATTAAGTGATCGATAATGAAATTCGTCAATGATAATACGCGTAAGGTATAAAGTTATTATACAAACTATCGTCATGGTAAATGATTTTCTTGACTTAAAATGTCCTTCGAAGTGAATTTACTAAATAGAGTAAATTATGCTTAAAATTTTTCAAGTTATGATATCCTTATGACTATTTCTCTGTATCTGGATTTATATTTCATCTACAACATTTTAATTCGGTAAATTTAAATTCTTATGAAAAATCTTTATTAGAAGTACAACCGTTTTTAATTTCTTTTGAATTAAACTGCAGCATTAAGTTCCGTTAGTAAAAGACAGTTATTTGGACAGTAATTTCTTAATAATTTACGGACATAAAAATATCATTTTGGCACTTAACAATTTGACCCAAGCTCCTTTAAAAAGTATTTTCTTCTTTTAATATCAAATTTGTTTAATTTTTGACCCTTCGTTCTGATTAACAATTTGCATTAGTTGTGCTTTGGACTAACTCTCTTTTCCTTCCGTACCTGCAAATTTATCCATTTGTCTCGGTTTTTGTTATATTTTTCCTGTCCTTGTTTCTGCCCACTCTTCAGTAATGTTTATTACCATTGATATTGGCTTATAATTTTTACGTGTAGATGTAATTTCAGGTATCTTCTATCTTTGCCTGGGTAAAAGCGACTCAAGAAAGGTTTGTAACATCTTTAGTTCGATTTTGATTTCTGATTTCTATTTTATTGATGAGAAAGGGCGTTCAGATCCAACAACATTGTGCATCTTGCTTTTTATGTATGTTTGTGTATAGTTGATTGCATTAATTTTTTTAGCATATAATCTCAATTCTTAATTCTCAGCAAACTACTTGATAGGGGTGTATATAGGATGGGTTGAGACTAGTTTATCTACGTTTCTACCTTCAACATTTTTTTCCTAATCTTTAGTCGACTCAACCAAGATATGACAGTATTGGGATAGAACTGTGTTAACCTAACTTACGAACAAAATCTATAAATTTTAATATTATGTATAACTAAAGCAATGAACTAACGGAGTGTAAAATTACAATTAAAGTTTATTTTATAGTATATATTTTAAAATGATATCAATATGCAAAATGTAATATATTGAGTTTTATTATTAATACATTACTTGAAAAATATAAATTTTAAAAGAAAAAAGAACACCGAGTTGCGTGGGATCAACCTAAATTATTATTACTTGAAATCGCCTCCAAAATACATTGGATCACTTTCTACATTTTCCTATTTTACCCTTTATATTTCCTTGGGGTGCATTTTTATTACATGACAGTTTCTGTAATTTGCTAAGTACAAAGAAGAAGATCGGTGTAGAAGTAATACAGTTTCCTAATAAAAGAAAAGAGTGGTGTGTAGAGGTTCAAACGTCACAAAGGCATAGTGACAAAAGATATCAATCGCCTCTCAGTCTAATTTTTTAACAATACTCAAAACTCTGAGAAATCCCAATAGGAAATGACGAACGAACCAGAAAGTGAAACCAATTAATTATTGTTCACAATCGAGTTACCCTTACCACTTTTTCCTTTACTTTTTGTGCCGGATAGAGACAACTGATTTTGGTGACTAAGATAAGAAATATGTGTAAAATCAAATAACAATCATCCTGAATAACAAACACTTTTAGAGAGAGGATGAGAGAAATAGTGTATTATAATTTTATAATAAAAATTACCTACCTATGACTCAACTAAGTTTTATGCATCCTAACATAGTTTACAATAATTTATTGTTTTAAAAGAAAAATAAATGGGTGCCTCATTATTACTAATGTATTTTGATTATTATGATGTGATCTGAAGTGTTTTAGTATGTTTGCAAGATTCTAGAATTGTCAAACGTAAGGATCATATCTACATAAGTGATGAGTAATAAACTTAATTTGAATTGAATGTTTACAGTTTCTTTACGCTGTAACTTGATTTTGATGTTCCATTAACTATTACTTAATTTGTTTTTTAAGTTAAACTTCCTTTATTTTACTTCAAATTTTTGTTTAAAGTTTAATAAAAATTCAAAATAAGCTGAGTAGCTTGGGTTTAAGTAATAATATAATAATAATAAATTAGAATCAGGGATCATATAAAAGGAAAAGATAACGAGCTAGAGAAAAATAAAAATAATTAATAAATTATATATGAATTTTTTAGATAAAAAAATTTAAATTTAAACAAAATTTCAATCAAAATTTTTTTGTTTAATTTTTGTGTATTTTATTTGAATTTTAATTCTCATGCTAACGTAGTATTACTATCTTTATAAAAATCTGTATTATAATATCTTATCTTATGTTGAACAATAGTTCTTTATATATATAAATGTACTTTATGTGTGAGATATATGCTTTCATTTATTTATTTAGTTTATTTGAGTTTATTAGAATCTCTAAATTTAATATAATATCATAGTAATTGGGATAAAACTGTTAATAAAAACAGAGACATCTCAGTTTTTATTAGATAAGAGTTTGTCATTAATTTATCTATAAATTTTTTTTAATTGAACTTAATTTGAATTTAATGTTTGCAGTTTCTTTATGTTGTAACTTAATCTGTTTCATTAACTATTACTTAATTTATTTTTATATTTATTTTTTAAGTTAAACTTCCTTTATTTTATTTTAAATTTCTGTTTAAAATTTAATAAAAATTCAAAATAAGCTAAGTAACTTGAGTTTAAATCATAATAATAATAATAATAATAATAATAATAATAAATTATAATAAGGGAAGAAAGATAACGAGCTAGAGGAAAACAAAAATGATTAATAAATTATATCTGAAATTTTTAGATAAAAAATTTAAATTTAAACAAAATTTCAATCAATATTTTTTTGTGGTTGATTTTTATGTATTTTATTTAGATTTTAATCCACACGCTAACATAGTATTAGGATCTGTATTTTTCACTTTGTTAAGACATTGTTTAATACCTTTAACAAATGATTGGTGTTTATGGTTGTGATTCAATTGTTAAAATATTAATCACTGGATACAGAGAGAAGTCGTGAACATCTATAATGTAACATCAATTTTTGATAAATCAAGAAAGACACGTGTGAAAAAATTATGACACTAAAATACTATTGATCAAAATACACATATAATATTGTACAATGCAGGCTACTTGAAGCAACGCGAAAGTTATAGAGAAATATAGCATGCAAAAATCCACTTTCCTCATGAGCTATGACTCATGTCAATTGATCTCATAAAGCCAACTCAGCTAATTATACAAATCAATAATATATCATACATTCATTATATTTTTGTTCATTAGATGAAATTTCGAGGCACGAGAGTTAATTTAAATAATTGAGAAATTAAGAAGACTAAATGTGAAAAATTAAAATTATGAAAATTAAAACTGCACAAAGATTAAAGTATGAAAACTAAAAATAAAATTATGATTTTTTTTTCTTTTTACATTTCTTTGTTATTGGGTGAAATCTCATGTTGGTCTCACTCAGAGTGAGCTCAGGTTATTTGAGTGTCCACCTAAAAGATTACCCAATAACAGCCTGCTCAAAAATGAAAGTGGTCAGGATTCTTCCTATTATAAATATTTCTTTTACAATAATTTTAATGCATTGAACAGTAATGCTTTCCTTGCTGCTTTCCCTTTCCAGTTGTAAAATCAAAATCCTTCATGTAGAGTACTGATTGTTTGAATATCTTTATCTTTTCTCAAAACTTTTTCATGCATACTTGTAATGTGTAAACATGACGGAATGGAACAAGTACGCTGTTTCCCATGTCATCAATCCTTACCAGGCAACCACCATAAAATTCATCATAGAAGCTAATGGCACAGAGCATACATTCTGAGATTAATCTTCATCCGAGAAAAAATCAACATCTTTGGGAGGACCCCTTTGAAGCTTTGCTTGTAATTCTTGATTCTTGGGCAAAACAAGTTCAGTACCTTGACCTGATGTGGAGAAATATCTCTCCAGTACCATCTGCTAAGAAAAATGATAGGCTCAAATTATTCCAGAGTAGTCTTCTCTTCTAGTTGGCATTTACAGAGACAATAAGATTAGGGAAAATGCACTGGTTAAGGGAATAAAAAGGAGAAATGTTTTGTTGAAAAACGTAAAAGTGCACCCACTCCCATGTTTTTTAATGCTTTCAAACAAGATTTTTAATAAAAAATTATTATTTATTGATTTTTAACTAGAACCCATATGGCACAGGTTAGCAAGATTCTATAATTAGATACTCCAATTACATATAAAACTTGGCATGAATGTAAAATATTGCCAAAAAGGAATAAAAAATGATATCCACTTTACCATGGCGGCATAGGCGTCAAGCTTCTTCTGCTGAGAGGACTTACCTAAACCCCTGAAAGAGTAATAAGTGAGTCAATTCCCCAGTTAAATACTAAATTCCATACAAAATTTTGATTGACATCTTTTAACAGAAATCAAAGTATTAGAAAATGGAATCTACATTTGACTCACATCCAATGGATATTTCCTTTGATACCAGCGACCCTAAGCTCATATGTCTCCAGTGGAATAAGAACCATACTAATGTGATGGCCAATATAGCATTCTTGTTTATACCAAAATGGCCTCAAAATACATAAAAAAATTAGAATATATTTCTCAGAGTTTTTGGAGAGAACATGCATATTTCTTCATAAGGAAGTCTTCTGTACAGACGAGGATGTCAATTTCCATCTACTCATTTAGTCTCATTTTTCTTTAACACAAAAATATTTAAAATGATGCTCTATGAGAGAAGATCCAATTTTTCCATCAATTTCCCTTCATAGAGTATATGACAACTGTGTCCCATAAAATACACTAAATCATAGTGAATACAAAATCCTGCAAGCAGTATAACCATTGTGTAAATTTTTACTTTGGTGACAATGCACCAAATGCCAAATTATCACCAAGATTAACATAATTTGATGCATGATGCATACTCCTAAACCATTAACGTTACTTAGGGAATAGTCCATATCACACAAAAAAGATAGAATTGCAAGGGATATGATACAATAAATAAAGAAGTTTAAAAACAATTACATGTTGATCATTCGATCTACAGCTTCTGTTGTTGTCCCATGTTCATCCTGTAGATATACTCTCCAACCCCTGAAATAGATGCCAGACACATACTTCATTTTGTATTCCTCTTGGTGATAAGTCCATATTTCAGGAGATGTGAGATGTAACAAAGGCATTGAAGAATGGTAAGGTTAAGTGCTGGTTATATAGAAATGTAAGAGTCAGAGGAGAATAAAGGCACTTAATAGGATTGCTAAGGCCAATCATTCAACATTAGAGGGATTCCCATATGCCATAACTTAGGATTCCGGTGGTTTAGCAGCTTGAAAAATGAACACAGTATAATATATATAACTGACACTGAAGAAGAATGTCCTTGTGAACCGTGATCAGCATAAAATTTCAGCCAATTCCAAATTTGCAATTCATTGTTTTAATTTTGGAATTCAAAAATAAATACAGAAGAATTTAAATTGCCAAAGCTACAATAAAATGCCTTACCTCTCAGCTGCACAAACAGCAAGCCTTCCTGCAACACTTCGGACTTTGTTTGACTGAGGCGTTTCCTTTCCATCAAAAGATTTTGGAAGTCCAATTATAAACTCGTCAGCCTCCTACAGTTTCATATCATGTCATTTCTAAGGTTTTGTGCCCACAGAGATACAGATCCTCATCAACCAATTTTTGAGTAGTTCAAGAGAAAAAAGATAAAACCAGACCTCTTGTTCAGCAATGTTAATAATCTGAACCTCAAGCTTCTGTCCTCGCAGTTCCAAAACCTAAAACAACTACAGGATTATCAGGATGGATGACTGATGAAACATAAATAACATAATTCATAATTGCACTTGCAGTAATAAACATATATTAATCTTGTCATAGTCAAATAAAACATTTTCTTATCAATTGCAGTAATATGTGATCCATCCCTAAATTTTCTACTCAAACATGTTTTTGGTCCTAATAAATATACTGAATTTTGGTTTTAGGGGGCATTTGGAAGAGCTTATGGAAATAGCTTATAACTCCTGCAAATTGTTTTCAACATATTTCAATAAACTTTTCAGTAGCTTATTAGAATAAACTCTTTTTAGTTTATTCCAAAAGAAAAATATGAATGGCATAACTTTTCATAAAGAAAGAACTTATTGAATAAGTAATTAACTAAGCTATGTAGCATCCTTACTCCCTCTAAGATTTGGGTTTTGGTTTGTATATCTTATTTTATTTTTATAAGTGAGCACTTTTGATCCTTGCTGTTACCATAGATTCATTAAATGTTGGTGTGTCAATGAGTTGGGAATCCACTTGGAATGTCACTGCTTAATAGAACTATGATATTGAGGCAGAACAAAATGATTCTAGAAAACGAGACACAACTCAGAACTCAAACATTTTGGAATGATTTTACAAAATTTTAAAAATAAAAACAAAATAGAGTAACAAATTCCATGCTGAATTATCCAAATTTGACAGAAACTTCAGTGAAAAAAAAAATTGTTACGGTTAAAGGGCGAATAGAGAAGCCTTTGCTTAGGGCAAGGCCAGTGCGAGCCAAACCCAAGTCGAGTCCAAGGCTGAAGCCTCCTCTCCAATGTGGTTCTCTCTTCCTGCGAAGCGCGTTTGGGGGAAGTTCTTCCAAAGTTAATGCCTTTACTCTTCCATAACCCTTTTTGCTATTATGGGTCCTCACAAAACATGAGTTTTTTGAAGATGAACAACACAGCAACACTTTCTGGCTTGGTAGAGGCAGCACTTGCTGCGTCCACATTTTTCAAACCAGAGAAAGAATAGAAAGGATGATACAAATTTAAAATTAAATCACAATATATATTTTTTTGTAACACCTCTTTTTTAATAATACATTTTATTTTTTTATAAGGAAATTTTATAACCGTATTATTTATGAAATTAGTATGAAATTTACATGATAACTAAAATTTGTCAAAAATGTTATTTTTAATATTGCTTGCAAGAAAAGCTTAAGACTTGAAAGTACAGTTTCTTTTATTGCCTTTGTAAGAAAAAATAAAAAAATAAAATTGAGAGAATAATTTAAGCTTTATTTGAGAGTTAATTATTTATTTGATAGTGACTTTTGTTTAAAAGTTTTTAAATATGATGTTTTAATAACTCTTTTAATTTTTTTTAAAACTCATTTTTAAGTTTTATAAATTAAGAATTTCTTTTGTTAATTCTCATTTTTCTTCTCTTTTTTTTTCTTTTTTTACTCTTCAAAATTCGTTTCTCTTCTTTCAAATTCTTAAACAATATCTTAAGAAAAAAATATATTTATAGTATTCTTTTCATATTTATGTTTAAATAATTAGATAAGTAGTTAATAACGATAATTAAAAATATAAAGGGAGACAATAGTATATCCTTCCTTTATTTTATGTTTGCTAATTTGTTATTTCTTAATTTTTTCCTCAGTTTTATCATCTGTTTATTTATTTTCGTTATTACGATAAGCTTGTCATAGTAGAAATAATAATAATAAAAAAAAAAGGCCCAAAACATAAGAAGAGATGCATAAAAAAATGTAAAAAAATATCAGCTTATCTCCACTGCTGTGTTTGCTTTGAAGGAAATGGCTGTTTAAAATTCCAACAGATGAAATTTGTTAATAATACATGTTTCACTCGTTTGGTTTAAGCGAAATAATATATTAGAATGCTTTTATTTCAGTGAGTTTCACACTGAAAACTTTCATCGCTTTATCTAATTGTAATAAAGAAACTGGTTTGTTTTTCATTTTAATCTAATATAAAAATGAATGATAGAAATTTTCAATTTTAAGGTTAAATTTATTTACTTCTATTATTACAAAAGAATTTTTATATCATTTGTTTTTTTTTTTTTTGTACTTTTTTATTCATTCTTTCACTTCCTTCTTTTCAATTTTTTTTTCATTTAAATAATACACCATTTTTATTTTGTTTCCTTTCTATTTCAATCCTTCTTTTTTCATTTCTTCACAGTTTTGCTCCTCATCCAAACAAATCATACAACATGCTGTTTTTTCCTTGCCTAAACCAAACATGGTTATTTCTATTTACTTTCTAATTTCTTTCTCATCGATTTTTTTTTCTTCCCATTTGCTCACCAACTACGCAGCGTTTTCTAACCAAAATCTTCTGATTTAACCTAGCATTTCCCGTTGCATATTCGAAAAATTATCTACAATATTCTAGTACCATTAATCTTGGGTGCCTGTATGATCTGTGTATCATCAAAGCTTTTCTACACAAATGTGATAAATGTATAGTCTTTTTCAGTCTTCTCAAATGTTAAATAAAATAGCATTGTCCTTACATGTTCACGTTCCCTAATCTGGTCCCAACAACGAACAATGTTTTGCATTCATATCTCGCCCTAATAGAAAAAAAAGTCCCAAGAACAAATAATTCCCCTTTAACCCCAAAAAAGAGAAAAATTCGAGAGTGATTGTATCTTCTTAGTCCTACTAAAAGGTGGGAGCTTCACATTTTGCTGAAGGTATTTGGTCATTTGCTGCACTTAAATTGGCTGTGGGCGTGACATCTGAATTATCTGGGGGATGTTTTAGCACCTGTTGTTCAACTTTAGAATTTCCACCTTCAATTTGTATGGCCACACTTGAACCTTGAACAGGTAAAAGCTCAGGTTTTGTGTCTCTGGTAGGATGTGCTGTTGCTGGAACTTGAGCTTGAGATAGTACAGTCATCAGTAGCTGAGCCAAAAGTAGCTGTGGATCATTGTCACCTTGTTGGACTTGAGCGTTAATTGCATTAGACAAAGCATTGATGTCAGGTGGGTAAAGTGCTTGAAGCCCAGCCATTCCTCCAGACAAAGTTTGCTGACCTACAACAGCTGAAGCTTGGTGACTATGGGCACGCTTTAGTCTTGATAAGTGCTTTTTCCCAGTCACATGACTCTGGTAAACAACTTGTGACTCACATTTAACATCACACATCTCGCATCTAAAAGACACAGGTTGTGCAGGTTTTGGAAGTTCCACTGGCCTTGAACCATCATTAGTTTTCATGTATTTACCCCCCTTCCCTCCTTTCTTCTTCCGCTTCAATCCTCGGCCTCCTGCAGCAGAGCTTTCCAGGGTTTTCCCCTCAGTCACTTCAGCTGGAACTTCAGAAATGTTTCCTGCATTATTCTGCATCTGTATTTCCTCCTTGTGATGATCAACTATAACCTGAGAGCCCATATTTTCTGAGGGGCATCCATTATTCTTTGATTCCTGAACTTCCTTAGGTTGATCTGTTAAAATCAATTCAGAGGTACGAAGTTGCCCACTCTGTTGTCCATTTATAGTGTTGCGTCTTTGTAATTGCTCATGCATTTTCATATTCTTCTTATGTTTCTTCCCATTCTTGTGTTGCTCCAAGATTTCTGGACTATTGCACTCAACCTTACAAATTTCACAACATGCTTTTCGGGGTGCTGCTGACACTTGAGCTGCTTTAGGCAATGGTGTTTGTGCAGAGACTGATGATGACGGTTCTACCACTGAAGTAGCCCCAGCAGCAGTAGATTTAGAAATAGCAGGTCCGAAGGAATTTGTTGGAATGTGTCTACCACCACCCACTCCATGACCTCGACCACGGACACCCCCTCTAAATGGTCTACCCCCCTTGCCACCCCTACCTCTGAATTGAGATGGCCCAATCTGTAAAAAATAACTGACATGAATTTATGCATATATTTATATGGTTGCAATATTCAGGAGAAATTTGAGAGGAAATGATTAGAATGCCAAGATAAGCACACAAATGATATAATATCACAAGGGTAGTGATTCAGAGACAACGAGAGATGTAAAACAAAACAGTTATATTGAACACTTTCAATAATATTCATTAAAAGCTCATGATTCCTAAAAACTTGCAAATATTGGAGAAAAGTGTTATTGATAAAGAAAAAATTGATAAGGAAGATTTTAAAACAGAAAGTCACTTTAAATTATCACAAACATTAACAACCATGATGGCCTTGAAACTGCTTCCAAGGTATCAACAATTTCAAGAATCATTCCAATTCTTATAAATAGTTCAATCCATGTATCTCAAAATCAAAATTTCAAATATAAACATAAACAAGGTTGGCATTCACTTGAAAAATCTTTAATCATCAATTCAACAGAAAATAAAATTGTTTGTAAATGATCATGATATCAAGGGTTTAATTGGATCTTAGAATAAGTAATGAAAGGGTAAAGTAACTTGACAAATTGCTTAAACACTTTGCTTCATAGCTTAACGATTTTAGTCTTTCAAATGCTTTCCTGGTTTCCTTCAGTTTTCATTCCCTTCCTAAATTCATACAATGGTGGGTGCCTGATGCACCAAGCCACCATTTTAAATTTCAAAATTTAAATGCAGACTAACAGCAGCCATAGGATCCAGCATTTTAAAAGTTTCCAGCATGAAATTTTAAAAATGCATGAATGTGCTTAAACTTATTGAAAATTAGACTTCCAGTTGATAAGCCATGTGATGTGAACATGGATTTCCCTTGTTATGGTTGAGATAACATCTATGGCTCACAGAACATTTCTTCATAATGTTCTAACCAACTCATCGACCAGGGATTTGCCAATTCATGCCTATTGACAACTTTATGAGCCTCAAGATACTGTTGGTCTAGCAATCCTTGAAAAGTTGTTAATTTAAGGTCCTGAAAACATGCTCAATGCTTCCCTAAGTCTGAAACTGAAAAGAAACATCCTCTGACAAAAGAAGAAATAAAGCATATCAAATAAAAATTATATCCAATGAATAACAAAAGAACAAAGTTTCTTTTTCTAAACTGTGAGGCACTATGTTATTACTCAAAAAGGCCTGACAGTTAAGAAGAGAAACAACATGATCTGATGCCCACATCAGCTCTAAAGCAACCAGCAAAGACCCACCACCATGCAGCATTATTGTGGCTTCAAAGATATGATATGAGCCACAATAGCTTACTAGCTTATATTATGCAACTCCTGTCTTTATCTGGTCACTCTAGGGTGTTGTGGCCAAGTTTGTAGAATTCTCAACGTCTTCTGAAGGTTTTAGATGAAAAGCTGAGGATATAATACCTAAACCAGTATTGGTCTTTTGTCCAGAGAAAGTCCCAAACGAGGCTGAAGGAGCACCGCAAGCTATTCTCTCTAAAAGCATAACAAAATGATTAAAGAGTAAGTGTTGCAAAATCTTCAATCAGCCTTTTCTGTTTACTTCTTTGGATTTATTTTTTTTCTCTTTTTGGTAGTAAAATAAGAAATTGGTATGTTAGTGTAACGGTAAATATCCTGAACTGAGTCAAGGAGAAATAAACCATATTCAATGGTTTAAATTTAACTCAATCTATCTGAAATCATCTTGTTTCAGCTACACAAAAGGAACAGTCAGAGGTAATTAAAATCTTGAGCAGAAAATTAAGAACACCTCTTTCAATGATCTCACTAGAGCAATATTATATAGCAAACCTTTGCTGTATACAATCTATCCTATACCTCACCTTCATAAAGATTTAGTTTTTGATTGAGCCTAATGGCATTAATTGATCATGTAACCAATTCACCTAGTGAGGAGACAAGGCTTGGTTGTTGTTGGTCAAAATTCAAGGGAAAATTTAATGAAACAATGCTGTATTTATAAACAAAAAAATCCAATATGTAAAATCTGATAATAAAATTAAACAACACAGAAATTTGGTGCAGGTCATTAAAAAATTGCATAGAAACTGGGTTGCTATTGTATGTTTGTTATCATAATTAGATGAACACAGACAAACAAAACTTTCTATAGAAGGTGGCATACAAAGGGTGCGTTAGGATGAGGTCATAGAGAGTATACGAATATAGCTTACGACTCTAGCTTATTTCACCAAGTTTCGTGATCAAATTTACAGTATAAATCCCTTATGCAATAAAAACTTATTGAATAAACGTTTTATTAAGCTAATACCCAATCGCAACCAAGGTACACAAGCAGCAAAATAGTTTACCGTACACAAATTAATACGGTTAGATATATTAATATTTTAATCAACGGATGAGACGAATAACATAACTAATTTACATAAATTGCAGATCCTTCATTCTGTCCTTCCACCAACCAAAGCCACCACACTCGTAGCACAAAATTCCTCTCCTAATGCCTGCCCTTCCTCTCCCATAACAGAGGACAAACTCACATAAACATAACACAACTCAAACAACACAATAGAATCCACAATTAATTTAGGTCACGACCCGTACACAAAAATTCCCATTACTTAAAATTAAAAAAAAGAAAAAAATAAGAAAAATAAAAGGGAAAATGCAATTGAAGAATAAATTGAAAATTTGGAAGGGAAAATTACCGAGGAGGGTTCAGGAGCGGTTGGATTAACGCCAGGAGGGTGAAGTGGTGGGGATTGGGGCTGGTAATGGAATTGGGGTTGATGGGTATTGGGATAATATGCGTATTGGGGATTGTAAGCGTAATATTGTTGGTATGCAGCATAGGATTGATCGTATTGGATCTGAGATGGGTCGTAGCCATAGGGTTGTTGTTGTTGTTGTTGCTGCTGGTGGTGGTGAAAGTTGTAGCCTGAATAATCCATCGCTGAAATTTGGTGGAGGAAGAGCCACAATAACAAGAAGAAGAGGGAAAATCAAGGGACAGAGATGCTATGTGCTGCAGTGGATTAAACGCAGGGTTTGCTAGTCGTTTCGCTCGCTAATTGGCACGAGAACCACCTATTTAAATTTGTCAACATTTTATAGAAAATAAATGAATAAATATATATATTTTATTCTCTGAAGTTATAAGAATGAATTGTTTAATAGATTAAAATATCGATATTTATAATTTAAGAACCAAAATAAGTACTTAATTAAAAATTAAATGTTGAGAATTTTGAGAGTATTCATTACTACAAGGAAAACCCCACTTCCATAAAAAAAAAAAACCACTCTTCTTAAGAGTACAACGCACTTTACAAATGGAATATACGAAAAGAAATGAAGAGTTAAGAAAGAAGTAAAAAAGGTAAAAATTGGACATATTTTTTAATTAATTAGAACTAAAGAACAATAAATTCAATATGAAGAATTAATATTGTTTCTTCTCTCATTTAGTATAATAAAAATAAAAAGTGTTTAAAAATAAATTGTTTAATTTTTTTTCTACACAATATAAAAATAATATAATAATTTTGTAAAATGTATAGAACTTTTTGCAATTCTCTCTATAATTAAGAGAACAAAAACTCAGAATTTTTTCTACTCTCTTGTGAACCAAACTAATAGAATGTCTATGAAATTTATATTTTTATTATTTTTTATTTAATTTCTTTCCAACATTTCAAGTTTATTACTAAAGTAATGAGTATATTTAGAAAATAAAATATGTAAATATTTTGACCTCAGTCCATAACACTACCTTTTCTAAATATTTAAATTAGTAACACACTTAAAAAAATGCATTATCATATAAACATTTATTTCAATACCACCTTTATCTCACCATCTTCAAACACAAAATTTATTATAATATATATATATATATATATATATATATATAAAAGGAAAAAAATGCATGAGAAGAAGAATCAAAACTTTTTTTTTTAAAATGTATTAGTGTTTGTTCACGGGTAAGAATTTAAATCAAAATTATCAAAGCTGAAAAAGAAATGAGAAAGGAAAATAAACTTGAGTGCTCATTAAATGTATGTAATGGTTTGTGTTTTTTTTAGTATTTTTGTGAGATAGTTGATGCGTTAGATGTTATAAGATGGTTTAAGAAACTTAACCCTAATATTTACCTTTTTTTTCTTTAATTTACAACACTCCTATTAATGAAAAGAGAGTTATCCACATATTAATAGTTTTAGGGAGAGAAATGAAAAATAAAAAACAATAAAGCCTTAAGAGTTCTTTTGATTTTTAGTTTTAAAAATTGAAAATGAAAAAATAATTTTTAAAAACATAACTTATCAAACAAATTCTTTTTATTTTTTAAAGGTTTAAATACCTTTTAACTACCTGCAAATAGGACTTATTTCAAAAAATTACCTTAATTTTTTTTTCATTTTAATGTCTAACTAATCTTTTTTTCAATTTTATACCTGACGTTAACTTCCGTCAGTTACATGGTGACATGACTAACAATTTGTCACATCATCATCGATCTCTCTCATCCACCTCACCATTAAATCACCACGGCGTCAGGATTCCACATCAGTATTTTTGAATTTAAAAAAAGAAAAAAACTAAAAACTTGAAATTTAAGCACGCAGTGTTAACACTTGGAGAAATGTTGAAAAAGGAAAGCTTAAACCACCAATGGACAATTACTCAATCTTGATCTTCAAGTGAAATATTTCCAAATAGAAAGCAAAAAATCATTGAACCTCTTATCTGACATTGTAGTTTGTTTCTCATCTTCATCTTCACCTGTGCTATTTTTTGTTTTTGAAACAAATATCGGCATTGTTGTTTTTCTCTTATTTCCCAAGCACCGTGGTTGTTAATAGATGTGACATTGTGGACATTGTTGAAGGTAAGTATTATTTGATTAGATTATTGCGGGTTAGGATTTTCTTTCATAAATTATTACTTTATCTGACACAAATATTTGTTCCTTTTTGTATGTAGATAGCTTTCAATGCTATAATTAATCATGAAGGTTATTTTGAATTGGACCCCGTGATGCACTATGTTGGGGTAAAAAAGGTTGTTCCTATGAAGAATATTGATATGGACAGGTGGTTGTACTTTGAAGTACTTGAGATTTTAAAAAAAGACTTAGGTTACGGAGAGCACCCTATGAGGATATGGTGGAAATTTGATCCTTTTGACTTCAAGGAAATCAATTGTGATAGTGCAGCCCTGGACATGGCTAATTTTGCCATGTGTAACAGTGTGAAGGTTGAAATATATGTTGTTTGTGAAGGAGGTAATAAGGGTGTTGTTGGGGATAATTTTTTCAGTAGTGAGGAAGAATCTCTAAACGAAATTCATTTAGATGAAAGTGAGGAGGATAGGGCTGGTGACATGGATGATGGATTTGATAGAGATGTTCAAGTAAAAGGCAGAAAGAAGAAGTCATTTGCAAAGAAAGTGAATGAAAATGTTGAGGCTGAGGAGGTAGATGTTGCTTAGAGTGTTCGTCAACCTGACAAAGTCAATGTTCGTGTAGAGGTTGTCTAGATTTCTGGGGATGAAGATTCTATTGAAAAATAGACCCCTAAAGGAGACTTACTAAGTGCGATGGTCAGTCTAAAAGAAGGGTGGTTGTTGGTGGTACTGTTGCAGGTGTTGGGGGTGGAGACGTTGCTGTTGGGGGTAGGGATGCTGATGTTGGGGGTGGGGATGCTGATGTTGGGGGTGGTGATGGTGCTGTTAGCGGTTTAGATGAAGTTGTTGGGGGTGGAGATGATGATGATGAAGTTGTGACTATTATTCCTATTGAAAAACCTCGAGGTGAGAAGGAAAAAAAAAAGGGTACTAGGAAGAGACAATAAAAAAGAGTGAATGTTTTTTTGTCTGAGTAGTCAAGGTTTACAAGATGATTTTTATAAGGCACAAGAAGTACAAGCTGATGACATTGATCATGGTTATGCAAGTGAAGAGTTGCTCAGTGATGACTTTGAGAAAGATAGTTATAGAAGAAAATATTCCAGATATAATGCTGATGAATTGAATAAGGATTACAAGTGGAAGTTGGGTTTGGAGTTTGGTTACATTAAAGAGTTTAAGGACGCAATTCAAGAGTACAATATGCTGAATGGAAAGGAAATCAGATTTGATTTAAATAACAAGAGGAGGGCAAGGACAAGATGTAGGCATTGTGCTGAATACTCTGTGTATGTTAGTAAGGTCAGCAATTCAGAGACTTATAGGTTGAACACTCTGGTTGACAAACACATATGTTGAAGGGTCTTTCATAATAAGAGTGCGAATTCAGCTTAGGTTGTCAAGGTTTTGATTAACAAGATGAAGGTCAGGACCACTGACATGACATTAAATGATATTGTTGGAGAAATGAAATCCAACTATTCCATTGGAATAACACTATCAAGAGCATTCAGGGCTAAACAAATAGTTAAAAGTGTGATTGATGGTGACTTTGACAAACAATATGGACTACTCTGGAAATATGCAACTGAACTTAAATAAAGAAGTGCAAGTAATACCTATATGTGATCAGGGTTTTTAGGCCTTCTTTGGAGATTTTGCCAAGGTTTAGGAGTTTCTACATGTGCCTTGAAGGCCAAAATTAGCCTTTAAGAAGGCATGTTAGCCATTGATAGGGGTGGATGGATGTCACTTAAAAAACAAATTTGGTGGCCAGCTTTTGATTGCTGTTGGGAGAGACCCAAATGATCAATACCTTCCTTTGGATTTTGTTATGGTGGAGACTGAGACAAAGGATACTTGGAGATAGTTTTTGAATTTGCTCTTAGAAGATATTAGCTCTATTAAAGAAAATAAGTGGGTCTTTATGAGTGACTAATAATAGATAAGTGTCTATTTTCAGATGTTGGTTCATTTTCATTCAATATTTTTGCTGAGTTTTTGGTTCATTTTTTATAGGGCTTGATGCAAGTGTTTGAAGAATTTTCTATTCCTGTTGAGCATAGATTCTGTTTGAGTCACTTATACAACAATTTTAAGAAGAAGTTTAGAGGAATAATGCAACTAAGAGATCTTATGATAGGTGTTGCCAAAGTAACGTATGAACAGCTTTGGAGTGCTTACATGCAGCATATTAGAGATTTGAATGAGGCTGCCTACTGGTGGCTATTTAATTTGAGCAGGAGAGCATGGTGTAAGTATAAAGGGTTCTTAAATTAAGTTTTCGAAATATCGTTCCACAAGGATTATTTTTCAATTACTAAGAATTTTCTAATTCAATTGTTTAAGCTTCAAAGATATAAGATTAATTAAAACAAGAATTTATAAAATTAATTATAAACTAAGAGCAAAGAATGCAATGCACGTGTTGATTAAACTTATCGGAGAGGAACCTAGGGCATATAGGTTTTCTCATTCAATCCTTTATGTTATTCTTTTATTTAACTCTAAATTCGATTTCCTTATGATTACCAATCATTCATACGAATACTATTAATATCCAATGGTCATGCAATATTAATATTCTTTTATCTAAATTAACATCCTCAATGGTCATGCAAGACATCAATTTAAGAAAGCTTAAGGAACCTTTGAACTTGTTAATTTAATAACGATTAGAAGAGAAAGATTGGTTTAGTCCACCTAATCTTTTGTCTTGTTTTACCCTATAGATCTATTAATTAACCGAGATACGGTCGCCTGACGATATAATTAATTAAGATTAAGAAAAGAGTGCAATAGGATAAAATCTAATCACAAAACGAAAATCAAATTTAGATTCAAACATCAAAATTCCATAAATTCATGAACAATATCCCTTAGCCCTAGCTATGGACTTAGTTACTCATGCTAAAGAAAAGAACTAAAATAATCATAAACAAAGCCATAATAAAAAAAAATAGCAAACTAGAGTATGAGATGTGTTCCCAGTCTTCAGGTACGATCGCTTGAAGCTTCAAGTCTCGCTAAGCATGTGCCAAGGATCCCGTGCAAAAGAGACGAGATTAGAAGCGTATCCAAAAGTCAAAGACTAGATGTAAAAATGTCCCATTTACGATGCCTGAGATCTCCATTTTAATAGGGTTTGAAAACCCTAAAGATTCTTCATAATTGGGCATCCCGCAGATGAGCACGACCGTGCATGGGCTCAAAGCACCCCTCGTGCTTGTTGGAAGGGTCTAGGCATGCTGGTTGCTGCGAAACTCTAATCTTCTATCAATTTGGGCCCAAAATGCACCAAAAATTCACTTGTGGCCTCTTTATACCAAACTACATAATTAATATATAAATTAGTATAAAACTCAAATAAAATAAAGGTCAAATATGAATATATGGGCTGTAAAAGAGGGCCTAATTAAAGACTTATCAATATACTAATGAATAATCTGAGTGAAGTATTTAATAGCACAATTCTGATTGTAAGGGATAAACCAATTATTACAATGTTTGAGTGGATAAGGATGTATTTGATGAATAGATTTTCTAACCTTAGGGAGAAAGTTAGTGCATACAGGGGACAGATTATGCCTAAGCCTTTAAAATGACTCTTTAAAACGACTGATAAGGAGATTGAAAAGTCAGGGAATTGGGTAACAAGTTGGGGAGGGCATAGAGACTTTGAAGTGACCCATTTATATTATGGTGAGAAGTTTATAATAGATATCAATAGGAACTACTATAGTTGTAACTTTTGGGATCTAGTAGGCATGCTATGACTGCCTGCAATTCAAAAATTGGACTTAATGAACTATATTGATGACTATTATTCTCGAGATACTTGTGTAATGTGTTATGCACACAAGATTTTCACCACAAATGGCCAGGACATGTCGCCTGAAACTGAATTTGATGAGATCCTACCCACTAAAAATGAAAGGGGTCCTGGAAGACCTAAAGAATTGAGAAGAAAAAAACTTGATTAGATTAATCTAAATCTGACAAGATTGACAAGAGATATTAGTAAGTATAAGTGTAAAAGATGTGATGTACAGGGTCATAATACAAGAACATGTCCATAGCCAACCAATCCATAACAAACACACACTGAAATAGCTGAGACAAATGTTGAAAGCTCAGTACCTTCTCCACCTATAGTAGCAGATGCATAACCATCTTTACCAGTTCAGAAAAAGGTGTATGTATTAGCCTCATCATTTCATGACTTTAGTAAAATTGCTAATGATTTATCTTTACAGGCAAAAATGGTGCCAACGACCACGTATGAGACCAACCACAAGATCTAGTGCAAGAGCACAGGGAACATCTACTGTTATAGAGATGAATTAAGCCATTGCTGCAGATCTGAATGAAGGGCTAACTCCACCACCTTTATCAACTCTACCAAGCCAACCAACCAAATCTGAATGAAAATTATGTTTTTTGGGAACCATTTTGGGAGGGGGAATAATACTTTATGTTATATTGTATTGGGAGTAATGTAACTTTATTTTAAACAATGTGCAATAGCTCACTTTAAGTTAGTATTCATGTGAATGAGAACCCTTTTACGGACCACTTTATGTACCTTTTGATTACATTAAACAATGTGCAGTATGGGCACCTTTTGAGACCATTGTTCTGTACGTTGATGTCTTATTTTCACACATTTTCTAATCTGTTACTCATTACAAAAAATAGGGTAGTTATTTACCAAATTTAGAAATTTAAGGTTGTAATATAAAAAAATTGAATTATAGAGGTAGTTAAACAAAAATGGTTTATATTTATTCGTACTGTTATGCAACACTTAATTATGAAGATAGTTAGTAAGTAATCATAACAACACATTGATTGTGAATTGTTGTCAAATCATGATCAGTTTTTATAGTTTTACAGTGAATACAACCAAATTCAACAAACTGAACAAAATAAAAAATTCAGTGAACAGAGTCATGAGCATAAATCTTTGATAAATGCCTTCTATACTTGATCCTATAATGTAATTCATGAATGATAATTGAGATTTTTGAGCTATTCATTTAGAGAATTTGTTATTAAGTACATTTTATTCATATTTCACAAAAAAGGATCAAGAAGTGAGAGCTTAAAAGATATTGGGATTAAAGGAAGAGAAGAATCAGAGATATACACGGGTAAGTACACGCTCATGTATATGAACGTATACTTCACTGGTCGCGTCAATTGAAACACATAATCAGAATCAGAGATATACATGGGTAAGTACACGCCCGTGTATTTGAACGTGTACCTCACTAGTTGCATCGATTAAAGCATATAATCAGAATCAAAGATATACACGGGCAAATACACACCTGTGTATATGAACGTATACCTCACTGGTCGCGTCAATTGAAGCACATAATCAGAATCAGAGATATACACGAGCAAGTACACGCTCGTGTATATGAACGTGTACCTCACTGGTTGCGTCAATTGAAGCACATAATTAGAACCAGATATATACACGGGCAATTACACGCTTGTGAATATAAACGTGTATTTCACTGGTTGCATCGATTGAAGCACATAATCAGAACCAGAGATATACACGGGCAAGTATAAGCCCGTGTATATGAACGTGCACCTCACTGGTTGCATCAATTGAAGTACATCATCAAAACTAAAGATGTACATAGTCAAAGTACATGACCGTGTACATGGGCGTATACTTTTCAGAAAAGCTGTGAAGGGTAAATATTAGATACCAGATATGTACATGGTTGTGTACATTAGGCATGTACACAGTCAAAGTACTTTTTTTTTATAATATTACTCTGACAATTGGTGCACTTGCGCAATACTCGATTTTTATACACCAATCTTATATCATTGAATTCATTCAACCATATTCAAAACAACTTTCACTCAATGGAATTACAAACTGTCAACTTTGAAAACTTTCCTACCAACAACATTAATTGTTACTACAATGCTTACAATGATAATAAAAAATCAAAGCACAATCACTAAACATCCTAAAATCTTTACCCTATTTCTTTCAACAACAATCTTTTTCTTTTTATGGGATATTTTAAGTTTCATTAATGCAAGTTGTTGATGAAGATCATGACATTCTTGCTGAAGTCTCACCATTTCTTCTTTGATTTTTGTCATTTTTTCCTTAGTTGCTTTTTCAACCTTCATTAAATCACCAATTTTTGCCTTTAACTCTTAAATTGTATGGATTTCTTTCACATAATAGTCTCATTGTCTCCATCTATAGGATCTTTAATCCAACGAAAATAATTGCAAGAATTAGGTTCCTGCAAACCAAACACAAACAAATTTGTAAACACAATCACAAATCCAAAACAAATACAACCAGTTGAACTTACATTCCAACTAGAACATCTCCAAAACCTTCTACCAGGATTATCCTTGCTCTGAGGTCAAAATTATAGCAGACTTCTTACATTTGCAAGTTACAACTCGTGAAGAAGATGAGTATGATCAACCAGTCACACTACTCATTTCATCAATACGAAGAATCGAAACAAAACCTGAGATGGATAACGACAACACACGATAAAAAACCCTAACCTTTTTTTTTTTTTTTGAGTTCGTCTTTATCATCTTCGTTCTGTGCTTCTTCTTCAATTAGAGTTTTAGATTTGGCCTTCTTTCTCTCACATCACCCAAAACGCAACGTTTAGGTCAAAATTTAAAAATTCTGATGTGGAATCCTCACGTAGTGGTTTAATAGTGAGGTGGATGAGAGATATAGATGGTGACGTAATAAACTGTTAGTCACGTCACCATTTAACTGACAGAGGTTAATATCAAGTATAAAATTAAAAAAAAAATTAGTTAGGCATTAAAATGAAAAAAAAAATTGAGGTAATTTTTTTGAAATAAATCCTATTTGGAGATAGTTAAAAGGTATTTAAACTTTTTTTAAAAATTAAAAAAAGAAAAACAAGCATACTATATAATATTTCTAGAATTTTTTTGGAAAATTTTAAAAGTGCCAAAAATATTGTTAGGTTAATGTGAAAATTATCTTGAACTCATCTATAACTACAAGTAGTGTTAATAGTAGGAGCTTGATCTACTACATCAAATCCTTGTATAAGAAAATGAGGATCACTTGTGTTTTTAGATAAGTAAACAAGTGCACAAATACTTTAGCAAATATAGGTTGTAACATGTGTTTCTCTTGAACTTAGGTCTCTTTTAAAAAAAAAATTGTTTGATTCGCTTATTGTTATAACTCTTAAGATATCTTTATCATACCTGATAAGTTTTAATTATATTTTAAGGAGTTATTTAGAAAAGCTTACAAAAAATTTATAAAAATATTATATAATATATATTATTTTTTAAACTTAATTCAATAAATTTTATGATTAAATTTAAAATATAAAGTTCTAAAAAATTTAATTTTTAAAATATTATTAATTAATCTATAAAATTCTGATTCATAAGATTAGTGATTTTGTTTTGTTAAGCTAGTAAATATTAGAGGTTTTACCTTAAAGACTTTGTTATAGATGTTTATAGAATTTTTATGTTAACTTAAAACTTATTTTTCTTAATATTTTTTAATTAAACTATAAACCCTGTAAATTTATATACGTGACGAATAATTTTTAAAAGGACTCAACGTAATTCTTTAAAATTTGTTAAGATCATAAAGTTAATACTTGGGCTTATGTTAATCTAATTATTAACTAATTTAAATAAAATATTTTAATTTATTAAATGTATGAAAAATAAAATTTTGAAAACTCAATGGGATTCATGGCCAAATTGGTCAACAAAAATTAAGGCAAAAAACTAATTACTTCTTCTATATCAATTGTGTGATAGTTGGTAAGTCTATATTTTGACATACTTTTATAGTTTATATATTTTTGTATAACCATTATTTTATTTAATTTTTATATTAATTTATACATTAATTATGCAGTTTAATATTAAAGGACATAATTAAATTTTTAAGTGCAATTTAGACTCAAATTAGTTGAAAAATAAGATTTTGTCGCAACCAATATGCCCATATCCTAGCAATTAATACGAGAGTGCTTCGATCCACATGCATGACTTTGCACGACCATGCTTACATGTAATAAATCAAATATTAAAGTTTTGAAACTGTATTAAAAGAACCCAAGGGCATCAACTTAGGCATCACATCTCTCATACCTCACATCTCATTTTTTTTCACACATCTTACCTTTTTACATATTCAATCTTAGTGTTAATTAATTGCTAACAATTATTAGAGTTTTGACGGTGCATTTTGGAATCAAAAGTTTTCTTTATCTTTTCTCCATTAGTAACTTTTTTAATTTGTATTTACTTTTCAAATAACTATGAATTTATTTAGTATTATTTTTATTTTTTTAATATTATATTTAGTGAAATCCATAATTAAGCTATAATGACTTTTTTTGCATAATTTTATAGAATATTTCATGGATCGAATCAACCATGTGTTGATTGTTAGAGTATAGGCGTGTTGGCCGCGTCAAAGCCATATTTTTTAACTAATTTAAGTCTAAATTATACTAAAAAATCTAATTATGTTTTTAATATTAAATTACATAATTAATATATAAATTAATAGAAATTCAAATAAAATAATGATCATACATAAATATATAGGTTATAAAAATATGTTAAAATACATACTTATCTGTGACTTATAATTTTTAGTTATTGGTTATGACCTTCAAGAAGCATTCAAGTATTCTCTAATTGTGCTATTAACTAAAACTTCTCCAATTATTTAATTCACGGCTGTTTGATGTGAAGCCAAACTCATTGCCTTCAAATGATTTTCCTTATCTACACAATTTGTCTCCTACATTCTTTAATTACTGTCAACCAAGACTTCTCTAGTACTTCAATTCTTGGCTTAAAGGTTTAGAAAAAAAAAATGTCTCCAATTTCCATTTCTACAATTAATTAAGTTGGATTTGATTCAAATATTTTGAGTGTCAAGATCATTAGTATACGAAGATAAAAAGGTGCATTTTTTTTTTACCAATTCAATTATACAATTCTTCAAGGCCATATTAATTGATGCTTCTCAAGATCATTCATATTCACGGTCTGCATGTATTGAACGCTATATGTTGCCTAAGATTCAGCCTATAATGTGAGTTCGTTCTAAGCATCAATCAGCATGTAATCCATCCGTGAATTTAAGACACTTGAGATAATGAAACTTTTTCCTCTCAAATGCATCTGAATCGCTTTATAAAAACAGAATTTGTTTACCCTTTATAAGCGTACATGAAACAAAGTTGAAAAGCTAAAATAATAAACAAACTTTCTCCTTTCATTTGAGAATTCAAGGAGCAAAACTAGCTTAGCCACCAATCATGTCTCTTTTAACTACACAATTTTTCCATTAACTTTTAGTCTCCCCAATTGGTTTGTAAAGGTGTGGAAGAATAGAAAGAAACTGGAGTAAATAGCAATAGATATATATGTAAAGGGGATCATCACAAGGTCCTAAGAGACACAAACTATTTAAATTTTGATTGAAGGAAGTTCTTAACTCTTGTTTGGTATTTGTTTATGCAATTAATATATTACAAATATTATATACATATCTAAACATTTTAAAATATTTATGCTTTAAATTGATTATTATACCAAATATATATATATATATATATATATTGTTTAGTTTTATTTGATATATGTTTAGCTAACTACATTTTAGAATGATTTATATTCTAAACAAATAAGCATATGTATATTATTCCTGGTTATATTATAATTCATTTAAACTTATAAAGTGTTTATTACCTAGCAATTTTTTTATATTTTTTATTTTATTTTTATGATACTTCAATATTCCTTCTTTTTTATTTATTTTACATTTGACTATATTTTGAAGCTCTTTGTATTTGAGTGTACATATATTATTTAATTCCTGTTTATATACGTATCCATATAATCATATATAATTTATTTAAAATTTTTAATTATGATTATAAACAAATATTTTTATCCTGGACATCAAAATCTTAATTGTTTGGTACATTTCTTGATAAATTACGCCTAAAATTCATACATAAAAAGTCTTTATACTTCTCAGTTCTATCTTTAAAAAAAGTAAATTGGAAATTTTTTCACAATTTTTATTTATTCAATTTGTTGGTTAATGGTTAGTAAATTTTTTAATGGATTTAAATATTTAATTAAATTTTGCTTATATTTTTAGTTAACTTTAATTTTGCACATTTAATTTATTCTATTTTAATTTGTTTGAAAGTATAATTAGATTTAAAAAATATATTAATCGACTAACATACAAATGATATAAAAATTAATAAAAATGTAATTCGACAACTAAATTATTTGTGTTGGATTGGACCTGAGGATAATTAAAGAGCTAGACTGATAAAGTAGGGATAAGCAGGTTCAATAATATTGGAATTTGATTGAAAATGTGTAACAAATAATATCGTGTGGACATGCGTCATATAAAAAATTACATGGATCATAAGGGAAACAAATCCAAGAGATCATTAAAATGTCAGAAAGAAAATGTTTAGATGTGAGAACAAGCTCACATGGCACATAGGTGGCCTATAGATATCTAAGGGTGTAGGGCTCAGAGAGGGCCACCTAGTGTTGGGACAATGCTAACTTAAGGTAATATGAACACTGATATTATATCTTGATTAATGAGAACATTTCTCCATTTTGGTTTGTCTTGTGCGTATAAGATGAATGCCATGAGGAGTGGGACAGAGCTTGGATTACCAGATAAATCACCTTCAAGAAATAAGGACCTTCATGCATTCATGTGTGTTTTATAATATATATTTTTAGTTTGACTCTTTGAGTATCACTGCTAGATAATTTTTATTTATTTGAAGAGGGTTAAATATTACTAATGGATATACTAAGCATGGACTATGATTGACCCAAAAACACTTTCGTATCCAGATATTTTATGTTCATAATCATCTCCACTAATTTAGTCCTAATCATCTAATTAGCATTTCTTTCAGTATTAAACAGAGGCACGTCTGTGTGCTATGCCAACTTCAAAAATGTTCTAGCTTTCAAATGCTATGATGGAATTTCAGGCCCGATATAATAATTGGGCTTAAGTCCATTTTTGCTCATGAATGAATCACACTCCTTCAGTTTTTTGGTCAAGAATGTAACGGGTTCTTAAACCAACGGTTATCTGTTTCTCTTGAATAACCACACACGCACTTGTGTTCTATTTACTCATCCACAGCGTGTTTTGAACTGAATCAGTCAAAGGTTGTGATAAATTTATGAAATGGATTTGACACTTCTTCCACCGCTCTATCTCCAACTTTTCTTAGCCATTATTATTTTAAAAAGTTCTGTTTGTATTAATCATACACTTAATAATTAAAAACATATATATTTTAATGACAAGATGTAATTGAAATTAATTTAAACATTTAAATTACAATTAATAATTTAATTGAAATCATCTCCTTAAACCCATTATCAATTAACAAGGAAGACATCATTTTGAGACCAGTCAAATATAGTTAGTTTCTAACATTATAGACATTTTGATTTGAAGTTTCTAGACAATATTCAGTGTTTGACCCTTGTTTCAAATATTGCGAACGATAGGTATTAATAAATGGTAATGCTAAGAGAATTTTGATTTGAACGTTTAATAACAATAGTACACAGCAATGAAGCTGATGAAGCCCATGTATCTACGACACTTAATTTTCAGAACATGTGGGTTTATACAAAAAAGACCGCAGAATATAGTCAAATTGGAATGAATCAGAATTGATATTGAATCATACAGCCCACATGCTTTTGCAAATGAAGTCACGGACATAATATTAAAGTTTTTGTATTCTCAACACTAATATAACTTCCGGGCACGTTTAATTTTCAGGGATAAATTTGAAACTTAGATAAGAGCAGAACATCAACTAGCTTTAATGGAAACCTTTTAACTAAAAATTAAAAGCTGAGGGGTTTGATAATTACATTTTTTTTATAATTTAATGAGGGTAAGAATATTTAAATTAATGAAATGTTATAAAGTATTTAAATCTCTTGTAATTGTCACATTTGTAATTTAATGACTTATGGTCTATTTGGTTTGAAATCGCATGTCATAATTTAGACAAAACTTACTAGAAATAAACTTTTGCTCAAATTATGATTTTGACTTTTCAAACTCGAAACCAATTAAGCACTTTTACACTTAATACATTTCTTGAATTAGAAAAGGTTCCACCACTCGGGTTTAGCTAAGTGCTATAATAAGAATGAAATGAAATTCTGATATAAATAATATGATCCACACTATATATAGTTACCTCCTTTTCGAAAAGGTGCTTATAATTTTGTGAATCAAAAGTGAACAGTTAACAACTTTTTCCTTTCCAAAAAAATTGTTAATATTAATCTTTAAAACCAATTTTAGTATTCAAAAGTGACGAGTTTTCTTAAAAATCACATTTACGATGTAAAAATATTATAGATACATAATAAATACTTTCTTTTATCAATTAATAGATGGTGTTAACTTTGATTAAAAAAGAGAGAGATGTCATTAAAATTTTTTAAAAGTAAATAAATAAACTAATTACAAATTTCAGGAATAATTTTATTTTTACTTTCTTGAGTCTTTATTATAAGACTCCTTTGAAAACTTTTGGTGTATAGTCTTTGATATAAGACCTTTTCAAAGAGTTTTATTATTTCTTTACATATTGGTCCTTTTATAAATTTGAATCTTTCTAACTTTTCAATTATTGATATGACAATACAGTTTGACTTTAAATAAGGGTAAATTTAAAATATTGTAATTAATTTCTTTTAAAATAAATACATTAACTACTTTCAATAACTTTTCATAGTATGTATAATTTAGTTAAAAATGTCTCATAAACAGTATCAAGGGAGTATATTAGTAAAAAAAAAAAAAACAAAGACCTGAGCATTTAAACAGCAACAAATATTACTTGCGGCTACAAAGTTTCCAAATATTGTGAGACCAGGAGAAGCTGCTGGTTGATCCTGGTGACTGGTTTGTTAATGGACATTGCATTGCATGGGACCATAGGTGAATTTATAAATAGTAGTCCTAAGCATCTTTCTTATGGGATACAATCACATGTGATAGTGTGACGCAAACACGCTTAAGTAGTGGGAGGCTTTTTTAGTGTGCATGACTTTAGTAAGAGGGTCAGGGAATCATGGTGTTTGTGGAGTAAACCCAAGGCAACCCTTTAGTTTTGTGCATCATAAGAATGACACGCAGCAATAAATAGTTTATCAAAGCAAAAGAGTTGAAAAAAAGGTAAAGGAAGCAACATAACTTGTGCGGAAGGATTCAATTTCAACTCCAAGTAGGACTGCTTGTGTTGGCATTTTGCCTATACTCTTTTTTGCAGTGAAGTCACAGATTAACAATTGGCAGTTTGGCACAACCCTAAGCATCCTATTAGTTTAAAGTTTGATGAAATTAATTTTGAGCCGTTAAATGTGATTGAGAGATACATTTATAAATTAATCTGAACCACTTACTTTTATTCGAATATGTGTTTTTTTTTTTATTGAAAAATGTAAGAATTGATTTTCTAATCTTAAACCAAACAAGTCTAAGTGTGTGTGTGTATGTTGCATAAAAGTTAAAGCTAATGATGTTAAAAGAAATGTGAGTTTATGCCTATTCAAACGTAAATCCAAACACATAATAATGCTTTGTTTGCTTGGTCAAATATTACAATAAAAGAAGGGAAACACCATAGGTTCCCTTCAATACATCGACAACTAGTTGAGCATCAAGTTCTTGCTTTATCATTGAATATCACTATTTTCACACATGGGTTGCTGCATGGTTATCACAAATTGTGTTTTGTGCGGTGGAGTTGCTATGTGTTAGGTAAATACAAATACGCCAGCAAAAGCATTGGGTTTACTCTCTTCTTTTTTTTTTCTTTGTGAATGTTTTCTAAAAGTGGTTGTTCGGTTGTAACCCACATCATGAAGGAAATATGTACTAGCCATAATTTGTGTTTGACTTCTTTTTCCTTAGTTTGTTATACAAATTGTCAATGGCTAAAAGAGCAGGCAAGCTAACTACATTTGAAATTAATGAACCATGCACAGAATTTGAGCTTATCAAATGGGTCATTGTAATTGCTTACTTATTACAGCATGGATTATTATTGTATAGACAAACTTATGTTGTCCATCTGATCAATTTTTGTTCAACTTATTATTATTTGATACTACTTTGATTCATGTAATTCTAAGATTAGCTATTTAACAAAGAAAATAGTCTTAAAAGTTTGGCAGTTACCTAACCATATTCACTTGGCTAATTGAGTTGAACCCCATGCTATGGGTACTTTGCTTGACTTGTAAAACAAGTTTGGCTATCCTTTCTACCAATCTAAAAGGAAAATGGTCCTGAATTCAAGTTGCGGGAGGTTTCAAAAGGGGAAGGTTAGCTCACTCTTGGATAAAAGATTAGTCAAATTCTGAATAAAAATTCATAATTAATAGCAAAAAACAGGTGACATCAGTGCTTTGCCATGTTACTGGTCAATTATATCATACTTTGGCTGGTAATACAAATGTCTAGATGCTCATAGGCTTCCTTTCTAAGTAGGCAGAGGCATGAGTATGATGAGAACAAAAATATTTACATGAAACCCCAAATACATTTTTTTTTCTTAGTTCCCCTCTTCCTTTAACACGAGATAGTAACAAATTAACCGTATGAATACATAACTTGGAAAAATTTATATAGCCATCCTTGATCACCATGTACTAACCAAGCAAACAATCCATGATAGTATGATAAAGGGTAGCCCTTCAAGAATAAATTGGTTATGTGTTGGGAGTTTCACTTTTAATGTTTGATGTGAAAGGTCCCTTGACTTATCATACCCAAAACCCCAGCAAAGAAATCCCAAGTTTGTACTAATTTCCCTCACAAGTGATTTCCCACCTGATTTGTCCAAGAACAAGCACAAGCATTCTTGCATTGCCATAAAGATAGCAAATACTCCATACTATTTAACACTTCATATGAAGCCAAATATATCCCACAATTTATGACCAAATATTGAACCTTGCTAAGACCAGGTGCATAGATCCATTACTCCAATCAGTGTCCCCAATGAAGCCACTATTCTACAGCATACGTAACAATTGGTGCCAAATTTGATGATTTGAAACACCCCTCGGAAAAGGGGCTTTCAATTATGATAATGATGATGATGTAGTATTGGTTAGACCTTTGACAAAGAAAATGAGAGGCAAGGGAAAAGGATCACATTGTTGACTATGTCCTTTTTGGAAGCCTTTTGAAGTCACACCCCTTAGAACCAACTCAAAAATTTTGTTTGTTTCTCTTTTTTTCAACTGAGTCTAACTTCAAGTACCCCCACCACCACTTGAAGTGTGAGAACATGGAGTGGCACTCACTCTCACAATTCACAAAGACCAAAAGAACAACACAATCTCACTCCTCTTCTATTTCTCCTTTTGATGTCTCTTACACTCACTTTTTTTTCCCTTTATTTTAATGAATGGAGCAAGAACCGACCCACCGACTGATATGGCCCTCTTAGTTCCCAACCATTAAGGCCAAGCCAACCCAAGCTGTCCTTAGTCATATTGCATTATCCTTCAGTTTTCTAACATGTTGGGTTGCTACCTGATTATGTCAGCATGAAAGCAAAGCACCATAAATAGTGAAACAAAATTGTTATAATTATGATTTTTTCTGTTTCCTTTTCTACAAATTTGTGCAATTTAAAAGGGAAAAAACTAGGTGCAGTATATAATAAAAAAAAATACATATATTTTGTGTGACCCACAAAATGTATTTGTTTTTCTGTTCTTTACTGAACTATCCAGTTACTAGAGAAGATCTAATAACTTTTGAAAGGAGCAGATTTGACAGGCTTATTTATATTTTATACTCCTGGAGAGTATTTTTCTTTGAAAATATTGAAAAAAAAGAGAGGAAATAAGATAAGATGGAGAAGGGTGCTTTAATTGGAAGCTCGTAATCAACTTAAACATGAAATAGAAAATAAAGGATGGTTATAAACTAAGGAGGAAAAGCTAGTGTCTTCTATTTTCTCCACTTGATTGATTTTGTATATTCCGCCTTTCTTGTGGATGATATTTCCTTATTCTATTCACCTTTCTATTCCCTTTCTCTATGACCCGTTAGATGCACGTAAATTATTCTTTCAATTCAGTCAAAGCAGGTTATCTTCATCAAAATTAATAAAAATATTTCAGATGCATTTGAATAATTATTTATTTAAACACTTATTTAACATATTTTTTTAAAAACAATGACTTACGTTTTGAATTTAATTATCAATCAATATTATGTTAATTTTATCTATGTTACCCAAGGTGGATGTTGAAACTAGTGCTACGTGATAATTCATGTGATATTGGCAATGGACACACTATAAATAATAGTCAGCTGAAGGAGGCACTGCTACAGGTTGTAAGGATGTTATCATATATATATATATATATATTAAAAGCCAAGTTTATTTTTTGTTTTGTAAAGTCAAATGTGGTACAAGGCATGGTTTGAGGAAGCGAGAGTAGATTATTAAACTTACGGCAAAATTATCTGGATGGAATTTCATTTTTGAATAGAGCAATAATAATAATATATATACCAATAATTAAATGAATTTGATAACATATTTGGATAGACAATAAAAATTGTCAAAGCTAGTGCAATGAGCATATATATAATAAAAAAAATGTAGATTTTATTATTGTTGACAGACATTTAATAGTAAACCTACCTTTACAAAATAAACCAGAGCCTCAGTGTGTTTCTGAATTAGCAGTGAATAAATTATTTTATCAATTGATTATATTTATATTTAATTATTGATAATTAATTAAATGTTTAAATATGTTAATTAAAAAATGATTTTAAGATTATTTTATATTTTTAAGAATCTTTAATTAAGAATGTAAGTTTTCTATATTTGGTATAAATATTTTTAAGAATATTTTTAATTAAATTTTCAATTAAACATTTTCATGGAAAAATAACCATATCAGATTTTCATAAACGTACCTAAAATTGTTTTTATAAAATATCCATATAATTTCCCCCCTCAATACTATCAAACATTTATATTATTAACTCGCTGTTATAATAAAAGATTATTTGAATTTTAATATTTTAAAAAGCAAAAAAATTTTAAACATTAAAATTATTATTTACACCAAACATCTCCATACAGTAAAGTTATATATATATATATATATATATATATATATATATTTGTAGTAGTTGGTTTTGTATTTAAAATAATCAAATATAAAATTAAAAAATAAAATTTAATTGAAGATAATCTAATAATTTTTAATTTTAAACTTTACAATTTTGCTGATAATAATTAATTTTGTTAATCATACCAATTTCTTTAGAAAAGTAATTAACTTGTGGACAATGTTGGGAGGGTGGTGGCTCCTCCTCAATTTTAAAATTTTAGACTCCTATGCTATACATATTTATTAATTTTGTACTATTTTATTCTTATAATATTAATTAAATAGAATATGTTAATAATAATAATAAGAATTTTTTATTTATATTATATTAGATATTAATAAAATATTATTGATATTATTTTGGTATTACAAAATTATTGTATTAAATAAATTCCTCAAATGATGTCAAAGACTCAAAATGGTCAATTTTTTAAGTTATACATTAAAATACAATTTATTTTTAGATATTTTAATATTTGAAGGAATCAATATCTTGAATATTTTGAACTAAATTTATGTATAGTATAAACCTTTGAATGGCTTAAAATGTTAAAGTATTAAAATATAATTTATAAATTTATTTAGTTGTGCATTTTTTTCTTTTCATATTATGATAATCACTAAGAATCTATAATGTGTTAATAAAAATAAATTATTTTCATCTACCTTCATAAATGTATTAATTCATAATATGTGCTCTAAGTTGATACTGATATTTAATAAAAAAAATATTGAATTAATATTTTCTTAAAATAACTTTAGTCTCAGATAAAAACAATTTAAAGAACTTAAAGATAAATATTTTTTATTATATTCTATTTTACTCATAAATTTTTAAATATTAATTAAATAAAATATTTATTTATAATAAGTTTCTTTTTATTCACTATTTCCTGTTATCATATTAAAATAAATATTTTTCTTGTTAAGATGAAGTATTTTAACTTAAAAAAATTTCATTTTATAATAAAAAATATAAATTAAATTAAATGCTTTACTTTAATATAATTTTTATTAGGACTTCTAAGGAAAAACTTATATCAATCTAAAAAAATTCAATAAGCATTAAATTATATATTTTTTGTTTATTAAAAATTATTGTATTTTTTAAGTAGCTATAAAAAATATAAATAAGTTTAAGATATTGAAATATAAATCAAAATACATCAAGATATAATAAATGACAAAATATATGAGGTAATAATTTAAAAAAAAAAAAAAAAACTTATGTGAGATTTTTAGTGAAAGAGTTTTAGTGTGTTGTACACGCACGTGTACGTGTTAGGAGTTAATCTGTTAATTTTACCTATAGCTATGCATCATCAATTAAACACCTGAAAAAAGTTATTTGTTAAGTTAAAAATTCATATACTTATTGGGGAGGGGAACAGTAGAGTGTTAATTTGGTAATTTAGTTTTTTTTTTTTTTCAAATTCTAAATTTGAATCCTACTAAGGGTGTAGGTTAGTAGCATTAATTAGTTAAACTTAATCAACAATCTTCAGTTAATACGGAGTTTTATCATTCATAATAATAAATTATTATTTTTTGTTTTGAAAATTATTTTTATGGGTATAATTTTTCTCATTTTCAATTAAAATTAATAGAAGTCAAAAACAAATATTTCCGATATAAATTCAGAACATGTTTTTTTTATGTTTTTAAAAATAGTATTTTTTAAGTTAAAAAAATAAAATTTGTTTATTAACATAAGTTTTATTTTCATTTTTTAAAATTATTTTAAAAACAAACTTCACCAAATCAGTTTCAAGTGCAGTCAACGGTTATTTACTATCTAATTTCTCTCATAATTATGAGAATAAGATTTTCTCATATCTTATCCCGATTTCGCTTTCGATCACACAGTTTAAAGTCATTTTATTAAGATTCTAACAAATTTATTTTTGAACTAGATTTAAAATAAAACAGTCAACGGTAAAAAATATAATTTTTTTAAATTACTTTTAATAAAAATGATTCTGAACTTATTTTGCATCATGCACTGTCTTATTTTTCAAGATGTTCTACTTAATTATAAAGATAAAGTAGATGAAAAGGTAAAAACGTTTTTGTTTTCTTTGGGTTCTCCAAAAGTTAATTGAATTGGAATCGTTCACAGACATCCTTTTAGCGTAACTCTCTGTGAGTCGTTCCTAAACTGATGCGGGAATATGTATTGGCATTGCATAGACTAAAGAGAATATTTGTAACATAATTTTGACTAAGTCTACCCATAAAGTTCATGGCTGACATGGATGGCATGAAAAGAATAATTAATAATCTTCTCTTATTTGATTTAATACAGTGATAATCAATTAATATATCTATGTACTGCATAAGGGAGTTCCTTCAAGCATTTATTACATTAATTTTACATGATATTTTATGGTACACAGTCATAATAAAATAGTTTGTATTTCCAATCAAAGTTACACAACCATCATACAAATATTAATTTAAAAAAATATGAAAATATTTTCAATCATTTTATTCATTTTTTCTTACCACATTGAATTTATCAATTACTTAATAGAATTTTAACTAAATAAAAAAAATACAAACACATGAACAAAACAAAGACAAGATAATCAACGAAAACCAAGTCTAACGGAAGAAATTAATTTCTCATAAAATGACAAATAATGAGTCTATGACTGAAATTTCCTTTGAGAGGTACCTATAACTTAGTATCAGATCATACTTAGAGAAGGATTTTCTCTTGTAAAAGAAATATGTTTAAAACCATAAAAAAGAAAAGCACAAGGCTATAAGTACTTTATATCTAGACGAGGATTTAAGAGTGAAGAATATTATTAGTACCATATCAATGAGAATTTCCACGGGACCTCAAAACCAAAAAGTAAATGATATTATTATTAATTCGTGATAATTGAGAGTTATGCGGTACTGATACCATCAAGTTGAGACTTATGAGCTTTGGCTCTTTCATACGTGCCAAAAAAGCACTTGCAGATGTGTTGATTGATTAGAGAAATTGATTTCTAAAAATATTCTTAGAATTTTAGGCAAGAAATCTCCATTCCTCGTTCGTGGATGCAAAAGTACTTGATCATCCAAAAGAAAGATAAAGGACAAAAAAGAGAGAGCAAATTGTGAGTAAAGTAAAATAGCAACCATGTTATTGTCATTAAGCCACTGTTATTGTGCATGATCAAATTCAAAAGATGAATTACCTAGTTCGCATATAGTGTTGAGTAATCGAAAAAAGTTTATCAATTTAGAGCACAAATTTGATTTCATCATTAATTTCAGATTTTCACGTTGTGCTTGTTCTATTCATTAAATTGATGCTCCACTCTTTCCCTTTTAAAGAAAGAGTACCGTATTTCTTTTGCCTTTACAGCATATGTATATTTCTCAATGTGAAATTAATAGGAATATCTTAGCGTGACACAATTTTTCATGTTTCTTAATGGTGATTCTAGTTTACTTTGACCACAAATCTTTAAATATCTATTACTTTTCTTTACTTTAATTTGCATAAAATTTTCCGTTCAGATCAGAACACAATTCTTGAATCTGTAGTTACGAAATTAACTTGGGCTTTTGTATTTGAGAAGAACAGGTTGAGTATAAAATTTTACTATTCCTTTTCCAAAATCAACCAAATAGTTGCTCAACTTATGACCAATTGTGAGACTATATATATTATGATGTTGTACTTTTATGCTACAATTATACACATTCGTGTAGACATGTGATGGTATCCAAGAAAAGGATCAAGAATAAGTTGTACCTAATGTTAGGAGTGTAATGAGAGTAACCAAAATTCTTCAAAAGAAAATGAAATTCAATTTTTTATTCGACGGCATATAAAGAAACAGTATGAGAAATGTGTATAAACTTGAACTATTATTGTATCACAACTCAAAGAAGTGTAATGATAGAGCTGGTTGGTAGCAAGTGTACTACTTTGTAAAGGCAATTACTTAGCAGTTCCATCTAAGCACCAAATTTCTCACTTTATAATTTCTTTTCTAATTTGGTTTAGTTGTTAACCAGTCAGATTTATTTCAAGTGAAATCTCAGCATTCTAGCCACCAAAGTCTAAATCATAATAGTGCCATCTAAGATCTACTAATTGACCAAACCCCCATAAAATACAATCAAATAAAAAAGAAAGAACAAATGCATGAAATGGATCATATGTCATTTATTACAAATTTAATGAGGGTGACTGAAAGATTTCCCAAAAGAACCAAAAGGCCTGCCTCAGCTACACACCTTGAGTCACGCCCAACTAAGCCAAATTAATCTGTCATCTAAGAGTAAAATAAG
The DNA here is from genome assembly GCF_003935025.1 of Abrus precatorius. NCBI lineage: Eukaryota > Viridiplantae > Streptophyta > Magnoliopsida > Fabales > Fabaceae > Abrus > Abrus precatorius. The sequence continues at coordinate 21,039,120 of NW_020874439.1, read as the reverse complement.
GGATCTGCTTACCTTTTTATCTTTACTCAAATCAACTTTTCAGATTTCCCAAAAATGGAAAACAAAATTTAATGAAAATCAGATTCAATCACCAGGCTATTGTAGTAGCTATTAAATTTTTCTGATTCACCCCCTTGTAATCTCTACTAGTTATGAAGATATATGTGAAAAGCTGGAAACAGCAACAAGGGGAAAAAATGATGAGAGGCAGATAACTTTTCTTTTTACTAAAAGTAAAAAAAATAAATTGAAGTCTTGTTAAGGACAATGGTTAAAGAATTAATAAATAATATTTTTAATTTTTTAAGAGAAAAAACATGAAACCTCTTAATTATCTTGGTGGTAAAAATTAAAAAGAAAAAGAACTGAAAGAAACATGAAGAAAACATATTCCTTTTGATGAACTGTACAATGCCGGTGGTCAGAAGTGGACGTTGCTTTTCTATGAATAAAATATGCAGGTTGATCAACTCCTTGTGAGAATGACTTTAATATTTAATATTCACAAGCAATGAATGGTAGAACAGTTACATGTTATTTGCTTGGAAGCTGAAACAGAGCCCACTAAAACACGCATGCTTTCAATCCTTCTGCATAACTCCACAGCACAGAAAAAGAAAAAGAACCACCCAATAAAGCCCAGAAAATTCTAAGTATACTATTAAAAGAAACAGAACTACAAAAAGTTCACGTCCTCCATTGATGGATGCTCTAAGCCTCTAACTCCAAGCATACATACTCATATCTTACAGAAGTTAGAATTTGAGAACAATTATCAAATTATTATATAAATAACAACTATAGAGTAAAACCATATAAGATTATAAGTTATAACCCAATTGGCTGAACAAATCTAAAATTGAAATTAATTAACTGAACCAAAATTTTGTACCTTGGGATCATGGCCTAACTAGTCCACGAAAGAAAAAAGTTTTAAACTACTTGTTTGGAAAGTAATCAAAGCCACGTTTTAACGTGAAAGCTGTTTGTTCAAGTAGATTTGACGTGAATCCAAACACACCCTCCGATGCCTAATGCAATTTGACAAACTCTGCATCTGAAACGGCGGAGACATCGAACTGGCTAACATCATCATCATCATCAGCAGGAGCAGGGAGATTTAGATCTATCAAACTGTCTCCGAACTTCGTGGAAGTTCTAACTGAATTAGTTGTGGTTGCGATTGGCGTTGCAGTTACGGTTGCAGAACCAATAACATGGGTTCTCTTATGTCCACCGAGAGCTTGACCCGATCCAAACACTCTCAAACAAACCGGACATTCATGGATTTTCTTCTCCACAACTACAGCAGCAAAATCTTCACCGTTTTTTCCATCCTTCATTTCAACTTCAGCTTCGACCACTTTGATCTTCTTGTGACTCGCTCTGTGTCCACCTAACGCTTGATAAGATCGAAAAACCTTGTCACATGTTTCACATTTGTACCTTCCTCGTACTTTGTTAGGTTTCTTCCAAGACTTCAGCTCCTCGGATTCATCGCTATCTTCTTCTTTCTCCTCTTGTTCTTCTTCTTCCTCCTCCTCTTCCTCCTGCTCCTCATAATGATTATTTTCACTCCACTTATCACGAGACAACATCATGAGACAGAATGCGACATCTTCCTCCGTGGTTGTGTCGGAAACAGAACTCGCCGACTCGTTCTGTTTGGCGATGTTCATTGTTTTTGTTGTGTCGCCGAGTTTCCGCGGCCTCTGGGATCGTTTCCGAGTTGGTTTCTTGGATGACTCGGTCTCGCTTTCTCTGTCTTGGAGGATCACAGAGGCAGAGGCTGCGTCTGCAGGAAACGAAAACTCGGGATCTGCGATACGAAAGCTTCGTTTAGGGTTCTCTCTCAGACCATAAGAGAGGCTTTTGTCTTGTTCGAAGGAAGATGAAGATGGAGATGACTCGGTCTCGAAACTGAGTTGAACCGTTGCGAACTCGTTTGGTTTTGGAGGAATGGGTAGGTTCATCATGTGAGACCTCATGTGACCCCCCAAAGCTCTTCCATTGGAGAAGTTTCTAAAGCAAAGCTTGCACTTGTGCTTCTCCATCGTTAAAAACAGAGCACGCAAAGCAAAGCACACCTCTGTTGTTTTGTTTAGTGTTTGTGATGTGTGGAACTATAAAATGAGTAGGTGCAAAGCATTCCTACATTTAAATGTAGGATATATACAAAGAAATAGATGTAGTTTTCTTTTAAATGAGGAAAAAAATTTAAAATTGGATTTTATTTTTTATTTTTATCTCTCTTTCTTTGAAAGTAATTTTATTCTGTTACCCTTTTAAACAAATTCAAGATTTTTCAAAAATGAAAATAAAAATTGAACTTGTAACCTGTAAGACTAGCTTGCTTTCTCCATTTATTTTTGTTTAATTTCAATTACCCGATTTTTCTTGACTATTCTACTATTTCCTTAAATACCCTTGGTTCTATTTGGAGATGCGGATTGAGATGCTGTTTTATCAAAAAATGAAAATGTCACCAGTCAGATTCTTATAGATATAGCATGTTTTTATTATTACATGAGTATTATTAAAATGAAATATTTTTAACTAATAATTTAAATTTTATTAGACAATTATTCTTGAATTTATAATTTAATAATAAATTATGAATTAAAAAATTAATATAAAATAAAACGTATAGCATAAAGGAAAATTTTAATTCTTAGAAATAGTTTGACTTATGATATTCTTATTTAATATTTCAGACTTATATTTTATATATATTAAATTTTAATTTTTTTTCTCATATTTGTTGAAAATTCCTTGATTAAGTTAGGGGGAAAATAGGAAAGGGCATTTATAGAAATTCACAGTGGTTTTGCAGCATAAACCGGTTGCTTGCTTCTCCAAGTCAAGGAAAGAAAACTGCTGAAATTTGTTGTAACGAAGAAGCTATTTGTATTTTTGTTTTATAAATGGTGGCAGAACTGATGGTTAACATCACCTGTCTGTGATCTAGAATCCAAGTGACACCCTATAAGCATCAAATTGATGCGTTACACGTAACGCATTTTACCTACCTGTCTTTTCTGAAGGCAACCACTGGTTAATGGTAATGCCACGGTGATTTTGAAAAAACGATTAATTATGTCTTACAATAAAAATTTTCTGTTTCAACTCTGTAGTCTGTTTCTTTTGTATCGGAGCCCATGGCAACTTTACTCGTTTCTACTTCAATGTATTAATTAGCAAAAAAAACGTGGAAATAATAAAATTAATCAAAGAGAGATTTATTATTATTTGATAACGCTGAGGCCTTATAGCTAACTGATCGGATAATATTGTAATCTTAAAGTAACATTTATCGCACAACATGCTAAATTAAATTTTGAATCAGGGAATAATTATTGGGTAATTCTTTTATTTAGGAAAATTCTATTTTAGACGATAATGAATTTACCTTTATTTTTGGATCATGGTTGAACGTGTGATGAAAATGAATAGGAAAGTGGTAGCTTTGAGAATGGAGTGTTGTATGGGATTGGAGAGTAAATGCCGTTTTGTTAGGGTTGGGTAGACTCAGTCCTTTTGTGCTACTCCTAAGTTCTTCCCCACACACAAATTCATATCACACACACACAAACCTTTGCTTTGTTTTCTTTTTCCTTCATCCAATTGCAACTTGTTTTACAATTAAAATGCATTTTAGTCACGAGTGCGAGTGCCGTGTGTACCGCGTCCAACATCTTCCCTTTCTCCTTCTCCAGTAGAAAAATACTTAATACTTACCAATTTTGTTAAAATTTATGTCTAAATGATTGATATTGATGCGTACACAAGAAGCTTTTATTATTTCTTAAGATCTGAGCATCACTACTACTCTCGTTCAACACTTATTGAATATTTTAAATACCTAATTTTATCTAAGTCTCATTTAAATAAAATTTTTAAATTAAAAAAAATCAAAAATAAAAATTAGAAAATATAAAAAGTTAGGATTTATAAATTTAAAATTTTAAAAAATTAGATTTTGTAGAATTTAAAATTTTAGATTCTATAAAATGTCAGAATTTAAAAATGAGTAGATATTTTTAGTTGTCAAATAAGTAAATTGGTGAAAAAAATTGATAAGAAATAGTAAATTTTAAGAGAGTGAATTAATGATACTATAAAAATAAAGAAGTTGAGTCCTTCTATTCTTTGGAATAAAAAAATTAATAAAATAAGATTTAGGATTTCAAAAAGTGATGATAGATAAAAAGCTTACTTCAGACACTTTGTTGGGAGCATGATCATAAAAAAAGTATGAATTAGGAATCCAAATGAATTCGAAGAATATGAAAAACAGTGAACCCTATGGAAGAAAGGAATCCAAAAAATGTTATTGATTAGAGAATTGAGAAGAGAATACAAGAATTTAGTTACAATCGATGTAGATCAAGTTCTGAATCTATTTATAGACTAACTAACTAGGCAATTACAACTAATTTCCAAAATTAAAAACTTAACTCCCAACTAACTTTTCATACAGGCAACTAATTTTTAAATGAAAAAATGCACAAACTAAAAAGATTCGTATTAATTCTTCCTCCATCAAAAGATCTTTGTCCTCAAGGATGTTCACCATTAAAAACCCCCTTCTCCCAAACCAAACTTGTCCTCAAGGCTTGAAATAAGGATATCTCTGCATCAAATCATAATAACATTCCCAACTTACATCTTCTACTAGCTGATGCTTCTATTTTACCAGGACCTTTGTTGTTGCTTGCCCTCTCCTTTCTACTGTCATCCTATTTGATATCATCTCGGACTTTTTAACTAAAATTGGATCTTCATCACTAGCTGAAGTGTACTTAAGTTGAGACCTTCTCCAAAATGTCTTTTCAATTATGAAATATAAAAAAAAATTATGAATCCTTAACTGAGGAGGTAACTGGATCTTGTAGGCAACTTCTCTAATCTTCCCCAACATAGGAAATGGACCAAAAAATTTAAGAGCCAGTTTAGCATTACTCCTATTAGCAACTAAAACCTATTTGTAAGGATGCAGTTTCACATAAACCAAGTCTCTAACTACTAACTGCTTGTTAGATTTGTGTTTATCTGCTTGTTGCTTCATTCTGTCTTGAGCCATTCTTAGATGAAATTTAAGCAACTTCAATATTTCTTCTCTTTTATTCAAGCTTCAATCCACCAATTCAACTATAAAAGCACTAGGAAGGTAGGGAAGATGAGCAGGTGGAGGTTGACCATAAACAACTTCATAATGTGTGACTTGAATAGAGAACTGTGAAAGGAGGTGTTATACCACATTCTGCTAAAGGTAGCCACTTAGACCATTGTTGAAGGCTATCAAAACGCATGCATCTCAAATATGTTTCTAAACATTTATTAACTATTTTAGTTTGGCCATCGATTTGGGAATAGTAAGTTAAAGATAGGTTGATCTGTATACCTTAAAAAGCCATCATTTCTTACCATAATTGACTTATAAATATTGTGTCCCTATCACTTGTGATAAAAAAAAAGTGTGCAGCCTTACTTAATCTATGAACCACAACAAATATAACCTGTTTGCCAAAAAACATAGGAAGTCCTTCAATGAAATCCATGGTTATGTGTTGCCAAACCATGCCGGGTATTGGAAGAAGTTGTAAGAGATCAGGGGATGCTATGGTTTCATTCTTGTACTACTAACAAGTGCTACATTTTTCCACAAATTATTTTATTACTTTTGACATGCTCTTCTAGTAGACAACTATTTTCATTCTTTTAAAGGTGACATGTTGGCAAAAATGACCAACTGCTGCAGTGCTATGGAGCCAAGTCATGATGTCCCTTTTAAGGCTGCATCCTTCCTAATGACTAGTCCACCTTTTCTTTTTAACTTAGATCTTTGCCATATGTAGTGCTTATGAGAGTTAGGGTCCTTCTCTTGCTCTTGAATGAGGTTTTGCATGGCTGGATCAGTCAACCAAACCTACTTGATTCTGTTTAATAGGTCTGACTTGAATGTATGCATTGTGAGGGCCTGCAGTTCAGCATTATCAACTCTAGATAAGGCATCTATTACCCTATTTTCTTTGTCTTGCTTGTATTTAATGAAAAAATCAAATTCCATTAGCTTCACCAACCATTTTTGTTGGAAAGTAGTGGTCAACCTTTGGTCCAAGATGAATTTCAAGCTGCAATGAGCAATCCTAATTATGAAATGTCTATTCAGAAGGTAATGCCTCTACTTCTGAACTAAAAAAACCACTGCAATTAGCTCTTTTTCATATGTTGACAGGGCTTGTTATTATTAGTTTAGCCTTCTACTAATGTAAGCAACAGGGTGGGTGTCTTGCATTAATACACCAATACCAAGGCTAGAAGCATCTACTTCAATTATGAATGTCTTATCAAAATTGGGCAAGGCTAGGATAGGAGCTTGAACAACATTTCAACCAAGGGTAGCTCCTTACTCTCAGGTGAGGGGAAGGAGCAAATACTGACCATTTTTTTGGAGCTCTTTAAAGTGGAAAAAGCCCCGCAGGGAAAGTGTTGTTAATGAGCTACTAACTCCAATTTCAGTTGTTGAAAGGCAGTTTTGGCTTCATTAGTCCACATAAAATTGTCTTTCTTAAGCATGTCTGTGAGTGGCCTAGCAATACTTGATAATTGTATAAAATAAGTGATTTGAGATGATGACTTGAGCACTTTTAATATTAAAAGTTAGATTATTTTGTTAAATTCCCCTTAAACTTGAAACTTTTACAATTACTTGTATATTTTAGGAAAAGAGTGCAATTGTAACGTTTTGATTCCTTTTTGATCTATTTTGTAGTTGAAATCAAATGTGAAACATTATTTTAAGTTGAAAAAAATTAGAAAAAGTCGGAACAAAAGCATATAAAGCATGAAGTTGCAAAAGAGTTAGCTTTTGGAGGTATCTCGCTATAGTGAGAGTTCCTTAAGTTGCTATAGCGAAAACTATTGTTGCAGCGAAAGACAAACAAATTGACCTAATTTTTATCTTCCTGTCTCGCTACAGCGACACCTCGTATAAAAGGCGACTTTTATGTTTTTGAAGAATGTACTGTTTCATTATATAATTTTAGAGAGAGAGAGAGGCGCAGGGCAGAAGAGAAGAGTAGGAATACTTAAGTTTTGATGTTCTACTCCGTTTATATCTCATTTCTTGTTACTATAGTTGCAATGAGCAGTTAGACTTTGTATGAGATTGAATGTAAATATTTAAACTTGATGTATTCTCAAAAATTTATATAAATATAGTTGTTTCTTCTTCATTTTTATTTATTTGGTGATTTCAATCTGTGTTAATATTTGAATCTGTCTATTTGATAGCTTCTTGAGCTCAAATCTGAGTTATATTTGGAAAAGTATTACTTAGATCCAGATCTGGTTGAGTTACTCAATAACTGGTTACTCTAGGAATAAATTTTAAGTTATTGATTGTTTTTAAATCCTCAGTTTAATGCTGGATAATTTGTTAATTATTTGAAGAATCAATATTTAAGAAATTATCTTAGAAATATATTTTCAAGAAATTGAAATATATGATTTTTGTATTTGCATCAAATTCATTGGAAATGGTTGTTATATTTATCACTAAATTACTAGAATACAGAGAGAGAGAGAGAGATGAAATTCAATCTCAGTTTCTTTTATTTGAATTTTCACTATATTTTACTTTATCATTTTACATTATAATTGTTACTTTAAATTTTATGAAAATCGACAATCAATTCTCTTATATATAAGCTCAATTAATGTTTATCTTAACAATTAATATGTTTTGAATTGCTGCCTAAAAATGATATTTCGGTACTTTATTGGTAGTACACTTGCTGTGTTTGAAGGAAAAGTTCTAACAATACTTCAATAATGTCTCATAAATCTACTATAATAGCTTGTAAGGCCTAAAAAACTTCTCACTTGTTTAATAGTTTGAGGCAATGGCCAATTCTGCACTGTCGCTATTTTACTTGGGTTAGTAGATACGCCTTCTTTAGATATGAAATCGCCCAAGTATTCTACTTAGTGAACACCAAGGTAGCACTTTGACATCCTAGCAAATAATGAATGTGTTCTATTAATAGTCAGCACTTACTTGAGGTGGCTCAGGTGGTTATTCAAATAGTCACTGTATATTAAAATTATAAAAAAAGACCAAAAGGAATTTCCTTAAGTAGTCCTTAATGACTTCATTCATTAACTCTTAAAGGTTGTCGATACATTAGTAAGCTCAAAAGGCATTACTAGGTACTCAAAATGACCCCTATGTATTTTGAATGCAGTCTTATATATGTCAATAGGATGTATCATCACTTGATTGTACTTGGATCTCAAGTCAATTTTGGAAAAAATTGTTGCACCATGCAGCTCATTGAATAAGTCATCCACCAAAGGAATAAGAAACTTGTCCTTAATTGTAGCCTTATTTAAATCCCTATAGTCAACACACAACCTCTATGATCCATCTTTCTTACCTACCAAGACAACTAGACTTGCAAAAAGGCTATTACTTTTCTGAATGATCCCTGACTTTAAGCAATCTTTAACCAAGCCATCAATAATATCCTTTTGATTCTTAGCATATCTATACGACCTCTTGTTAATATGATTGTTTCCTTCCACTAATGGTATCTTGTGATCAAAGCCTTGCCTTATAGGTGGTAATTGAGTTGGTTCTTGAAAAATATCCTGGAAGCCAGATAACAACTGTTGTATAGGAGCGGGAGTGAAGTGTGAATCTGTATGAGTTGTCAGGGAGTATAAAAAGCTGCTACTCTCATCACAAACCTGTAGCATGGATAAGTGTACACCATTAGCTAAGGTTTTTCCCAGTTGTTGTCGTTTAATTGTAGATACTTCAGAGGAAGATGTCCCTCTTAAAACATGCTTTCTTCCCTGTGCCTTGAACTCCATACTCAATTTGTTAAAATTCCATGTGATTTCCCCCGAAGCAACCAACCATTATATGCCTAATACTACGTCACAACGTCCCAGGAGAATCAATATCATGTCAGAGCAAAACACGGTATTCTGAATTATCCATTTAAATTGCTTGACAACAGATGTAATGCTCAATCTGCTACCATCTACTAGAATTACATGTAAGGACTTAAAATCTTCAATTTGACACCCTAACCTCTTAGCTACCTCCACATCAAGAAAATTGTGTGTGCTGCCACTGTCAATGAGAATGTGGATAGGTTTCTTTTTGTAGTAGCCTGTCACTCTCATAGTTCTAAAACTTGGAACATCAATTAAGGTATTTACAGATACTTAAGGCTTAACTGACTCAATTCCCTTCTTCTTCTAACTTAGTAGGACTTTATATTTTTATCACATGTATTTTTAGTATTTTTATGGATGAGGCTATGTTCTAGGATAAAAGGTCAGTCACAAAAATAGCAGAGACCTTTAGCCTTTCTTTCACTCATATAAGCCAGAGTTAAATTTTACAAAAAAATTATTATTAAATTTTTTATTTTCTCCCTAACTTAGTATAAAAATATAATTTAAATGATACTACAATTTTGACTCTAAAAATTAATTAAACAAAAATTGATTTTTTGTATTAATTTATTATGAAATATATAGTTATTTAAAGTTGATAAATTGGTTTTATTTTTTCAAACTTTAGAAGGTGGAGTATAAAACTTGTATCTCAATAGAAGTAATGATTATGAAAAAAAAATTACAAGCTAATAAGTTAATTAGCTTATTTATCAAATACTTCAAAGAAAAAATGAGATATAAAAACAAATAAATATTATGTTTAAACATTTTTTTTGTTTTTAATAAATTTAAAGTCAGAATAAAGATGAAAAAGATTCACCGAATCCTTGCATCACACATGTGTAGATTCTAAACTTAAATATTAGTTTTTGTAAGATAATTTTTTATTTTAATAAAAATAAAAAGAAAGTTGGTTTCAAAAATTAATATGTCATCTATAAGACGATCCCTAGTCAAATAAGATAACTAGAGTAATTTATCAAAAATATTCAAGTTCTCGTATAATTAAATTTCTTAGACATGTGAATGAGAATTCAATTTCTATTTGTTAATGCATTATATTTAAATCGAGAATATTTTTATCTAAAATAAATTACTTTCCAACACTAAGGCCTCATAAAAAAAAGAATGAACGAAAGAAAAAAGTAATAACTCTATCTGTGAGTTACGTTTGGAAGAAAGAAAATTACTCTATTCAATTGTCAATTTTATTGCCAAGTGTTTAAATTTACTTACAAAACATTTCAATTAGACAGAACTTTTAGGTAAGTTCTATCTAATTAGACAGAACTTACAAAATATATATATATATAGGATCTTCTTACATAAACTTATACTTATGTAAGTTTAAAAATTCTTTTACTCGATTTCAGCCTTTTATTTAATTTATATCTAACATATTATAATTTATTATTTCACTAACCGTTAAATATAAGTTAAATAAAAAGTTATGATTGAGTGTAAGAATTTTTAGACTTATATTAGTATAACAAAATTCTTTTATATATATATATATATATATATATATATAATAGAAGAGATCTTATTATAAAAAAAATTAATAAAAAATATAAAATTGTATAATATGATTTGAGCTCCAATAATAGATAAATTTTAATGATTTTTATTTTTATCACAGATAAAACTTTTTATCTTATTCATCAAGTGTATAGGATAAGAAAATAAGAAAATATTTTTATTAAGAATAATTATTATATTTTAATAAAATTATTTAATGTTTATTTTTTAAGTAGTTAAAAGTATTTAAAAGTATATTTATCTTTATTTAACATATTCACCTAGTACAGAGGATAAAAAAAAAATGTATTTCAAAAACTAGATCAATTATCGCAAACATTTTTGTCCATTCACATACGAGTAATCAAAATTATTTTTTATAATTTTACTTGATTAATTTTTACAATCTAATACTCATACCAAATTTTCATTTAGAACAATGTAAACATGATTTTGATTCATAGTTCATCTAACATATTTAATATCTTATGAATAATTACTTTTAAATATTGGTAGTTGAGTAAATATATTATTTATTAATATCTAACTTCATTAACTTTTAATATTTTCAGTTGTTTATTAAAAAATATATCCATTATCATAATAGTCTTAATAATCAAGATTTAAACGGTAGAGATGTTTTTCTTTTTATTAAATATTAAATTCAAATTGTTATTAGCATAACTTGAAACAAAATAAATAATCTTAACTACTCGTACACAAAACTGCTAGTTAAAAAAATGATTTTCAATTATCACGAAAGTTAAAGACTATCAAAATAGGACTTAGTTATCTTGCTTAGATACTAACTCACTTTTGCAACGTAATGATTTATTTTATAAAATGATAACGTTGTTTGACTGAATTGTAAAATGCATGTTTTGCCTAAAAAGACTACAAATTTGATTCCCGTTCATTTACAATCTGGTTTAGTCTGTTAACTCGAATTGTTTTGTTTTTTAAAATTGGTTTCGTTATCTCCTAAACACTTCCATTCAAAGAGCAAAGCATCCATACCTAAACTTTTAATGCATTTACTTTAGATAATTTTTTTAAAAATGCATTTATAAGAAAAGAAAATAATTTTTTTATACATTAAATAAAATAAAGTTTTGTATTTTAACTCATAAACAACTTAAAGTAAATTGAGCATTATTGGAGCCTACTAGCACTCCCTTGGTTTTTTATAAAAGAAAATTTTATAAGAAAAATTCTTAGACAAAAAAAAAATCTTTCAAAATTGTAATTGAAATGTCTCACTTGACGTGCTTAAATGATTTGTCTTTAATATTGAGCTTAATCTTTTAGTATTTTATTATACATAATTATAATACTCTTAATATTTAGCATCTTGATTACAGATATATTAAACTTTTTCATGTATGAATATTTGAGAAAAAAAATTGAAGAGAAAGTTATCATTTTACCTTTTACACAGATCAATTATTTTATAGATCATAGAGATGGTCCATTACTAGTTAGGCTACAGCCCAATTAGCCTGCAGTTAGACAGGTAGTATAGATTAAAACTTCATAATTCCATCCATTCTCAATTAGCCCAATTTGAAATTAATTATTTGTGAAATGAAAAAAAAAATTATATCATTATTTTAATTTAAGGGATAATTATATCATCATTCCTTAATAATAATTATAATTGGATCTTGTTTAATTTAAAAATTACACTTACATTTTATATTTCAAATGTTAATCTTACGCATTATCAATTTATAATTTATAGTACATAAATATTTTTTACTTTTATGTGCAGATCATACACCTGTTTGATACTCCAAAATAAAAAAGAAAAAGAAACAAGCTAACGTGCACGGAAGATAGATATAATATCTTAAACAGGTTGAAGTGTAATTACTGATGATTTTATAAGAAGTCCAAGTAATTATCCCTTAATTTAATCATCATTTGCTTTAATACATATATACTATTTTTGTAATATATTACTTATGTTAGAGAGAGAAAAATATATTTAATATAATGAATTTTTGTTTAATATATATATGAAATAGATTTTAATATGAGAGCAAGAAAGATAAATCTTAACTATTAGATTTAATTATAAATGTTTAAAATTTTGTCAAGTGTAAAACAAAGTTACAAAATTTAAAATCCACAGTAAGCGCAGATTGAAAATCGATTTGTTACTGATATTGGAGAATCGACAGTGGTGGAAAACTCATATAGTCGGATTACGGGTTTGTTTAGAATAGTGTAGGAATATTTTATAAAAAGATTATATCATGACTTATATAAGTAGTTTTTAATTTATTTTAATAAAAATTTTAGTATATCTTATAAAATAAGTTAAATTTTTTTAACTTATTTTAACAATTTTTATTTTTAAACTTAAGATATAAATTATTATTTAAAAAAATTATTAAATAAAGGCTTAAATAAGTACATATGCAAACACCCCATATAAATATAAGGTTATGTAATGAGTAAATATACACTTTAATTTAAAAAATATACGGTGCTGTTTAAATTAATTTTTAAAATTTTAAATTTTAAATGTTAATTTTTAATATTAAGAATTGACAATCATTTTAGTTGTTATTGAAAAATATTAAAATATGATAATATAATAATAATTTATTTAGTTAAGTAATAACTTTCCTTCATTTAAAATTTTAATTTTAGAAAACTAAAGTCATATCACACGTTTAAAGCTAAAGTAAAAGTTTATTTATTAAATAGTTGCATGGTCTAAATTTATCGACCTCACCTCTTATATTGAAATTATTTTATTATAAATAAATAAATATATATATATATATATTCAAAAAATAATCATAAATAAAAGAAAATAATTAATATTTACGAGATTTAAGAAAAATGTTACATTGTTGAAGATTAAATAATTAAATATTTGGTCATTTTTATTAAAAATAAATAAAAATAATTTTTTGTCCTAATAATGAAGACTCCCCTTTTTACATACATTAATTATCAAATTTCTTTTACACTACTAGTTGTTATAATATTTATGTAAATGAAACATCTATTTATTATTTATAAAAGTAAATATATTCATTTTTTTTTCATTTAGACCATAACTATCTTTTACTTGATACAATTATGATCAAGATAGATAACATTACTGTGGGCATCAAACTTGATAATACAAATTAAGTTGGAATAACATAAATTGATGTATGTGCTCCGTGGTAAATTTGAATATTTAATACTAATGAATATTTAATTAACTATAATAAGTTTTTATTGATTTTAATAAATTATTTATTTATTTCTTATAAAAGAATACTATAGAGTACTCAAAAATAAATTTTTTATCATTATAATATTCTTAATATATTAAAAATTAAATGATTTAGTCAATGAATATAGTAATTATTAATCATTAATTAAAATACTTATATTAACTATTTTTTTCTCATAACAGGATGAAAGGTAAGTCAAACTTAATAATGTATTAAGTATTTCCTATCAAATAAAAATGTTGAAATCATATATAAAAAATCAAAATATTTTTTGAAATGCATCAGATAATATATATTGTATATATAAATACAATTTGACTTGAAAAATAATTAATGATAACCCGTTATTATCAGTTAAATTTAATAAAAAAATCCAAATAAAAAGTATTTACTCAGACTTTGAATTGTTAAATACTACGCATGAAATATGAAACTTATTATATATAATTAGAGTACATTTTATATCCATGGTCACTGTAACAAATATTTTACACTAATATTCATTATTAATTTGATATATTATTACTTATGATTTATTTTAGTAAATAGTGTTATATTAAAATTATTTTTTAAAATAATTTATTATACATACATATATAATTATTTTAAAAACTTATAAATTTTAAAATTTTTAATTATTATAATAGTTTGACGTCAATGTTAATATTTTGTCTTACTAAATATAAAACCATGAAACGAGATGGCTTTATGTGATAATTTTAATCGTTTAAGACTGATCTTTTAGTCATTGTGAGTTTTAAATATATAATAATATTTTTATTATTATTAAAAAATTATTAATAAAATATAATAAATAATAAATGAAAGAAAGTAATAAATAGTATCTAAAACATTATTAAAATTTTTTTTACATTGTTTAATAATTAACTGATTTAATAAATAGTGTGGTGAAACTTTAAAAAATAATATATTTTTTAATATTGGTTATCAAAATAACTGATATAAAAAGTAAAAAAATAGAACAAATTAAAAAATAAAAAAACATTGAATTTTTTAAAAAGAAATTGTCCAAATCCGTTTAAGTTAGATCAATCTCAAAAAATTATATATGCTAAAAGTTATATCTTTTTAAAATTTTGTAATTTTTTACTTTTATTATAAATTTTTCACATTACAATAAAAGTAAAAAATTGCAAAACTTTTTACGTCAATTACTAAATAAATAATATAAAAAGAAATTCTACACTATTTTTTAAAATTTTATATTCGTTTTTTTTAAACTGATATAATAAGTATTTTTTATATATGTTGTTTTGAATAAATTTTACTTTTTACAATGATTATTTTTGAAACTAATGTAAAATCAATTTAAATTAGATCATTTTAGAAGTGTGTGTTAGTGAAATATCATAAACTGAAGACGATTGATACAAATTTATTAATTGTATTTCAAGATTCTATTATGATTTTTTGCTATGCCATTGATAAATACAAATTTTTATTTACATTCTCAAATTTCTATTAGTATTATTGGCTACACTATTGATGAATTTAAACTCTTAGTAAGTATATAAATGATTTTATCTTATTTCATTCTAGGTTTTCTTCTCAATTAACCCATTGGTAACATGACATTGACAAACACTACATATTTTTTATTTATAGTCTCAACAAATATTAAATTTAGAGTAAATATTGACAAACATTAACGACAAACATTGAACATTGCATATTTTTATAAACTCAACAAAAATTAAATCCTAAGTAAAATTTGACAAATATTAATGCTATTGACATTAATGGACATTGACATCATTGGAAATTTTTTTGCTAAGTTTTTTGAGGAACAATGATGCCATTGACAAATATTAACCAGAAGAATAATTTCTACATCTATTGGTTAAAAAACTGATATAGAATATGTATTTTTTCTATTTTAGTTGGTTAATGTAACACCTTAATTATTTTTAAATAATTATTTTCGCATAATTCATCTTTTTGCAAATTAAAAAGGGATAATAATTAAAATTTCCAGTCAAATAGCTTCAGATGCCATGTTCTAATAAGTATTTTAAAATATGGGATGTGTTACAAATTAGAATAAAAATAAATGCTGCAAGGCCTATTTAGTACATCACAATTTCCAAATAACTTCTTAAGTTCTATAGCAGTTTCATTCATCGCATTCACTGAGCTTGATGCTGATTATCTTGGTCACCTGAAAAATAAATATAAATGGTGAGTCCTCTACACTATCACATACATAAACATAGAGACTCACCTTACATATTCCAAACGTTTCCTTACATAGTTAGAATCATATATTGCATAAACATAAATTAATTCTTTCTAACATAGCACATGTCACATTCACAATACTATGGCAAGTCAACCACACACAT
Organism: Abrus precatorius; assembly: GCF_003935025.1. Taxonomy (NCBI): domain Eukaryota; kingdom Viridiplantae; phylum Streptophyta; class Magnoliopsida; order Fabales; family Fabaceae; genus Abrus; species Abrus precatorius. The sequence continues at coordinate 21,023,024 of NW_020874439.1, read as the reverse complement.
TATCATAAACGTATTTTAAAATTAAGAGAAAACAAAATTTTCATTGATGAGAAAATATAAATCCATATCTAAACTAGATCCTGAGATCTGAGTTTATATTAGAAAGAAAAAAATAAGAGCGCGGGAAGAACGGTTGCAGAAAATACAACCATCAAAACAAACACTAACTAAAGATCCTATATGATAGGAGTCGTAAGATGAATAGAAATATTGCTGCAAGTAGTTTGGGCTTAATGATAGTCAGGCCTAGAAGTAGATACTTCATTATCCCCGTGCAAGTTAGAGGGTGTGAAGATGTCAAGAACACCTAACTTGGATAAAAAGGAATGAAATATAGTTGCAAAGAGAGGCTTGGTAAAGAAATCTGCAATCTGATTATAAGTAGAAACAGAAAGTAAACGGAACAAACGAGCAAGAAGCTTCTCATGAATCAAATGGCAATCAATCTCGAGATGCTTGGTGTGCTCATGAAAAACAGGATTATGAGCGATGTAAATGACACTCTGGTTATCGTAAAACAAAACAAGAGGCTTGTGATATTGAATATGGAGATCTCAAAGAAGATAGTCAAGCTATTGAAGCTCACAAACAGTAGAGCCAAGAGCATGATATTCAGCCTCTGTAGAAGAACGAGCAACTATTATTTACTTCTTGGAACACCAACTTACAAGGAAATTACCAAAAAATAAATAATAGCCATTGATAGATCATCGAGTATCAAGACAATGACCCCAATTTGCATCTGAAAAACCAACCAACTGAGTAAAGGATTTTCTGGGAAAGAAAAGACCCAAGCCTAGTGCCTGTTTAAGATAACAAGCAATACGAAGGGCAGCTCGATGGTGTATCACAGTAGGGGCTGCCATAAATTGGCTAACTTGCTGAGTGGCAAAAGTAATATCAGGCGTGTGAAATTGGGTACAAAAGGTGACCAACTAGTCTTCTATAGGAAGAAACATCAGGAAATAACTTTGCCTTATCCTAATAGAGCTTAATAGCTGGATCTAGAGTAGTAGTAGTAGGTTTGCAATCAGTTAAAGCAATATCTTTAAGTACATCAAGACAGTACTTTCTTTGAGACACTAAAATACTAGAAGTAGTGTGTGAAACTTCCAAACCAAGAAAATACTTCAAAATTCCTAAGTCCTTGATGCCAAAAGTAGTATGTAAATAAGACTTAATAGAACACAAGTTAGTGATAGAAGTACCAAACAAAAGGATGTCATCAACATACATAAGGATACCCAAGAAAGAAGAAGAATTATATTTGAAAAAAAGGGAATAATTAGATGAAGCTCGAATAAAACCGTGATAACGTAAGATCTGAGACAACTTTTGATACCACTGCTGGCTAGCCTTTTTGAGACCATACAGAGATTTCTCCAATTTGCAAACCTGATTAAGAGAAGTACTGTGTAATTCAAGAGGCAAAGTCATATAAATTCCTTTTTGAAGGTCAGCGTGAAGGAAGGCATTATTGACATCTAGTTGGTGTAAGAACCAATTCTGAGAAACAGCCAATGCCAAAACAACTCTGATAATAGTAACTTTAGCAACAGGAGAGAAAGTATCGAGGAAATCTAAGCTTTCAATCTGATTGTAGCCTTTAGCTACTAAATGTGCCTTGTACCTTTCTATAGTACCATATGATTTTCTCTTGATTTTGTAAACCCATTTGCAGCCAATGGGTTTGACATCAGTAGGAAGAATAACAAGAAACCAAGTTTCATTCCCTTCTAAAGCTGTCAATTCAAGTGACATAGCCTATTTCCAACAATCAAAATTGCTGACCTCTGTATAAGTTCTAAGTTCCTGCTCTAGACCAATAGAGATACTAAAAGTAGCATGTGAGGAAGAAAGAGAAGAATAAGAAAGAAAAGAGCTAAGAGGATAGGGAGTACCTGAAGAAGTTTCTAAAAAAAATTGTGCCTGAGAGCTTGTGGTGATTATATTACAAACATACTGATCAAGGTAGGGGGTTGAGAGGAAACACGAGTGAATTTTCAAAGAGTGACATCTAGAACTACAGGAAGGGATGTGGAATCAGTAGGAGTGGGAGGTGAAACTTCATGTGAAAGTTTAGACACAATAACTGGAACAGGTGAATCTTAAACATCAGAAGGGATAACAAAAGAGGCGAGAAGGAGAGTTGAATCTGGTAAAATAAAAAGATCATTAGTTGGTATGGGTTGAGTGGGTGAGAGAGAAGAAGAAAGATCTATAAGATCAGTAAAGGTAAGTAAAGAAGTGTCAGACAAATGAGAAACATCTAAAGTAGGAATGGTAATACAAATTTGATGCAAATTAATATGAAGGTAATGATAAGAAAAACATATTTTTAAAAAAGAACATTCCTACTAACCTGAAGAGCTTTGCTTTGAAGATCATAAAGCAAATACCCCTTGGTTCCTTGCTTAAATCCCACATAAATACATTTGTGGCTTCTTGAATCAAACTTAGACCTGTGCGCCTTCAAAGAAGAAGCAAAACATAAGGAACCGAAAATCTTGAGATTTGAAAGATAAGATTGTTCAGAATGCAGCATCTTATAAGGAGATTTATTTGATAAAACCAAACTTGGTATTCTATTTAAAAGAAAAATAGCATGAGCTGCTGCTAAACTCCAAAAACATTTAGGTAGTTTAGCCTGAAAAAGAAGACCTCTTGCAACATTTAAAATGATTTGATGTCTTCTCTCAACCCTCCTATCCTGTTGTGGTGTTTCCACACAAGAGATTTGATGTAAAATACCAAATTTGTGACAAAGAGATGCTAGTTTAAATTCTATTCCATTATCAGTCCTTACAATCTTAACACATTTACCAAATTGAGTTTGAACCATGTGAATGAATGTTTCAAGATGATATATAGTTTCTAATTTATACCTTAAAAACACAATCCAAATGTGTCTTAAAAAATCATCCACAATAGTTAAAAAATAGTTTTTTTTTTTTTTTTGCAAAGTTGGTACACTGTAAGGACCCCAAACATCCAAATGTATTAACTCGAAAGGTCAGATGCATTATGAGGATTGAGAGAAAAAAGAAGTCTCTTCTGTTTGAAAAAATGACAGATATTACAAATATGAAATTGATTTTTATTACTAATATATGGATACATGGAAGACAAAAGTTTCATCCTAGAGGAGAACACGTGTCCAAGTCTAAAATGCCACAAGACAGAAGGAGGAAAATAAATTGATAAAGTACATTTTGTACTAGAACAATTAGAAATAGTATTAGTGATGGAAGGTTGAGAATGTATGAATGATGGACTACTATGAAGAGTATATAATCCACGCATAAGATCAACATAACCAATCTTTTTCAAGCTCCTCAGATCCTGCATAATACAAATATCTAGAAGTAAGATAATGGCACAGTAATGATGTTTTGCTAATTTAGGAGCAGAAATAAGGTTGACAGAAAATTCAAGTAAGAATAAAACATCTAAAAGTGTGAGATCTGAAGTAACAGGAACATTTTCTGAATGAGTAGTAATAACAAAACTACCATTAGGAAATTTGACAAAAATAGGAAAAGATAAGAATGAAAAACAGACAATAAAGATTTGTCAAATAGATATGATCTGTTGTACTAGAATCTATGATCCAAGTGCTGGTGTTGTTGCTCTGGAAAGTACAAACAAATGTATTACCTGAATTATGAATGAGACTAATATCTTTAGTGGTTAGAGTAACAACTTGTGATTGAAAAACATTACCAGTCAAATTTGTTTGTTGTAACAGAGAAATAACAACTTTGTATTCTTCAGCTGACAAAGAGAATGAAGCTTCTGAATCTGCCTTAACAGAAGTCTGATAATCATCATTAATAACAGAAGATTCTCCAACAATATTGTTTGAAGAACGAAAATGTTTTCTCAGAAGATCAGAAGATGGACCATGTAATTTGTAGCAAAAATCCTTGGTATGACCAGGACGCTTGCAATGATCACAATAATGATAATTTTTTCCTTTGGAATTACCATAGTTTTTGTTCCTAGAATCTGAAGCATTCACAAAAGCCTGAGAATCATCCATAATATTCGGAGAAATTCACCTTTCTTGTTGTGAAACTAGAGAAAAAAAACACGATCCAAAGTAGGAAATGGTTCCATCATAAGTATTTGAGTTTTGACAACATTGAATTCATCATTTAAACCAATAAGAAATTTTATTACATAATCTTCACTACGATAAAGTTTTCCACAAGTATGTGCTACACAAACACAACATACCGAACAACAACAATTAGAAAAATGACGAAAGCTATCAACCTCTTCCCAAAGAGTACTCAACTAAGTGAAATAATCAGTAACAGTATAAGGATCTTATTTGAAATTCAAAATTTCTTGTTGTAATTAGAAGATTCGAACACGATCAGCTTGTGAAAACCTATCTTTCAAGATTTTCTAAGCCCGAAAAGCTAAATCCACATAATCGATGCTTCGAGCAATCGGTGGTTCAACAGAATTTAAGATCCATGAAAGAACAAGGTTATTACATCGTTCCCATGCCTCAAGAGACGGATCAAAATCATCAGTAGGCTTAGGAAGATTTCCATTAACAAACCTGAATTTATTCTTTGAGATGAGAGCATACATCATCAAACGCGCTTAAGCATGATAATTTTTGCTCGAAAGAAGAGGAGAAACCAAAGCTTGACATGGATTCTCGCTAGGATGCACATAGTAAACACTCAATTGATCTGTAACATGATTAATCAGAGGAGGAAGTTAAGGGCCTGGTCGTAGAGGCATGATGAAAAACGAAGAACAACAGAAGTAGATGCTTAAGGATCTAACCAAAAAACAACTGATACCATAAAAGTATTTGAAAATTAAATGAAAACAAAATTTCTATTGATGAGAAAATATAAATTCATATCTAAACTAGATTCAGAGATCTGAATTTATATTAGAAAGAAAAAATTAAAGCGTGAGAAGAACGATTGTAGAAAATACAACCAAAACAAACACTAACTAAAGATCCTATATGGTAAGAGCAGTAGGATGAATAGAAATATTACTACAATTTGGGCTTCATTATAGTCAAGCCCAAAAGTAGCAATATTGCTGCCAGTAGTTTGAGCTTCATGATGGTTAGGCCCAAAAGTAGATACTTCATTACGTCATTTACACTAATTCATACACAGGTGCGCTCACTACACCTTCAATTAATCCACACAGACACGTGCGCTCACTGCATGTTAGCCACACTCACTGTGGCACTGTGATCACAGTTTTCTGACGCCATCAACCTCAGTGACTTACTCAATTTCACACCATGAATGGGAGTCGGTTAGCCCTTACCTCATGGATACAACGTGTGCGGTCATGGGCCCCTTAGCAAAGGTATTGGTCAGAGGCCGAGTCAGGAGAAGGGTGTGTAGCCTATAGTGCACCCACGCTCACTGTTGGTGTCACCATCATCCTCTTTTCCCCAAGATATTCCTATTGTCTCCATCTTCCACATTCTCAGTGTATCACTGTAACCATTCATCATTTTCAACCATTCTAAACACACCACAATCACAATCAATATGCCATTTACAGACATTCTCAATCATGACACTTATACAACCACTTCATCACACAAATTACTCAATATCAATCATACTAAGTTTCACACAAAATTTCCATCACAACCCTATTACAATCAAGTCATTTTCATCCAAATACACATCTTCATACGTTTTATCTCAATCACATTCAATATATAACAATATAAATGAATTCAAACACAGAGATAGGGTAGAGTTCTCCTTTTACTGTGGAATGAAGACCCACAACATAATCGACAATAGAAGAGTTCCTCACACGAATTTTCACCCTGTAATGCCTAAAACACGATCAGAATCTTCAATATAAGGTGCAAACAGTATTGGAAGCAATTTAATCGGTGAAATAGGGTGAGGTATTGAGAGAATCGAAGGAGAGGTTGAAGAGGAGATGGGAAATGTGTTTTTCCAACCCTAAACTCCTCATAAACCCCAAGAGTCGTGACATTCTCGCTGCAACGAGGTATCTCTCGTTACAGCGAAAATATTAGACAAAACTACATTTTGTTTTCTGTTTAATCTCGCTATAGTAAGACTAAACCCATAAAACTATCCCTCTTTATTGCTTTCTCGTTACAGCGAGAATCCCTTTGCAGCACCACATCAGCCTATACTCTCAAACATTTTCAATCCAATCACAAGTCAACATTCACAGTTCAACCACAACATAGGTATATATATAATTTTTTTTATTTTTTTTTATCACTAATATAACTTTAGATGTACATTCAAATAACAATACATACACTTATATTAATAATTAAATCAGAATTACAAAACTCAAGGCGTTAGAGTTAACTTACACTTATATCTATATTGATTCACCAGCTAATGTCAAAAGTTATTTTTAATTGATGTAAATGGCTGATAAGTCTGTAATTAGGCTCTCTTTTACAGCCCATATATTCATATTTGACCTTTATCTTATTTGGGTTTTACACTAATTTGTATATTAATTGTACAGTTTGGTATAAAGAGGCCGCAAGTGAATTTTGAGTGCATTTTGGGCTCAAATTGATAGAAGATTAGAGCTTCGTAGTATACAGCACGCCTAGACCCTTTCAACAAGCACGGGGGTGCTTCGAGCCCATGCACGATCATGCTTAAGGCCTTGCACGACCGTGCTCATCTGCGGGAAGCCCAATTAATTAGAGTTTTTAGGGTTTTCAAACCATATTAAAAGGAAGACCGAAGGCATCGTAAGAGGCATCTTGGATATACCGTTTTACACCATTTTATATTGGCTTTTGCTCTGGGATACATTTCATCTCGTCTCTCTTGCACGGGATCTTTGGCACACTCTTGGCGGGACTTGGAGCTTCAAGCGACTGTACTTGAAGATTGGGAACTCATCACACTCTAGTTTTTCTATTTCTTTTCTTTATGGCTTTATTCATGAATGTTTTAGTTCTTTTCTTTAGCATGAGTAACTAAGTCCATAGCTAGGGCTATGAGAACTATTGTTTATGAATTTATGGGATTTTGATGTTTGAATCTTAATTTGATTTCTGTTATGTGATTAGATTTTATCATATTGCGCTTCTTTCTTAATCCTAATTAATTATATCGTCAAGCGACTGTACCTCGGTTAATTAATAGATCTATAGGGTAAAACGAGACAAAGGATTAGGTGGACCAAACCAATCTTTCTTTTCTAATCGTTATTAAATTAACATGTTCATAGGTTCCTTAAGCTTTCTTAAATTGATGTCTTACATGATCATTGGGGATGTTAATTTAGAGAAAAGAATATTAATATTGCATGACCATTGGGTATTAATAGTATTTGTATGAATGATTGGTAATCACAAGGAAATCGGATTTAGAGTTAAACAGAAAAATAACATAACAGATTGAATGAGAAAACCCATATGCCTTAGGTTCCTCTCCGATAAGTTTAACCAAGACGTGCAGTGTATTCCTTACTTTTAGTTTTATAATTGATTTTATAAATTCTTATTTTTAATCAATCTCGTATCCTTGAAGCTTAAACAATTGAATTAGAAAATTTTTAGTAATTGAAAATCAATTATTGTGGAACGATATTTCGGGAACTTAATTTAAGAACCCTTTATTACTTTTCGATGGGTATACTTGCCCTCTATACAATGGCCTTTTTCTTTTCCATTAATAAAATAGTGAAAAAGAATTATGCATTATATTAAATATCAATTCAAAATGTTTCTCAAGTCTTTAAAACTACAAATATAATAATCATTTTGGCTATGTTTAGTAAAATGAATTTAAAGTTGTGAGTTTCTTCTTCTAGCTATAAAACTAGCAAAAAGCTTATAACTGTATAAATAATTTATAGAATTAAAATTATTTTACAAAACTAGTTGTGCAACTAGTTGATTTGTATTAAGTGATTTAAAAGGATATGTAATTTTATATTAACATAATACTAAATACTAAAATTAATTATTACTTATTTTATTTATTTACAATCAATTAATTAAATAATTAAATAAAAAATAAAATTGCTCTTCATATATATTTGAGCATAAAATATTTCTAAGTCATATATTTTATAATACGGATAAAAATGATAAGAGAACAAATAAAAAATTAAAAAAAATAAAAATGTTATGAATATAAAAAGAATAAAATTAAAGTATTTTTAATTGTATAACAGATAAGTTATTTTTTTTATTAAAAATAAAAATATCGGTAACTAACTTTTGAAAGCTAAACACAACTTTAAATAATTTTTAAAAGTTATAACCTTTCATTTTGTATTTATCAAATAACTCTACAAACTTATTAATTTAATGAATAAGTTACAAATTCTTAAACGACTTACAAGCTACCTTCACTAACATAACCTTTATATGAGAGGTACTACTTAATATTTTTTTTGTTTAACAAGCAAATGTTTTATAAAAAAAATTTAAATAACAATTATTGCTTTTATGAAAAATGCTCGTTATACAATTTTTTTTATCATAAGCTTATGAACACATGATAATTAATTTTTTAAAAAAAATTATTAAAAATTATTTATTACATAAAAATATAAAAATGATTAATAATTTGTTAATTATTTTTGTATAATTTAATTTATTCATTTATTATACAAAATTGAAAAACCTTGTCGTATAACTTCAGAAATAAAATTAAAAAGGATGTTTTAATTTAGTATAGAAGTTCTTAAAATAAACATTTGGTAAATTTAATGTAACTTCGTAACATATATTTTTAATTTGATTTTTTAACACACTTTTTATTATTTATTAAAAATTATATGGATTTTATTTTTGAATTAAATATTTTTATATTTTTGTAATTTTTAATAATTAAAAAAAGACGTTAGGGAGAGTCTATTGCTAGTCATCCCCCCTCAAAGTCAATAGCTAGCTCAGAAAACGCTACGGCCACGTAAAGTATGGTCAACTGAGGGATGAGGTAACTTTGTATGAGGGAAGGAAATAACAAATCGTGGCAGAGCGTGGAATATGGAAAACGTACAGGTCACCATCCCGTATCTTACTCTTCAAACTCCATCTCAACTTTTCATTTTTTCCTATGAAAAATATTTCCATAATTATATTTTTATCTTTTTGACATGATATTTTTTTTCATTTTTTAGTTGATTAAATTCTTTTATTTTTAAAATTATGTTTTTAATTTCTTTATTAATATTTTCAAACTTAAATCTTAATATATATTGAATCAATTAAATTATTTTAAACTTTCGTATCCTTAAATCATATCAATTAAACATCAATTTTCCATAAAAATATACAAAAAATCATCTTTGAATATTAATCTTACATCTTAAATTATTTTAAATCTTGTCAAAATTTTATTGATTTTTGTTGTTTTAAACATTTCATATTTTTATATATAATAAATTTATCATAAACTCGTTAAATATTTGGACAAATAATAATAATGTGTGGTTTTTAAGTAAAATAAAATTAATTTGAAAAATTTTAAAAATAGAAAAATTTAGTAGTTAAAAAAATTATAAAGACTAAAATCACACATAAATTGAAATAAATAAATAAAATGCAATTAAACCTAAATATTTTTAAAATACAAGCATAAGAACTCACAATGTTTGTGTGTACGACTTTGTTTAAATTATGTAGATACACCATACCTTTGGCAAACTTTTGCTTGTCTTAGAGGAATTGTGTTAGTGGCACTTTTTTAACTGGAAAAAAATGGTTTTCTGATATCATAAAACACTAAAGCACTCCCTATTGTATAGTTACACAGAAAGAAAGTATTTTCTCATGAATCTGACAAAGCCAAAATGAACAAAAAAAAGCTTTGAAACAAAAGAAAAAAAACAAGATGCTGCGCAAAAATTAATCTTTTAATTTATTCAGAATATTTCATATCATAAAAATGTACAAAAGAATAAAAAGAAAAAGAAAAGTGTAAGTTATATATGATAAACACATTAAACTGTGATCATGTTTGTATAAATACTTACATTTTCTTTGTTAATAAAAAATATAAAAAGAAAATTCCAAAGCACTTACTGAATGCAGTAGTGCTCAAAGTGCTTTGTTAAAAAATTTTGTAAATCAGCAGTGATCAGTGGCCACATCAGTGGTTGAACCAATTCCAACCTGCAACCATGGCGAAGAACTACCAGCAATGTTCATGTCCTTAAGCTCACTAAGTTTCGCCAACTTGATCTTACTATCAGCTTCATTATCCACGTTTTGCATTGAGTTATTATTATTATTCTTGTCTTCATCGTTGTCATTATCAACATTGTTATTATGGTTGTGAAGACTCTGACACTGACTATTGTTATCATCTTTAAGATCCTTTGTTGCAAGCCATGGTTGCAAGTAAATTTCCGTAGACACGTTCCTTCTTGAAAGGTCATTAGTGGGTGCAGGAAGGTTAAGGTCTAACTTGAGATCAAGTGGCTCAGAAGAGGTATCAAACTTTGGTATTTGATCCATGTGATCTTGGAATTGTTGAAATCTTGTTAATGTGGATGTGTCAGGAGCATTTGAAGTGATCCAATGGCACCTTTTGTGACCCCCCAATGCTTGTCCTGAAGAGAAGCTCCTATGACAAATGGAGCATTCATGAACTTTGGATTTTCTCTTAGAGGAAGAGGCTAATGTGGGGTTAGAGCCGTGGTCAAATTGGAGGGCGGAGTTTGATTTTGTAGGGAAGAATTCTTCATGTGCAATGACATCATCCTCGGTGAGATTGTCATCAAGGTTGTCTAGTCTTGCAGCAAAACAACCTTTAACCTTTTTGTGACTTGCTCTATGGCCACCCAATGCTTGGTGGGAATTGAAAACTTTCTTGCATGCTTTGCATTCAAACAAGCCCTTGGCAACCCCTTTGGCCTTGTTATCAATGAGGTTGTTGTTGTTATTGTTGTTATTAACTTTGCATGACAATGGTGAAATGAAATTCATGGGATTTCTTCTTTCTTCCTCTTTGCTAGCTGAGGCAGAAGATTCTTCAGGTTCAGCCACAAGAGGATCTACAATGGCATTCGATAACATCATTAAACAATTTGCAAGGTCTTCTTCTTCGCTTGATGGGCAATTGTAATTGAAGCTACCAACCTTTGTTCTCAAAGACCTTTTCCTTTTGGACCAACCACATCCTCTACGAGCACCAACGCCACCATCATCAGCATCAGAGCCTGGAGAGGAGACAAGGGACTCAGCATCTTCTGAGGTGCACTTTCCATGTTCAAGAAAAGATTTCCATGATAAGAACTCTTTGCCACAATTCTCACATACCCTACAGCTCTTTAGCCTATTAGGATTTGTTCTTAGAGCATACATGCGTTTGTTGCTCGGTGGCACATTTCCACCAAGCCTATCTTCCCAATCACTTGCTTGATCATCGTCATCCATGTGACCACTTTCATCTCCTATGCCATGTGCCCTCATGTGTCCTCCTAAAGCTCTTCCACAACCAAAACCTTTCTTGCAAATTTTACAAAAATGCTTGAAGTTTGATTGTTGATCCACAATCAAAGCCATATAATTATGAGAGTTAATAGGTTGAATGGTAAAAAAAAAAAAAGAAGAAGAAAGAAGGGGGAGGGAGAGGGTGAAGGAAGGAATGAAAGAAAGAGACAGATAGATGAGATTAGGAAGTGAGTTAAGAATAAAAAAAGGGTGAGTTTGTTCTTGTAGTGATAGTTGTTATAGGGTTGTATGGTGAAAATTAAGGGGTAGTAGTCCTAGTTTTTAGTTGGAGTATTGGTTGGGTTGATTTGTGGATGAGAGAGAGAAATGCAAGAGTTATTTGACAGCAAGAGAGTGTGGTGACAAGTGGAAAAAGGGTGAGAGGGTGAGAGACTTTTTCTACGACTTTGTGGTAGTGGCGCCGCCTGTCAAAGGTACCAAAGGAGGTCCGTGGAGTGTGTATGTATGTGATGGATGGAGAGAGAAATTAAGAGTGTGTGCTTTCTTTCTCTTTTTTGTGTCTCTTTTGTGAATTAGTGAGTGGAGGGAGAAGAGAGTGGTTCAAACTACCATATCTATTCATATCCCTATAATTCCAAACCAAGGAAACTTACCTATGCTTCTCCTTTGTTGTCGGTTGGTTTATATTTCTTTTCCACCCCCAAATATATCATTTTTCATCTTTATAGTAATCTTAATTTGTGATCAAGCTAGTTTTGTTTAAAATTAAACATTTTACTTTCTTTATTTTCTTCATTTTCTTCATTTTACATGTTCTGTCTTTTAAAATGGTTAATATATGTGTATATTTGGTACTTTATATGAAATGTTATACGCGTATCTGAATGAGTCTATTTATTCTATGTTCCCATTGCACATTGTGAGCCTTTCATTTTGCAAAAACTTGTGTGTGAGTCAACATAAAACTATATTTATCTTGAGTACGACAAGGAGATAAATGCCCGAAACATCTGGATCTATGATAGAGGCTTGGAGAATGATCTCATTTTAAGTCCATTTGTTTTCTAAATCAATTCTAATGCTACTTTTGGTGTTATTGCAACTTTGACACATTCTTTTAACTAAATTCCCACTTAGACCTCTTGAAAACTCAATTTAAAACTATTTATAATATAGCCTTTTATCTAAACATTTTACTAAATTAATTTAAAGATTGACTTTTCTTTTCATTGTGCATATTTGAATTTGTTGAAGTTAAAGATATTGCAAAAATTTATATTTATTGTAACAATAATAATTACCATAACAACTATTAAAAGTTTTTACTGTAATAAGTTTGTGATGATATTTTAAATTGTTGCCGATAGTCATTGTAACTCAAGTTGTCATTAAATTAGTACCGATTTAAAAGATTAATTAATTTTATATTGATAAAATAATTCATATTTTAATTGACTATTTGATTCACCACTGTAATCTTTATAATATTTGATTTTATTATGTAATTATTTTTTATATAACATTTCATATAAATCTATGTTTGAAGTATTTTTATTGTTTTTAAATTCATGTTATGCATTTATTTTGTAGTCTACATATATTATAAAATAATTTTAATTTAATACTAAATATTTATTTTATGTAAGCTTAAAGTTATGGACTAAATTTAAAGTACTATAGATAATAAATATAAATAAGTTTATATTATTTCTTAGCTTATTTAATTTACAATTTCAATCATTTTTTTAAATTTTTATTTACAAGTGTACAAGTATTATCCCTAATCATAATTTGTAAATATAAATTATTTTAGTGAAGAATTATGTTTTCTTATTAGTAAAATATTAAGTTTAATATTAACAATGATTGATAAAAAAAACTGTCACTAATACTTTTTATTAATGAAAATTATTTACGACAAACATATTTTTTTTCATTGTATGTAAAATTATAATGGACTTATAATTTTGTCACCATTATAAAAAAAAAAAAATTCCAATGAAATAAAAATTAATCATATATATCATAAATTTAATAACAAATTTTATACATGTCACACAATTTTAGTAACTTCAAATTATATTTCTTATAATGGATAATTAAATTGAAAAAAAAAAGGAACTTTCGAGAGAGTTTCAACACTTTATTAGTTTTTATTTCATAACTTGCATAAGAAAATCAGAAACAAAAGATCACACGTGTGTAAAAATGTAGAAGCCTTCTTGAGAGTGTAAAATGAATCAATCAGTAATTGTGGGTGCTGTTGCTTGTGAACTAAAGTTGGAATCAATAGAAGAGTTTGTTTTGACTATGATTTATAAATAAGTATAAATATATAATCATGGTTCCAACTCCAGTTTTTTTTTTTTCCACAGCTTCTTTTTATTCTAGTTACAATTAAAGGCAAAGAGTAAAAGAGAGTGTGACAGCGGAGAAGCTTTTTTCTATTGAATGCTTTGCATGGCCCATGGGGGAGAGTTTCTATGGTGTGCATGGTGTGGCACATTGCTTTGTTGGTCAAACCAGAATCACGAGTGCGAACAACATTTTTCCCTTTTGAGACAACCTTTTCGGATGACGCTGTACGATACTTGTTTTTTAAAAAAAAAGGAAAAATATTAATACGAATTGTGAAAAAAGAACTGTAAATTGAAAGTTAAATTAAATTTAGAGAACGAATATCAATTTTGCTTATTTTAATTGCTAATGATATTTTTATTTTGTAACCTTTTACACTCAGAACTGCTAAATTGCTAAATAGTACCAACGAAATCACGTACAAAATGTTACGAATCAATATATTAATGTTATATTTTTAAAATTAAACTTTAAGAGAACTGTGAGGATTGATGGAAATTACGTTACAAGAGTTATTATTCAATTTTTTTTATATTTTCGTCGACAATCAATTTATACTATGTAGCATTATAGAAGGAAACATCTACATTATGATGGGATTAACTCTTTCAATGAGAATTTTTTTTCATATACAATATTCCAACTCAAGACTTTATTTAAAAGGAATCAAGCATGTTATCCTTGAACTAACTTCAGTTGGTATATTATTTTTGCTTTAATTTTATCATAATACACTAGACACACACGTGTATATAAACTACTGCAAAAAATGTTATAAGTAAAATAATTGTCTTAAAATTTTTCAACGATAATATAATTAATTTAAGGGTGTAAAGCATATCTCATTTCGTGTACCGGGTCTATGCCTCCCCACATGTCACGAGTGCTCGGATTCAAATAGCTGGCATTTCTAAACAATTAAAACTTGAAGGTTACCAACTCACAGGGGTCTACATCATATAGAACTAAAATAATTCAACTCTATATTTTGGTTAGCAAGTCATTCAACACTCAGAAATTTGCAAGAAAGAACTTTGTGTTATTGTTACAATTATCTATCATAATTTAAGAAACTTTATGGTGATTTTTTTTCCCCCTCTTCTGAAGCTATTGACGATAGCAATGGGTACAGAAATGAGGAGTACGGATCCAAGGGAATTTTATCTATCAAAGATTTGTACTATAATGCTCCTGGAGATATTCAGGAGGAGAAAACCAACCAAGTGGTTCGGTGCCTCATGCAGGAACAGGTGGCAACTCATTGACGGTGTAAAAAATTGTGCAATCTATTGAGGTTAACCTTGAATTGTACCACAGATTTACGTGACCCTCAAATCAATATGATAGTTTATGGTAGATGTTATGGCATCCCTAACAAAATATTTGTTTAAATTGTATTGAATTTTTATGTTGCCACATCGATATGGTAAACTACAATAGGTTGCGAGTTGCTTAGAATTGCAGGCTTAATTCTAAGTTTTCTGACTGCTCATCAAATAAGAAATAGCAAGACAATTATGCTTCTTAGAGATATGTGTTGCCGAACCAGCCTCAAGTCATTCACAAGGCAATTATAACTAGAAGAAAAGGTATGCATCAACTAGAAATTCAGCTATGCATAGGTCTCGAATTTATAAACAAAGGTGAACAAAATAAGTTAATCTGACTGTCATATATGGTTGGCAATTGATATACACCAACAATTCTAACATCTATAGTTTTCAATTTCAAGTAGAAGTGACTAAAAGAAACTAAAGCATACTTCAACAAGTGCAAAAACAAAACGATGCAATAGGAATGCTTTTTTTGCTTACGATAAAAAGTATTTTGATGGCTAAAAAATAGTAAAGGATTGTACCATAAAACAAAAGCAAAGGAATGGGTGGATCAACAGAATATCTAAATTGCAAAACAGAAACTGTGTATTAAAAAGTCCGAAATGAACCTAACTTCTTGATGTATTCCCTAAGCCTCCCTACGCACAAAATACAGCTTGCCCATCACATGAAGGACGGCAACAAATGCTATAAAGCCAATGCTCATTACAAGAACAACATTTGGGGAGATCTTGAGTCCAGGGGCGTCATCAGTATAAAATTGAAGCATAGTTCCAGCTGCTCCTCCAGAGGCCCCACCACCGGTTGCTCTCCTTCTCCTCATGCTTGCGGTAGCTGCTGCACTTCCTCTTGGGGGAGCTGTTCCACCTAAAGCCATTTTCTGAAACACGCATTTCATACATACATAACGAATGTTAAACTAATAACACCAACATACAAAACCTTCTAAAGAATCAACAAGTACAATTTCAGCTTCTCATAACTCACCTCAAGAACATTTTGAAAACAGGTTCGTTATGCAATCACACAGAAAATCGAAAGTACAGCACTACCAGAAGAATTAAAAAGTATTGTGTAACATAATCTCATAAGCAACAGAAATCAAGATTTGGCATGTACATATTCATTTTAGAGCTTTTTCGGGAGTGTCAGCAAACTCCATTATGAAATCGAAAATTATTTTTTTTCACTTTCTCAAGTTCATAAAATTAAGAAGCTTTATTCTGCTCCAGTATCATTACATTTGCTATGAACGGACAAACAACAAGTGGATATGCATTTCCAGCAAAAGGTTATGGTGATATGTAGCATGGGTATGGGTATGAGTATTCGATACAATATGGTGACAAACATAAATACATTACCATATTAAAAATTAAGATACAGGAATAGCAAAATTATATTACGTAATTTTTTTTGTATAAACTACTTATATTTTACTATTTTTATTGATTTCTTTATTTTTTGAATATATCTAAATTTATATTAGTTTGATATCATCATTGTATTGCTATTGATCATTAATATGTTAAAATATTTATTAAAAATACATAATCACAATCAAGTTTAAAAAGTCAAGTAGTAATATTAATCTCTTAATTATCTAAGAAAAAAATGTATATTTAAAAGATTTTAAAGTAATGCAATTAAGCTTGGATGCTATGGCCATGACACCGTATCTAGCACGAATACGATATAACAATTTTAAAGTATCTGTGCATCATTGTAAATTTTATCACATAACAATCTTAAGAATTCAAGATCGGCAAAACCATGTGTTCTCTACAGCACAGGAGCCCTACCCAGACCCCAAAACACAATCAATCAATTTTGCCTAATTGGTAAGCCCCTCTATTAAACAATCACAAACCCTTATAACAAACTTACAATTGCAGAGATTGAGAAAACCTCATACAACGGAAAACAAAACAAAAATTGGATCACACCCTCATAGTCCACATCAATCACAATAAAAGCTATCAGAGATCATTATACAACGAAATCCATGAAAGTTAATATAATAAACAATTCAAACCAAAAAAGCCGTCAAATTCACAATTAAAAAATTCCAGCAAAAAAAAAAATCAATGGAGAATAACAAATCGTCGACATAAATCTTAAATTTCAGAACCCTAAAATTTTAGGGGAAAAACATAGATCCGTGATAAGCACATATAATAATCTGAGGAACGAGAAGAAAGAAAACGAAACAAAAAATTGAGACGAACCGCAATAATTAAATCCGATCAGTGAGGTTCGTCTTGTCGGAGGTTTGAGACGGAGAGCTTGCCGGTAATTTAGAATTCCGGTCAAATGGGTGCATCTTTTGCTATTTATAAGTGAGTTTACGGATATTGGATATCGTTAAATTAAAAGTAGTAGTATTATAAAATTTAATATATTTTAAGAAATTAAATAAGAGTAAATATTTATATTATATAAAATACGATAAAATTCAAAACATAAAGTAGAAAAGTATATTAAGGAAAATACCAAAAACAATGGTATATTACGGAAAAAATAATATTTAAAAATAAATTATGATTGAATTTAAAAAATAAATATTTAAAGCAGGAGAAATCTCATGTAATCATGAAAAAGAAAATAAGCTCTTAAATTTCTTTTAATATAAATTTTAAACATATATTTTTATTCCACATATTTTTTTGTTAGAGAGAGTTTTAATCGAGTAATATTACTACGAGCAATAGAACTTTCTCTATTAATATTTAATATATTTGCATTCAATTTTTAAAAATATTATATTTAATAATTAAAATTTATATTAAAATTAATTTTAATAAAAAATTTCAAATATTGTATAAATAATTTTAAATTTATATAAATTTAAGAAATATTGAATTTTTATTAATAAAAAGTATTTTATTATTTAAATAAAAATATTTAAATTTTATATTAAGATTGAATTTAACAATTTTTTTCATCTTTAGTAATATAGTGTGTCAAAATTCAAATTTTAAAAATTTAAATTAAGATCGTTAGAAATACAATATTCTTTAAATTTAGTTTATTTGATAAAAATATCTTTAATATAATATAATGCATTAGTATTTAGAATTTAGATCTAATTAAATTTAAACATATTTAAATAAATAAATAAACAAAAATGTTTAATAAAATAATTCACGTATCTTAATGAGTGTGAAAATAATTTCTAAAACAAATTCTCTTTCAAAAATAAAAACTCAATAGATAGAGTAAATAACAAAAAAATAGAAGAAAATTTAACTTTATTCAATCCAAGAAAAAATAAATATCATCCTACTATTAGTTATGTAAAATTAAGTTATTATTAGGTAAATTGGGTTGTTTGGGCCAATGTTACTAGTAGATAGGATAAAAGAAAAGTGATTTTAAGATTCTATATACTAAAAAAGAAAATAATCCAATTTTTAGAAATTTTTCTCAGCTAGAAGATGATCTGTGCTTTTGATATCATTATTAAAAAATATTAATTAAAATAGTTACTTGAAATAGTCTTTAGTATAGATTTTTGAAAAAGGTATTTGTGATATTTTAAAAAAATAAAAAATTAATTATGTTGAAAATTTAATTCTTAAAATAAATAATTTTATTAGAATAAAATTATAAGCAAATTAATCTAGTTACTTTATTGCAAATTTTAAATAGAGAAGAATTTATTTAATATTAACACTTGCTTAAAAGCTTTTAAAATGTAGAAAGAGAGTTGAAGACTTTTTTTTTAAAAAATTTAAACTCTCATAAACTTGTAATTTTTTTAATAAATCGTTTAGTTTATTTTTCTCTTATTTCTTAAATTATTTTCTTATTTTTTCATATAAACTCTCAAATAAAACTTAAAACTTTCATAATGTATAAATAATAATAAATGAAAAGATCGTATTAAGATCCAAGTTTATCTCATAAAACATGTTTAATAGTAGCAGTCTTGAATATTTAATTTTATTTAAGGTTGTTAAAACATACGGTACAATGTGTAGAAAGAAGAAAGTAAAGAAAATAACTATAAAAATAATGAACGTAAATTCTTATTACATAAACAAAGAAAAGAATGATTATAAGAAAAATTACTTTGAGAAAGAACAATTCAGGCTATTTATAAAACTAAAAAATAGATACAATAACAAACTAACCACAATTAATAACAAGTTAATTAAAATCAGACTAATAACTAATAACTCTAGAAAACAATATATCATGTAACATGTTCCTCATGATAGAATACATATATAATACATTCAAAGCTTGGAAATAAAAACTTGGGAAGGATTAAAAGTTAAAGATTTTGTCAAAACTTTAATATGAAAAAAACTTGATTCAACTTTGTCTTTAACAATATGGCAATTCATCTCTATATGTTTAGTTTTTTGTGAAAAATAAGATTTGCAGCTACGTATCTTGCTGATTTGTTGTCATAAAATAGTATCACTAGTAATGGTGATAGAATGCCTATAAAAGGTAGACTATCCACTTAGCTTCATATGTTGCTAGAGCCATGACTTTATACTATGCTTCCAAGGATGATTTGGATACAACAAATTATTTCTTACTTTTTAAGGATATCAAAGATTGTCCTAAAAAGGAATAGAAACCCAAAATGGATCTTAGTGAGTCAATGCAAGTACCTTAATTAAAATTTGTATAACCTATGAATTTCAAGTTTGATGTGGCTAAAGAAAAAAGACCTTTCTCTAGTGCATTTTTTATGTGTTTCAACACCCTAAGAGCAACTTGATAGTAAGCAATAATAGGATAATCAAGAAACTGACTTACTTGTCAACAACATAAGATATATTTGGCATATTATTAGTTAGGTAAATCAATCTTCCAAACAATCTTCTATATTTTGTAACATCTTCAAACATATGTCCAAAAAACTTTATGAAAATTATGAGTGTGATTCATCGGTGTAAAACAAGATTTTGAAGCCAATAAACTCAAGGCTTGAAACAAATCCAAATTATACTTCTTTTGATTAAAATAAATGCTTTTAGAAAATTTGGCTCTACCTTTAAACTCAATTTTTTTTTTGAGTTGTCTAAAGTTTTTAATGCCAAGCTCTTTATAAAGAGTTTGTTTAACATAAATTGATCTTATTTAAATCCTCACTAGCAAGCACTAAATCATCAACATAAGTAAAAATAATTGTGAAGCCTTTTGATGTTCTTTTTATGAATAAAGAATAATAAATTATGGATTTAAAATAATATAATGAAATAAGAACATTAGTCAAACTAGCATTTCACTTTCTCTTAGCTTGTCTAAGTCTATAAATAGACTTAGTAAGTTTACTAACTACCTTCTTGTTTTGTAATTCAATACATAGTGAAGGCTTTATGTATACTTTTTCATTAAGATGGCCATATAAGAAGGCATTATTTTCGTCCAATTGGTGTAAGTGCCAATTAAAAATTGATGTTATTAAAAATAATAGTATGATGGTTGTCATCTTCATTACAGGACAAAAGGGTTTTTCTCCAATTAATATGTCCTTGTGCCTCTTAATTGACCTATTTGCATGATGCTTGACTTTGAAAATTCACTTGCATTTAATGAGCTTTTATCCAAAAAGAAAAAATGTTAGAACCTAAGTCTGGTTTTTCTCCAAAGAGCCTACAGTCCAACATTAATAACATATCTTCAACAACCATGTTGAACAACTTCCTTTTAAGACTTTGGTTCAATATCAAAAAAATTAGCAAAAGTTTAGTATTTATGCAAATAAGATAAATTATTATAAGAAATATAAAAAAAAATAAGATACATGATATTTGGATGGTTTGATGAGCTGCCTGTTGTGGCTAATGTACAATGATAATCCTTCAAATTTGGTTGAGGTCTTCTCTCTCAGAGAATTTTTCATAGCATTATAATATCCATTATTAACTTATTGTGCTTGGTTATTATTAATATAAATATAGGTTTTGTTGTATTAAAGAAACATTATCTTTAAATTGTTGATTATTGTTCTTATCTATCATAGAAAAATTTTGTTCATAAAACAAAATATATATAGAGATAAAAGTTTCTCAAGTCTTAAGATCATAAAGAATACAACCCTTTATACTACTTTGATATCCTAGGAATATACATTTCCTAGCTCTTAATCAAGTTTGGTTATGATAGAATGAATAGTAGAGACAAAATACAAACAACCAGAGCTTTTTAAATAAGAAATATCATAAAGTTTATTATGTAGAACTTGATAAGATGAATTTTCTTTTAGAAAATTTGTAGATAACATGTGTATAAGAAAAAAAAAACATGATTAACATGATTTCAAAATTATTTAAGTATGTCTGAAACATAAAAACTTTAGTAGTACCTAAAATATGTTGATGCTTTCTTTCAACTATGTCATCTTGTTGAGGTGTCTCAACACATAAAGTTTGGTACAAAATTTCTTTTGTTTTAAAACCACTCACACATGTTGAATTTCTTGTCATTTTCAATTATAATGATTTTGAATTCTTTTATTGAATTGAGTCTTAACTTGAGCAACAAAAGTTTGGATCAAAGAAGTTAGTTTACTCTTTTGTTTCATAAAGTAAATCTAAGTACATTTAATATTATTTTTAACTATGGTTAAAAATATTTATGACAAAAAAATGGAGGGAACAAATAAAAGACTTCATATATCTACATGTATCAAACAAAAAAATACCATCATAAGTACTACTATAATTAGCAAAAATAAGTCTCTTTTTGTTTAGCTAAATAACACACTTCACAAAGAATTTTGTCTTTATTGCATTTCACAAATGGTACATAGTTTGTATATCTTTGAGTTTATGATAAGAGAGATGACTCAATCTTAAATGCCACACATCATTACTGTAATTGTAAAAAGTGTTTACACATTTCTAAAATAAAAAAAAAAATCTAACTATTTTGAAGGATTCATTGTATAAATTATTTTGCATGCTAGTTATACCAATCATCCTCAAAGTAGATTTCCTCAATTTGGCAAATAGCATAAAAAATAAATAGTTTGCATGATAAAGCTTTAGTTATCTTTGACATTGAAATCAAATTAAGTTTAAAATTAGGAATGAAAAGGACATTTGTCAAGTAGAAATGTTTGAAAAAAAAACTAGTTCCAAATATAGATGTGGTAACTTAAATTCCATCTGATAGTTTTCTATGAATGAGTTTAATTTTTCTGTATGTTTGGAATTAATTAATAGAATTGCATACATGATAACTAGCTCATGTATCGATGATCCAAAAGTTAGAACACAAATGATTAAAAATGTTACAAATGATACCTAATAGTTTTGAATCAAAATCCTGTGTAATAGAAGTAAAATGATTAATTATGTGATTGTTAGTCTAGGTTGTTGAAAAAAAAATTTAAACATGAACTTTTTCCTATCTCTGAGATATTATTCTTTTTTTGTCATCATCATCATTCTTAGTCGTATAATTGCTGATTGCATAATTCTTCTTGAGATATGAGGGATAACCATGCTTTTTATAACATGTATCCATAGTGTGTCTACTTCTCCCATAGAAAGAACATACTTTTTTATTCTTTTCTCCTTACTCCATCTCTACCTACTCTCCTGAAACACAATCCACTACAGTTTTCTTGTGAATTTGAAGACATTGCACAACCTTTAGATTGAATTCCCCCACACATGATCAATCTTTTCACTATGGTTTTGGTAGAGAAGAAAAATGTTTAAGCTAAAGAATGAAGAAGAAGAAGAAGAAGAACGTTAGAGGAAGAATGAAGAAGAAGAGAAAATTGTAAAAGACTAAATTAAAACATAATTTTAAGTTTGGTGGACTAATTTGAAACAGTTATATGTAATTACCAGTTTAACATTTCGTTTAGTGTCACATAAGCCCTGGTCAATGCCAAGTAACTTAAGGAACTAAAATAAAACAAAATTTGAAACTTAGAGAACTAAATTGAGACTTTTACAATTTTAGAAATAAAATTGATACAATCATGTACTTTTGAGAATTAAATTAATACTTTACTCATTAAAATTATTTTATTTTATCAATAAAATAATTTATAATTCATCTTAAATTTGTTGAATAATTATTTCATAGACTAATTTAAATATCTTTTTTTAAATATTTCTCTCCTTAATTATCAAATAGTTAAACAAGTAATCAAGTTAATTATAATAATTTATAATATTAATGTGTAGCGTCTTTACTTTTATACGTTATAAATTGTAAAAACTTAAGTTAAGATCTCATATAATAAATTTTTTTTTTAAATTATGTTATATTATAACTCATTTCACTAGATAATTACTTTTACTAGGTAATTTAAATATATATTTTTTAAATAAAATTAATTTCATATTTTAAAATTTTTTAATTATATTTCTAACTTTAATAAATTAAATAGTAAAATATTTAATTATTTAAATTTTTATCTCCAATGCAATATTTTACAATTCTAAGATGTGATTTTCATTATTTTTTTTATGTATAAGTTGTAAGAAATTTATATATAACTTATATTGTCTTAAATTTTTTTTTTACATAAATTAAAATATATTTTCTTAATTAATATACTTTTTTTTTTATCGATTTACAATATGGATATACAATTTTTCTCTATTTTTTTCTATATTTTTATTATAGGATAACAGTTATAACTGTTTTTATCTTATATTTAAAATATATAATTTTATTTTTAAGAAAATAAAATTAATTTTAATTACATTTAAAGCAAAAAAAACGTTATTAATTAGAGATAAAAGTGTTAGTACATAAAAAAAAAACTATCAACTATAATATGACTTGAGCAAAGAGAAGACTACTCCTTGAATAAAATTACCATTATGTTAAATTATAATATGTTCTCTTTAAGAGGACTTTCAGCGGAGTTAAACTGTCTTAGACTTCGATTTTATGGTTTATATTAGATAAGTTTGTGGTTACTACTATTCTGCGGGTTACAAACTTAAATTTTGAAATAAAATAATAGCACTTCTAATAAATATCCCCTCTTTCAACTTTCAGGCCACTTTTTATTATTTTTAAAATTTTGTTGATTAATTTTCACTTTTTTAATAATGGCAATGGGCTGCAAATTGAATGGGTTACTAATGACTGGGCCAGATACTTGTAGGCCGAAGAATAGTGGGTCAAACTAAATGATGTAAGGCTTTTACTTCACGTGTTTTAGCACTGCTTGAATATCCGTCAAGCCCACAGGATATTTGGACTGGTGACTTTATTTGGGTCATGTTAGAGGGTGGTTCATTTTGACAACAAAAAAATGGGGAGAAAATTATAGTAAAAACAAAAATAAAATAATAATCAAAATATAAAAAAATAAAATGATAAAATAAATATTAATATTATATATATATATATAATAGAAATAAAAAATAATACAATATTAATAAAAATTGAATGCATGCAATATATTTAGGCTGAATTGCATTTTTTATCTTTAGTCTTTTTTATTTTTTCAATTTAAGTTACCATTTAAATTTTTACGAGAACCATATGATTACACTTTTTGTTCTCCGACTATTGTGTTTTTATTTTTTTATTTTAATTTCTCAAATTTTAATTGTGCAATATTTGTCCTCATATTTTATTAATTTAACAAATTTTGTCCTTTAATTAATTTGTCATACAATTTTTAACAAGAATCGTACAATTTTCTTTTTCCTCTTCTCTCCCTAGCCATAATCTGTCATTTTTGACAAAACTCTTCTTCATCCTCTTTTCCTTATCAAATTTCACCATTATTGATAGAGCTCTTATTTCTCATTTCTTTCTAACTAGACTCTGACATTTATTTATGGTCTTCCTCTTCCCTCTCTCAAATCATACATTTTTTAATCCTTCATGATGAACACCATCTTGTTTGGATATGTCTACTCTTTCTAACTCTCTGCTCTTTTACCTTCTCTTTATTTTCACATTCCACAAGCAAAGAAGATTATGGGAGGGATAGACTCTAACATGGAGGTGCCAATGCGAACAACACTCTATTTACTAAGTCATCATAAACTAGTAGTCAAAGTGTTGATTATGTCCAACGAAAAAATTCTATTAATACTTTCTTCTCCTTCAAAATAAGTCAAATTTCTATTACAAGCTATATAAGCATATACACTCCTCAAAACAACAAGTCTCAAATCTACGCTCAAAGTTTGCATCTTTAAGAAAGATGAGAAATAAAAAAAGCGAGTGGAGGTGACATAGAAAACAATATAAACGTTTGAGAAGAAAAGTGGAACAATAGAGGAAGAGTAGAAGTGAAATATAACAAAAGATGAAGTGTAATAGTGGGAATGATAAAGTCCAAGTGAGAGAAAGGAGAAAGAAAAAATATAATAGTTGGCAGACTAAATTTGTCAAATTTAAAAAATAAAAAAATTAAAATTAGTCAACTAAAAATTGAAGGACTAAAATTGACCAAACATAGTAGTTGAGGAATCAAAATTGTAAAGAGGAAGAAAAATGTATACGATTCTTGTTAAAAATTAGATAATAATTTAATAAAAAATAAATATACTAAATTAAGAAAATAAAGAAACTAAAATTGAATAAACATTATAGTTAAGAAAATAAAAGTGTAATTAAACCTTATATTTATTATACTCCAAATTGATATCTCTGATCACGTGTATATGAACTATTTTATACGAGAGTTAAACAAATAAATTTTTAAAATACATAAATAATTAAAGTTAAAAATTAATTAAAATCACACAAATATTTAATATGCTTCATTTTTTTTTCACATAATATGTCTTATACCTGCATGTGTGCACACATGCATGAAATATACGACATATAATCGAAATAGATTATAATATTTGATTTAAGTATAAGTATAATATTCACTGTTTATATAAAATTTAATGATTAAAATAAAGAGATCTAATTTTGTTAATATAAGTTATATGAATTCTTATACCGTAAATAACTTTATGTCAATCATAATTTTATTTTTTTTATTTAACTGTTCAATTATATTTATATATTATCTTGATTATTTATGTTAATTTTGATTAAAATTGAATAAGTATAATAATGCAATCAAATAGATTTTTTTTTATATATTTCAAAATAACATATTGTTTTTATTTTATTTTATTTATTGAAATTTTTAATCCAATAAATAATTTTATAATTAAATTTAAAGTTTGTAAAATGAGTTGCCTAACCCATTCGGGTTGGCCTGTAACGAGTAGCATACAATTAATTTGGACTCATAAAAATTGTATTCAAAACAGGTGAAATTTATTTTTAAAATTTTTTTTATAAGCTTCATTCATGTCTAGTTTGATCAGATTGAGATAAAAAGTTCATATTTATTTCAGACTCGAGTATAAATCTAACTCCTATATTTATCATACGGGTTCAAGTCAGTTATTTGAATAAACTCATTTTAATTACTTATTAAAAAATTATTAAATAATTTATATTATATTTATTTATCTACAAGATATGTATAAAAGATGTTAGTCTATCAAATTATGTTACATTGTTAATTATTTTGTATTAAAAATAACTGAATATAGGTAGGAATTAAACTTAAATAAGAATAAATTTATAGATATAATAAAATTAAAAATTAAAACAATGTAAATAGATAAATAAGTGTGAATAATTCCATGTCATCTAATAATATATATCTATCTATATTGTCACATCATTTAAGTTGATCGCTCCTATATCACTACACATTAAATAATATGACTAACATATTCTTAAATCACAATACAACACTTCACACGTACAAATCATGCAAAACTACAAATTTAATTCAAATTCTAATTTGAAACAACATTTAATTGTATTTAAGCAGAAATCGATACACCATATCATTGCATATGCTTTATTGATTTCGACTCGCAAGATAAAAAGAGTGAAGGGAGTGAATAAAACGATTTATTTTTCTTCTTTATGTTTATACTTTATATATCTTTCCAAAAGCAAACAAGTACTAAGAATCTTAAAATATTCACAAATCAAAATTCAAAATAAAGAGATTGTTTCTTTCTAACGAAGACAATGGGATTTGCTCCCATTTCTATATTCAATGATTGGCATGGAGGATGGTACACATAGGTAAACTTTCTTTTATATATATATATATATATATACTTTTTTTTTCTTTTCATTTGTTTTATCTACCCACTTTTGTTTTCTTTGTTATATATATATTTTCTGTGACCCTACCTATGCATATTTTATTGGGATAGTGACACTAATTTTCGGTAGTTATATTTACATGTATAGCCCAAAAGATTACGATATGTGCAACACATAAAATCGCCCCTTTGGAATAGACAATAAGGTCCACGAACTGTATTGTTTGTGGTTCCACTGTCGCATCATATATAATAAGTATTCAAGTAAGTTAGGTAGGTGCATGTCCCATTTGGTAATTGGGTTCGGCTTCTCCATATTGAACTGTTCAGTTGCCCGATCCAGCTCCACACAGTAGTTTCTTTATCCATACACATTTTGTTTTTCTTTTGATAATTCTTACATGAAGTCCATCTATTCTTAGAATTAAGATGAGAGTGAGTCTTAAAATTATTAGATGTAAAAACATTCATGATGAATACTGTTTAACAGGTTTTGGATTTGGATACGAATGAGTATCAGTAAATTTAGATGGGTATAATAATACTTGTATTCATTTATTTTTGCATGCATGTGCATACATATATAATCAAAATTTATATTTTAGACAAATGATTTTGTACATATATTATGCTATACTTTGATATTTTAGTATATTTTATTTAACATTATATAAATAATTTTGTTATAGTTTTATATCTTACTTGATGTATTTTAAGGAATATTTTTTATTTTATAATTGCATTTATATTTTATTAATTCAATTAAAAAATTATGAACGACAAAGTTTAGTATGAAAATTTAAATACTCAACAAAACAAGACAGACAAGTCATTCCTACTTAAAACCCAACATTACTTTATGAGATATGTTATTTCAACCATTAATTTAATGAAAAAGTATCACAATATTTACCTTAACTACCATGAAATAACTAATATTTAACATAATTTAAAGTGTAGAAAAGATCTAAATCAAAACAAGAGATTGTTTATGTAGATAGAAATAATTTTAATTTACAGCTTATGATAGGCAATGTTGCTGGGCTTGTATAGGAATAAAACTATACAGTAAGATCCTAGAGAGAATTATTATAAGACTCATAAAGCAAGCAGTTATCTATCTATCTAAAGCCTAATAATTTGCTTTATGTCAAATTGCTTTCTTCTTTCCTTCTCAAAGTAGGCAGAGAGAAAGGAAGAAGAGAGGCTCAATGTCCTTTAATCACTTTAAAATGAAGATGCTCTGTCCATCTTCCATGCGCCTATTGGACTTGTCTTTGGCTGGTGATGCATCATATCCACAAAAAATTTAAAATAATAAAAAAAAGCCATGCTATTATTGACATGCTGATTCGTACATAAAAGACACAGTACAGCTTTGGATGGTCAACTTCAACAAGAGCTAAAGCTTTTTTGTTATATGCTTCACACTTTAGATTTCTTTTTTCTGAAATATGAAATTAATTCTTATATTTAAATAGATATAAATTTTTCAAATTTTTTATCCTTCCAAAATTGATGTGTCACAATTACTTATTATTACATCACGTTAATAAGATAGACTAAAACAAATGATTTGTAGGAACATAAAAGCTAAAATAAAAAAAAGTTCAAACATAAAAATCATTTTCATATTTCAGAGATTATTTTTCTCCCTCTCTCTTTTGGTTTCTAATGTAATGATTATAGGTGAAATAAAAAAAAACAACACCGGTCTTTAGGTGATGCTGGGCCATCATTTTGCTTAGTTACTTCCTTGCAACTAGCTCTTCACATGCATATAAATATGTTTTTGTTTTCTATTTCTTTGTTATTTTAAATAATTCAAGTGTGGAGGCATGGGCAGAAGGTGCCAAATGTTTAAGTTCGTCTTTCAATAATTTATTAGTAATTGAAAATAAAATTTTATTTTGTTTTGCAATAAGTCATCAAAGATATGATTCCGTGAAATCAGCCAAAATGGCGATCGGTGGAATGTAGATTATCACAAAAATTATGTCATCCTGATGTTGCTATTTTCCTTAAAATTCTATACTGATGATCGATTATATTGTAATATGTTAGAATTTGAAATGATTCAAAAATTTTAATTTAATTTTTTTTATATTAACAAATTTTAAGAAAAAAAAAATCAGTGGTCTAATTTAAGGTAGGGATTTTTTTTAATTCAAATAGTATTTACTAAAAAACTACATTTATCTTAAGAAACAAATTGACTTATAATGATTTGTTAAATGTTAAACTCTATTTCATTTCGGTGAATTAGTAATTTAGGATTACATATAATAGTAGATTTTGTTCCTCTAGAAAAATTGTTGATTTGATTATTATAACAATGGCATGATTAAATATGGAACGAGTCCCTTTTCCAGGATTGGACGCCCGGGCTATCAAAAGCACTCATAATATTCCATTAAAACATGATCCATATTTTCATTTAAATTGAAAAATAACTTTTTTAATAAATATGGAAAATTATAACATGATTAATGATTATTTTCATCATGTGCCACATAATTGATTAATTAATTGATCTTCCTATAATTGAATTTAGACCAAAAGGTTGGCACTTATAATTAAATACAAAAATCTCCTGTTATTAATTTTTTTGGTCATGTGATGATATATATTAATAATTTAAAAAATAGTTCGCCAATGAGTATTTTACTTCTTATAATTAACCCATAAATATTTTCAACAACCTCCCTTGAATTTAAGTAAATTTTGTCAAAATTGTAGCTAACTAGAAAAGTTGTGTAGCTGTTCTTTCATGAGATCGCAATTCTTTTAACTTAAACCACTTTGACTTTTCGATCGAAGAATCAAGTATTTCAATAATGCTCCGCATAGCTCACAGAATTGATTATCACCCAATTGATTTGCTTATAGATTAAGCATGTTTGTTAGAGCACTATAATGATTTGCTCTATCCTTATGAATTAATTTGATGGTGCTATCAAATTTTTTACTCGTGTCTGTCTCAATCAAAATATTCAAATAGAAAATGTGAAGAAGAGGAGAACACATAAATCCACATAATCAATTAAAAATTTATGTAATTTTTTAAAAGATTCATATAATTTATATATATATATATATATATATATATATATATTTTTGTTTTTTATTTAGTTTAATTCAGATCCGATTTAGGTCGCGCCTAAATGTAAGTGATGAGTTTATTATTGGAGATTTTTACATACACAAAAATTTAAATTTAAAATCTTTCTTAAACAATATCGAATCGTTTGCTATTCAAATTAACTTCTATTTATATAATTTATATATTTTAATTTTAATTGTTTATGACGATAAAATTAAGCGATAATAATAAGTTTTTTCGTTACCAAATATTAAGACATTGTTTTAAATGAATTTTTTCATCACTTACATCTATTTTTTAAAAGCACTTGCGCCTATTTTTATGTTTTTTCTTTCTTTAAGTCACATCTATGACCTATACTTTAAAATATGAGAACACCGTAGAGTATCCTCCTTGAGTGTCCACAGAATGTTCACATTGACACCTACATTTTCAATCGAAGCCAAGTAATATATTAAGTTGAAAGGGTTAAAAAAATGCACACACAAAGACATAATTAAAATCTCAAAACTCTTGATAAAATTTACTATTTGCTTTGATAAAACAACATAAATTTGTACATCGCTCTCGCTTTGGCTTACCTGTTCTAAAATCTCAATCCCCCAACAAACATTTTGATTTACACTGATCTGTACATATAAACTACCTTTCTTTATTTGAAGGCCAAAAAATGAAACCAAAAACAGCAAAAATTCCTAACCATTCTACAACATTACACGTGCGATTTGTGTGTAACCCCTTTCCTCTCTATGCCTTGCTTTGATTTCTTCAGCACATCTTAAGGTCCTCTCAATGTGGTACCCTCCTCCAATGCTAACTTCCCTCTCCAAATGGCAGCAATAGCTCTCAAATACACTCACATTCACATGCAATTTGAAACCCATCAAGAAAAGAAATTCAAGCTCCAACTCATTCAATTCATTTTTTGTCAATCCCCCAACTCTAGCAAAGTATGAATTCCTGAAATTCCTGCCACATAAGAAGAAAAAGAAGCCACTTTAGTATCACATCATGCCCTGTTTTCAATACAAGAAATTTTAAAAACGCAAAGATGGATACAACAAAAAAAGGGACCAATTATCACACATAATAACAACATCCACCAAAACTAGGTGACCTAACAAAATGTCCATTTCCCTGGCTGTTAGCTAGTATTGTCAATGATTGAGACCGAAAGAAACAAACTTTGTCTCAATTTAACAAACCTATTACCAAATTATAATCAAAAACAAGTTTCAAATTTGATTTTAAAAAAACTCTTGATAATCAGTGTCTTTAAAGAATCAATCAAAGATTTATTTAAAATCACTGAGTGTATATTAATAATTTTTTTAAGTTAAAATTTTTATTATTTATATTTTAAACAAAATTAGATATTGGTTAGCATTTTCCTAAAAAAAATTATATCTGTGAAAATTCCTCTGAGAAGATAGACAAAGAAACAAGGGGGGAGAAGAGAACTTACATATCTTCTACATACTTAGAAGCCACCATTATGGTTGTTATGAGAAGTCTATGAACATTTCTGGCATTGATCCGAAACCAAGGATTGTTTTGGCAGAATCTGTCAATATAGACATAGGCCACAACATACACCGATGGTCCTGCCCTTGTGTACCTGAAAATTCTCTCTAGATAGGATTGGATGGTCATATCAGGAATCTCTCTACAATCAAAGATGTTTGTTCTAATTGCTTTGGACAAAGCACCAGAACACTTGTTCACAATCCTTTGTGTCCTAGCCATACTCCTCTCAATCAGTGAAGCCAGAACATTTATCACTAATGGGGTGTTTGAATCCTCTTGGTATGAATAAGAATACAAATCATAGCGTAGCTTTCTTGGGGATATTGTAATAGAAGAAGCCATGAAAAAATGAATTTTTTTTGCTCTACAGAAGAAGGTTTTGAAAGGGATTGGTTTAAGCTCCCAAGTCCAATGGGGGGTATTTGTTGTTGAAAAATAAGCCGCAAGTAATTGGGGTTGTGTTAGTGTAGAAGAAGGTTTGAGATGTGAGATTTATATATAAAGGAGAATGGAGTTGGCACTAGGGTGAGTGGAGGGGAATTGGAACTATTGGTAGAGGGTATAAAGAAAGAGGGATATGATCTTTTATTGTTTTCTATTATATTATTATTTTGTGTTATTTTATTTTATTTTATTTCTATGAGAAAAAATGGGGTTTTTTGCCATTTGGAGTTAGGGATGGTGGGTGGAAGCTTGATGATTGAAAAATGTAAAAAATGGAAACTATTAAGATATGAGTGGCACCTCTTTATGATGGCAAAGTACAAACGGCACCAGCTAAGCTCTCTCTCTCCTTGTCATCTCCCTCTCTACTTTGTATTAAAAAACAAGACGGTGTCTTCCCCCATGTTCTTCACAAGTTTTGGGCGCATGAAAGCCCCTTAAATTTGAGCCATTGATCTTGCTTTTAAAA
The DNA here is from genome assembly GCF_003935025.1 of Abrus precatorius. Classification (NCBI taxonomy): domain Eukaryota; kingdom Viridiplantae; phylum Streptophyta; class Magnoliopsida; order Fabales; family Fabaceae; genus Abrus; species Abrus precatorius. The sequence continues at coordinate 20,990,266 of NW_020874439.1, read as the reverse complement.
TAATAAATGGCAAAGAGTAATGGCCTAGAACATGCCGACTTGGCAATTATTATCCTTCAATTATTTATCATTTAACCCATTAGTTGTTTCTATTTTTAATTTTACTCCACTCTAGTGCTGTAGTGCCTCTCCCTTCCATCTTGTGAGAAGCTTACATTGCGAGCAGCATTGTAGATTCAGACTAACTAGGGAAATTTAGGCAGCAGAACAATCGTTACCTAGGGAAATTGATAATAATTAATATAACCTTCCAATATGGTTATTCTGAAAAGGTTTTGTTAATGTATAGGAGTCAAAACAGATTTTTCAAGTGTGCATATTCTAGCCCTGGGACTTCAGAGCTCTTTTGGCTTGCAGGAAAATTTAATTATGGGCACTGATGGAGTCAAATTATATGTTGAAATGTCAGGAAAATATAATCTTATTTCTTATGAAGAAAGAATAGTATGATAAAATTTAGAATAGATTACATTCTCCATTCTTAAAATTGATTTTTTTTTGCTCTTAGTTAGGTGAATGTCTGTAACATTTGACTCAATTTCAATGTAAATGAGCCTGCTAGAAATATTTTTCTGTCATTGTGATTGTTGACATCATTGATAATTAATTTTGAACATCTATTATTAATTTTATAATCTTATGAGAAAAATTAAAAAATTTAGATAAAATTATAAAGTTAATAATAACAATATTTAAAACTTTATTTTACGTTAAAAAATACCAAAATTAATAATAGATGATACTAAAAACTGAAAAAATAGTTAACAGAAATTTGTAAAAAATATAAAACACCATCAGGAGACATATTTATCATTATTAGAGTAGAGAAGTGTATATTTGAAAATAAAAGGAAGTAAAGTATTTTAAACATTCCTTTTAAAAAATATAATATGTTCTAAGATTTAATATCACAAAAGTAAAATCAAAGACAATAAACTTAAATGACAATATATATATATATATATATATAGTAATAACTCAAAAAGTATGAAATATGAGGGAAGATGTGCCACCTTATAGTCAGACTCAGATTATGAGAGTGCAGCAAAGGACTACTAAAATGTAAAACACAAAACATAAGAGGTTAAAAAAATAAAAAATAGAGTGGCTTTATACTGAATCTTCGAAACATGGTAAAGGAACAAAAATGTCATGGCTGAATGTTGATGACGTGCACCCAAACATGAAATATCGAAAGGAATAAGCAAACGTAGATTTGGCTCATGTCGTCAACAATAGTCATCCATTAATTCTTTTGCAATTACAAAATTCAGGAGGATAATTTGTTGATCAGTTATATTGTTTAAATATTTAAAAATTAATATTATACGTGATAGTGTATTTGTTTTTTTGTTAATTTACTTTTTCGGTTTGAATTTAAATATTTAAAATAAGAAATTTTTCATTAAAAAATATTCTTCATTATTTGTATGTTTTTATATAATAAATATTTTTTAATAAAATTTTATTATTTTTATTTATTTAATAAATTTTATTTTTAATACATTTTTATTTGTCGTTGATAAATAGTATGTAGTTCTGTTCTAAATTTTTAGCTAAATTTGCAGTTTTTATCTTTCTTTTTTTTATATTATGTAAATTTTAGTTTCTTTAATTTATATTATGTACAATTTACTCTCTTTACATTTTTTAAAACTAATTAAGCCTTTTCAGTTTTAAAATTGTATGAATATAATCTCTTTGTCAAATTTTTCTCATAAAATACTCAAGTTCTAAAAAAAATAATTAAAAATAATACTCAATTCCTTATTGCCCCTAAAATTTTAGTAAATTGAATATGAACTTAAATTATTTTAAACCTTCTCAAAACATATCAATCCAAATGTCGAAGTTTTGTTAAAATATCCCTGATCTTACAACATAATTTTGTTTCCACTTTCCAAAGTGCATGAAAATTTCACTAAATTTTTTACTTTTAAACATTTAGGATCACTTTAAGTTGATTAAAATTAACGTAGAAACTAAATTTATATAAATTTAAGGTAGATAATTAATTAATTTTAAAAAATCAAGTGACCAAAATTATACATGGACCAAATTAAAGAGACAAAAGTCATAATTAAACTCATTTTTCTGGATTCGGATTCTCTTCAGTCTGTAATTTTTTAGCAAAAATTGATTTTGGCTTAAATTAAAAAAGTTTACTTAAGCAAATTTAGTAAAAAAGTGATTTTTGTTTAAGCTAAAATTGCAAAAAAATTTAAAACTTCATCTTTTTTCTTTTTAAACTAAATAAAAGTTGAGAAATATTTGTGTCAGATCATGTGGTCACACCTTATGGTCATTAAATAAAAACTTAAGTGTTTTAAAATATATAATAATACAATTATTTTCCAACCAATTTCTCAAAGTTATCATTTTTATAATCTTTATCATTATTCTCAACAATTTAACTTGATTATAAATAGTTTTATCTCTTTGATGTTTAACACAAGTAGCACATTAAATAATACATTTGAAGTATTTGGTAGAATAAAATATATAAGAATTTTTTGTAACTAAGTAATTATCGATGAGAAACAATAAATTTCTTGAATTTTCTACAATTTAAAGAGAAAAAAGATGTTTTAAATTTTTTTATAATTTTATTTTAAGCAAAAATTACTTTTTTATTAAATTTATTTAAGCAAATTTTTTTTAACTTAACTTAAAATTAGTTTTTACTAAATTTACTTAAACAAATTTAAACTGTATACTGCAATTCCTTCCAAAATTAATTCCATTTTTCTTTTGAGATGAACAGTTTCACGGACATTGATTTTTCATTTAAATTCAAATTTTTATGTAGCGAAAAGGATCATCCTAGAATCTTACGAAAACAAATGTAAATAGTTGTGATTTCCTGTTTCTTAGAAGCTGCGGTCCCCGCCGACACTGAGGTAAAGGTTGAAGAAGATATATACGCTCCTTACACATAGCTGGCAGGTTATTGGGTGGGTGTTTTTGGACCTACAAAATTAAAGAACACCTAAATATAACTATAATTTAACAAATTATTAATATTTTAACAAATACTTTAAATTCAACTCATGTTAAATTTAATTCATATGAAGACAGGGAAGTATCATTTTCGTTTATAAATTGAGTAATGACCATTGACCCTTGCTTTGGAGATTTGTGCTGTGTAGTTCCAATTTCTAATACACGTGCAATGGACTTGACCCCTAATAAAATCGTACAATCTTGGCTTTGTAACTTGAGCTACCACGTGCATTAATCTTCTTCTTTCTTGTTTCCTGCGTCCTTCACAGGGGAAAATGGGAGAATTCTATATTACATAAGCCTATCTTTCATTGCTCATAGATACTTTGTTTTTGCAATGCATGCACAAATTTGGTTTTTAGTAGTTCGTAAAATATTTATAAAAAATTCTCATTAATAATCTTTAGACTTTATTGATAGTTAAATTCTTATTACATAAATGCTTAAATTATTGATATAATTAAAATTTTTAAGAAAAATTTATAAACAAATTCTTCTAAATATACATGAAAAGAGTTCGGCACATTTTCTCCCAACAATAATTTCTTAAGTATTTGCTTGTATTTTCCAACTCTTCGTGTTGCTGTAGGCTGCCTAATTATGAGGTTTGATGCAATCCAGAAAAATCACTTTGAAAGATGAGCTGGAGAACTTTAAAGAAAAAGGTTCAAAGATACATTTTTCTTTTTGAGAGGGAATTCGCACTAGTTGTCATAGGCATTCATACAAGTTCCAGCCTTATACGAAATTATTAAAGGCTTCTGAAATGCACATGATATAATCTAATAGAATATGTACAGTGGATAGCATGCTTAAAGTGCTAAAAATATGAGATTGGCATGCCTCTGACCAAGTTCCATTATCTATAGCTCATCGAGTCATGACATGATTAAGATCTCTCAAAAGAAATTGATTGGATGTGATCTTAGCATGCAATGAGTAGGAGAAAAATCAAAATATTGGATGGGAAGAATACGGTCGGATAAAATTTTAGATATATTTTTATAAAAAGAAAAATTAGTATAAAAAATAAATAATTTTTTAATAAGTTAAAAATATTTTATCTTATATTTTTTATTTTTTATTTAATTTCTCTAAAATTTGAAAAATAAATTATTTTTAACTTAGTAAAAATTTATATTATTTTTTTTCTTCTACATGATTTTTTTAGAAGTTTATCCGACTAAGAGTAGAGTACTAGGCTGGAGATGTATATGTAGTATTTAACTATTATTATCATTCACCAATTTCGTACGTGCCAATGCATTATTCATTCTTTAAATTAAAAGAAAAAAACCTCTACCACTACTAAGACCTGATATTGTAAGATTTTCAACCTGACATGCTAAGAGACAAGGTTTGTTTTTGGAAACATTCATGTATTCAAGATTCTACCCTTCCTTGATTGATTTATAGAGGCGATTCGATATCGAATTGCATGCAACCAAAACAAATTTAAATTAACCTGGATACACAAAAGACCATTACATAGTTTTTAGCATAACACATTAACACTTAATGTTTTTTTAAATGTTCTTTAACAAAAATTAAGGTGTTACTTTAAAATTAAATTTGTCCAAAATATAGTTGTCTATAAGAATACTCACTACTTGGGAATAAATCGATCAAGATCTAAAAGAATATTACTTAAATCTCATATGTGTCTATAATTGCCATTTGATCTAGAAGGTTAAAGGTGCATCTAAAGCATATTGGAACATTAAGCAATGATGGTCTTTCCATTACAATAATTGAGACTTCGATTTCATTGTCTCCTTATCAAGTACAAAATTAGGAACCGACACGCATAATTGATTTATAAGTAAATTACTTATAAAGTATTCAATGCAACAAAAGAATAAAACAGGAGGAAAAGATGGGGAGGCATGAATCTACCCAGATAGATGTATTTTCAGGATTTTTGTGGCTTAAAAGACGTATTGGCATGTCTGCAAGTTGGCCCCTAGGCAACATAATCTGGCACCACCCAGAGAAAACTAAGTTTGGAGATATTCTATTGGATCTTCCTAGAACTTGCATGAATGAGACAAATTAGCCATATTAAATAATATTGGATTTGAATGATCGATATGATAAGGTAACCATGTCACAACAAAGTACACTCTTTTAAGATTACTCTGAATTAGTTTTATTCACAACTTTGCTTCTTTGTATGTATGCCTCTTGGCATTGTTAGTGTGAACACACAAACTACAGCTATAGCTAGCTTAAAAGTATGCTTAATTACGTAATATCAGTATGTCTGCTAATAGCAAATAAAGATTGGACGTGGTAGTAAGTTGGTGATAGATACTTTTAAGAGGAAAATCCAACAACTAATTACTTTAATCTTTATACATTATCTTCAATGACAATTGTTTTGATACAGAAGAGAGGGAGAACTTCGAAACAAAGTGCTCGATGACTTGATTCCTTTTATCTTTTGATTTTCATTTCCCACACTACAAGTTAAAGGTTTGATTTTTGAAATTGTTAGTTCTCCAATAAATAGGATGCTTTTAGAAATATTGGAAAAATGGCTGTTGAAAAAATGAGAAAAATCATTAGATAGTCTGAAAGCACCACATGTCTATAGTCTCGGCTAATTCTCTTTTAATACGGAAGACAAGATATATTAAAAAATTGTAAAGGAAAAGGTGTCATTGGAAAGCCCAAAATGAACCCAATTTGTTTGTCTTAAAACAAATCTGACAGGGCCTCAATTGATAGGATTTTGGTTTGGGCTAAAAGCCCAGTATAGTTCGACAGTTTATTAAGTGTCAATTATTCAGTCTTTGATTTTATAAAAACATTACTTTAGTTGTTAATTTTATAAGTATCACTTATCTTGGTCCATTTTTACTTTATGTTTTATGGTCATTTTATATAAAATAAAAGTCATTTTGTAAAATAGAAGTCCAAAATTAAAGTGATCTATGTTTATAATTTAAAAAGATTAAAGTGACATTCACTCCGTTGAAAACATGTTCATTGTCATTATACTTAGAATTCCGTAGTCAAACGAGCAATTTTGCCTTGTCCAAAAGACAGAGCTACCTTGTTTATGGGGATTTGGAAATTGGTATTTGGTATGAATAATGTTTCCTAATAATGAATCTTCAACGTTGAAGACGCTTTATGAAAGAAATTCTCATTAAAAGTCAAGAACATGGTTGAAGACGAGTAATGTTTTTCCCCGCAGATTAAGGAGAGGGTGCGCAGCATTATAGTTTTGGTCTTTACATTTGATGACTCAACATCACTTGCTTCTTGCTCTTGTCAATTAATTGTTGGTGAACATATGATTAGCACCCTACTTCAGCTCTCATCATAGATGACTCTTAGCCCTTTGTCCTCACTATTATCACACTTGTCTACAAGTTTGTGGTGTGGGAGATTACTCATAGACTATCATTGGATCGTTGAAAGTCAAAATTAAGGACTAAATACCTATTTTAATTAATCATTCAAATTGTAGTTTTCAATCACTTTATCTCTAATTTTATTTATCTATTTAAAAATCCTCATTTTAGTTATTCTTTTACTCTTGTGTTAAAAAAAACTAAAATAAATGTTGTGTTTTGGAAATTAAAATGAATATTTACTTAAAAAACAAGTATTATGTAAAATTGGTGTTCACACAAAAAATTGCTATGCAAGAATGGTATTAACACAAGGCAAGGGTAGAGAGCCTGTCTCTACTACTAACCCAAGTTGCTCTTATGCAATAATTAGACAGCACTATCATGGAATAGCATCCATACATGCTTGGAAACCAATCCTTCGTGCTCACCATTATTCCTCTATGTTATGTAGAGAAAGATTAATTATAAGCCACTGGCCTCTGATTTCAAGCTAACATCATATATATCTGTCTCTGGCTTCATGAGCGTCGTAACGAAATGAGCAAGAGATTTCCCTCTCAACCAAAATTATGAAGCGTTTGGTGTTATATACATTGGTATGTGATATTATTAGTGGTATCCTTCAATTTAACTAGGATGCCATTATTTAATGTTTTGCTGGTTTAGAATAAAAATATTAAAGAAGGATATATATATATATATATATACAGTTTGAATGCTTTGTTTTATACGAATGAAAAAAAATCGTGTGAAATCTACCATTAACTTTTATCAATGGTGAGATTTTGAGCAGGAAAGATCCGATGTTTTTTTAATTTTTTTAATTTTTTACTAAAAATATATTTTTAAAAACAATATAAAAATATCAAATTATTAAGAAAAATATTAGATTAAAATTTTATTTTTTTATAATTTTTATTATTATATAAATATTTTTTAACACAAACTACTAAAAAAATTTCTAACTTTTTTACTTTTTATTTCTATCGATTTAAATAACACACTTTTTCATCTTATTTCTCCCTTACTTTTTCTCTATTTTTTTTTCACAAGTTTTTCCAACCTATTTTCCATTTCATCTGTAAATGTTATGGTTACGAGATTTAATCGTGTTTCGTAAGTTATGAATACTGGCCATGTGCTAAAAATTAAAAGAATCATGTTCCAACTCCCTATTAATGGTCTAAGTTAAACAAATACATAACATCCAACCCAGTCTTTTTAGGCTTTAGTGAAAAGGATGGACAATGGAAGGTTTGGTTTTCATGATATGGACCAACATGATAAGTTTCAATACAAATGATTAATTGAATAATCCTCGTGAAAGCTTTGTGATCGATTGGAGAAACGTCAACGTTTGGTATCACGCGAGACACAATAATTCCTGAAAGATTTTTCATCCCAACAACTACACATTGGTACGTAGAAGAGTAAAATGATAGTTCAACAACAGCCACATACGTACATGGGGGCGACACGGAGGCTTGAGAATTAAAAGTTTCTTAAAATCTACTTGTAAAACATTGAATTAAAGTATAAATTTGTATTTTAAATGTTTTTTTTTTATCATAAAACAATTGTTGAGAATTGACATGTGAAAAATTGTGCGAGTCATATTAAAAATTGATATATCCTTAACCAACAATAATTTGTTAGTTCTATTAATTGTATGAGTCATAATAACAAGTTTAAATCTTGCAAATAAAAAAGAAAAAAGTATCATTATAAAACAATATGTCAAAAAGATTTGTCATCTTAAATGACTTAATCCGACTCAGCCTAAATTAATTGGAACCTCATATGATTTTAAAATATTGAGAATCTTACAAACACATATTGAGTGATGTTAAATTAACTATATGATAAATCTATATTTTAATATGTTTTATGATTAATATTTATATACTTAGAGGTTATTTTGAGTGTTTCACAATATTTCTATTGTTAATTTTTACAGTTAAACATAAGAAAACTATCCATGTATGATGAGAATATTCTGGAAAAAAAAATCAAATAATTGCAATTAACCTTACAAGAAAGTACGACCGTATTTCATACTCGTCATAGACGTGTTCCGTGTTTAAGCATGGTCATGCTTTGTCAATATGCACAACTGTACTACTTTAATCTAAGATTAAATTTTTAAATTTAATTTTTTTAATTTTGAGAGTTTGAATCTAAATAGAATTCAAAAAATTTGAAGAAGATTTTAGTTTGGATTTCGAAAAGTTGACAAAACTGATTTTTTTACTTAGAGATAAAGCTTATATGATGAAAGTCATTCCACATTCTATATACATAAAACTCATGTCGCTGGCAAAGGACACTTTTCTAAGCACCATCTTCTCCCTCTAAGTTTTGATTTAATCAATTATTAAAAGTTATTAAAGATTATTAACAAAGACAACGAGTATACCTTCAGAGTCTGAACGAGTGATTGAGCGCCCTTTGGAGAATAATGGCTACTTTCATCCTTTTTTCTTTTGAACTTTTTCAGTTTTAATTCTTCTTTGAGTTTTTATAGATTTGTTTATCATGTTTTTTGTCGTTTATTTTGTTATGAGTAAGTAAATTCATAGTTAGAGCTACGACAGATCCTATTGAATACTATATGTGATTTTTATATTTAATGATGATGTTTGTTTCCTTTTAAAGTTTAGTTTTTATCTTATTAAATTGAATTTTGCATGTTAATAATTGATCACTCTTAACATATCATAATTAGTTACATCATAGGTAATCGTATTATATGTAATTAATATATGAAATTATAGCATAAAACAAGATAAAGGATTAGGTGGATCAAACTTAATTATTCTCTTTCAACCGTTATTAAATTAACAAATTTATAGACTCTTTATGTTTTATCTACTTTTACCTTTCATGATCATGGAATAATTGCTTAGGGAAACATTGTATGACTATTAAGTGTTAACCGGATAAGTATGGGTGATTGATAAAGATTAGGGAAACTAATATTGAAATTAAATTAAAAAATATATAGAAAGGTGTAATAGGTGAAATCATATGCGTTAAACTCATCTTATCTAATTTCTGTCAATAATTACTTTAGTGTCTTTTTAATTGTCATTTAAATTTAAATTGCTCCTACTTTTAATTCACTGCGCATCCATTCAATTTAAACAGTTAAATTAAGATGTTCTTAATACTTAAAAATAATTTTTGTAAAATAATAATTTAGAAACTTAATTTAAAATCTCTTTATTACTTTTTTACAAATATACTTATCCACAAATATTATCTTGAATTTAATTTCTAATTAATTTGAACCCATAATATGGCCACATTCCTGACATTAATTTGTTGGTTATCTACGAATATTGTGAGAATTGATATGTGAAAAATTGTGCGAATCATATTAAAAATCAATATACCCTTAACCAACATTAATTTGTTAGTTCCATTAATTGTATGAGTCACAGTAACAGGTTTAAATCTTGCAAATAGAAAAGAAAGAAGTATAAAAAAATACAGACACGCATATTGAAAGATGTTAAATTTAACGATCTTGAATTTAATTCCTAATTAATTTGAACCCATAATATGGCCACATATTTTACAAACCAAAATCTCACTTTTAAAATGTTTTTAAGATCTCATCATAGAGAATCTCATAATTTAAAACTTTTAATATGAAACAACCATGCATCATTTACACCCTTTGCAAAGAGGAAAAAAACCTTACCCAGATATTAGGGGCAGGAAGAAAACATTTAAACAGAGAAGTTTCAGGTAATTAAGTAAATGCACCTTATTTCTGTATACCTCTTACCACTATACTTAAGTTCTAACTAGCTTGAGCATTGATATTTCTATTGCACTTACTCAGCCCATTAATTATACTTGAGAGGAGAATCATCGTGGAGGTAGCTTGGAGAAGCAGACGCAAGAAAAAGGAATCAATGCTTGGAAGAATCTACATCTTGAAACCAAATACTTTGGAGCAAATACTATGTCAATTGAGAACATTTGGAATAACTTTAGGAAAATGTTAATCTATCTTTAGTTTAAGCGGTTGAGAGCAATAAATTGTTATTAAAAAATTATTAAAACCATAAAACAAATTAAATTTAATAATTAAAAATTTAATAACTTTTTAGTAAGTTTTGGATTCACCTCTCTTTACAAACCTTACTTCTTCACCTCTCGAGCAGATCCAAACATTTCACAAGAAACCTTATTAGCTTTAGGAGACATAATTTGCCAAATATCAAAGTTTTTCGATATTCCCTTCCATGCGCCGCCGCAGCAGCAGCCATAATAATAATAATAATAAATACGAAGCTATTAAACTCATCAAAAATTAAGTATACTGTTATGTTTAAATTAAATTTTAAAATTTTAAACAAAATTATTAAAAAAATTAATGCAATGTAAATATTAAATTTTATATTTTTTTTAACATTGAGTTACAAAATTATTTAATAAAATTCTATACTCAAGTAATTCTAACATTTCATTCATAATAGATAATATAGCTAATTATTCAATTTATTTTATAGCATTGTTGAGCTAAGATAAAATTTAAATAATTTTAATTTTTAAACAGTAATAATTGTTATGGGTATTATTAATAATATTTTATAAGTAATTCAAACATTTAGAGAAGAATATAATATTTTGATATAGTTTGATACTTTTGAAAACTATCTCATTAAAAATTTTAAGTTTTTTAAAATTCAGATACAAAACCAGTAAAATTGTTTGAATTGAATTTCAACAAAAGAAATAAATAAATTCAATAAAAAAATAGATAGTTTAGAAAATTAAAAGAAAACAATTAAGGAGATAATGGAAGAAAGGTTAATTATTGAAAAGTATGAGACTATTTATTAGTGAGAAATTTAAAACAAAAAAAAATACTATTGTTAAAATAATCTAACAAAATGTATAATATGAGTTAGGGGTGAACCAAAACTGTGAATCTGACTAATACTCGTTCAAATAAATAAATAAAAAATACAAAATCAACAGATTTAAGTCAAATTTCGATTAAGTCAGGTCACAAATATAATTTTACATAGGTTCTCAAATCAAATTGTTACTTTTCGTACTTTGAATCAATTCATTTATCCAAGAGTCATAGCTTCCTTGTAGGGTGGGCGCAGCCCCCCAACTATTAGCTACATACTAGAGATTTGAAGTGAGATAAATGACGACATAGTCTACCACTCTTTCTCTTGACAAATAAATAACTCCATACTTTATACTTCAAAAACTACTTAAAAACTAAGTATGCTACCATTCAAGGTCCATTTTGTATCTATAATATTCCTCTCCCCTTTTCATTTATAGAAAAGTAATGTTTTGTATGTTTTCTTTTTCATCACTTAAAAGCAAATAGCTCTAACAAAATAATTGGCTAAAGAAACACAAATTTTTTGATTGTTTTGGAGCTTTAAATTTTGAAAGCAAAGTGCATTCCTATAGTTATTGTGTTGTAACATGGATGGTCAAAAGTAAATGCATATGTTAGGACAAAGTACACAACAAGATTGCTAAGTTACTTAGAAGTCGTTTCATTGTTAGATCCTTTTATATGTAAGCTATCTGTATTTACACCATTATTCTATTTGAAATGCAATTTCAAACTAGTTTGCATGTGCGGGTTATGAACTCGCAGATAAGGACAATGTAGTAAGAATCTCACTCATAAAAGCTTATTATCTATGTCAACTAATTATATTCACTATTTTTGCCCCTTCTTTTGACAAAATATCATTGCAGGCCTCACTTTTCAGGATGCAATCTTATCAAACACATCAAAACACCCTTTAAAAAAGGAAAATTTTTGAAGGGTGTGAACCAAATTGGTGCATCATTTAAGTTGGGGATAAATTTTGAAGCAATATAGATTTGAAATTAGAGTTTTGCTTGTAGAATGAGATAATTGGATGAATAAAAATATAAAAAAATAAATAAAATAGTTAATAAAAATAAATAAACAGATTTGCATTTGATGAGTTTATGATTAGTTGAGTCCTTTAAAAGTTTAATGTCCAAATTTTTTTTAAATTGTAAGTGAAACTTTGGAATAATATATAACAAACTTCTATTAATAATGAGAACTTTGTGTCCGATTAATTGTACTCAGGACGTACTTCAGATGTATTTGTTCAATTTTAAAGTAAATTAGAAAAATAACAGAAAATGATTCTAAAATTTAAAATTATCAAACAATTACATTAAAAAAATTTGTATTACTCTAATATTATTTCCAACTCAATTAATAATTATTTCAACTATTTTTTATCATTAATTTAAATAAAATATATTTTTTGACTCTTAAGTTCGCTTCAGCATCTCTAAATAGGTAATTTTAAAATTTCTCTTATAGAAAATTAAAAATTATAGTAAAATCACAAGTATTATAAATAATTTTTTTTAAAGAATTACATTTTAGTTAAACGAATATGTTTTTGTAAAAATCACACAAGTATTTAGACAATAAACAAATAACTAAAAATAGTAATCTTGAGGATATTTTATCAACCATTTTCATGAATTCTTTTTTCTTTTCAAATCAATTGCTTTTTATATACCTTTTGAAATTTATTTTATAATTAATTTTAAACAAAAATCAAACTGTTTTTTTAATTAAAGCTAAAAAATTATTCCTTTTATTTTTTAGATTTTGTTTAAAAGTTTAAAATGGAAAAAAAACGGTTAAAATGATAAAGAAAGAAAGAAGAAAAAAAGATTAATACAAAATCTTTCATCTAAAAACTCTTAAATAAAAATTCTTACATAATTTGTTTTTTCAAAAATTAACTTTAACTTTACGATGAATTGCTTTGAACCATGAAAAACGGAAACCACAACGGGTGAAGCATATGTTGTTTTTCTCTATTTTTCAGTTGTTTGCAATATGTTGAAATAAAATAAATTAAAAAATAATTTGTGAGACTAATTAAATATACTTCAAATTTACCTTATTTTATTCTTTAATCTATGAAACTAATTAAATATATTTAAAGTTATTTAATTTACACAGTTAATTTATACCAGATGTTTAAAGACAAATATTATAAACATCTGTACAAATAAGTTTTAATTAACTTTTTTTTTATACAATTTATTCTTTAGACAAAGTAAAATTTATGATTTTTATTTTCTAAAATTACTTCTGAACACCTGTTACAGTGGGGGGAACAACACACGTTTTTATTTCTGAAATGACAAATGATTTTCTGTCAACTCACATGAAAACAAAGAAAAAAAAAAAAAAAACTCCAATGAAATCGGGAGCGTTGGGATCACGTTGAAAGTGTTTAATGAGGTTTAGGAAAACATAATTGAAAGGGCATAGTTAGACTTGTTATTTATAGTCATCAAAGTTACCTGATCAAGGGAGCTGTATAATGGACCCGTCTTTTATAATAATGATAATAATAAATTATTATTATACGATTCTTTTTATAAAAAATAAATAAAAATAATAAAACATATATTAATCAAACTTTATTTATTTATATAAATAGTAAATGAGTGTCTTTTAATGAAAAATTTATAATAAAAAAAAATATTTTAAATATTGTAAAATAATAATATTTTTATATATATAAAAAGAAGTTGAAGTCATATCTATACAAATCGCTTATTCAGACAAGGAGATATTTTAAAATATATTATATGCATGTATTATAGAATCTAACTATTGCAGATTGAACTTGGATAACATTCTCTAGTTTGGCAGCAGTTGAATCCCTTTCATGGAATATAAAATTTTACCTAACAGAGAGACAAGCAATTAGGGTACGTGAACAATGGTGAGAATGAAGTTATTAGTGAGAAAGAGTGAATGACTCGAGAAAATGTTAGTAACCATTCTTTTAAGTAATTAAAACAGAAACTTGTACAAACTTGTCCAATTTGAAAAAGTGCTTTCTGATGTAAATTAAGAAAGTAGAAATGAAAAAATCATTAAAGGGCCTAAAATTAAAAATTTATTAAAATATAAAAAATATATTTAAACTTAAAATTAATATATGAATATTTTCCAGCAGTATGATTGCTTTCAGCAATAAGAGGTTGAATGTATATTACTAGGTGGAAATCTCAATGTTATGCACGTGGAACCGAACAATGTGAGAGACCAAACTCATTATCGCAACTATTTATACAGTATTCAATAATTTATATATGTTGAACTTTAACCAAACAATGCATGTCAGATTTCTTGGTTATAACATCTACAAATCGTACGTTGTTTGGACGCTGTCTTCGCGACGATTGAATCGTTTTTTAGCAGTTGGATAATCGATCGTAGGGTGGTTTATGTGGCTAATAAATTAAGAAAAATTGAAATAACAACATCTAATACTCTTTTTGATTTAATTCATTTATTCAAATGTTAAATCACTTATTAAATGATTAAAAATACTTTTTAGAAAAACATAATAATACACTATTTTATGATTTTTAATATATTTTCACTTTTTTTTTAAAACAATGTTATTTATTAATTATTTAAAAGTATGGAAGATAAAAAAAAATTGCTTATTTACTCCCAAAGAAGTCTCAAAGTCACACATTGTAGTGGTAATAGTGACCAAATGGGGAAGAACTACCCTATGTACATTTCCAAACATATTGTTTTCCACTATTGGATTTGATCATCTTGGAATGAAATTACATTTTACATATTTTGCTGACAGTAAAAAAAAAAACTGATGAGTCTTTATTTCATTCTCTCACAATAAAATAAATATACACACCCTTTTCATTGCTCATCCCTGTTATGGGAACATAGAACATGTAGGAGCTCAACTCTTAGAAGTAGAAGCGGACGGAGGATGATATAGCTGTTGATACAGAGCAGCCATCCTACTGAATGCATCCACTGTCACGGGCTGCATGTAGTTAATCCTTTTTAACAATCACTATTTAAAATATATAAATATATATATATATATATATATATATATATATATTACTAGCACACACTTTTTAATTTATTTTTTAATAAATCGTTAGCTAATAATTAAATTTGTGTTAAATAGTATAATTCTAACATCACTATTTTGTAATTTATAGAAGAAACTACTCGTAATATGCTATACGTGATTGGTCAATTTTTAAAAAAATTAAAATAATTATCTTATAAATTGATTTGAAAACTAATCACCAAAAATGTAATAAAGAGTGTATGCAGAAGAGTGTTAATTAACATTTTGGAGGAAGTTCTTCGGAAGCTACTGAAAACGTCGCAGTAAACAATAAAGTATTAATTTAATTCCATAAAATAATTGATTTTCTCAATATAACAAGTCGATCAAGGCATTATTTGAAATAATTGAAAAAGAAAAAAAAAAGTCAGCTTCATTCTTTTACCAACTCCTCCCCACCCTAAAAAGAAAATCACAAGTTTGAGTATTCTAAGGTTGTGTTTTGACATGGTGATAGTGCATCTATCATATAATTTAAAGTTTTAAAAAGAAACCAAATGGTCATAATAATTTCGTGGTGATTTTTAAGAAATGTAAATCATGCACTCATTATGGAATGCAAAATAATGAGTACATGGGACATCACCTTTGATTGTGCTCCTGGAAATTGATCGCCACCGCAAGCACTCCATGAGGCCATAGGCATGAAGGGACTAGGGTGAAATACAGGAGAGAAACTGGGAATGTTCATATCCATGCCCATGCCTATACCCATACCCATACCCATATTCTTCCCCATTCCAATGCCCATACGAGCCATCATAGACATTTGAAGTTGTTGTTGCATGGTAATTGGCAGCATCATGGAAGAGTACATTTTCATCCAATTCATCGTTTGCACTTGAGCTTGCAATTGCTTCAAATATTGGATCACCTCATCCAGCATCGAAGCTTTATCGGTCTGCAAAATTAACAAGGTCAAGAAGCTCCCATGATAGAATCAAGATATTTTGTCTGAAAATTTGAAAAGATAAAGTTGTTTATAATTTGAGAGTAATTTTATTATTTTTTATACCAATTTTTATAATCTATTATTGAAACTATTGTTTCCCTGTCACAATGTTTGATTTCTGGTAGTAAATTTCCTAATTACTCTATACTCAACCTGTGAGCTGTCATTCAAATGTTGACTTGGTTAATAAAAGATTTACATCGTTTTTTTCCAATTTTCTTTCTTTCCGGTGAGTGTTTATGCATGCTTGAGGGGTATGTTGAACGATATTAGGCTTATGCATGATTTTCTACCCCCGGAGAAGACATATTTGTGATGTAATTTTAGGATAGAATATACAGAAAAAAAAAAGAGTAAATATATAACATTGTATTAAGTATCAAGTTTTAGTTGTTTAAATAACAAATTTAATTAGTTTATATCATTTTTTCCTTTACTCTGTTACACTCTATTTAAGATGTTAAATCATTTAACAGGAAAAGGAAGAAAAGAGAAATAAAAGGCTATTTTACAAATATGATAACGTAAAAGGTATATAAAATTTGAACAAGAAAAAATTTAGGGCTGTTTTGAGCTGTCCCTGAGTTGAGCCTGTAAATTACATAAGACCCTATCCCAATTGAAAGTGATTGAAAGTGTTTAGATGGAGTAGTGGAATGTCTCCATATGCCCTAAGATGTGTCTCAATATTTAACAGTTGTGTGCGTTGAGTAATTATTTATATTATTATTGATTTAGGATGATCAAAATTTTATGAACTTTATTTCTATTAACATTTTATTTGGAAAGTATTTTATGTTTAAAAATTTTATTTTAAAATTTAATTTGTTGGAACACTTAATTAGTATAAAATTCTCAAAGTTAGAAATTATAAAAGTTACTTCTATTGATTTTTACTAAAATGCTAAAAGTTAGGAAATAGTTTTCCATTGCACCAATAGAATTTTACACTAATATAAAAATAATCAATGTAATAAGTATTTTTTTAATATTAGTTATAAAAATAATCATTATAAAAAACAAGGTGAAATTTTTTTTAAAAAAATTTGTGTGACATTTTTTACGTCAGTTATATTATATAACTAATATAGAAAGTGTTTTTCATATATTTTTAAAGACAATTGATGTAGAAAAATATTTATCAATTTTATGAACATAATATCACATATTTTGCAAAATAATTTACACAAAACATTTTAGACTTTTTATTTCTTTTTTGTGCAAGTTTGATAATCTCTCTCTCTCTCTCTCTTTTTTTTGCCACAATATTTTCAACTTTGGTCATTGATTACATCTTGTCATTGTATCTAAATGTCTCTCTTTTCATTCTATTTTCGTTCTATTTTGAAAGCATCCTCTTCTATATTTTAACATTACTATTGGTTTGATATATAGTTTATTTTTTAAGATCTTAACACCGTTTTTAACTTTTGAAACAAATATTTTGTTATTAAATTAAAAGAAACTAGTTGACATTATTTTAAGTTATTATACTATTTTTCTAGAGACTTTATGTGCATAGCACTTTACTTTTGAATGGTGGATATTTTGTTATTAGTATTTTTTAAACTATTTACATTGATACAGCAGTTGTTTAGTCAATTTTATGGTTGATGAAAATTTTGAATAATTACTTAATAATTTAGATATTTATAATTTATATGACATACAAAGAGTAAGTTTGCACTGATAATATTAGAATAGAAAGTAGCTTAAATTTTAGTAAATATTCCTCTTGTTTATAAAATTGCTTGTATAGATCATGGTTTGGAATTGTTTGTGATTGGTTGAAAAATCTTGATGGAGTAGAAGTGTTTTGATGACTTTTGTAATTGAAAGGTATTAAAACTTAAAATAAACAGATAAAATGTATTCCTTATTGATGTTTTTATTGACAATTGCAATATAAAAAATATTTTAAATTTCTTGAAATGTTGATTATACACACCTAAACTTCATAAAAATAATGCACTTTCAACATTTAAAATTGATGTGAAATATTTATACTTTCTACATCAGTTATAATAAAATTAATATAAAAATAATTTCTATATAAAATGCTCTTACTTACTATTAAAACATCATTTATATTTATGTTGATTCTTCAACTGATATGAAAATTTGTTTTTTATAAAATATTTTTTCCACACTAGTGTATTTTTCACATATGTATAAGAATTATAAAAATTTAATAAAACTATGTTTGAGTGTCATGTTTACGAATAAAGGAAAAAGGAAAGAAATAGTAAATGAAATTTATTATTTTTTTAGAAGTTACTTAATTAAGAGAAGGATAATTAGGAGTCTTTGTGAATACATCGAATGATAATTTTTTAGTTTTTTCAATTTAAGAGTTTTTTTTCACTCTCACTCTCTTGTACTATTTCGTAGTTAGTTTTTTTTTTTCAAAGTATATTAGTTTTTAAAATAATAATTTTTAAAAAAATTATAAAAAATAAAAAATATTAATTTTTAAAGAGAATTTTTTTTCATTTTAAAAAAAAATAAAAAATATAAATAAAAGATATAAAAAACAATAATTTTATCTATATAATTAAGCTTCTTTAACACTATTTTCTCTCTTAATATTAAACGCTTAAATAAAGGGTTTAAGTATTTTTTTTCTCTCTTTTTTTTTAAAAAAAATTCTTTTCATTTCTCTCTTTTCCCTTCAAACATCTAAACAAAATTTAAATGTTTTTATTCGAGAATTAGGTGCACGATTGGTTCAGATTACTTATAAGAAAATAATCTTGTTTTTCAAAAACTTTCTCAACAAATTAACGAAAATGTTTACTAAACAACACAAACACGTCATGAGTACTACAACCGCTGTATCAAATACATGACTGCAAAATAAAGCCCTATAGAATGGTTCCTGAATTTTGTTAGAAAAGGACAAACGTCACATTGAGTAAGAGTTAATGAGCATCTGATTTAGTTTATTTAAAAGAAATTTTTAATTATTTTTAACAGTTTTTAAGTGGGTTTTTAATATGTAAATAATTATATCTCTATATTTAAATAATATAAATACATACTTAACTTTACAAAATATTAACATTAAAAATAATAACTACTATGTGCAATAATAGTATTTTCACATCTTTATTTTACATATCTTTTATTTTTAATTGTTTTCTTTCTCTTTTTTTCAAAAATCACATTACTGATTATATTTTTATTTATTATTTTTTTCTCTCTCTTTTTACTCGTATTTCTTCCTTACACGCCAAAAACACTTTCCAAAAAGTGTGAAAATATCATAATCGTGTTCCATAACTATCCTGTAGCCATTTGATTGGCAAGACCAAGTTTCTTATCAGATAGACACATCCCCAATCGACCCAACTCGACCCGGGCCCCATGCATATATGTACTTCAACACTGTTTTAATTGGACATGCACGACCAAGGTATTGAATTTCATTTATGTTTTCTTAATTTTTATTTTAATCAACTTTCAACTTTTTCGTATTTAATTTATCTGTTTCTTTAATGTGTTTGGTTTATGCGAATGATCATTCTATGTAATGCATTTTAATATTAAATTTATGTTTATAACTTGGTTAAGATATTTTAATACACACAAGTAAACAAAAAACAAGTACAAGGAGATGCCAGCATGTGATATGGGGTTCATGCCATGGTACTGTATCCTCATCACATGGGACCACTCATTGAGTGACAGGGGAAAGAAAGGAGGATGCGGCAGCTGAATGGCCACGTTTATCACTTACAATAATTTTAAAAAATAATGGAAACATGTTTTAGAATTATGATTTTTTTCATAATTTCGTCGTATTTTATCAATTTTTATTATTCTATCTACTGCATTCATCCATTACTTTTTTTATATTTTTCTTTTACAAATGAATAATTTTCCATTTTTGTAGGACAAACCTAGCTTAGTTATCACATTAAAATATTATAATATCAGCAAAGGAAATAAATTGCTACCCTTCCTTACCTTACTGGAATATGGGACCAGCTTTTGCAATGTTTTCAATCTTTGGTTGATCTTATCTCTCCGCCTCTGAAAAGCAAAGCATTAACAAGTTCCAGATTATGATGATAAAATACATGGAAAATATAATTGGTGAAAAGAGAATTCAAGTAACCCTTTCAGATTGTTTGTGTACAGCTTGAGCTTTGCTTCTTTTATTGGACCCCAAAGATCTATCAATTCTTGTTGCCTTGTAATCCCCATCCCCTGCCTCACTCTATACAATTTCCATCGCATAACATCATAACAAATCACCAAATTAGCATCAATTCTCTCCATTAATTCACTACTTTTGGTAGGAAAAAAAATTCATGTATTTTAAATTTTGAAAGAAGTTCTTTCAAAGGCTTATCTGTAATTACATGTTATTTTTTAAATATTATTGATCTTTTTTATCAATTAAAATTTAAATTACTTTAATAAAATATTTATATTTAATGTTACCACAGATTATTAAAATAACTCAAATTTTAATTGATAAACAATACTAACAAAACTTAGAAAAGCTATCCTTAAATTTTGTCCAAAATAAAATTGTTTCAAATTTGGTCACATATTTTTGGATTAATTTATTTTGGAAATAAAAAATTTATTAAAAAGTTGGTAAAAATCTTTTTCTTGAGTAAAACAATTTAAAACTCTAATTAATTAATCAACTGTTACCAAAGAAAAGATTTAGGGTATATCGAATCACGTTGTAAAATTATGAATATAAACCGATTTAATTTTTAAAATTAAAGAATATGTCAAACTTTAAAATTATCAAATACAAGTTATGTAAATCTATATCCTTATGATTTTAGACGCTAAAATTATTTTCTTCTGATCATATTAAGACTTATTATGATAACTTTTTTGCTTGATAATATTAAAGATTAAAATTATGTTTTCATAGTTTTAAAAATTAAATATATCAATATTTATAAATTTTAAAAGAGTAAATAATTTAGCCTGTCAAATTATAAACATCGATAATTTAGGTTTTGATTTTACAAAATATCATTTTAATCTTTATTTAAAAAATTAATTTTTCCTTTTTCCTCGTATTAAAAAATTAAATCCTAAACAAAGTGAAAATCAAGAGCCTTACCTGTGATCCACGGTGGCGAATGGAATCGTGGTCGTCGTTGGTGGTGGTCCCGGTGCAGTGCTTGGCGGAGCCGGTGGTGTTTTCCGGCGAACCCATGGAGGCAGAATTGAAACCCACAGTCACGTCCTTGCAACAAGTGGCACTACCACTCGCACTCCAATCTCCGCAGCCACTTAACTCCCGCCTCACAGTCTCAGAGGAACGTCCCACGCACGCGCCAAGCGTTCCTGACTCTACAACCTGCGGCATGCCCTGTTCCGAGGAACATGGCACTAAAGCGTCCACAGTTATCGCAATTTGGCGAGGGTTAGGCCATGAAATTAACTGACTTTCATGCTTGTTTTCGCCGACACATTGAACTGTGGACGCTAAAGTATCATTTGCAATAGACTTGTCCCATGTGTTAAAGTTTCCAGTGCTGTCTTCGTTAAGGAGCTTCGAAAGTTGTCCCTTTCTGCATGTGTAGTCGAACCTGCAATTCATGTTCCACCATTAGCAGCTATATGTATATATATTAATATGAAAAAAGTGAAATTGAAACAAGATAGAGAGATTAAATTTACATGGGGACTTGAAAGGCAATGGTATTGGAGTTGGGAAGAAGAGGGAGTTTTGTGGCGATGGGAATATTGTCGTCGGCATCACAGCTAGGCACACACTGGCTCATTTCTGAACTAATTTTATGAGCCAATACTCTGTTCCGCCTTGTTTATGAGCTAGACAGGATCCAGATCGATGCAGAGCACTCAGCAAAACGTTCATGCGTTTGGATTGTTACCCACTCTGTTCCTATCTGCTTCTCTTTATGTATCAATAATTTAAGGATCAAATCAAACATTTAAAATAAACGGGAAAGTAATGATATTTAAAGACATCAAATCAAAATATTTGTAATATTTAAAATAATTAGACCTTCTCTGTGTTTATTAAAGGTAATTTATAATTTATTAATTTACTCAACTTTCAAAAGTTACTTAAATTATTGTTTAGTTTTAAAAACTAACTATTAATATTTTTATTACATTCTTACTCTTAATTTTTTAAAATAATTTATTCTTTGTACAATTAAAATTATATATATATATATATTATCAATTTTTTTATGATAGTTTTATTTCTTTTTCTTTATTTTATTTTTTATCTCTTTTATTTAAATGTATTTTAAATTAATAAGAGACATAATTTTAAGTCTATATCAAATATTTTTATTTTTTTAAGTTATTATACAACTATAAACTTCTAATTATAAGTAAAAATTTACGGTTAGAAGCTATAAGTTTGTAATTTTTAATTTTTTATAAAAAATAATATATTATTTAATATTTTTTGTAGAATGTAAATTTTACTAATATAATAATTAAATTATATAATTTTATTTTTGTGATTATGGTTTTAAACATCACATAATATAATTTTTTATTAAATTTGTTTTTATACAAAATCATATGAAGTTAAGATATTTTGATAAAAAAAAATTCAAATAACAGATCAATTAGCACAAATATATTCTAATTTAATTTGTTATCTTAAATATAAGTTTCAGTAAATATTATGTTAAATGTTTGGAAAAATAGAAATAGTCTAGAAATAATAATAAATTAATTTTAAAATATATAAATATATAGGTTGTGAGTAAGAGAAGGTGAATTGTGCGAAGATGTAAGGTCTATAAAATTAGGTACAAACACATTGGAACACATGTTGATGAGGACCACAATTGTTTTGAACGCTGAAATGTATGATACAGAACTCGTTCATTATGGATTAAAGAAATAGAATATCTTTATCATTCAAAATAAAATTTACGAGTGGCTGGCAAGAAGAAGGGACTGAAATAGTTATATACTACAATTTGTTTATTAACGAAGAGACTAAGAGCAACGGGGACTCACTTCATATTATCTGTTAGTTGTGGAAATTTTTATTTTTATGACAGGATATTATTAACTAATACTCTTAGGGTTTGTTCAAAAATGAAAGATGTGATCTCTTCTAATATTTTTTTTATTTAAAAAATTTAATTTGATTTAAAATTCAAATCTTAAAAAAATTTATTAAATTAAATATATATTTTTATATACTTATAAATTTCAATTATTTTAAAATTTTCCAATCTTAATTTGAATCAAAATTTAATTTTTAACCCACCATATTAATAAACATGAAAAAAATATGGAATTCAATTTTTTTTAATTTTTTAAGATTTATTTCTCATTTAATTTTTTTTTTAATTTAATCTTATGTGATGAAATAATATTGTCACAAATGGATGACAAGGACATGTAAAAAGAAGAAGGGTAAAAAAAAGGTTACAATCAATTAAAAGAAATTGATGATAAAAAGTCTCTAACAAAGTTTATTTTTTAAAAAAAAGGACAGAAAAAAGGTTATAATTAATTAAAAGAAATTAATAACAAAAAAATTTTACTAAAATTTATTAAAAAAAACATTAAAAAAGTTTTTAATTAAAAAATATTTAAAAAAATATTTAAATTTAAAAATCGTTTACGGGTATAAAAGGTACATCTTATTATGTTTGTTGATTAAAATAGTTAATTTTTAATTAATTATATAAAAAATATTTTAACTTTAAAAATATTTATTTTATTATAAAAAAATAATTAATATTGCATGAAATTATTCTTAGTTTAAAAAATTTTAAAAATATTTTACACTTGAAAAAATATTTAAAAAATTAGAGTTTTGTAAAATTAAATTTTTACTAGTAAGATGAAAAGAAGAGAAGGAAAAAATATTTAGATTAAATTTTTTATAAAAATTTCGCATGAACAAGTGAGAATAAAAAAAAAAGAAGAAAAAAAACAAGAATTATATATAAAAAAAAAATAAAGAGAAATTGATTCTCCTTTGTATATATTAGTATTTTTAAAATATTTATTTTTTCATAACTTTTTTTTCTATTACATGTATCTTAAATAAAGTTTATTCTTTTGTTTTTTTTTTCTATTTATTGCCCAATTTTTTTCTTTTATCATATACAAAAA
This sequence comes from Abrus precatorius, assembly GCF_003935025.1. Classification (NCBI taxonomy): domain Eukaryota; kingdom Viridiplantae; phylum Streptophyta; class Magnoliopsida; order Fabales; family Fabaceae; genus Abrus; species Abrus precatorius. Next base: position 20,965,877 of record NW_020874439.1, on the reverse strand, counting down.
TTTTGACTGAGGACTTAAATTTTTTATTTATAGTCACTTTTTGAAACTTTAAATCTCATTTATTATTATTATTATTATTATTATTTAGATAAAATACTTCAACTTTTTATGATTTTTTATTTTCTAACAACCACTCTTTTTTTTTTTAATTGTTTCATCTACTTCTTTTAAAGATTTATTCTCCAATCATTTTTTTTCTACTTCTTTTATATACATTCTAAATAATCCAACTAGTCTTCATTACTTAACCAGTTTAGACGATGACTAAAAAGGTCAACTTAAGATGATGGCCCAAAGCCCAACAACTTCTTCAATTCCATTTAAATTTTTACCCATAAAATAAGTATTTAATTCAAACCCATTTAAATTTTTACCAAGAAAATAAGTTTAAACGAAGCAAAAGTAATCCTCCCCAACTACGTAGTAGTTCAGTAGTAAGTTAGAAAAAGATTTAAATCCTTCGACATCAAAAAATAAAAAATACTTGTGTATTGATAAGTATTGACTTTTGGCAATATGTTGATGATGTTTACTCTGTATAAAATATCGTCAATGCATATTTATCACAGTGGTTCTTCCTATAAAATGACAGTAATGTGTTTACACGCAGTGATTGAAAGTTAGTTCCTGATGAGACAAGAATTAGAAGTAAGGGAAGACCAAAATCAACTTGAATTAGGAATGAAATAGATTGGATTAAGTCACAAAGTAGATAAAGACGTAGTATTTGTCATCAAATTGGTCACAATATACGTCAATGTACTTCTATATTGCCTAATGAGTAGTATAGAGGCTTTTATGTATGAAGTTATACAATGTATAATGTTAATTATCAGCATGGTTCTTTGTTGTTTATTTATTTGGCAATATGTTCATTATGACCCTTCTTCTGTTTATAAGAAATATGCATAACATAAGTTAATGTAAATTGAACAATGTATGAATTTAAACGAAGTATCATATGTCATAGAACATCTAGTAAAGCTACAAACGATGGAACAACATAAATATGTCAAATATTACATAAGATATTTGTATAATTAGTGGGCTCAATTTTTCAAGCTCTATCCTCATGTACCTCACTGACACTCTACTACTGGAGTGATCGCTTAACATAAAACTCTCAATCAACCGCAACATGTAAGCCTTAACAAACTGGATGATCTGTAAAGGATTTTGTGCATGCGTCGTCACATGGGTAAAATGTTGGTCTAACCAACTCGTCTTCACGAAGTTAGCAACAAAAGCATCACGTAATAGTCTAATCCCTATACTCTCCTCAACAATATCAGCATAATTACCTCTAATAAGTGTTATCATAGGTCTTTCATCAATCTATAAGCCTAACAACATGAATATATCCTGTAAAGTGATCGTACACTCACTGGAGGCAAGTGAAAAGTGATCAACAAGAGGTCTAATGAAAAATGACATAAATGAACAATCTCAGTAAATCCCGCAAGCTCTAAATGTGAAAGGATCTCCTGTGGAACACCATCCAAACCAGCTAGAATAAACTGACTATTTCTAACATTCAAAATAGGATGTTCCCGACTACCCCAAATATGTTCAGACACGTGAATCTTCTGCAAATGTAATAATGAAGGATCCTGTGGTTTAGGATGAATGATCCTATTATGTTCTGAAGATAAAGTCAGCTAAAAAATATTATATATATGTGTGTATTAGTTTCATCATTATTATAAAATATAACATGTTCAATAAATTTATAACATAAATCCTAATAATACAATTTTATATTGTTTATTTTTAATTTTTTATTAGTTATCATTAATTAAATTATATAATCAATAATTAATTTCAACTAATTTGTATCACTCCAAAAATTTATATTGCATAACTAATTTTTTTATTTCATTAAAGATTAAATTATTTAATTAAAATAACTTAATCTCATCTTATTAGTATAACTCTAAAATTTAAATTCAATAAATAAATTTATTATTTCATCATAAATAAAATTATATAACTATAATTATTTATTCTAAATTAATTAATATTACTCCAATAATTTAAATTACATAACTAAATTTATTATTTCATGATAATTAACTAATATTAATTAATTTTTTCTTTCAATTATTTATAAACTCAAATTTTTGCTACTATAATTTTAATATAAATTAGTATGATCAATTTTAATATTTTTAATTTTAACTATAACTTTTTTTTTGGTAATTATCTGTTCGTTAATCATAAATAAATATTTTTTTTAATATTTTTTTATGTTAATTAATATAAAAAACAGAATTTATGTTATTATTTTTATACACTATTTTCTAATTATCATTTCTTATATAATTAATCAACCAATTTGATACTACTATTTTCTATTTTTCTATTCTAAATTTTATTTTTTTATTTAACTATTTATTATTGTATTTAATTATTTTAATTATTTTTTATTATTTTATAAATTCACACTTCAAATTACTATAATAATTGTAAATGCAAACTATAATTTTTAATCTAAATATTGTTAAGATATGTCAACTATTCTATTAGCAAGTATTAGGCAATCAAATATTGTGTTAGCGGTAATTTAGGCATTATTACCGCTGTGAGGTAACTTGTGTAGCTGTCATTCCTTTAATAGAGGAGGAATTATAGCACCCTTGTATGTATATATATGGTACATTATTCTTTGAAATAAGATATCAGAATTATTCTTTAAACCTTTTTTTATATGGTATAAGAGCCAAACACCGACATCCTCTACAATATAGGAATCAGTGCTTCTTTATTTCATTGAATATTTCTGATGGCTTCTTCCGATAAAAATCAATAGGAGAAACATGATTCTGGGACTTCCGCTGCTACCCATATGCACGAAGCGCTCACCCCTAAACGGCTTGACGGCACCAACTATGTTGAGTGGTCGTTGAATGCACAGAACAAGATCAGAGGCAGAAAACGTTGGGGTTACATCTCTGGAACAAAGGCTGCACCAGAAAATAAGAAATCTGATGAATATGAAGCATGGGAAGATGAAAACTGTCTAGTCAAGTCTTGGCTTCTGGACTCCATGACGAAAGAAATCAGATCCCTCTTTATTCGCTTAACTACGGTAAAGGACATCCGGGACACTGTGCAACAAACATACTCAGTCAACCACGATGCGTCCCGATCATATCAATTATATCATGAGGTAATCTCTACTCAGCAAAATGGAGGATCTGTTATTATAAATTGCAAAGATTATGGCTGGAGTATGATACTATCACGAATTGTACCATGGAATGTCCTAAAGATGTTGAAAAGTATAACAACATGATTAATTCTCAACAAGTTTATGTCTTTTTGGCTGGCCTGGATACACATTTGGATGCAGTTCGTGGTCGTATCCTTGCTACTACTCCCCTTCCAAATGTTTAATCAATTTATGCAACTGTTTGTGCCGAGACAAACCGCCAAGAGGCTATGCTTGATAGTTAGTCTACTATGGGGACTGCCTTTGTTGTTAAGAAGTTTCCTAAGAAAGGAATCCGCAAGTGTACGCACTGCAATAGGGATAATTATGTAATGGAGACATGTTTTAAACTCCATGGCTATCCAGATTGGCATCCAAAAGGCAAAACTACTCCCAATACCAAGGTAGAAGCTACTTCCAAGAGCCATAGTTCTACTGCTGCCGGATTTGTGACCAAGTCAGGTATATCTAACTCTGCTATTAATCTTTCTGTTGTTACTAGGGATAGTGATTAGATAATTGATTCAGGTGCTACTGATCATATGACTTGTGACTCACATAAATTTACTAATTTTTTCCCTAATTGTTCTAAAACTGCTATTATTAATGCCAATGGGGTCTCATCTCCTATTGAAGGTGTAGGTACTATATCCCTCTCACCATCCTTATTAATTTTTGATGTTTTATTTGTTCCTACATTGAACTGTAGTCTTCTCTCTGTCAGCAAGTTAACCAAATCACATTCTTGTGTTGCCTCGTTTTATCCAACCCATTGTCTTTTTCAGAACATCCATTCCAAGGAGAAGATTGGCAGTGGTGGAGAGAGTGAAGGACTATATTATCTTGAAAATGTCTCACAACAAACCCATAACGGAGCGTTGGCTTGTCTTGCGAATGAACACATACAAGATAAAAACAAAAAGGAAATTTGGTTATGGCATAGACGATTAGGACATCTCTCTTTTGGTTATCTAAAAAAATTATTTCCATCACTATTTCATAAATGCAAAATTTCTGATTTTCTTTGTGAAACTTGTGTAATGGCAAAAAGTCATCGTGTTGTGTTTCCTTTAAGCAATAAAAAAATAGATTTTCCTTTTTCATTAATCCACACAGATGTTTGGGTGTATTTGCTTAAACATAAAAGTGATGTGTTTAATGTGTTTCATTCCTTCCATCATATGATAGTTACACAATTTAACACATATATTAAGATCATTCGATCAGACAATGGAGGGGAATATTTTAAGACTGAGTTAATAGAGTTCATGAACTCTGAAGGCATCTTACATCAAACTACATGTCCTTATTCACCACAACAAAATGGAGTGGCCGAGAGGAAAAATAGACATATATTAAAGGTGACAAGATCACTTTTGATAGATGGTAATGTCCTATCTCATTTATAGGGTAAAGCTGTGAGCTCTGCAGTTTATTTGATTAATCGAACCCCTTCTAGTGTGCTTAACTTTCGAAGGCCTTTAGATGTGTTGTCTGATCATTGTATCCTTCCTTCCATAGTTTATTTACCACCCTATATTTTTGGATGTGTTATATATGTTCACTTACACCCACATCAACGTACAAAGCTTGAAGAACGAGCTTTAAAATGTGTTTTTGTTGGGTATGGATCAACTCAAAAAGGTTATCGTGCTTACCATCCACCATCACATAAATTTTATATCTCTATGGATGTGACATTTAATGAACATAAATTTTTTTATGTTGATTCTACACTTCAGGGAGGCAATGAAAGTGAAGTACATAGTCATGATATTAGTATGTTTGATATCCCAGATATAAAATTATACTGTGAAGATAAATTATCGTGTGAGGATCATTCTGCAAGAAGTGAGCCAATTCTAAATATGGACACTTCTTTTTTGGATAATATAGTGTCTTCTGATCATAACCAATTGGCTCAATCTTCTCCACAGGTTCGGCTTGACTCTTCAGAGGTACCTTCTTATCCTATCTCTGATCATACTAATATAGATGAAACTAATCATGAAATTGTTTCTTTTGACCCTACCCTTGATAATACTAATTTAGATGAAACCGATCATGAAATTGATCCTTGTCTGCGTGAGACCACCAGCACACCAAATACTGAATCTACTACTGTCCAATATAATCTTCCACCCTGTTCTAACCGTGGTCAACCTCCAGCTAAATATGAACCAGACCTCCAAGCCAAAGTTAAATATCCCATTAGTAAATATGTGTCATCTCACAAGTTATCCCAGTCATATGCATCATTTGTATCTCAATTATCTTCAATTTCTATTCCTAGTAATATACAGGAAGCTTTGGCAGATCCTAGATGGACCAAAGCAATGGTTGATGAGATGACAACTTTAGAAAAAAACAACACTTGGGATCTTGTGTCCGTACCTAGAGGGAAGAAAATTGTGGGCTGGAAATGGGTATTTACAATTAAGCATAAAGCTGATGGAACTATTGAGAGGTATAAAGCACGACTTGTGGCTAAAGGTTACACTCAGTCTTATGGTATAGATTACCAAGAGGCGTTCGCACCGATAGCCAAGCTTAACACTGTGAGAATACTTCTGTCACTAGCAGCAAACCAAGATTGGCCTCTTCTACAATTTGATGTGAAAAACACTTTCCTACATGGAGAAATTTTAGAAGAAATTTATATGGATTCTCCACCAGGCATGACAGATTCAATTGGAATGAAGGTTTGCAAATTAAAGAAGGCTCTATATGGGTTAAAACAATCCCCAAGAGCATGGTTTGGAAGGTTTACCAAGTCTATGGAGGCTTTTGGCTATAGAGTAAGTAACTCTGATCACACCTTATTTTTGAAGAGAGGAAAAGGAAAAATTACAGCTTTGATTATATATGTAGATGACATGATTGTTACAAGAAATGACCAAGATGAGATTTCTAGTTTACAACAATACCTTGCATCTGAATTTGAGATGAAATAACTTGGAAACCTCAAATATTTTTTGGGTATTGAAGTAGCTAGATCAAAACATGGTATTTTTTTATGCCAAAGAAAATATACTATTGACTTACTATCGGAAACTGGACTGCTTGGGAGTAAACTAGTTGATACACCAATTGAACAAAATCATAAACTCTTTCAATACTCAAATTCAGCAAGCATAGACAGAGGGAGATACCAAAGGCTGGTAGGAAAATTAATTTATTTGTCTCATACACGTCCATATATTACCTATGCAGTGAATGTTGTTAGTCAATTTATGCATGACCCACGAAAGCTTCATATGGATGCTGTTGAGAGGATTTTGAGATATTTGAAGTCCACTCCTGGAAAAGGAATTTTGTTCTCAAATCATGGAAACTTAAAAGTAGAAGGGTACATTGATGCAGATTGGGCAGGTTCAAAAGATGATAGAAGATCTACCTCTGGATACTTTACTTTTATAGGAGGGAATCTTGTAACTTGGAGGAGTAAAAAACAACCTGTAGTAGAAAGATCTAGTGCTGAAGCAGAATTCAGGGGCATGGCACTAGCTGTATGTGAACTTTTGTGGATTAAAAATGTGCTATCAGATTTGGGCTTTAAACAAAATGAAACTATGAGTTTGTACTATGACAATACGTCGGTTATAGCAATTGCTCACAATCCAGTGCAACATGATAGAACAAAGCATGTGGAGATTGATAGACATTTCATCAAAGAGAAACTTGAAGCTGGAATAATTTCCTTTCCCTTTGTAAGATCAGAATTGCAGTTGGCTGATGTTCTCACCAAAGGAGTGTCAAGCAGAGTGTTTAATGAGTCTTTATTCAAGTTGAGAATGTGCAATATCCATGCACCAACTTGAGTGGGGTTGTTAAGATATGTCAAATATTCTATTAGCAAGTATTAGACAATCACATATTGTGTTAGCTGTAATTTAGGCATTATTACCGCTGTGAGGTAACTTGTGTAGCTGTCATTCCTTTAATAAAGGAGGAATTATAGCACCCTTGTATGTATATATATGTTACATTATTCTTTGAAATAAGATATCAGAATTATTCTTTAAACTTTTTTTTATATGGTATCAGCTACTATAAAATTTTAATTTTACAAATTCTGGTTATTTTTATATTTTTACAAATTTATTAAAATTATTTTAATTTAATTTTTAATCTAATTATTACTATAAAAAAATTTATAATCAATAAAGTTTTATAAATTTAGTTATAAAACTTCAATTTTTAATCTAACTTTACTATTTATAATAAATATAAAAAAATTATTTAAAAAAATATTATTTAAATCATTAAGCCGATTATTGATCTATTAGTCTTGATATGACATGGTGAAGTGTGATTGGTTGTTTTCACGTGTACTAAACCTAGTCAAATTCCCCTTCTATTATAAGACCAATAACATTTCAACCGCAATTTTATATTTCCGAGGCGACTTCTCCGTCTAAACTCTCCGACGCCGACAAACCTCGCTCACCGGAATTAATCATTCAAGTTCGTTTCGGTTTTTCTGTTCGCTTTCTTTATTCTCATTCCCTTAGATTGCAAGTATCACGGATCTCGCTTTTTATTCTAAAATTTTAGGGTTCTGAAAGTGAAGATTCATATCAACGATCTGTTCTGCTTCAATTTTTTCCGTAGTTGGAATTTTTGAATTATGAATTTGGTTGATTTCTCCGATTTGAATTGTTTATTAACTCAAATGAGTTTAGTTTGAATATTGGTTTTCGTGGTTTGTTCCCGAAAGGTTCTGCCAACTTTGGGTGTAATTGATGTGAACTATGACGTTGTGGATCCAATTTTTATTTGTTTTTCGTTGAATGAGTTTTTCTCAATCTGGCCGTTGAAGTTTGCTTTGAGGGTTCGTGATTGTTTAATAGTGAGGTGTACCACTTGTGCATAAATTGATTGCTTGTGTGTTTTAGGATCTGGGTAGGGTTTCTGTGCTGTAGGTTCTGCAGATCTTGAATTTTAGTGGTTGTTATTGTTAATTGATTAAGTTTAAGGTCTGTGCCTTTTGTTTGAGTATTCATGTGGCTTGTTCATGCATTCATAGCAGATGTAACATGGCAGGAACGTATCGGAATTTCTAAGATTTATGAACCTCAAGAATAAATAGGATAAGCAGTTAATTTGAGTTAATTTCAAATGTTATGCATTACTTTTTCATTTGTTTGACGGTTGAGTACTTTAGATTTTCGTTGCATTTGCAACACTAACTTGTTTCCAAATTCTTCTTGAGGTAAGGTAGTGTGAGTTTTGAGAAGATGAAATTGTACTCATTGATCGTTGAGGAGGTTTTGTATGTTGGTCTTAGTTTAACATTCGTAATGTATGTATGAAATTTGTGTTTCAGAAAATGGCTTTAGGTGGAACAGCTCCCCCAAGAGGAAGTGCAGCCGCAACTGCAAGCATGAGGAGGAGGAGAACAACCGGTGGTGGGGCCTCTGGAGGAGCAGCTGGAACTATGCTTCAATTTTACACTGATGACGCCCCTGGACTCAAGATCTCCCCTAATGTGGTTCTTGTAATGAGCATTGGCTTTATAGCATTTGTTGCCATCCTTCATGTGATGGGCAAGCTGTATTTTGTGCGTAAGGACTGAGGAGGCTTAGAGAATATGTCAAGAAGTTAGGTCCATTTTTGGATTTTTAATACACAGATTGTTATGGAATTTAGATCTTCAGTTGCTGGATCCACCCCCTCCTTTGCTTTTGTTTTATGGTTCAATACTCTGCTAATTTTTTAACAGTTAAAATTTAAAATATTTCTGATCGTAGGAAGCATTTCTTTTACATTTTTTATGTTTTTGCACTTGTTGAAATATGTTTTAGTTCTTTTAGTCATTTCTTAGTGCTTGAAATTGAAAGCTATAAATGTTTGAACTTTCTGTGTAGATCGATTGCCAATCATATATGCCAGTCAAATTAATTTATATTTTGTTCACCTCTGTTTATAAATTCGAGACTACGTATAGCTGAATTTCTAGTTGAACATACCTTTTCTTCTAGTCGGGCGTTAATCCTGTGTGACTTGATACTGGTTTGGTGACACATCTCTTCGAGGCATGATTGCCTTCCTATTCCTATTTGATGAGCAGTCTGAAGAATAAGAACAGAGCCTACGAGTCTGGCTACGCAACTTGTAGCAGTTTACCATATTGATGTGGTGATGGGTAATCAGAGACATGGAAATTCGATCCATTTTCAAACAGATTCTACAGATATAGATTTCAGTTATGCATTATTATTATTATTATTATTATTATAAGTCAATTTGTGAGGTTGAAAAAGTTTTTTGAATGGTTTGAACTACGACTTAATTTGGAAAAAAAATTCTATAAACGTGCTCGTAGGAAAAGAAATTAAGATTAATTATTTATCTTTTTAAATTTTAGAGAAGTTAAATAAAAAAATTTAAAAAATAAAGAAATATAAATTATTTTTAACTTATGAAAAAATTTGTTTTTATTTTTTTAAAAATATACATAAACTAGACTTATACATTTTTAGAAAAGCTTTTGCCTTGTGAATGTTATTCACCCTTAATCATATTTGGTTCAAACTTCAGGTAAATCCATGCCACAATTTCAGGTCAATCTGAACAGAAATTTTTTTGTTCGACTGGTCAATCTCAATAGATTGCTCTGTTGTTTTTACCCCTTCAATGGTTTGCCTCCCTTTATTGCCTGAGGCCTTGAACTACTTTCATTTAGGTTTCCTTCTCATGAACATTTCCATTAACATTATTCTTATACTGCACACATTTGATTGATACAATTCATTTGGATCTGTAGTCCGTACACTGCACTTCAGTACCTGTTGCTATCATCAATAGCTTTAGAAGGGGAAAGAGGAAGAAATTTTATCATAAAAATTCTGAAATTTTGATAGATAAACTCTAACAAATAAGACGAAGCTCTTTTTTCAACTTTTCAGAACGAGTTAGAGTTGAATATATCTTCGTTGGATATGATGTAGGAACCCATGAAAATGAAGAGGCTCAATTAGTAAGTTTGACACTGTTTGGATGTACATTTAAATATTTAGTGGCATTAAATTTACCTTTACAAATTTTTAATGTTTTCATACACGTGTTAAATTTAAAGTGTTTACAAATTTGTGCAATGGCTGCCATTAGCACTTGTACTTAGTACCCGAAATGAGATTTGCTTTACAGCCGGAAAAATGGAAATGCATTGGCAAGGACAGAAAAAAATATGATCAAAGTTAAAAATTTTGCTTCACTTAACTTTTTACGTGAATAACAATTCATAGATAATTGAAAAGTTTTGAATAAAGTAAGAGCATATCTGAAAATATTACTTTTGCGTATTGTTAATAAAAGTTTCCATTTGTCAATTTGAAATATTCATTCTATTAATTTATTCATATAAAGAGGATGAAATTATATTCACGTAAATTATATTAATTATTATATTATTAATAGCTTATATAAAATATAAGTATTGTTGATCCTATTATTGCATTGTAACATATTAGGATTATTATTTTATATATTTTAAAAACATATGTTATAATAATGCTGATAAATATAAATGATGTATCAAATAATTTTGAATTAGTATAAAATTTTATAAATGTAATCTATATATAATAAAAAATTATAATCTAACTATTAGTTTTAATATAAACTTATCCAATAAAAATTGACATAATTTATATTGCGTAATTTGACCCTGCTTCTCTCTTTATGTTACGTGTGTAGATACCAAATTACTTATTCTATGAATTTAAAGAAATTTGTAAATATGAAGTACTTTACCAAACAATTTATTCAATTATTATAAATTCCGTAAAATCTTTTTTAAAGTAACTTCCTTAGATTAATTATATTATCATTGACAGATTTTAGGACTTTTTTTTTGTAATGGGCTAATAAAATTCAAAGATTAAAGTTAACATTTTTTTCTTTAAAATAGAAAAATATTTTTTCGTACCGTTAATTTTTTATACTATTCTCATACCATTTTTTACGATATTAAAGGAAAAGGGACAATTTCATTTTAAATAATTTTTTCTCATAAAAAATTAAATGTAAGAGGAATGTAAAAGTTACGAATATCATTATTTTTTTTAAACAACTAAAAAGCTTAATTCTACAAATATGTTTTTTAAATCTTTTTTTTTGGTTCAATTCGTATGTATATTAATCGTTTCAAAATATTAGCAAGGATTATTCAAACCACATCAGATGAAAAGGTTGTCCCAAAAGTAACAACCTTGTTCACACCCATGATTCTGGTTTGACCCACAAAGCTATATGCCACGCCATGCACACCATAGCAACTCCTCCCATAGGCCATGCCAAAGCATGCAATAGAAAAAGCTTCTCTACTGTCACACTCTCTCTCTTTGCCTTTAATTGTCTCACTTTACTCTCTCAGAAATCAGAACCACAATAAAAAGAATAAGCTGTAGAACAACTGGACTTGGATTGGAACCATGATTACTTATACTTACTTTCTCTTTCAAATTCTGTGTCTTCTTTCAGTTTCTTATTCTTAGACCTTTTCCCTATCAGTGTTGTTTTAGCTGCTTCTATACATCATAGTCAAAAGCAAATTCTGATTTGATTCCAACTTCAGCTCACAAGCCTCAACAACACCCACAATTACTGTTTGATTCATATTATATGGATATTACAATCTCAAAAAGGCTTCTACGTTTTTCCTTCACCATATCACAACATGGTGTTAGTGTGATTATCTTTTGCTCCTGATTTACTCATGCTTATGTATTTGAAAACTCACTGAAATCAGGTTAAACTATGCTTCAATCTGAAAGCTATAATTTATAGCGTTAATATAGATTTATGTTCGAGTGGATTTGATGCCAATTCAAACACATGTCAGTGCACTTTTCTCTACAAGCACTAACTCTTTGCTTTCTTTCTAAAAACGGACTGAGTCATCTCACTTTGCTTGTCTCAAAAACTAAAATTCTGCTCCATTGTGAGTGCAATAATCACCATTCCTCAAAATTTCTGTACTTTGAAAAGCAGAAATTGAGTTTGCTGAAGTTGCTTTACTTTGTTTGTTGTCTCTTTTTTTTCACCTTTACATGGTTATTGTCTGTGTAGTCTATTCCTTTGTTTGTTTTTACTGCTCTTTTTGTTTGGTTATATCCACTGAGGATTTGATTTTAACTTCTCCAACTTTTTTGTGTCCTTTTTGCTGCTACTGTAGCAGTTGCATATAGTAGCACTAGCACCTTTGTGCTTCTCTCTCTCATTATTTTTCTTGCATTTCAAACTTTCTTATACTTGTGCGTGGCAAGGTTGTTGTTTGTTTTCGTTTGTTTATATACCATGCTTTGTTGGGACCCGCCAACCATTTTCTACCGTATGCAAGCAGATGGAATAGCAGTGTTCTTGTAAGGAAATAGATTTCTGCAAATTCATGAATAGCTTCTCTGAATGCATTCATGCATTCTGGATATCACTTCACTCTGATGATGCAAGTGCAATTCATATTATCACTATGTCTTGTTCTTTTTGGTCCACTCCTTGTGATCTCAATAGACTCAGCTTTCAATGATGATGTTTTGGGGTTGATTGTGTTCAAGGCTGGTCTAGAAGATCCAAGAGGTAAACTCTCTACATGGAATGAAGATGATTATAGTCCTTGCAATTGGGTTGGTGTCAAATGTGACCCTGCAACCAATAGGGTATTTGCACTTTTTCTTGATGGATTTTCTCTTTCTGGGCACATTGATAGAGGTATTTTCAGATTGCAGTTCCTTCAAATTCTCTCACTTTCTAGGAATAACTTCACCGGGACTATAAAACCAGATCTTCTTAGCCTTGGGAATTTACAAATTGTTGATTTGAGTGAGAACAACCTCTCAGGGTCAATCCCAGATGGGTTTTTCCAGCAATGTTGGTCTCTAAGAGTGGTGTCATTTGCCAACAACAACATTACAGGTAAGATTCCTGATTCTTTGAGATCCTGCTACTCATTGGTAGCTGTGAACTTTTCATCTAATCATCTAAATGGGCAATTACCATCCTGGATGTGGTATTTGAGGGGACTACAATCAATTGATCTGTCTAATAATTTTCTAGAGGGAGAGATTCCTGAAGGAATTCAGAATCTATATGATTTGAGGGAGTTAAAGCTTGGGAAGAACCATTTTACTGGAATGCTCCCTGAGGATATTGGAGAGTGTTTGCTTTTGAAATTGATTGATTTCAGTGGTAATTTTCTCTCTGGGAGACTTCCTGAGTCAATACAAAAACTCACCTCATGCACATTCCTCAGTTTGCAAGGGAATTCATTTACAGGAGGCATTCCATATTGGATTGGAGAATTGAAAAGTCTAGAGATATTGGATCTTTCAGCAAATAAATTCTCTGGTTGGATTCCAAAATCAATGGGAAATCTTGAGTCTCTGAGTAGATTAAATCTGTCAAGGAATCAGATCACAGGAAACCTGCCAGAGGTAATGGTAAGCTGCATTAAGCTTTTGGCTCTTGACATCAGCCACAATCACTTGGTAGGCCATCTTCCCTCATGGATATTTAGAATGGGTTTACAAAGTATCTCACTTTCGGGGACTGGCTTCAGCAGGAGCAGTTATCCTTCACTTACTCCAATTCCTGTATCTTTTCATGGCCTTCAGGTTTTGGATTTGTCTTCAAATGCACTTTCTGGTGAACTTCCATCCATAATTGGTGGTCTTAGTAGCTTGCAGGTATTAAATTTGGCCACCAACAATATCTCTGGTTCTATTCCTGTGAGTATAGGGGAACTTAAATCTTTGTACATTCTTGACTTAAGTGACAACAAGCTTAATGGAAGCATTCCTTCTGAAATAGAAGGTGCAGTTTCACTCAGTGAAATGAGGCTTCAAAAGAACTTCTTAGGTGGGAGAATTCCAGCCCAAATTGTGAATTGTTCAGCACTAACATTTCTGTAAGCTCTCTATCATAGCTGACACCTTTCATGCTTTATTCTCTATAACATAATTCGGTTGAATTGTTTATACAAATGAAAATCCTTCCTTTGGTTCTATTTTAGTAGTGAAAATTTAAATATTGTGTTTAAGAGTCTACATTTTTTCTGATGATTTTTTTCTTTGTGCGTCTCAATGGAATGGTACAGGAATCTTTCTCACAACAGGCTTATTGGTTCAATCCCTGCAGCCGTTACAAACCTAACAAATCTAAAGTATGTAGATTTGTCATGGAATCAACTATCAGGAAGCTTACCAAAGGAGTTGACAAATCTTTCCCAGCTTTTCTCATTTGATGTCTCATACAACCACCTTCAAGGTGAGTTACCAGAGGGTGGCTTCTTCAACATCATCTCTCCTTCATCACTTTCTGGTAATCCATTGTTATGTGGTTCTGTTGTTAATCACTCTTGCCCTTCTGTTCATCCAAAGCCTATAGTCCTAAATCCCAATTCTTCTTACTCAAACTCAGGCTCTTCCTTACAAAACCATCATCATAAGATGATGCTTAGTATATCTGTCCTTATTGCTATTGCTGGTGCTATTTTTATTGTCATTGGTGTGGTGGCTGTTACTGTCCTAAATATTCATGTGAGGTCTTCAATTTCACATTCTGCTGCTCCATTTGTATTCTCTGGTGGTGAGGACTATAGTTGTTCGCCCGCGAATGATCCAAACAATGGCAATCTTGTAATGTTTTCTGGAGATGCTGAATTTGCTGAAGGTGCTCATAATCTTCTCAACAAAGACAACGAAATTGGCCGCGGTGGATTTGGAGTTGTTTATTGCACTGTCCTTAGAGATGGCCATTCTGTTGCAATAAAAAAACTTACAATGTCAACTTTGACCAAATCTAAAGAAGACTTTGAGAGAGAGGTTCAAGTTCTTGGGAAGATCAAGCATCAAAATCTTGTGGCACTTGAGGGCTATTACTGGACTCCATCCTTGCACCTCCTAATTTACGAGTACCTAGCTAGAGGGAGTTTGCACAAGCTTCTACATGATGACAATAGCAAAAATGTCCTTTCTTGGAGACGAAGGTTCAAGATTATTCTTGGAATGGCAAAAGGGTTGGCCTATTTGCATCAAATGGACATAATTCATTATAATCTTAAGTCTATCAATGTTTTCATTGATTGTTCTGATGAGCCAAAAATAGGAGACTTTGGCTTGGTGAGGCTATTGCCAATGTTAGACCATTGTGTTTTGAGCAGCAAAATTCAAAGTGCACTTGGATACATGGCTCCTGAATTTGCTTGCCGCACTGTTAAGATAACTGAAAAATGTGACATATATAGTTTTGGAATTTTGATTTTGGAGGTGGTGACAGGAAAAAGACCTGTGGAATATATGGAGGATGATGTGGTTGTTCTATGTGACAAGGTAAGGGGTGCATTGGATGATGGCAAAGTGGAGCAATGTGTTGATAAGAAACTTATGGGAAATTTTGCTTCAGAGGAAGCAATTCCTGTGATCAAATTGGGTTTAGTTTGTGCATCTCAAGTACCCTCAAATCGTCCAGATATGGTTGAGGTAGTTAACATATTAGAGTTGATCCAATGCTCTTCAGAAGGACAAGGGGATTTATAATGAATTTTAAGTTTTAGAGATTGAGACACAACATATATTACAATTTCTGGTGAAGAACAATCCAGTTTGCTTGCTTTAAAGCCATACATCATGCAAAGAATTTTGTCAATTTCTTATCCAACTTTCACTTATTTCAGCTGTTGTAAGTTTCACCATATCTTTTCATTTTTCCTTTACTTTTGTTCATCTCAAGTTGTACTACTGGATTTTTCTTCACCAGTTTGACTGCCCATACAATGGTGTTTTCAATTTTTCATAGTACTCTTTCCATACAATGGATTTATGAATTTTTTATGAAATTCCTTTGGACACACTAAAAAACCGATTAGATTTATACTCTATTCTTTTATTAGTGAAATTACATTATATCACGTGAACTACATAGATTTTGACATGGGGTATTTGTGGTTAAATATGGGTTATTAAAAATTTAAGAAAATCACAAACCTTTGATTAGCAAATAAAAATATACATAAGAATATTTTATTTTATTTCCTGAGAGGCATGGAAGAAGTTAAATAAAAGGATACAACTTGCTTTTACTTTCCACGTGAAACCAAAAACTTGGATAGGAAAAACAAAACGAAATGGGGAACAAAGCAACGCCGTACAGCGAAGAGTAACGAGATCAAACCATATGCCACCACTTTCTACAAATAATGCCGAATAGAGGGAATATGAAAGAAAAAGAAAAGGTAAAGAGAAAAAGCACTCGCTTGCTTTATTCACACTTAAAGGTACAACTTAAATTTTTGTTTCCTCCTAGTTATACCCCATAAATCATAATAAATAAAAGAGATAAAAAGATTTATTAAAAAATTACGATTAATTATGATAAAAATAAAGGGATTAACAATTTTCTTAATCTGTTTACAAAATTTTAAAAACATACTAAAAGAAATGAAAGAAATAATAATTTACTTGCCTAATTTGACATTTCAGCTTTTGCTATTAAATTTAATAATTAACGCTTGGATGCGAAATAAAAATAAACAAATGATATATAATGTTATAATAGTATTAATTAAAAAAATAAAGTGCTTACTTCATTAAAAATATAACAATCAATACATATTTTTTAAATAAATAAAAAAAGTAATATAATATATTTTACATTATTTAATCAGCTGAAATAAATGGTTGTGTAGGAGACCACCACACAACCTTGTCAAACAAGCTTCTTCGACATAATCAAAGCGCGAGTAACAAAGAGTCCTTAAAAGCACCACCAACTATCAAGCTTTTTCAAATGGCAACACTTGTTGCAGTGCTTGATAATCATGGCTACCTTCCAACAATGTGCACTGTTTCTGATTGCTGTCTAATTGAAAGAGTGTGCACAGTATGATAATCAACCCCATTCATTCACACCAATGCTGCTATGTTCTAAAATGATTAAACATACACTTAAAAGACAACGTATATACATATATAGTTATCCCTAACATGTCCCTAAGAGATTGAATACAAGCTTAGAAATGAAAGATTTTTATTAAAAATCAATTTTGGTTCTTTAAATAGTACCTTAAAAACAACACTAATTAACATTTGCCAAAAAATAGTAACCGTCAAAAGAACATTATAAGCATTGAAATACAAATCAATACCTCCAATTAACATGCATGCTTAAAATTTAACAACTTATTTACTTTAAGCAATAAGAAGATATTACCTCATTTTCCGTGACTGATATGACTAAATGTTTGAAAGTGCTGAACTTTTTGGAATATTGTTCTTGAAAATACTGTTTGGGTTCCGTTAATTATTTCTTAGGAATAAACGTATTAGTTAATAGTAAGTTTGATTCAAAAGTTTTCTATAGCCAGATAATCAAATCAGGGCAATAAAATGTGAGTTGATCCTACTTTTGGAGGGTGAGATGCACAGTGTATTTCTGTGTTTACTATTCTCAGCAACCCAGCGAGTTTGGAGCAAATTTTTCGTAGTTCGGAACCTTCTCATCCAATCAAAATTCAACACATATCAATTTTTCTTTAAACAAAGATTTATTAGTTGAAGTGTTCTTTTTTAATTGTTAACTTTTAATCTAACAACTCAAATTTAAGATGGAGAAAAATATTGCTGTATAGGAATCCGATTCCTAATAAGAATGAACTATAGTGTATACAGAATTGTTCAAAGCTACTCTAGGCTTTCGTAGAAGAATATCCTACTCAATATTTGTCAAGTAGACATAATTAATTAGAATTTTAAGACAATATTAAAATAGTTTTAACAAAATTCGTTGCCTTTTAAATTATTGTTAAAATCATTAATTATATTTAATAAGTATTTTATGCTAAAATTACTCTCAAACGGTATGGAACCACATACATATGCTTTTTGAGAGAAATATGCCAAAGAGGGACATATGTGCATGAGCTATCAAACGATTCATGTATATGATTTTCTGTCTCTTTAAAACAAGCTGCAGATCAGAAAAACTGAAATTTTGTTCTCTGGTTTTTTTTCAATAGTTTATAGCAATGCTATATCATAGAGGCACGGAGTTTCAAATCTAATACTCATTGACAATGAGACAAGTCCTTGCAGTCAACTTATGAATTATGATTGCTCTTTATATAGCTTGAATAATACAAAAGGGAAATAAATTTCTTTGTACGTATGTTAAAAGTAAACAGAAGCATAACAATTAACAAACAACGCACTAACCAAGCACCAAATGATTAATATTCAGATTCAGAGCAATGATATATACACACATACACAAATATTTTAAGAATATATTTACTCTAATATTCATTACATCATGTCTCTTCCACTTGAATAAAGTTCCCATATCTCTGGAATTATTAGTTCAAATATCAAGTGCGATGAAATGGGCCCCGTAATAACAAAAATAATTGCATTTATTAATTGAGGTAGATAGTATCCCAAAAGAAATTAGTCTCAACTCTCTCAAACAAATAAGAAAATCTTTTAGATTTTTACTGATGGTTATTTTAATGATAACTTCTGTGGTTAAATTAAGAGGGTATTTTATATTTTCTTACACACATAATAATTATCACCTTTATTTTATATTAAATATGCATGATAGATAGTGAGAATCAGTGATCTACTTAGTAAAAATATAAATATTTTTAATCTCTAAAATATTAAAAAAAATCACACTCTCAATTTAAAAAAATATAAAATATTCCCTCAACTGTATAGATATCATAGTAAACACTAAACACTTGTTTTAATTCTACAAGAACTACCATTACTTTTTGGGTCAACATTCTACAGGAATTTGGAAAAGATAAACTACATATATAGGTTTTCAGTTAGGGTCTTAAAAATCGGCCCAATTCGTTATGCTGGCTTGTCTATATACTAATATTTCATGGGCTGGGCTTAAAAAATATTGATCCATTTTGCAGGAAAGTAATCATTTTTCACTTGTCTTTAACCTCACGACCAAAATACAACTAGGCTAAAACTACATGCAGTTACACACGGGCTTGACCCAAGAAAAACCTACACGCAAGGGTTGAACGAGTCAACCAATCGTAACTTGTAGTTGCTGTGGAGTGTGGACCCCACAAAAAAAAATTGCAGTTGCTAATATTTTAAATTTGAAAATAAAAAATGCCATCCCGTTTTAACTTCAAAAGCGGTTCTTATATAAACTGTGTTAATAACATATCAACCTGTTTAAATCATTATGTTTTTGGATCAGTCTATTTAACCAACAAATAAAATGATTTGATCCCAACATTACAAATAATAAAATGTAATAATGGATTTTTTACAAATGCCCTCAAGGTATAGCATTTATTTTTAATCTTAAAGCAACATCACATGAACAAAATTATATTATATGTCTTTTTTAATAAAAAAAGTATTATTAAATATTAAATTAGTAAATCAAATTTATTTAAAATTTGTAAAATAAAATAAATAAGTTAATGAGTTAAACTCAAAGTTTAAAATTAACTTTATATATATATATATATATATATATATATATATATGATCTTTTTATATTAATATAAATTTAAAAACTTTTATATTTAATATGAATATTTTATTTAATTTATATCAATAAACTAATAAATTATAATTATTTAAATATAAATTAAATAAAAAATTTGAATCAAATATAAAAAATTTTAAACCTACGAGCACTGGAAAAAGAAAGAAGCAACTAGAGAGTTTTTTTAGCTTTCACCGAGCTAAGCTTTGGTGGCAAATTTATTATAATATTGTAAATTAAAAAATAATTTATTATTTTATAACAAATCTGAAACAATTTTTTTAATCTGGAGTTTTTTTGCCACGTAGATCAAATTTTTACCAAACGGCTGGCGAAAGTAATTAATTTTTGAATTTTTTAATATCTATTTCGCCACAAAAAGTATGAAATATGACTTCTTAGAGCTGTTAATTTAAAACCGCTATCATAAGTCTATTTTAGAGAGCGATTCGAAAGAAACCGCTCTCATAACTCTATTTTAGAGAGCGGTTCTAACGGAACCGCTCTCTTAGGTATATACAGCCAATTGCATACAAATCTATATAAATTTTACATACAAATTTTATATAAATACAAAACTCTAATTACTAACATAAAATTAAAAAAAATTAATTTTTTCATATTTCCAATTTAAATCTACATAAATTACATTTAATTTATAATCATATAAAAACTATTACGTTTTTTAAAGTAAAAAATATTATTATTTACATACAAATTTTATTTAAATACAAAACTCTACTTACTGCATAAAATTAAATTACATTTTTATTTTTTTATATTTCTAATTTAAATCTACATAAATTTTATATAAATACAAAACTCTAATTACTAGCATAAAATTAAATTATATTTTTATTTTTTTATTTTTCTAATTTAAATTTACATATATTACATTTAGTTTATAATCATATAAATTATATTACGTTTTTAAAAGTAAAAAATTTTATTATTTACATACAAATTTTATACATACATTTCATATAAATTATGATTACTGCATTTAAAATTTTACAATTTTAAAATTTTACTTCAATATAAGTGTAAAAATTATTTATTACAATCAAACTAAGTATAAATTATTATATTTAGTTTTATATAATTATTTTATTTAACTCAATTTTTATTTTTATTATTCTGTATTTTAATAAATATTTATAATAATTCCTGTAAACAAATTTTATAAATCTTAATTTAACCTATCTTCTTAACAAGGCAAAACATGTATCAAGGATCGGTTTCGCTAACTGCAGGGCGAAATAAACTTTCGCCAGCAGCAGCGCGAATCATCTCAGATGTTGCCACGTGTATCAAAATCTATCTAAGAGAGCGGTTCCGGCAGGACTGCTCTCTAATACGTACTTCTGAGAGCGGTTCAAATGGAACCGCTCTCTAATAATGAAATTTTAAAGCGGTTCAAATATGAACTGCTCTCTAAAATAGACTACTGAGAGCGGTTCCTTTTGAACCGCTCTCTAAAATAGACTTATGAGAGCAGTTCCTTTCGAACTGCTCTCTAAAATAGACTTATGAGAGCGGTTATAAATTAACCGCTCTAAGAAGTCATATTTCGTACTTTTTATGGCGAAATAGATATTAAAAAATTTAAAAATTAATTACTTTCGCCAGTCGTTTGGCAAAAATTTGATCCACGTGGCAAAAAAACTCCAGATTAAAAAATTGTTTCAGATTTGCTATAAAATAATAAATTATTTTTTAATTTATAATATTATAATAAATTTGCCAAGCTTTGGTAGTTAGGAAAGGTCAACATTTGACTGGCATCTCTTACCCATAGCCATGATAGGCACTGAGGCTCCCTTGAGACAAAGCTTCCATGTTACTACTTTCTTAAAAGGGTCAAAAAATAAACCTTAGTACGAGATAAGGAATATACAAGCAAGAAAGAATCGAGTATTGTATGCATTTTAGCTTCCTGGTTACACATTTACGATTCCGAACAAGTTGAACTCTCAAATAATACTTTTCTCCACCTAATTAAATGCTGCAATAAAAACATTTTACTTAGAAGGAAAATGTGGTTTTTATCGAGATACCTAATTTTCTATTAAATTTAATTGAAATATATTCACATTATAAAACTTTACTGACTTTTATAATAATTACTTCAAAAGTCATATATGTATCTTGTAAGTATTAATCAATTAACAATATTTATTTTTTTACATTGACTGTATATTAAAATTAAACCTTTACCCATTACTCTTATTTTAAATTTTAATATAAGAGAATGACTTAAAAAAAAGGTATGTATTTTTATCATGATTTTCATATTTATTTGCAGTGTATATATATAAAGAACATAACTAAAGAGAACATATGTGAAATACAAAAGAATTTAATCTTGATCAGACGGTCATATGTAAACATTCAAGTTTATTTTAATTAATTATTAATTATAATCTTAACCATTTATTTTAATTATACAATTAAAATTTACTTCTCTCACGTTATCACTTACATGTTATATAATAGCTACCCAGTCATCATCCGTACTCAAACATGCAAAGTGCATTTGAAGATCTGTCGCCATAATCAATTAAATATTATAAATTATTTTAGTTATAAGCTAAAATTTCCAGCGCTGTAAAATATATTCAAATAAAATTATTAATTTATAAATAAGTATTATATTTATTGTTAAACCTGAATATATAAATATATTATTGGAGTATGAATAGATATATCAATAGAATAAATAATCCTTTAATCCTTATACAATATTTCTTTTTGTAATTTAGTATGTATAAGTAAAAAAATTATATACCAGTCCCAATACAAAAATTTACTTTAATTTTGTCCTTATTATTAATGTATGTTGTAGAAATATTAACTTTTTCTCTATTTACTATAGTAAGTTTAAATTGTCTTTTAAGTATCTATACAAGACCATTTTTTTGTAATTTAATTTTTATAGATAAAAAAATTATATATTAATTCTCATATGAAAAATTATTTTTAATTTTAATTTTTTATTATTATAAAATCTTCGTATCAGTGTCAAGGGATATTTTTATATCATTTTTGTAAGAGTTTTTTAAATTCTTTAAATAAGTTTCATATTCTGCTTCATACTTTTTCACATTCAATTTCATATCTTAATTCATCTTATATGAATATTACTTCTAAGATTTTTATATCTAATATCATTATTTGTCTACTCCATCATATTTCATTATAACACTCATCTCTTTTCCAATCTTTATTATTTTAATTTCTTGAATTTTGGTCATGTTCCCTATGTCTAAAGTCAAGAACTTTTTTATTTCATATTTTTAATACATTTATAAGAAAATTAAAATGAATTTTTAAATCATTATTTTTATTTATTTCTTCATCACAAATTAACTATCTTAAAAAGATAGCATTGTGATAAGGATGATATGAGTAAAGATGAAGATTATTATAAAAATATGACAAATAGACAAATAGTGATATTTAAGATGAAGATACTGAAAGTAATGTTCATGTAAAGATAAATTAATACATAAAATCTTCTTATGATAATTCTTGCCTGAATTTAAAGTAAATAGATATTTATATAATAAAACTCGATGTCATGAATTAAAAATGTATAAAGTATAATATAAAACTTTTTCTGAAGATTAAGAGAAAATGTCATTTGACACTAATTTGGAAATATTACTAATAATAAAGACAAAATTGGAAATAATTTTTTTAAACGAATTGATATACAAATTTTTTTAACTTATAAAAACTAAATTACAAAAAAATCTTAGATTAAAAGACAATCTAAACTTATTATGTTGGATAGTCATTTGTCAAGAGAACACCAATATTACTATAATATATTTATAAAATTAAAAATAAAATTTTGTCTAGAGACTAATATATAATTTTTTTTATAAGAATTAAATTACAAAAAGAAATTTTATGTGGGGGGTGCTGGTCAAAATGAGGGTGGAATTTCTTGAAACAATACGATTTCACTTAAAAAAAAAGTGATTCATTTGTTCTCTTTCTTTTGTATGCAGGTGCCACTAATAATGAATTACAGATTATGCAAGATTTTATTTCAAGATTTGTCTATCTAAATTACTTCATGTCATAAATTATTTAATTTTAAATGGAACGTTATAGGATAATATTTATTCATAAAAAATTAAATAAAAGTAATATAATATTTTAATTTCATTATTTATCTACCTGATAGATAACTTAAACAAACCCATACTGTCAAGGAAAACTAAGGAGGTTTTTTATTTTATTTTTGTTTTGTTTTTAATTACATATTTATCACTTTAACTTTATTCTGTTTTTTTTTAATTTATACAAAAAATAAAGAAAATGAAAAGAATTATTTTCAGTGTACAAATTCTTTAAAAAAAATAATCTAAAATCAAACAGTTTTCCAAATTCAATCTTCGGAGAGAACTAAGAAAAGCTTCAATATTTAGCAACATTTTCTGCCATGACCAATCTGATACCTTGCTTTCACAAGGCGTCCAAGCAAAAACTTTTCACCTGCCTCTTCAAAAGGTAAGAGAAATCGATAAATATAAAAAAAAACAGAGCCCTTTAAGCTTCCAACATGCCACATTATTTTGTACAATGGTATTGCAACAACAACAACAACCAATGGACGACATAGCAAAGATTCGAAAGAGGTTTGGGGACGAACAGAGTACTCTGTTGGACCAGTTTGAGAGGCTGTCCTTTGAGTCTCACCTCAACAAAGCTATGCTCCAAAGAAGCCTATCAGAGCCAGGCTTCCCAAGGTCTGTGTCACAGCCACGACACGTTAGTGTTCCTCCGACAATACCCCTCTTGAATCAGGTGAAGCAAAGGCCATGTCGTGGGTCAGGTTTCCACAAGGTCCTCAAGAAATTGTTTAGACCCATTTTTGGTAGAAAGAGTAATGGAGAAAGGAAACAAACCCCAGATCCTAACAATCCACTCTCTTGGAAGGCCTTCAGCAGATCACTACGGTTCTAACTCGTGTTTAATTTTTGTCTAGTTAAGCATTTTAAAAATTAAACTTATTTCTGTTGCAAACATATACAAAGTGCTTGTTTTAATTCACATTTTCAATACTCATGAATTTATGTTTATTTTAACCCTACTAGTTATAATTTTGTGTTGAATCCAAATTCTTATTTTGTTTATGGCTGAACTTAGCCTCATATCTGACTGTGCTCATCTAGTGTAAGATGATTGTAATGAGTAATGAATAATGAATGATATATGCTTTGTCCTTCGAATGATTGAACCTTGTTTTTTATTTTAATAAATTTAAGATCAGTGATACCTTATGATTCAGATCCGGGAGTTAGTTTTGTGTTTCCTTTATTCCATCTTTTATAAACTATAATGATCAATGCGTCATCAAACAATGAAATGACATTTTGTTGAGTTCAACGTGGAGTCTGTTAATTATGAAATGGAAGTTATTCGAAGATTAAAGAAACTGAATAAATCACACAGTACTTGTGATATCTCCATTGGTTAAAGACTGTTTTAAATATATTCTTTCATTACTATATAATTTGTTTTCGATTAAAATTAAAATTTCAACTACACTTTCAAAATCATATTCTTGATACTTATAAATTTAGTTTCATAGGTTTTAGTGTTTATAATCTTGTGATGTTTTAAGTTTTAGTTCTTATTTATCTCTTTTATATTTTTAGTTGCAACGAAGAAAAACATGTTATATGTTATTTTGGCCAAAGTAAAAACATCATACGTTGGAAAAACAAAACTTTCAACACTAATTCATTGCTTGGTACGTTCTAGGGATATAATGTGGGCTGAAATAGAGATCAATAAAATTAAAGATTTCAAGTCATTTATCCGATTGTTTAAGCTAAAATGTACGAATAAAGTATTCAAAGTATAGTGAGATCCATGTAAACAAATTTCAATATAACTTTGCCTCAAGTATCAAAATAGACTAAAATTTTCTAGACACTTTTGTTCGTATTGAAAAAAAATCTAATAATTGATGTAAGAATAAAATAGTCTTTATATATTTACATTTAAATTTATCTCATTTATTTTTATTTTTATTTTTATTTCTATCTATCTAAACATTATATTATTTCATTTTTATTTCTATTTCATTCTTTTATCCAAACAAAATATAAAATAGAAAGATAATAAGAACAACATTATAATGAAATAAAACTATAAAAATAAACATTTAAAATATAAAGATAAAAATTAAATCAAACTAAATTTTAGAAAAAAAAATCAATTATCTTAAATAAACTTTTAAATTAGTCTTTAAAATATCAGCATTATACATTTTTAAATTTGAGATTTTAAAATGTCTTTATTAGTTTGTGATTGTCTTTCGTCCATTAATTTAATCTCTTTAATCATCTACAAATGATAATAGAATATTTAAATTTTAAATTAATTAACATATATGATCTACAAATGATAATAGAATGTTTAAATTTCAAATTAATTAACATATATGATCGATTGTATGGTAAATTAACTTTATATATAATGTGTTATATATATATAATTTTAGTTTCTCATTTTCTTAAAATATTTCATCATTTATTTTTTTCTTTCTTTCTTTTTTAACATTATTATCATACAAAATTATTATTGTTAAAAACTACCATAATATTCATCCTTTTTTTCTTAATCTTCTTAAGTTTCTTTGTTATACTTATAAAAACTATTAAAAAATTAAGGATATTTTTTAAGTATATTTTTTATTGACAAAATATTCATAGAAACAACAAATTGATTGAAAACTCGCATTGTTACTCAAAGCAACAAGTGTGGTGAAGATAGAAAAATTTGAAAAACTTTAAAAAAGAGAGGAATAGTGTTATCATCAGTTTTAACAATAAAGTTTCTGATGATAGTAATTAAGAAAGCTTTAAGAAACTAGAAAACTAAAATATATATATATATATATATATATATATATATATAATTAATCATTTATATCTAATCATATAAGATATTGTTTTTATTATATAATCAATCATACATGTTACTTAATAATATAATATTTTAGTATTTTATTATTATTTTTAACATTAATTTTTATTGATGATAATATTAAAAGATAAATTTTTGTTAAGAATTTAAAAAATTAAAATAAATAAAAAATTATATATAATATTATTTTAATCGAATTATACAGATTATTTAACGTTATAATTTAGTATTTTATTATTATTATTAACGGTTAACAATTGAAATAAGTAAATTATAAGCAAAAGACAATATCAATTAGTACAAAAAATATTTTAAAATTTTAAAAACTAAAATATTTAATATTAATAATTTAAAAGACTAAATTAAGAATTTACTTAATTTACCTTTTTGAAATGCATTTGTATTAGTCAAAATTAGAAAATCATCATTGACGTGAACATGTTTAATAATTTATGAAATATTATATAATTTAATACAATAATAATATAAAATAATACTTTTTAATAAAAATATATTTTTTATTATGTAATTTATTAGCACACTTAAAAAAATTTATATTTATATTTTATATATAAATATAAAATAACATTAATTATTATTGAAATACATTTACATTAATTGAATATTTTAAAGGTTAAACAGAGATTCACTAATAAAATAAAATAAAATTATTAAATAATTATATTAATATGATAAAAAAAATGGCTTGTATTAGAAAAAAAAATTGGCTTGTATAATTTTTTTTTTCACTAGAGCGAATGAGCGATACATAAAATTCAAAGTCGTATAATATTTTATTTATACTTTAGAATCTAATTTTGATGTATTATAAGTATAAAAAATAATTATATTGTTAATTAATTAAAATATTGGATAGATATATTTTTAAATTAATTATTATAAATTTTATTAATTTTTATTTGTATGATAATCATGAGATTACATATAAAAAAAACTTTTAAAATTTAAGTATATTATTGTTAAATTTTAAAGATTAAAATATTAATACAAACTTACAGATATAACAAGTTTTTTTTTTAATATGATACATATTTTAAAAAATACTATTATATAATATATCAATATAAATATCTAATATATTAAATAAAATTTAATTTAAATACACTAACAAACTGTCACTTAATTATAGATTGTCTTATTAACAAATATATTTATTTTTTTATAATAATTAATATAAAATTCATATTCATAATGTATTGTAATCAGTCAACAACGAAAAAAATTTAACAATATAGTATGCCAAAATTAAATTTTATTAAATATCAGTATAATAGGTTGTATAATTAGTATAAATTATTATGATTATATTAATGATTTAAATTTTATTAATATTTTCTTAGTGCAGTTTAAGATTAATTTATTTTATTAAAGTTTATGAACACATTTGAAAATTGTGAGGATGTAAACTGAACCGTTTTCATATTTGAAATTACTTTATTTAACACAAGATTATAACTGGAGTTTTTTTTTTTAAATAAACATAATTCAAAAGTAAAGTATATAGTGATATGTAGTTATGAAGTTTTTTAGGCTTTGTTTAAGAGTTTGAAAGAAAAAAAAAAAGAGAAGAATTTTGAAGAAAGAACAAAGAAAAGGAAAAAAAAAAAAAGAAAAATGAATGAAAGAGAAGGGTGGAGAAAGAGGATTAAACCTCTTCTTTGTTTAAATGTCTAAGATTGAGAGGAAGAATGACGAGAGTTTAATTATATAAATGATATTATATTTTATATTTTTATAAAAATAATTTTTTTTAAAATTATTATTTTTGAAATTATTATTTTTATTTTTTATAAATATTTTTAAAAAATTATTACTTGAAAATTTAACATTTTTAAAAAAAAAAGTTAGAATCCTATTTATAGAAGAGTACTCAAGAGTAGAAAAAAAAAATCTAAAATAAAAGAACTCAAAAAAAAAATAAAAATTAAGAGAGTTTAAAAAAATTCCTAAAACTTTTTCTTCCTAATCAACTAATCCTAAATAATAATTAATCTCTCTTAACTATTCTCTTCCTCTCCTCTCCTAACATAACTCCTAAACATAGCCTTAAGTAATTCATAACTTAACGTTTTATTTGGACTAACAAAAAAAAAAAGTAAACATAAAGAAAGTTACTGTTTAATTTATTTGAAAAAAAATTATATATTATATTGAGTGACTTTTATACCTTTTAATAATATAATAATAAATATGTAAATAAATTTTGATAAATTTATCATTTTAATATATTTTTTCCTATTTTTTTTATTTAAAGAGATTTTTTTTAGTTTCATATGACTTTTCTTTAATATATATATATATATATATATATATATATATATATATATATATATATATATATATTCATACGTAAGAATTAAAAAGAACATGAGTACTTTCTCGCAAATCAATTGTACTAGAAAGCCAAAAATCAACTTAAAGTGATAAAATTAATTAAAAGTCAAGTAAAGTTAATTCGTAAGGTGTGGCTCCATTCTATCAAACAAATATATTTCCCAAGGAAAAAACCACAACCCATAAAAATTTTTCAGTCTAAATTTGAAAAATGAAAAAAAATTATTTTTAATCTTTTCTTTTAAAATAGAAATACTTGAAAGTGAGAAAAATGAAAACATGAGACACCATTGAAAATGTCATCTAATTTAATTAAACCATTGTATTCACTTATTCATACTTCAATTAACTTTTTACTCTTTAAGTAAATTTGTGTTTCTCTCTCTTTTTTATTCAAGTGCTTATTGTTGTAAGTAATTCTCCTTTTCTTCTTTATATTTGTTTCTCATCTTTTTCTTTTTTCTTCCTTTTCTCTCATAATTTTTTTATTTTTTATTGTTTAAAACACAATAATAAAGTTTCATACTTTCATCATTCTTGCAAAATTGAGTATTTATTTTTTTATTTTGTTTTATTTTTATATTTTGGTATAATTTCTATCATTAAAAATTTGATGAACATTATTAATTTTTATATATTTATGATTTTTTTAATTTTTGTATAATTTTAAAGTCATTCTCTCTATTAAACTAGTATTCAATTTTTATATATAATAAAGACGTTATCGTGTGCATACAAGTCTTATCAAAATAGTAACTGAGTTTATTGCTTTTTATATAAAATGTGTTAATTAATAAAAATAAAAAAAATGAAAGAAATTATTTTCAATATTAGTAAGACTATGTTTTAAAAAAATTAGAACATGCTATCTTAATAATAAATTATCATTTTGCTTATAGATTATTTATTTATATAGTATATTTGTTTCAAAATTAATGATAATTTTTATTTTTATATGATTATTTTATAAAATTATTAGTAAAAGATGAAGAAAAAGTGAGAAGAAAAATGTCATATAAAATGAACAACTCAAAACACAAAAACTTTCATTAATTAACAACGAGTAAAAAATAATAATTATTAGAATCTACATTTAAGATAATAATTTAGGAAGATATAAACAATGAGTTGTTCAACAAAATTAAAATTTATAAATAATGCTTTCTATTATTTTTTTTAATATTTCATTTTGTTGTATTATAATATTTTTTTAATCTTTTATTTTATTGTATTACAATGATATATACCAAATTTAAAATCTCATAGTATATACATGTTATTTTTAAAAAAATATCAAACAAATGTTTATCGAATAAAATATATTTATTATTAATAATTATAATATTTAAAAATATTTTAATTTAATAATACTCATCCAATGCAAAAAATAAAAATAAAAATCACTTATCAATAAAAAAAAACTTAAATAACATTCAGTTCAAACTAATTAAACAAAAATTAAGAACCAAAAACCAAGCCTTAAAAAATATTATAATAAGGGGACAAATATAAAATGTGCTTCTCAGCTTTGGCTCCTTGGTTAAGAAGGAAAGTTGCAAAAAGTTCAGTTGAGAGGCGTGGAAGTAACTTAACACGGTTTCATCTTCTTTCATTATCGTGGTTGTTTCCGCCGTGATCTTGTCATGTAAATTATGGCTGAGGCTCTGCTAGGAGGAGCTGCTTTTGGAGAATTGCTGGAGGTCGTTTTGGAAACAATGCAGCTGCGACTAATTCTGCTGAGCAAGCTACGGAACCTCTGAATAGCTTCATGAATGAGATTTTACCAATAAGCCAAAGTACTTTCAACCATTAACATTCCCACATCTTATAGGAATATGGTCAAAATATTCTTTACAAGTCTTAGACAAAACTTCATTTCAGCTAACTTATAATAATAACTGGTGAATTTGAAATAAAAAATATAACTTTCTTCATGAATATACAGTCAGTAGTTTTATTTCCTTCAATTTTTTATTATTTTCTAATAAAGAAACTTACTTGCTTCTCAATTTCATCACTCTCCTTTCCTCGTTATATCTCATCTAAAACAAAAGGTGAAATTTCATTGAATAACTTTGCACTTTTTCACTTTCATTCTCATACTTTTCCTGTTCATTTTCATATTTGCCAGTTGGAAAAATATTTGTCTCATCAATTTTTATACTCTCTTTAAACCCCTTATAATGTGTCAAATCACTATTTACATAGAGAAAAGAGAGAGCAAAAGAGGCTCTTTTCAATAGGTAGTAGGCATATAAAAAGCAAATGTGAAATATTTTGAGTTCTTACCAGTTAGGAGAAGTCCAAAAGGGTGTGAGACCTCAATTAATGGATCAAATAACAAACTGTAATGATAAGTTTGACACCACATTTTGACTCAACCTCAAGACAACGAATATGTGTCTTTCATGCTTACCGATGCCCCTCACCATATGTTAGACACAAATCCAAGCACCAAAAGGGTGGGAGACTTCTGTCAATAAGCTAAGCAACAAAAGAAGCTGACACAGTATACCCCATATATCCAAATCCTTTAAGATAATGAGTATGCGAATCATTTGACATATACCATTGTCACTTAATCCTTTTTTAAACTACTGTAGGGCTCCATAAATAGACTTGAATTTCCAACATTTTCACTCTTTCCTCAATCTGTTTATAAATGGTACTTAAGACAAGATCATTGATTGGAACGGTGAATTGTGAATACTTTACTCCCTTAACCTTTTTCTTTCCTGAAAAATAATTTCCCCTTTCCATTTTTTATGAATAGAACTTCAATTTCATTCCTACAATTGACACCATTTTTCAATTAGGTTTTTAATTTTACCAAAAAGCAAATTTAGTGCTTGATTTTGACTACTGCAGATCAATTTGGTTCTTAACATTGGCACTGTCATTCAATTTGGTCCAAACATTACCAAATAGTCAATTTAGTCCCTGGATTTGTAAACCATTTGTCAATATAGTCGTTGGCATTAGGGTCCAAAATGACTAGTGTACTCCAAAATTAAGGAACAAACTGATTGGTAATTGTTAAAATTAAGGATTAAATTACTTTTACATAATGTCAAGCACCAAATTGACTGAGAGGTGCTAGAGTGCAGGACCAAATTTACTTTTTGGTAATGTCAAGAACCAGATTAACCGGTAATGACAATTTTAGGACTAAAAATTGATGATTTCGTCCATTTTTTTTTTTTTTTGGTTACTCCATTATTTAACAATGCTATAGATATATTTTGCTTTGGAAAATAATCCTGAGGGAAACTTTGATTTAGCAATTTTGGTTATCTGCTAATTTTTACCTTTCATTAACAATACTGGTACTGAACATTAAACATCTTCCATGTTCAGTTGTTCACTTTTTCATTTTCTTGTGGTATAGATCATAGCCAAAGCAGAGAATAATCAAGGAGAGGAGCATTTGATGAGTGAGAAATCCTCTAAACAGTTTCATACGGCCAATAAGAAATTCTCAGGTATATTGTTACCTGAGATAGGTGGATTCAGCTTTGAAGTTAAGAAGGCAACTCCTCTACCACCCCGTTTGAAGGTTGAAGTCCTTGGGACAGGAAGATATGGAGCAACATACAAATCCACCTCAAAGGATGGGAGAACGATGGCTATGAAGAGTTTAAAAGGAGTAATGATAGGAAAATAGAATTTGAACAATTGAAGATTGTGCAAGTGCTTTCTGAACACCCAATAATGTAGTTCATCTTCGTGCTTACTACTTCAGCAGGGATGTGAAACTGCTTCTTTATGATCACATGACAGCGGGCAGCTTATTCAATTTTCTGCATGGTAATTCTGTTACTTTTAGCATTTTTCTGATTCCATAGCTTTAAGATTGGGATAGTCATAGCTTTGTATTCTCATTGCATTTATCACAACCGTATTTAAGATAAACTGTTGTATGATTGATATCACTTATAAGTGAACCGTTAACAACTTATTGAAATTGCAATGCCCTCTTTCATAACTTGCATGCCAATGGTGATAATAGCTTTTTTTCATATTCTTGGTAACTTCATCAATTTACTTCTATTTCATGTTCTACCATTCACTGGTAGTTTCATTTTAAGATTTCAAAAATATTTATTATTAATTTATAAGAACAACTTGTGTTTATGCTCATTCAATTTGCTTCAAGACATATATATATGCTTTCAGTGTTAGAAATGTAATGAAAAATGGTTATATGTCTTCGTGTGTGTATGCGGTCTAGAATTTAGATCCCAAGTATAAGTAGCATGTTAGAGATTTATAAAAAATCAACTGTATCTTGGCATATTGATAATATCATAGCTAATCAAATCTTATCCCATTAATAGAAGTTAATCACATAGATTATAAGACAGCATTAAACTTGATAAAATTAAATTCTTTAAGATATTGATTATTATATAATCCTTTTTAATAATTTTTTCTAAAGTTTTTATAAGTCCTGCCCTACCTTTTCATGAACTAAAATTTATGTAATCAACTAGTCTTGTATACACAGTATAAAAAAAAATACATCATTTGACATTTATTGTTTGTCATATATGTAAATTAATGTCCTCTCTTCTATAAACATGTAAATGGAGTTTGCGGTTGATTTTGTTAATTTTCTTTTACTTTATACAATTTGAAACATGATTATGTTACAAACACAAATCACATCGCTTTTTATATATTATACTTTATAAGATATAAAGTATAATATATAAAAAGAGATATTATTTGTTAATTTAAAATTCAAATTCTTTCTTTATAAATCTCTTCAAAGTTTCTAAGTTGGAAGCACCAATAAAGGAACATGGTTATGCATACTAATATGCAAGAGCTCGAAACATGATGTTTACTCTGTTTTCTATCAATTCATGTTAAAAATATTTTAATAATCTATTAGAACTCTAAACATGTCAAACTTCGATAATCAATAAAATAATTAATATAAAATTTATTTAAATAAAAAAATTAACTATATAAAAAATATGTTATAAAAATATATCAAAATACAAATTTATCATAAATATTTTAAAATACTCTATGCTTATATTTTTAAGTTTGCTCAATTTAAAATTCTTTTATTAACCTTTATTCTTCCTCATTTTTTCTCTCTTTTTTACTCTTCAAACTTATTTTTTCCTTCTTCCTTTAAACTCACAAACAGAGGTTAGTTGCTCATACTTCTAAGTTTAATTATAATAAATTATTTATTTTATGAACAAAACTTAAATATAATTTTTTATATTAGTCTATAATTAAAATTAAAATTTTACTTAAATAACTAATATAATAAAGAATGATTCTAAGATAAATTTCTAATTTTAATTAAAAAAAAAGCACACTAAAATACCTTTTACTAAACTTTCAAAAATTAACTTCTCATAGCAATTTTTTTAATCCCATTATTCTACAGCTATATTATTCAAAATTAATAAATTCTTTTATAACTTATCATGAATTACCACAACCTCATTTAATTTAAAGAGTAAGTTTCATTTTGATTTTTCTACCTAATATTTTTTCTTTCATTTTAATTTCAATTTCTACGCATGGCACATTCTTTTTACTTTAATTCTCATAATTTATATTTTATATATAAAACTAGAATAACAAATATATAAAATTATAATAAAAAAATATGTTATGTATAAAAATAAAAATAAATATACATGAGAGAGGTAATTCGTTATACAAATATTAATATAAAGGACTATTTTAAAATATTTTTTATTTAAAGATTCATTTATAAATTTTTTTACATAAAAATTAGTTTCGTATAATGACCAAAATCTATTTAAGACCTGTTGAAGTGAAGTTACAAGTTTGTAAATGAGATGCCTTTTTTACGATCATATGAACGGTGAAATCAATGAGATATTTTGGTTCAACAAGACAAGATACATACACAACGAACGTTAGTTGCCTAGAAAAAGTTGATGTGCAAAAAATACTAGTATATCTAAGCTATTTTTATGAATGTATTTAAAATCATAAAAATTATACTAAATTATTATTTTTTACATATATTATAATCTAATTATGAATTATTATATTAATTAGAATAATTAATTAAATTTAATATCTAATGTACATATAATTTTTTACACTAATAATAGATTAAAATTAAATTGATAAAATTTAATAAACAAGTTTTATGAATTTAATAACTAATTTATTTTAGTAAGTAAAAATATCATTTATTGTACACATTTTTTAACACTTCAAAAAAATATTATTATTGTTTAATATTAAATTAATCTTCCTTAGTATTAAATTTTAAAAAAATTATTAATTCAACATTGGGATTTTATATGAATATTATAATATAAAAACTAACAAAATGTTTTTCTATTAATACAAAATATGAATATATACTATTGATCCATTTAATATTAGTATAATATAATTTTTTTAGTATATATATTAATATTTTATTCTAAAAAATATTAAATAAAAGTAAACGTTGAATACATAACATATATTATATATTTTTTATTTAATAATTAATATAATTTATAGGAATAAATTTATACAATCCGTAATTTAATACTAAGATAATAATGAATTGAAATAATGAGATGATGAATTTATTATATATTGGGAGTGTGCAAACGAAAACCAAGAAGCAGGTTTATCGTTGAGAACAGTGAGTGTGCGCAGCCACACCGATCACGCGTGCCACTGCCACTACTAACTCAGATGGAGATGGTTCTGTCACTGTCCTTTACCTGTCGACGTGATTCCTCACTCATTCTTCGTTCTCTTTTGCGTCACCCTCTCTCCCTTACTCGTCATCTCCCAACACATTCACGTCACTACAACTATTCTCAAATATTAACATTACTTTTAACTTTTAATTAATTATTATAATCCCCTAATCTTTTCATCATCGTATACCAATGTTTTTCCATAATACATCTTAATATTTGTTTCTTCAAATAATTGTAACCCGCAAAATGCTTCGCAAATTCCATTCTACCAACTTGATCGTTGACCACTGTCAAATCGGGTCCACATTCAAATGGAAATTGGCGAATGGACGAAAAGGGACAAAGCTCGTCGAGTGTTGAATACAGTGCTCAGTTACATATGTGGAGGATACTAAAGTAAATCCATCAAAAGGTGTTGTATCTTAAGTGGCGCATTTTCCGGTGCTAGCCGTCGCATTTTCGCTTTACAAGCTTTGTTTTCTCCGTATTTATCTGTTACTTTAGATTTTGGATTTTTTTGTCTGATTTATTCTGAAAAAAGATTCCGGAGTTATATTTTATTAAATGTTGAGAAATTAAAATATAAATTTTCATAAAAGTTAAAATATGATGCTCATAGAATACGTTCGAAAATAAAAAAAAATTAATAATTAATTCCTTCCAAAACATTTTTCCTTCGTTTAAGAAGTCATATTAAAAAATGGAAGCCTTTGAATATTTTGTATTTGTATTTTTTCATTTGAGGTTTTCAATTTTATGATTTTACTTCTTAGTATATTATATTTCAATGACGATATTTTCAATCATTGTTATTCAAGTTCAATGTTTTAATGCTTGATTATAGTTTATCTTTTAATTATTTATATTTTTGTTTTAGACTTTCAAGATAATTTAATTTTTAAAACAATTGAATAAAACAATACAAAAATAAAAGCTTGATGCTGCTACCCACACGATGAATGGATGATCGCCTTCAATATTATTGTGATAAAAGGTATCACTCATATATAATTAAGGCAGAAAATTATAACATGATTTTAAGACATAATGTTATATGAAGCTGAGTGTTGGACGGTAAAAAGCTAAGAAGAATAAACTCAATATAACAGGTGAAAGAGTGGATATATAGTGAAAGATAAGATTATGAGTGAATAATGCATTACAGAGAAAGTTGAGGTAAATAGGTAATGAATTATAAAAAAATTACTTTAATATTTAAAATCTATTTTAAACCATTAAAAGTGATAAATTTTTATTAAAAACTATTCATTACATTTATATTATAAAAATATAATAAACGGGAAAGAGAAAAATATATAATTTCTTCTATAAGTAAAACATATTATACATTATGCATTTTTCAATAATTTAGTTTATATTTTTATATGTACACTAATAATGTATTTTCTAATTATTTACTTTATATTTTTGTACATTATGTTATCTTCTTATCCACAGTTGGATAAAACACCTTTTGAAATAAAATGATTACTGAAATGAGTATAATATGTTTTAATTAAACCTTTTTAACGACCATAATTAAAAATCAAAATCTAATCAACACACTTAGAAGCCTTAATTATTTATTAATTATGTTGAGAATTATTGATAATATAGTTTATGTTTAAATAAAAGAGTTTGAGACGAAGGATTGCGATATTTCTCATTTTAAATAATAAATTTGTCAACCATTTCATATTTACTTTTATCTTTTAGTCTCTAATCTTAATTATATATATTAAATTTTAAAATTTTTTCATTTATTCAAATAAATTTTCTCACATAAAAATATCATCAATAATTAATAAAAAAATATAATATTAATTTATCCAAATTAATAAATATAAATATAGTAAATAATTACATACAAATTATAAATAATATGTATAAAAATACGATCAATTTTTAATTTCATTTAATTATATTATATGAATTAGTACAAATTAATAATATATCATACATGTTTTTTATATTTTTATTAATTATATAAAATTTTAGAAAAAAAATTAATTTACACAATTCAAAAAATTAAGAATTATTAATTGAGTGATTAAAATTAAACATAAATAAAATTATAAGAACTAAAATAAAATTAAGCATTTAAAATATAAATAAACCATAATTTAAAAAAAAAAACTTTTCTTTCCATATTTCCTTTGAAGGTCATCTGTACAAATAAACCCTTAACATTTACGTAAAAGTAACAGGGACACCAAAAAAAAAATGATAATAAAAATAATTTGAAAATAGAATTTTTAATGTACGATACCATATTCAATAAAAGTATTAATATTAACAAATAGTAAATATTTATTAAAAATTATAATATTTAATATTATTAATACGATAGATTATTTAAATTTTCATAAAATTATTATAATTTTTTGGGGTCATTAAACACATTAATAATAATAATAAATTTACAAAAAGAATAATGATAAATTAAAAATAAAAAGGTAAGCAAGTGGAGGAGTTGGCCGAGTCTTGAAGTATAATCATCGTGCATGCATTTTGGTGCCTCTTTCTTTCTCCTTTCTTATTCTGCATGCACACGCCTCCTTTCTCTCTCTGTTCCACCCTCTCTTCTCTCTCCAGTCACCCTCCTTTCAAATCTCTCTCCGATTCTTCTCCTCCGTTCAGATTCCGACTACCTTCCGATCAATATTCGCTTTGCCGCTCCTCCACGCGAATGCCAATCCCAAATTAACCGCAGCACTCGCCGCGCCTCCACTCCCTAAAACTTCCGGCGACCAGAGCTACTCCTCGCTAGCTTCCGGCGAAGCAGATTAGCATCTCGAGCTTCTATCTTCGGCTTAATTTCTGTATGGACGCTCCTCCGTCGCTGGATTTCGCGTCCGTTGAACCAGTAGGTGAGGTAACGGTTAGGGTTTTTGTTTTGATTTTTCGGAATTTTTGTATGATGCAGTGAAAATAGAGCTTGTGGAATTGAAGTTGAAAATGGAGTCAAGGAGTTGCATGAACGTGGCATGCGCCACCTTAACTTCGATTCGGTGGCGCAAAGGTTGGGCCCTGCGATCCGGCGAAATCGCCGATCTCTGTGATAAGTGCGGGTAATGATACGTTAGATTTCTAATTGATATGAGATTTATGGTTTTCTTATTGTTAATTGTTTGTTGCTTTGGGATTTTAATTTTTTTTATCTTTTAAATTCACTTTGAAGGAGTTAATGTCTTTCTTAATCTATGTTTTGACTTGTGGATACTTTTTTGTTTTCTTTTGCTCCCGATTTTCTGAAGTTAGTGTAGTGCCGTGTACACGCCTATAAGTCTTTTTTCTTTTCTTTCTTTCTTAAAAATAGGGAGTTATTTATTGAATTTATCGTCGGTAAAATTGGGTCGCCGAGGCGTAATTTTGGCTGCTGACCAAATACCACAATTTAAAACATTGTTTATGACATCTGTTCATGACTCACCGTATTAATTTTTCTTACTTTTTTGAATAAGTGACCAAATTTTTTTTTGTAATAAATACGATGTAGCATAGATTTTTCAGAAAACTAGAAATTCATAATAATCATAAATCAATTATAATTTAAATTCATATATAATTAAGTTATGTAAAGTATTAAATAATAGTTTGGAGTGAATTTTATATATATATATAGAAAATATAATTTAATAATATACAAAATAATAATTTTTAATTATGCCTGAAAATAATTTTATTTTAATTTTTAATGCAAATTTCTATTGATAAATATATTAAATTAATAAAATTATTTAAATAAAGATAACTAAGGTAATTAATAATTTTTTCTTTTTAAATATTCTATAGTCAGCTTCTCCACTTTTATATATCAATTTGAATAAATTTTATTAAATATATTTTATGGCAAATATTTTGTTTCCATTTTTAACATCTTATAACTACCAACATAAAATTCTTATATCCAATAAATTCTAATAATTTTTTCTTAAATACATTTCATAGTTATTAAATAAATTTTTGGAATTAAATTCAATCAATTGTTATTAAATTTTCTGTTGTCTTTTATGAATTCTAATAATCTTAAATCAATTATAATTTAATTTATATATAAGTAAATTCTGAAAAGAATTAAATAATAGATTTGTAGTAAATTTTACATAGATATATAGAATATAGATATGGATATAGATAGATCGATGGGAACAAAAATAAATAGTAAAGACTGGAAAACATGATAGTTATACAACCAATTTGTATGATTATAAAGTTTGTCTGAGATACACTGCAACAAGGCTTTCATCTGGCTGAAATTTTATTTTCCATAACATGTTGAATTTGAACGGTGCCTAAACTCATTCCGTTTAGGAAACATGGAATGAGTATAGGATGACATCATATGATAATTCGGATACAAATTATTGAAATTAATGCATATGCTTCCATTAATTTGTCTCGTGACAGTTTTCAAGCAAGTAATGATGATATCATGAGGGATTGCTCTTACAATTTTCATTTCCAAACTCAA
The DNA here is from genome assembly GCF_003935025.1 of Abrus precatorius. Lineage (NCBI taxonomy): Eukaryota > Viridiplantae > Streptophyta > Magnoliopsida > Fabales > Fabaceae > Abrus > Abrus precatorius. Next base: position 20,925,661 of record NW_020874439.1, on the reverse strand, counting down.
GTTCTGTGTAAATTGTAAACAAAAGTCATCTGGATAACATGTGACCTTCAGATTATGTATTGATTTGATCAATAAGCCTGCAAACCTTCTTTACTTAATTGAAGTTGTGTACATTACCAAGAGTTCATGCTCAGATTCTTACTCCTGCTTTTTTTCTCTACTCTAGTTCTGCTTACGAGCAATCAACATATTGTGATATGTTCCACTCAAATGATTCTGGTTGGAGAGAATGCACTTCATGTGGCAAGGTAGACTTCAGAAAAATTTATGTATTCTGGTACTTTGGCAGAGTATATATGAGACTAGCAGAAATTTTTGTAACCCAATTTTGGTATTTCCATGTGCTACGCAAAGCTTGATGATCCTATATGATTTATTATCTGCAGCGTCTCCATTGCGGATGCATTGCTTCCGTGTCTCAGCTTGAATTACTAGATACTGGTGGTGTAAGCTGTATAAGCTGTGCAAGGAGTTCAGGACACCAACCTGTAAAATACTTTTATCATTTCACTTATTTAGATAAACATTTATGTTCACAACTACAGAAACACATGAAATATTGTTGCCTTTATTGATGCTCAACTCCTTCAAATAGATTAATATCTATGATGTTAGCAAGTCTTAACTTTTAGATTAATTTTGACTGAATCATTTTATCATTAGGTTTGATTAGTTAATTATTCAGCATTCTGAGGTAAATTGAAAGTTCTATAATCTAGGTAACAATAAAAACTTTGTTCTGGAAGATCTGCTATTCAAATCTGTGCTGCCATAAATGGGCTGTTGCTTCTTACATATATGATTATTTTGTGCTGATAATTGAATTTTCAAGTCTAATTGTATGTCCACAAAATTGACTATATGATAATTTGACAGGTTGCAAGTAATGAAAAGCCCAATGTATCTGGGACATCAAAGGTAAAAAATGTAGGTGCACAGCAGTGCAGATCTCTGGCTAACCAATTAAATGTGAGGGGTACGCAAGCAGGGCATTATGCAGAGAATGATGGGCTTAGGTGCTGGCTCAAACCCCATAATCTTGAAACAGATGGACCATCTACAGAAATGAAACCAGAAATTTTTCCTTCTGTTGGAGAACTTGGAAGCACTTTGATATCACAATTTCATTGTGAGTCTAATGGATCATTTAAGGCTTCCAAAGCAGAGAACTGTAAGGCTGACACTGACATGCGAGATATATATGAGTCATTAGCACAGACAAATTTGAGTATGACCCTTGCTGCCCCTTTAGGAAATTCAAATCCCTTTCATAGTGCTGTTGTTGATGAGAGGGAACAAAGTAAAACACCTCCTCCACTTTTGTTGGGGTCAAGGTCTCGCCATCTTTTACCTAAGCCCCCCAGGTCAACTCTTGGTACAGGCTTAGAAGCAAATGCAGGCATGGTATCCCAGATTCGTGTAGCAAGGCCTCCTGCTGAAGGACGGGGGAGGAATCAGTTGCTTCCACGTTATTGGCCTAGGATTACTGATCAAGAGCTGCAACAAATATCAGGAGAGTATCCAGCATTGTAATTAGTACTATAAATTATTAATCAGTGGCAGGAGATTTATGCTGGGTGATAAACTTGTTATGTTTTGATTGGCACTTTTTACCTTAATATTTCCTTAACCATGATTCATGATATGTTCAAGTTCAAATTCCACAATTGTGCCACTCTTTGAAAAGATGCTTAGTGCAAGTGATGCTGGTCGAATTGGTCGCTTGGTTTTGCCAAAAGCATGTGCTGAAGTAATTTATCTTATCTGTTGAACTGGCTTCTACTGTTGTCATTTTATATTAACTAACACTCCACTAAAAGTTATTTTTCTTGATGAGTTTTGTAATTTGTTAGAACTGAAAGAAAAGAGCATTGTGCAGGCATATTTCCCTCCAATCTCTCAACCTGAAGGCCTTCCTTTACGAATCCAAGATGTGAAAGGAAAAGAATGGATGTTCCAATTTAGATTTTGGCCAAATAATAACAGTAGGATGTATGTTTTAGAAGGTGTAACGCCCTGCATTCAGTCTATGCAATTGCAAGCTGGAGATACTGGTATAGTTTACTGAGAAACCTTAATTTGTTAAATTGCGAATTCTGAGATCAGATAAACCACATGGAAACTTACCTTTTCTTAGAATAGATAAGCTACGGGTCTTTTACAAAAAAAATTTTCAGAAGAATCTCTGCCAATTTTTAACTCAGCCTATTAATCAATAATCATACCTAAAAGATGTGGTGTTTTAAGATACTGACTGCAAATGATTTTTCCAAAGCATTTTTTATTCTTTTCTTTATTTTGTGAGAATGACTATGATGTTTTGTGTAACTTTACTGCTTTTTACTTTTTTCTTTGAACAAAGTACCATTAGCACTGAACTAAATGTTGCTTGTGTTTTTGGGTATATATTTGATTGGTTTCTCTTAATTGAAAAGCAATTGATTTCTGTACCATTTCTAAGTTTCAATTGCAACATGTTTTGGCTTTTTTTTTATTCTTTAATTTTAGTTTCATCTTCAAATTTGGTTACAAAAATTTGTTAAAACTTTTTCTTTTCTAATATTTCTGCAGTAACATTTAGCCGGATGGACCCTGAGGGGAAACTTATAATGGGGTTCAGGAAGGCAACAAATTCTACAGCAGTACAGGTAAAAGCCACTTTTAGTTCACATAGCAAGCTCAATTTTTCAGAATTGATATTTAATCACCTATTAAGCAGGAAACACTACCGTCTAATATGCCCAATGGTTCTCATTCAAGTGAAACTTCCTATTCTGGTGTTTATGAGAATCTACCTATATTAAGTGGTTACTCTGGCCTTCTTCAGTCACAAAAGGGATGTGCAGAAACCCACCTAAATGTGCTATCTAAAAACTGGAACTCAGCTGGTGGTGACATGAATTGGCATAACATTGACATGCCCGAAAACAGGAAAAGAGAGGGGCTACCTTTGCCACATGTGGTGGTTCCTGAGAAGAAAAGAACTCGGAATATTGGATCAAAAAGCAAGAGGTTACTTATTGATAGCCAGGATGCACTGGAGCTGAAACTTACTTGGGAAGAAGCTCAAGATTTGCTCCGTCCACCTCCAACTGTTAAACCAAGCATTGTTAGGATTGAGGATCATGTGTTTGAAGAATATGAAGTAAGCAAACTCTCGATAAAAAGCAGCAATTTTTATGAAAATCACCCATTCTGTTAGTGTGTGTGTGGTCAAGCTGATATTTTTGGTGTCTGTTTAACTCAGACACCAACTTTCACCAAAATACATAATAGGAGCCTTTCATTCTAACGTGTTTCTTAATGCATTCACCTTGTCCTAAACTTCTTCCATCTTCTTGAGTCTAAATCTAAAGAAGAAAATATGACTTATAAAAAAGAAATGGGCAGTACAGCATACATCAGTGGCTGACCTCTCCTCCGATTTGCAATTTTCAGATCTATTAGAACAGCCCTCTAGTTTGAAATTGTTTAAAAAACCCCTCTAATTTCAGGTTATAGAAAGTCTTTGTTTTTAGGGAATGTGTGTATAGGAAATTTGCTTGCGACAGTGTAAGTCAAGACACTAACCAATATTGGAGCTATAAATTGTGTCTCAGCTCATGTTATGCTTCTCATATGGTGGTGCTTAGATTTATGTGGATTACATGTAAAGCAAAAATATATGAAATTTGTTTCTGTGGTTAATACATAAGCTTTTTAAGTAAAGCCTCCACTTGGAGACTAGGTGAACATCATTAAATTTTATGATATAGCCTGTTTATGACCTTGCACAGGAGTTGACTTACTTTCAATTCATGCAGGAGCCTCCCGTCTTTGGAAAGAGGAGTATATTCGTAGTTCGATCAACCGGGTAAGATGAATATGTGCATTAGAGTTTTTTCTTTTTATTGCATTTGTCAGTTTTTTCCTCTCCTACCATCCCTTCTATTTTCTTTTATATTTGCTATTGAACTTTATGATTTCTTTTACAAGTTGTACCAATACATAAGCATTATATTTTGATTGAGTATTTCAACTGTTGGACCTTAGGGTAAATGAGCAGTGGACACAGTGTGATAGTTGCTCAAAATGGCGGAAGTTGCCAATTGATGTACTTATTCCCCCAAGGTGGACATGTATGGAGAATTTATGGGATCAGAGCAGGTGAGCAGAAGACTTTCTAGTGCAATGCTGTTGTTACCAATACTTTTTCTTAGTAAGAAGACCTTTATGCTTCTGTATTGCTGTCAACAGGTGTTCATGTTCTGCTCCCAGTGAATTGAACCCAAGGGAACTGGATAATCTTCTGAGACTGAACAAAGGTATTTCTCCATTTCTTGCATTCATTATACTTTCTATTTACTGCTGATCAATACTTACCAGTAGAAATGGTTTCATGGGAAAAGTTTGCATTGTGAAGCCATGCTTTTCTAGAAGCATTTTCCTATTGGTATTTACATAGACTTTCTTTTGATCCACACACTTGTATTTGTAACTCAAAGTAGATTCCTTTTGTAAATGTTAAGTTTTGAATATTTTGGTAAATAGATTTTCTTAGGATATTGGTAGACTGGGGCTGCCAAACTTGTTTCCAATTTAAATTGGGATCAGATGCTGTTTTTGATGAGTGGGTTTATCATTGAAGAGTATCTGTATTAACTATTAAGCTAGTTCCTTGCTCCTAGCTTTGTCCTTCTATTTCTTCCCTTTTTGTGTCTCTGAAAAGGGAAAACACGCAGACACACATGCTCACATAACTGGAAGACAAAAACCTCTTTAGTATCTTATTTAAATATTTAGTCTGTAAGTTCTACTTCAAACTGGTCAAGCTAAACACTTACTATATTGTAGACGGATATCTGCAAGTGTTTGGATGCCCGAGTATTAATGCATTGTTATGTCATTACAATCATTTTAAAGCTATTTGGAGAGGAATTTTGCATGGTAATATAAAACTATTTGAGTATATCAATTAATAATAATAAAAAAAAAAAAAAAAAACTTAAAATGTGCACGGGATGGTTAAAATATTGAGGTATTGAATTCTTAGGCATCTTATAGTTCTATTTTTTATTGCCGGAATACTGATCCTAACTCATAAGCATACTAAGGGTTTCACATAATGGCTTTCAAATGCTATGTAGTACTTCTTTAAACATTCTTAACTGATCTTGACCCGCCACTTTAAGAACATACTTTATGTGCCAGTAACATGACAAAAATGACCTGGACAACTAAGATTTATTGTAAGGGGTGGATACCGCACAATGTTGCTTATATTAACCAGTTCTGTCTTGCCACTTCGTCTTTGTGCTTACCCTTTTTAGTCAAATTGTATTTCTTGAAGAAACTAACAAATCTGTAATCCCAAATTATGCTGCATGATCAAGGATGGTGATTCTTTGACTATTATAAATGCACGAATGTTTTCCTTGTTATCAAATTCTTGATGATATTTAACATGCTTAAATTCTTTATTTTTAATAGAATTCAGGAAACAAAGATTGGCAGCAATCCACAGACCATCCCTGGAACATGAATCTTCAGGATTGGATGCTTTGGCAAATGCAGCCGTACTCGGAGATGATGCAAGTGACTCTGGCAGGACACCAGTCGTCACCACTACAAAACATCCTCGGCATAGACCTGGGTGCTCCTGCATTGTCTGTATCCAGCCACCAAGTGGGAAGGGCAAACACAAACCTACATGCACCTGTAATGTGTGCATGACAGTTAAACGTCGATTCAAAACCCTGATGATGCGAAAGAAAAAGCGTCAATCCGAACGTGAGGCAGAGATTGCTCAGAGAAATCAGTTATCATGGCGGACCAAGGATGAATCAGAAGTAGTAGACAGCACCTCTCGACATTTAACTCCAGTTGATGTTTCAGAGAATGAAGCGAGGGTGCCAAATGAGTTGGATTCTAGGAGTCAAGACCATGTGGCTGAAGCTGCCAAAGGACAATTAGACTTGAATTGCCAACCTGATCGAGACGACGTGCAGGCTGGGCCAAACAATGTGAGCATGACGAGTCTTCTTGAAGAAGCAAATCTCCCTCTTGAGACCTACCTGAAGCAAAATGGTCTTACTAGCTTGATATCAGAGCAGCAAACAAATTCAGCGTCAAATGTGCAGGCACAAACAACGAATGAGAGTGAGGGAAGACATAATGAGGATTGCGGTACTGCTTCGGTTATTCGTGAGCAGGAAAGCAGTCCTGAAGAGAACAGTGGGCAAGATAAACAAAACAATTCACCCTCATGAAGTCTTGCCAGTTTCATTTTCTTTTTCCTTTTTTACTCCGAAATCATTTCACAAGAATCCTTCTTACATAAATTATAAAATTATAGGTTGTTGATTTGTATGTCTATATTGGTTTTTGCTTTTGTCTGTATCTTGTGGTTGTGAAATTTCCCCACAAACTCAATAAGCTTTATATGCTGAAGTTTGTGTTTTAGGTTGTAAACTAGTGAGGCAAGGAGTTGAAGAAAAGCACCTCCATGCCAAGTCATAACATACGTGGTTTTGTTTCTTTTGTGTGTGTGGTGTGTTTGAATAAGCATTGTTTGTCTTCTCTATAATGTTATGATGGTAGAGGACACATTGTTTTCTAGCACAGGTGTCCAGTTTGAATAGCATTTAGTTGTCTTGTTTATTTTAATGGGAAATGCTCTTTTTGGATACTATTTTCATTTTTTATTTACTTACAAAATGTCTTTAAAAAATAATGTTTGGAATTTGGACGAGCTTCGAAGATTAGTTTTGAAATTAAATAGCGTATTTGAGAAATTAAAACTAACGAAGTATTTGAGAAAGCTTAAAACCACGATGACGGGAGTTGTATACTTTGTGTTCATTATAAAACACGATTAAATTAACCTTACTGTTATGACTAAATTAACCTTAATAATTTTTCAAATTTTTTTTTTTTATCATGATTTTGAAAACAAGAGTAGACAGACCGATTCAACTGATTGGACCAAGCAAGTCGCAAATTCAGGCAAACCAGAAAATTGATGGAACAAAAACCCAAGCAAACTGGTCAAAAAGCAAAAAATCAGTCAAAACACGATATGAGTTGGTCAACCGATGTCAGTGAACGGGGACTAAACCAACATTTAATCTATATATATTTGCTTTTTTGTACTTAGAATAAAATATTTTTGAAATAAATAAAGGTTTATATACGATAATTAAATATGAATTACTACTACTACTATTATTAAACTATTTTTAACTTGTAAAATATATAGTAAAATCTTTTTATGTTAATATAAAATTTTACTTATTTTCTTATACTTTGATCGTAGTTTATTATTTATTTAATATATTACATGATATTAAAAATATATTTAATTATCATTAGTTTGAATTTAATTTAACTATGTTCATTTATCCATTCAATATCCGTTTAGTTTAAAAATATTACTTGTACCTAAATATTTTTTGAAGTGACATTTCTAACTATATTAAGCTAAAAATTAAAATTTTTCAACACAATAAGGAAAAAATGAAGAGATGTAGGTGGTGGGAACTAAACACCCTAGGCGAGAATCCCGGTGGAGAGGACGTTGGCGGTAGGAGATTAAAATTTTAAATTTTTAACAAAAGATACATATTTTCTTTGTATTAATTGGATAATATTTTTTAATTTTATTCATTTAAAATACATGTATATTAATACATGCATGATGAATGATGAATTGTAAGCCTGTTGATACTCCAATGGATCTAAACAGCGAGTTAGTGCCAGATCAGGGAAAACTTTATGAAGATTCTGACAAATATAAGAGATTAGTTGGAAGACTTAATTACTTGGCTATAAGATATTTCTTTTGTAATTAGTATAGTGAGTCAATTTATGTAATCTCTCCATGTTATCACCGGAATGCATTGACTCTATTCTTAGATAAATTAAGAGTGCTCTAGGTCAAGGGCTATTATATGAAGATAAAAGAAACATTGGTGCTGTGAGTTTTTCAGATGCAGATTGGAGTGGTTATCCCGATAGACGCTCCACTGCAGGTTATTGCGTATTTGTTGGAGGAAATCTCATATTTTGGAAGAGCAAGGAACAAGTAGTTTCTCAATCAAGTACTGAATCTGAATCTGAATATCATACTATGCCTATGGTAACTTTTAAACTCATGTGGGCAAAATAGTTACTTGGTGAGTTGAAGTTCGGTTCCCTATTTTGTTTTAGGCCAGATTCAGAATATTTGATTTTCTATCATTAAGAATTTGTTGTGCTAAATAAAATTCAATTTTTGCAATTTTTTTATCTTCCTTATTTTTCTACAAGTACATGTTTAGCAAATAGCAATTCAATAAAATATAAATGTAACACCCTTTTTATATAAATTTGACCACGGCTAAGTGAATGCTTTTATTAAAGGATATAATTAGAAACCTATTTTTGGTAGAAATCTATATCCTTATTTTCTTTTATTATTCTGCTGTTGGTTTGATTGTTTGTTTTGCCCATAAGATTGGTTGCGATATTTTATACAGTTCTTCCATTTTATTGACATCCTTAGATTTTATGGGACAAGCGAACATTAACCTTGAAAGTCTTCTTGTTGCAATTGTTCTTTAGGAAATTCCAATTATACATGTGGTGAGCCGAGATCCTTAGCTTGAATTTTTGCTAATAACTTTATCCCTTGTAATTGACTGTCGGCATTTCCACTCTAACCCTGCATGCAAACTTTTTCCTTTCCCTAAGTCTTACCTAAAATCTGCATTTAAATAGACTTTGCTTTTAATCCAAATATTACCCATCTTTCTCTTTGGATTTGTGTGATTGATGTATGAACGTGGACTCACCCTCTGTATTGCTGTGGAACTTGCCATATGGAGGTTGAGGAAGTTTTAATCGATTATAAAGATATAAATTATAAATATTATTGAGAAAATAAATTTAAAAAATATTATTATTATTATTATTATTATCAATTCACCATCATACAAGTTTACATATGTCTTAAAAGTACACAATATGTAGACATAAAATAGACAAATTCATGCTTAAACATTGATCATAACTACATCACCGATAGCGGTCTATGTCATTATTCGATTGTTGAGTTGCTTTCTTAATGGAAGCAATATCAGCTCCTTCTTTCAATAGACTAGCAACTTCTTCAAATTCAGCAGCATTTTCAATAGAATAACAAATTATGTTAACGATAACATCAAGATTGTTGGCAAGATAAGAGTGCTTTGACTAGTGCTTTGACTTCAACAACATGGATAACTTGCTTGTAGTGATTGGCATATGCTTAGCTAAAAAGAAAATAAAAATTAAATTAGCATATATTATATAATTAATTGCTAATATTTAAACAAAAAATTTTCTAACAATTGAAAAATAATATCATTTACCAATTTCAAGAACAATTTTATTTGGCAGAATATATCCAGTACTCTCGTCTATTAGACATGCAACAAAGTCACGCCATTCAAATAGAGCCTATAAGCAACGTGAATGGAACACATGAATTATAATAGATATTGAAAATTGAGAGTAGGAAAATTTAAAATGAGCGCAATATAAATATGTAATATAATCTTTTAGTTCTAGAAACAAGAAATTAAAGAGTCACTTACAGATACAATGGCAAGTTGTTTAGCATTAAAATGGGCCTCTTGCAACCTGTTTCAAAATAGTAATTGGATTTTATTTTACTCTATTTCAAATATATTATAAGCAAAATAAGATTTACATCATATTCCTCATATAAAAGAGACAAAAAAAATAATAAATAAAAAAGGTTTAAAAAACTTACTATTTGTATTAAATACTAAATTAATAAAAAGAATAACAATTGGAAAGGTAACATACCCCATAAATATGAAGGTAAGAATTCTCCGTTAGAACTTCTTTCTCGTATAGATGCATGCAAACGTCATAACTATGCTTGTAAACCTGTTGGTTAAGAGAAATTTCAGTCATATGATAAAAAAAATATTTATTGAATCAATCGTTCATCATGTTATATGTTAATTGATTAAAGATTTAATAAATAATTAATATGTATAGGGAAAAAGGTCAAACTTGTCTAATCTTGCAAGAATACAAGAGTAAAAGTTTAAACAATTAAAATAATTAATATGTATGAAAAGAAAATTACCTCCGTTAAGGGAATATCAATACTTTCAGGCTCTTTAGGCAAGTCAAATAACTCAATTCTCATTAAATCATATATGTATAGCAAATAATGTGTATCGTCTCTCGCATATCTATTATTAGAAAAGTAATTAAATAGATTGAAGTAATTAATATGATTATGACTAAATATTCGTAACAGACTCAAATAATAAAACAAAACTAATATATAATAATAGTCAAATATGAGCTAAAACAAAGAAAGAATTTAGGAAAGAGAAAATTTGATAAGTTCATGTTACATTTATATCTTAACATCTCATTTGGACGCACTCTCAATCTGTCGTTTGATATCTATACAAATTTTAATCATAAAACTTCCATAATATAAGTGTTTTTTTTTTTTTTTGGAAAAAAATCATGCTAAAAGGAACAATAGAAGATTAGACTATGATAAGATAAGCTAATCCAAAAATATAAGGAGAAAAAAATTTGAAAGTAACATACTCTTTGTTTGTTGTGACCTTACAATAATGACTTAGAAGATACTCCAAACTCTTTCTTTTCAATTTTAAGACTTTTGAAGCCTAATTAATATAATAAAGTTAATTAGTTTAGGTTATAAAAAATGAGAGAATTATAGTAATAAAATTTTTATCATAGCTTTTCATATTATCAAATAAGCTAATACAATTTTGTTAGCTTATAGGTAAAAATAATAATAATAATAATAATCTTAATTTTGAAAAGTTAAAACTTTAAGACAAACCTGATGAGTGTCAAACAAATTACAGATGTAAATGCTAAAGTCTTTTTGAAGCCATACAACGTCACAATTAGCACCATATGCATAACCTAATTGATTACCAATAGATTCAATTTAATGAAACAAATATCTCAAATTAAATGCAAAGTCAATCGTGTGAAACTAACCTTTTTTTTGTGGGATCCTTGAAAACATCTCTTAGGTAAGTCCAATATAATTGTGAAGTTTCAAAGTATCAACAACAAAATCTTCTACCCTTGTCGAGATTTGCATTAGATAAGTTAAACCTTGAAAAGAACGATGTTGATTATGTTCCAAATCAACCTAAACAGCGCAAATAAAGAATCATTGAAGAATTAAGTCACATAATAAGTCAAAATAAAAATTATAAATAAAACTTAAAATGTAGTTTTTTATCATTACTACAAATTCATCCACATAATACAACTTAGTAGCTAATTCTTTCAAATCTTTAATCGTGTCGATAAGCTTGAAAGGGGTACCTTCTATTGAAGTAGGCTTTATTGGCACAATGTCATTAAGATTTGTATCAACAAAATTGCAAATTGAGAGATATTCCTAAAATATAAAGCAGAACTTAATATAAATGTTTAGATGTGTGAATAATATGTAAATTAAATTAAAATTAAAAGAAAGAAAGAAAGTAACCAGTGGATGAATAAATCACTTCTCTTTATCACTCCATTCTAACCAAACATTATCAAATTGTTGGTTCATGTTATTGACCCTTATTTGATATTCATCTTGTGGTTTTTGAATTGTTGATATGTGAAATGGTACTTTTGATTTCATCAAGGTCATTGTGACTGTGAGTGGAAGAAGTTGTAATTTTCACACTGTGCTTTGCTCTCAGCTCAGTTGGATGGAAGAATTGTGTGGAATTATTCTTATGAGTCTCTATTTATAGCTAAAAGTTGGAGTGTAATTCAAGTGTACTTGGATAACATACTTTTAAACTTTAAATTGTTAAAGAAATCGTATCTAAATATAACAAAGGAAAAATTACACTTTTCATCTCTTAAATCTAGGGTAAAATTCACTTTAGTCTTCTTAGCTTTTTTTGGTTCAATTTAGTCCTTTAAGTTTTATTTTTTTCCCATGCTAGTCTTTTTCATGACAACCATTAAAGAACATAACAGAAGCATCTTATCTGCCACTAATGACATTTATGTTATCCTACCTGGACCTATAAAGGAAGCCTGAATTGGAAGTCATTCCACGTGGAGATTGTAGTTATGTGAAACACACTTCAAGGAGGAGGGAAACGGTCACTGTGTTATGGAAGAAAATTCAGAAATTGAAATCAAAAAATCAGTTTGCAAAGCAAAATATTGAAAATCTATAAAGGGTTATTAGACTTTTTTATTAAAAAAATGTTGAAATTTTGAAGTGGAATCAAACATCAAGGTTATAAGATATGTTTATATTTCTAAAATTTATTCTCTATATGTGTTGGGTATATTATTTTATTTGTGTTTTGTGAGGTTATAGGAGTTAGGACATTGTTGAATATTTGAAACATTTCATCTTTTTAAAATTTAGGTTTTGTTGTTATTACCTTTTTTGGATCATAGGAGATGGATAAATTCTGCATAAAAGTTCATCATGTTGAGAAGTTTAAAAAGTCACGAAAAACTAAGTATGCTGGAGGTCAGACAAATATTTTGGGACTGTGAAAAAGATTTATGGAGTTATTTTGGGTGTTTGGATGAGGTACATGAATTGGAATATGATGTAGTTGATAGTATGTGGTACAAGATTAGTAGAAAAGGTCTTGATGTTGGATTGAAGGAACTAAAAGATGATAAAGGAGCTATGGAGATGGCCACAATATCAAAGTGTTATGAAAAAATGGAGTTGTATGTAGTACATACAGTTTCACAAGCTGAGATATGTTTGGATGTTCTATTACTTGAATATCCCATGAATATTGATGGGTCAAGTTGGAGAGATGGGTGGTGGAGAACAAGTAGAAGAAGAAAATTTTGAAGTGAATAACATGGTTGAAGTGGAACAAGAAAATGTTCAAGTAGAAAAAGAAGAAAGACATATGGAAGAAGAAGAAGAGGTTCATATGGAACAGGGAGATCAAGACCAACCAAAGAAAGTTGATAGATGTGAAACAGAAAAAAAAAATCTTCTGCAAAAGGAAAAAAATTGAGTAAAAAAAAGGGGGGGGAAAGCAGAAAAAATGTCTACCAAAACATCAAGAATAAGTAACAATACAAGGAACAAAACAACAAGATCAAATTAGAAGAAAACAAGCAAAATAATAAGAATAAGTGAGAAAAAACAAACAAAACAGCAAGAATAAGTCAGAAAAAATAAGCAAGAAAGCAAGAAAAAGAAGAAAAAACAACAAAAACAACAAGAACAAGTGAGAAAAAAAGAAAGGCCATAATTTCATATGTTGAGTTTCATATTGATTCTAGTTCTGATGAGACTTTGAAATTGAATCTCAATTTGAGGTTGGTTCTACTTCTACTAATCCAATGTCATTTGTTGCAAGCAATGAGAATTTTGATGTTGATAAGGATTATAGCACTGAGGAATTAGAGACTGATGTAAATTATGATAAGGAGTAAGATAGAAACAACTTTAAATTGTTTAAGTTGCCATAAAACATAACTGATGAAAAATGGGAAATAGGTATATTATTTGCATCCAAAGAAGATTTTAAAAAGGTTGTTAAAGACATATGTTATTCACTCCGGTAGAAACTTAAAGATTCAAAAGAATAATAATGAAAGAGTGAGAGTGGTGTGTAACGGTGAATGCAAATGGACGGCATTCTGTGCCAAGTTACCAAGAGATGACACTTGGCAATTGAGAAAAATTATTGATAAATACACATGCAGCAGAGAGTATAAGGTGAAGATGTTAAGTTCAGTTTGGTTGAGTGAAAAATTACAATATGGTGTAAGAAAAAATTCTAACATAAAAGTTAATGACATTAAAGAAAAAGTACAAAAAAAGTGGAATGTTAGAGTAAGTCCACAACACAGAGAGCAAGGAGGAAAGTAATTGACCTTGTTGATGGGAGTTTTAAAGAACAATATAAAATGTTGTATGATTATTGTCATCAAATGTTACGGTCAAACTCTTATTCAACTATAAAGTTGACAATATAATCATGCAACTGAGGAAGGTGAAAATGTCCTAAGACAACTTTTCTCTACTTTTCAGAGACTATATATTTGTTTTTATGCTTGCAAGGAGAGTTTTTAATGTGCAAACCAATTATAGGATTAGATGGCTATTTTCTAAAAGGATATTATGATAGACAAATTTTGGCTACTATAGGTAGGGATTCTAATGAGCAAATGTTACCATTAGTAGTTGCTGTTGTCAAACGTGAAAATAAGGACACTTGACAATAGTTTTTAAACCTACTTATTTCTGATTTAGGAGGCGTGGGAGTATGCAACACAGTGACCTTTATGTCTGACCAACAGAAGATATTACCATTACATGTCGTGATTCTTTTTACTTGATCCATTATATGCTGGTTAACTTATTGATATGACACTGAATAGTTTTATTTCAGGGATTATTGCCAGCCATTGAGAAATTGTTGCCTGGAGTAGAACAAAGCTTCTACGTCAGACACTTATATAATAATTTCAGAAAGATATATCCAGGTAAACAATTAAAAGAGCTTATGTGAAAGGCAGCAAAAACAACTTATCCACAAGAATGGGAAAGACATATGAAAGAAATAAGGAACATCAATAAAGAAGCATTCAAGCATCTCCTTAAAATCTTCCAAGATATTGGAGCAAGTCAAGGTTAAATTAAGCTCATTTCAGTCCTCAAATTATTTAAAATGAATGATTGTAGTCTTTTAACTATTTCAAATTGATTCATTTTAGTCCCACATTACAACTTACACTTATTTTTATTTTTGTAAGGTTGTCTGGACAACATATGTTCGAGGTCTAACATATTAATTTAAAGAGAAATAAGTTTGTGGTGAACCTTAAACTAAAAGCATATTCTTGCAAAATATGGATGCTTACTGGAATACCTTATTATCATTCAATTATTTCCATGAACCATGTTAATATCAATCCTGAAGACTATATTCCTATTTATTATTGGAAATAACATTATGCAGCAATTTATAAGTCTATTATATATACAGCAAATGGACCTAACGGATATCACGAAAAGGACTAACGTGAGAAAAAAAATAAAACTTAAAGGACTAAATTGAACAAAAAAAAAGATATAGGACGAAAGTGAATTTTACCTTAGAGTTACAGGACCAAAAGACTAATTTTGCCTTTAACAAATTATTTGACATAGATACAATATTTTAATAGAAAGATTTTCTGCTCAACAAATAATTGATTATGTTTGTGCATTTTGAGTGAAAGTGAAACATAATAAATATCATAGTCTAAATTATACCGTTTAATTTCAGAATCATTATAGTTACAGTCTTACAGGCAAACAAGAGTAATTTTCTATTCTCATTCAATATTCTTTTACTGTCAAACAGTGCCAATAATCAATGTCTCTATTTAAATTTTAAAAACTTATAATTTGCATCATAAATTTGAATGATAGAAGAAATCGAGAGAAAATAAAATAAATTTTTTTATTATTTGAATAAATAGATATAAGAGATAAAAATAAATAAAAATAATTCTTTCTGCTTGTTTGAATAAATAAAAAGGAAAGTAAAAAGATATGTTGTATAAAATATATTTTTATAATAATAAAAAAAATTAATATAATACTTTTCTGAATTTTTTTAGTTTTTTATTACTTTTTATATTATTTTAAAACTTATATAATATTATAATAATTTATATCATAATAATTATTAACCATAATCAGGTTGTTAATTAGTTTCAAATGGATAATGAAACATTTGATGGAAATTTTTAAAATAATCAATTAGTTTATTTTGTTTCTAAGATGTTAAATTGAAAATTTTTAAGATAAGACTTAATTTAAACAATTGATTGTTAAAAAGATTATACAAAAATAATGAAAGTGAAGACTACAATGATATAATAAATAAAATAACTCATCACTAAGTTAGCAAAACAACTTGCTAATAGGTCGAATATGTTTTAAAAATTATAATATTTAGAATTTAATCCTTAATAAGTTAATAAAATTAAAAGTTATAATATTTATAATTTAATCTTTAATATATTAACAAAACAACTTGCTAATGAAAGAAAGATTTTAAATAAAAAGATAAAAGAACTAATTTTTCATATATCAAACATATTTTAAATGAAATAATACATAAAATTTTTTAAGAACTTTAAAAAATTAAAATAAAATAATAACCAAACTATATTATCATTAGTTGTTTAAAGTTTATCCTTTAAAACTAACCTTTTCTGTAGGATTCTTGAAAACATCTTTCAAGTAAGGTCCAATATAAATGCAAAGTTTTAAAGTATTAACAATAAAATCTTCTATCCTTATCGAGATTTGCATTAGATAAGTCAAATTTTGGAAAAATTGGTATTAATTATGTTCTAAATCAACTTAAATAGAACAAATAAAGCATCATTAAAGAATTTAGTCACATTATAAAACTTAGTAACTAATTCTTTCAAATCTTTAACCATGTCAACAAGTTTGAAAGAGGTACTTTCTATTGAAATAAGCTTTTTTGACACAATATTATTAAGATTTATATTAACAAAATTGCAAATGAAGAGGTGTTCCTGAAATTACAAAGCAGAACTTAAGATAATATTACAGATAAATCTAGGTTTAAAAAACTTTATAAATATTTATATGTGTAAATAATACGTAAATCAAATTAAAATTAAAAGAAAGAAATTAACCAACACTACTAGAAAACATACATATATAGATAAATTTATAGACCAATTTTTAGAACAGACAAATTTTAAAATTATAAACAAAAAGAAACTTTCTATAATATCTTCATTGATAAATAATTACAAAGAACTAGTAAAAGAATTTGCTAAAGAAAGGAAGATTTTAAATAAAAAGATAAAAAAAACTAATTTTTCAAATATCAAACATACTTTAAATGAAATAATACATAAAAATGATTTTTAAGAACTTTAAAAAATTAAAATAAAATAAGAACCAAACCATATTATCGTTAGTTGTCCAAAAATGTTATTAAACTTTATAATTAACAATTGTTGTGATTGATATAAATATTATTATGGTCAAATTCAGGACAAGTATCAACATCCTTAAATTTGCTCCTCCTGCCAGAAAACACACCCCCATCCAAATCTCAGCCAATCAAACTTCATCTCAAATGAATTAATAAAATTGATCTATAAAAAATTGATACAATTTTTAATCTAATATCTTACCTTCAGTAGTCCATTTTATGATAAGATTATTTACATCTAGAAGTAACTTAGACAAGTCCTTTTATTTTATTTTCTTGCCATGTTAATGTTGACTGGAGAAAGAAGCAAAGTGTTTGAGACCATGTAAATTTTTATTTTAATGGGGTAATTAATTCAACCTAATATGACCACCCTTTGCACTATCTACAAAAGAACAGGTTCTCGGCATCATGGAGAGATGGCAAGGTGGAAGAATCAAATTTTTATCTCCTATAAACATGTGTGTTGAATCACACAATAATAATAATATAAAGAAATAATGAAACATTACAGATAGTCAATATCCTTCAATACTTGCTCTCCTACACACTGAGGATGATGACTTCCTGCTTTCCTGTCTACCATGCTCCTCCATAGATAGTGTTGAGGAACAGGCGCGGAGAGGAGGATGCAGTGTGGGCATGCCAGACCATCTTGGAGGCGAATCAGATGGTCTGGCTAAGGATGGTGGCGATGGAGAGAGACTCGATTTACCTGCATGACATGTGATGCCATCAAGACTTGGTGATCTTGAAATTTGTTTTGAAGACATAGGTGCTGGCTCTTGTAGAGGGAACCAACAAGAGTACTTCATATCTTGTATCATTTTGAGATGCCCAACAATGGTTCTCATGGTTGGTCTTTCTGATGGCTCCTTTTGGAGGCATCTTTGTGCAATGTCAGCTACTGCTCTCGTTGCTTTGGTAGGAAAACGACCTTTAAGTTTAGGATCCATAATCAGTGACAGTCGAAAATCGTCAGCCAGGAAAGGCCGGCTCCACTTGACTAAGTTCCTCTCTTCCTTGAGGTGATGGCTATCAAGATTCTTTCTGCCAGTAAGTAGTTCCAAAAGGGTAATCCCAAAACTCCATACATTGCTTTTTGGAGTAAGAATTCCTCTTTCCAATGTCTCCATGGATAGGTTTCCAACAGCCTGTATAATAATAAATTGAAGAAGAGAATGAATTAAGAACAAGACTTGCGAAATAATCATACATCCCAAATAAGATACAGGTAGAATAATTGGATAATTTATAATAGAACAGTTTTGAGTAAATGAACATACAGATGAATTGCTTGAAATCTCTTCTTCAGGAACATGTCCAGCGCAACCGTATCCAGAAAGCTTTGCACTGAAATCCTTGTCAATCTGTATGTTGGCTGCTGAAAATTCATTATACATTGCCTGCAAGAGATAAAGATGTGCATCAGCAAAGATAGAAATGTATGTACCATTTTTTTAATTTTTAGTTTACTAAAGGAACGTAAAAAATGTTTACTCGTCATATAATTGTTCAGTCCACATTAAGAAATACACAATAACTCAGGTTCAATGACACTCACTCAATGAGGTCTAAAATCCACATGGAAAGAAGGGAGGAAAAAATAGTATGCATGACCACACAAGGCTGCTTTATTTTTGAAAATTCAACATACCTTTTACACCAAACTAAGCTAATAAGAGAGTTCATTACCTGGAAAGGCCCTTCTTCATGCAAGAAAGTAAGACCTTGTGCAGCGCATATGGCAATTTTCATTCGTGTGTTCCAATCAATTGAAGGGCCATCAGATCTCCCAAACAACAGGCGGTCCAAGCTTCCATGGTATAGCCTCTCATAAACCAACATCCGTGGTTCAGAGCCATCACGTGCATGAAATCCGAGCAATTTACAGAGGTTTGCATGTTGCAAAGATGCAAGAGTATTAACCTCATTTATGAATTCCTTCAAGCCCTGCAAGAGACATAACATACATGTTGACCATGTCAGAAAGTTCTAAGCTGCTTTCTACTTCTGTCATGGGAGAAAAATCATATTCCTCTCAACACAAGGCTAACAATTATTCACATTCACATTTGAACCAGTATCAATGCAATTCTTAACAATTTCCAGCATTTTATTCCAATATGGTTTGAAAACATTCAAATATGCATCAAGAAAAAACAGAATATGGAGGACAGAGAAATATAAGGTTTAGAGGCTGCTGTTAACTAGCAAGTTGGATGACACCAATCAACAAACCTAAAATCTTAAATGCCTCTCTTAAACACCTAAATTCACTTGTGTGTATTTTGGGAAATTCAGAAGGTATAACATATTAACATATCTCATATGGAAAAATGAAAAAAAAAGTACAAGAAGTATTGAAATCTAGCGATTCAAAGATAAGAAGGCATCACACCTAAATTCACTTGTGTGTATTTTGGGAAATTAAGAAGGTATAACATATTAACATATCTCATATGGAAAAATGAAAAAAAAAAGTACAAGAAGTATTGAAATCTAGCGATTCAAAGATAAGAAGGCATCATTTCTCCCTATTTGGTAAGGAAGCAGCAGCTATTAGTATGACAAGTCATCATTTACTATTACTAGGTATGAGGATACAAAGAGATGAAAGTGATAATGCAGAATGGAGAACATTACCTGAGTTGACGACTGAAGGCGCGTCACAGTGGCTTCAAACTTCTTTGAACTCGAAGCATCATCACCAAATGAAGCTTTATATATTGTCGAAGAAAGACATTCTGACATGCATCTATCTGAAGAGAAGTTGTGGCAAGCAGTAGCAATTTCCTCATATGGAAAGTTTCTAAGCAGTCCAGTTGGTGGAAGTGGCAAAGGTCCAGAAGCATGTAGAAGACCACTAGCCATCCCCGAAGCCTTCAATGCACCACCACCACCCTTATGAGATGGGAGAGGCAAAGGTTGTGGATTAGATGAACGTTGCTCGTTCAGCGATCCAACTCGGTGTTTTGACTCTTCTTGTTCCTCATACTCAAATAAGGCCAAACCATGTTGTTCTGCTGAATCAGGAATTAGTCCAGAAGCATATAAAGGACCACTAGCTGTCCTTGACTTAAAGCTGCCAGTAACCTTCAATGCACCACCACCCTGACCAGATGGAAGAGGTAATGGTTGTGGACTAAATGAATGCTGCTCCTTCATTGAGCCTGTTTGGTAATTTGACTCGTCTCGTTCCTCATACTCAACTGAGGCCAGAGCCTCTTGATCTGCTACATCAAGAGCTGATGGAGCAGATAATGCCCGTGTTATGTTGTTGTTAACTTTATTAATGGGGTGAACGAGTTTCGCTCTAGTCCTAAAACTAGGAGGTGCAGATTTTAATAAACGAGTACGAGATTGAGGTTCAGGCAGTATTATAGGTGCATGACAATTATGGCAGACGCTTTTTGAGTGCAAAATTTGATCCGTCTTCTTCTTCTTGCTCTTCAAGACCATGAAACACCCCATGCTTTGTACAGAATTCAGCTGTTGAATACAACTGACTAGTGACTATTGCTGCACACACACAAAAAGGAGACTTGAGCAAACTCAGTGGACTTTATCATGCCATAGATTGACAATTATAACAAAGAATGTTATTATGAAAAATATTGTAAATTTCTACCAAATGTTTCCAACAGGGAAGATATATGGAAATTGAAAAAAATAAAAAATAAAACTTTCACTCACTTTTGAATCTCTTTTAAATTAGATTTTCTAGTGAGCATAACTCACGACGATAAAATGAATACAATCATAAATTTATCCCTTTTCCCTCATTTTCATTTCCATTTCTCTATTCATTCCTCTCACCTCTCATTCCTTGCTCCCTCCTAAATGAAATGAAAAAAAAAAGAAGTAATAAGAATTGATCAAGTCGTCCCCTAACAAAGCTCTTGCGTATACTATGCCCATCACATTCCCGATAAACAGAACAATATTGTTCAATCTTCACAACAAATATAAGAAAACGCAAGTGGAGCAAAATGCTATCTTGTTAAAAAAAAACAAACTATTTCATTCCTATCGTGTCATGAGTTCTATACACCCAATTCATCTCAGAAACTAATAAAACACCATGATTTGGCATCCATTCAACTACATGAAAACAATTCAGATCCATAACATAAAAGAAATTTCACAAAAACTACTCATTTTATCTCCAATCCCACTAGAAGTTAACAAAACAACCCCACCACAGAAAAAAAAAAGTGCAAACTTTTTATCATTTTTCTTTTTCGAAGAAAATCAAGTAAAACTGGTAATGCATCAAATCAAATTACAATAAAGCCAAGGCTTTTAAGGATGAAACCAATAATAATAACCTACCTATAAACTTTGCAACACAAGAAGGTTCAAATCATATGAATATAATAAACCACCAAAAGGAAAGAACTTTAACAGCCTGTTGAGGTAGAAGCTCATGCAACACAAACTGAAGCTAAAATGGCTAAAAATTATAACAACATGTGGTTCTGCTTCAACCACGAAATTCCCCTTATGAAGTCAAAGAAAGAAAGCAGGTTGAAAGAGCTGGGTGGTGGGAAGTGATGTTTTAAGGAGAAATTGAGAGGGAGGAATTAATATATATGTGGAAATTTCAATTTTGAATGGTAAAATGAGAGAGAGAAATGGTCTCAAACGGGAAGGAAAATCTATGAGCACTGATCAAAATCTTATCCTTTAATTTAGCGATTTAGTGCATTAAATATGCTCTATAACATTAGATTTATCATCCAAAACCAATAAAATAGAAAACAAAAATATCAAGCACCCTAAAATAATATTATTTATTAAAAAATATTTCTTATAATTTTATAAATTTAATATAATAACTATATTTTTGATAAAAAAAAAGTTATTATTTTTAGATACTTAAATTTAATCTTAAAAATTGAAGTAAAATTTAACAAAAATTCTTTTGTCAGCTTTGGGAGATATATTGAATGACAATGTAATTTTTTTTTAAAAAATGGTAATAAATATTTTAGGCTATTGGTTAAAAAATATTTTATTAAAAAATTAGTAACGTTGAATGTTAACCTTTTTAATAAAATATAATTATTTTTTAACAAATATCATTGAATATATATTAAAAATATTTTTTAAAATACTTTTGTGTTTTAAAATTTTATATTTTATTCAAAGATCAAGAGTGAGTAAGAGATATGCTGCTGGCATTCATTATATTTTAATTATATAATTGCACTTAAGAATAATTTTATTTAAATTAAAATTTATGTTAAAATACATTAAAAATTAAAAATACATATTAATAACACTTTTTAATAAAAAATATTTTAAAATTGTAATCAATATCAAGGACAATGATTAACATTAACTTATGATTATATAATTGAAGTTAATTATCTTTTACGTTAGCCCAGTTTCATATATACATGGGTGTCACTTCGGGTTTAAAATTAACTTATGTTGGAAAGTCTCTTTGATGACTGCTCGTCAAAACCGTTTGTAAACATTCCACAGTTTCTTCTACCGTGGTTTGAACTCTGACTAATTCCTTCCATTTGAATGTGAAACAAGAGTTTGAATTTGTTTTAGATTTTCTTCTTTATTTTTTCATGTAAATAAGAAATTTCTACTTTATTTATTTTCTTTCTTAATCAAATCTATGGTCAAAGATATTCAAACTCTACTTATGCAAATCTACATTATGATGTGGGGTTACACGTTTTATGGTACGCTAATGAATTCATATCCTAATATTATTTCTAACTATGTGTAAAGAGAATAAAAACTGCCAAATTAATGAATTATTATTAAGGAAATTAAATTAGTTCAATTATACTTATTAAACAAATTCTGATTGATGAATTGATATCTAATTTAAAATTCTAACCTTCAATCAAAATTTTAATCATTCTATCTGTCTAAGGCAAATGTGCTTAATTAGTCTACTTTATAATATAAGAAAATACTCTTTAATTTTTTATTTATTTTTCGGAAAAATTAAAGTATAATTTTTCAAAGTTGGGATTAAGTAATTAAACAAATATTAATAGAATATAATTAGCGTTTTTATTAGTTGTCTTAGACTCATTGCCTTTTATAACAAACAGCAAATAATATTCAAATGAATTATTATTTCACTTTTTGGGAAGGACAAAAAAACTACTATAAAAAATGATCATGAACACACAAACACACTCATGAAAATTAATCATTTCAAACCTAGAAAAAGGTATATATACCAACAAGAAAATTAAAAGGATAAAAAATAATATATAATAAGTAATATGATAAAAAAAAATAGAAAATAGTATAAGAAAAGTGTGTGTGTGTGTACATACAAGTGTCTCTTTTTTTTCTTCTTCTTCCTTTTACCATCTCTTTGTTGTGCTCTTAGATGATACTCTAACTTAGACAACGAAAATTATTGGCATTATGACTTTAACTCTTAGGGATATATCTAATTCTTTAGATGATACAAAAGATAGTGGGGCCAAAAAAGAAGCAAAATTCAAGGCTAAAAGAGGGCAAAATGAGCAACCCCATTTTTTAAAAATTATTTAAATTATTCATGCACTTTTTTTATCTAACAAAAAATATGAATGTAAAGGCAGCATAAAATAGTATTAAAAAATATTTAAAAAAAGAAATAACCAGTGTTTGGTAACTTTACAATGCTCCAATTCCAAAGAAGTGCACCTTGGAAGCTCAGTCAAAGTTTGAAATAGTAACAAATATGATTCCAAAGTGATCAACGAGACCCAATAGGATTTCAAAATTGGTATATATCTCAGAAAAGAAGAAGAATTCAACATTGGTCCTTGACTCTAAGCATGGCCCTTTTGATAATACCACAGCCACCAAGTCTCCATTCAAAATCTACGTGGATACCACCCAAAGGAGTAAAAAAATATAGAATATTTATGTGGGTTTATAACTTAATTTTCATTAAATTTAAGTTAAATCAAAGTTATTTATTTAGCTAATTTTTCAAAAAAAAAATATATTAAGACTATTTAAAAAATCTTTTAAACTTAGTTTGCGCTATATTTAAGTAATTGTTGTACTAGTAATAAAAAAATAAGATTATAATTTCTAATATATTAAATTTATATTCAATATTTTAAAGCTATATACCTTTTGGTCTGTTTAAAATATTAAACTCAGTAGTTTACATATAAATTAGGTTTATAATCTTATTTGAGGTAATTTTTAACCTGTTAGTGGAAATTTTAAGTTAAGCTAGACTCTTTAAATTTTTTTTTAAATTAATGAATTAAAATGATCAGGGTAAATAGATATTAAAGAAAAGGCATGTATTAAATAAATAAATCAGGCTTAAGGCTTACAATTTGAAAGCAAGACAGAGTCACCCAACTCATTTCCATAATTCTATCTACATAAATTTAAATATTTTTTTGTATTTTATTATCTTTTATATTTTTCTCTTTGATTATAATTAATTAAGAAGCTTTGCTTATAGCAACTTGATTAGTGAGATATTAATCTCATGATATGGTTATGTATTAAAAACAAAATCTTCTGTATGATATTTTTAAATACACACATTTTAAAATTAAACTTAGATTACAAGCTTAAGAAACATAAATCATTTCGCTTGAACTAAAGCATTGTCGATAATTATAACAATATACACATTCATTATAAATAGCATATTTATTCTTAAATGAAAAGATTTTTAAGAGATATTCTCACTAATTCATAGAATTTTTCTTATATTAATTACATTATTTTTTTTAAAAAAAGTTCATATCAAATTCTGTTACTAATATTTAATAAATCTTAAATTTATGTTGCATTAAATATTATATTTCAATTTTGGACACATTTATTAAATTAAGGAGATATTTTTTAAGATAAATATGTTTTATGATTATTATAATCAATCTTAATTTGAATTTAATTTTTAAATTTTTACTTATCAAAGTAATTTTTAATAGCCATAGAGATAATCTGTCTTTGTTCATACAATTTACTCTCAAAATTTTATTTTCCCCTTAAAAATATTATATCTTTAATTTTTTTGTATCTTAAAATGAAATTTTCATTATGAGTAAGAAATACATATTTTATTCAAAACACATGATTTTATTACTATCTTAATAATAATACTTTTGAATTGTAATTTTTTTTTGTTTTTTTTAATTTTTTTTTAGGCGAGTCTCGGTTGTGATTCCACGCGCCAGATGGGCGTGACAGGACTTGTGGGGCCGTGTCGAAGAAGAAGGTGATTGGTCAGGCGTAGTCAGCACGGTGGTCAAACTTTATTGTTGACTCAAACTTTGTTTTGTACGAAGAAATTGACCAAATTTTGACCACTCAAAAATGGAAGTGGGTCCCACTTTCCTTCCTCTTTTTAAAAACAAAAGGGAACAAAATCCAACCCAGTGCACCGCATCGTAGCCAAGATTTCGAAAGCAAAACACGACGATGCACCATTGATTAAATCATTCTTCTATGTCATGCACTAAGTGCATAGAATAAATTTAAAGAAATAAAAATTTCTAAAAATATTATACTGATATATATTATATTTCTTTTTTACATTTACTCATTAAATTATAGACATGATGTGTAGAATATAAAATGTTGTTGATTAAAATAAAAAGTCACAACATGGCCGAAGATAACAGTTTTATGTTCAAGGTAATTAAAAAAATTAAACTATCGAATAATTTTCATAACAAAAAAAAATAGAAATATCTCACAAAATTATTTCAAAATTATTAAATGAATATTTTTAAAATATAACTAAAATAAATCAAAAATTAATCTTTTAATGTTTTCTTTATAATTTAGAGGCAAATAGTCGAGTCTTATCAAACTATCTTACCACTATCTCTTTGCTCGAATCCATCATGAAAGGAAACATTTGTCGAGCTCATTATTTACTGTATTCATAAATATTATGTTAGTTACATGTCACCTATTAACTTGCAGGTAAACCATTTGCTTAGACTCATTTTGAATTTGGTAACCCTAAACCCTATAACTATCTTTCTAATATTTGACACATTATTAATTTTATTAGACATATCATATATACCAAGCACTAAATACACTTATGTATCTAAACAATTTTAGTGTCATGTACAGATGATGACAAATTTACTTATGAAATATAATATAATATAAAAGTAGGATTTTTTTACATCAGTATAAATTTAAAAACTCTTACACTCAATCTGAATTTTTTATTTAATTTAAATCTAATGAGTTATAATTTATTACTTCATTGACCGTTAGATTTAAGTTAAATGAAATATTCAGATTATATATAAAAATTTCTAGACTTACACTGATGTAAGAAAATCTTTTATATATATATATATATATAAAGAACATTTCAATCTAGTTACAATATCTCATTATTCTATGTCCTAATTGGTAAACATTGATCAATTTATAATACAAACAAATAATTTAAGATCTAAATATGTAAATTATTGTTCAGTCTTATTATTCTATATAAACCTAAAAGTTTATTGTTACCTTATTTGTCCCATTCTACTCAATTTTATTATTAATTAAGGTTACTATATGTATGTCAATGAATATTTTGAATAGATAAAATATTTAAAACATGTAACAAACGGTTCAAAATTTATTCACTTTTTTTTATACGAAGAAAACACTCATGTTTAATTATTAACCTTTTTTAATTAAAAATTTAGAGCTATTTTGCATGCATGTATTGTTTGAGTATGTTAATATTTATCTAAAATATTAATCAAGGTATTAGTTCAAACACAAAGACGTTGAAAATATATTGCAATAGAAGTGGCTAACATTTTTAGATAAGTGGAAAAACTATAGTTCAAAAATTTTACTCAAATAATATTTTTTATTATGAAATCTAATTTTAAGTATTAAAATAAAAAATATTAAAAAGGAGAAAAATAACATGGCATTAATTATTTGCACGCTTTTCTTTTCTTTTTGTTCCCCAAACATTTTCAGTCAAGTGTTCCATCTATATCATAGCTGTGTGTCAGCATTAATGACAATTTTATTCGAGTTCTAATAAATATTGGTCGTCATCGGTAAATGTTGCTTATTAAAATTTCCCACGCATAAGAAAAGTTACGGTTTCTAAACTGGTTTTAGATGGAGAAAGATATGGTGGCAAAAGAAGTTAAGTAACGATTCTTTAAATAAGCACCCAATAGACAAATAGCACAATCATTATAATTATTATGTCAATGTTCATGAGCGAGAAAGAAGAAAATCCAAATAAATATAAATTAAATTATATGTATTGGTGGGTGGGTAACTTTAGTGACCTTTTTAAAAATATGCCATTAGATATAAGAGTTGCTTAGGTTATAAAATGTAAAGAGAAAAAAAAAAAGAAAAAAAAAAGCGCTATAATGAGACCTATTTAAGCTAATTTACATATCATGAATCATTATTGAAAGTGATCTAGACCAATCATGATTAGGAGTAAAATATTGCATAAAGTTATTTTATATGTTTGCTATTATATTAGCAAATCAAGTTATGATAAGTAATTTTTTTTTCAATGTTAAATGTCGCTTTTTGAAATTATATGATTAAATTAAAAAGTTAAATTAAAAAAATATGTTGTTTTATACTTAACATCTATTTTCATTTAAATCTTTAAAGATTTTACATTTTAGTTTTTAGAAACAAGTTAATCAATTAATCCTTATAATTTCTTAACATTACAATAATATTAATTAATATTACCAATTAATCACTTTCTTGTATATTGACAAAGGCCAGCTTGGATGGAAGACTTCGGGGTAATTGAAATTCTGGATTGAATTAATCATTTTGCCTTGTTATCTTATTGTGATCCTACAATTTTTGATAGTGTTATCAAGGAAGAGATGGGTCTTTAAAACAAAGTTGAAGGAAAATGGTGAAATTGACAAATATAAGATATGATTTGTGAAAAAGGGATACAAGCAACAATATGAAATTGACTATACAAGAGTTTTTTTTTTTTTTCTTGTTGTAAGACATGACACAGTTAGATTATTGGACACAGAATGTATGGCCAATTAGACGTTAAATTAATATTTTTATATGAGTACTTAAAGGAACAAGTTTTTATTGAACAACCACCATGTTATGTCAAGATAAAAGTGAGCATATACAAATTGAAGAAAGCTCTTTTAAGGGCTGAAACAAACTCCACTAGCACGTTATAGTTGCATCCAAGCTTATTTTCTTAAAGTTGGATTCACAAAATGTCGTTTTAAGCACACACACTCTTTGTTAAATCTAGAGATAAAGGTAAATTACTTATTTCTTATATGTTGATGATCTTATTTTTACTAAATAAATTACAATGTCATTTTTAAGTACTTTAAGAAATATATGATGTATAAATTTGAAATGAGTGATATTAATTTGATTTATTATTTTCTAGGCATAGAAGTGATTTAATTAGCTGATGAAATTTTTATTTGTCAAAAGAAACATGTGAAAGATGTTTTAGACAGAATTAAAATGAAGGTTGTAATATGGTAAATATTCCGTTAGAGTCCATTTTGAAGCTTCATAAGGATCTTGAAGGGGAGAAGTTTGATAGCAACACTTTATAAATAAATTATTTAACTATGACACGATTAGACATAATATTCTATGTAAGTATGATAAGCAAATATATGGAGAATCCTACATAAATGCATTTGTTGGCTGAAAAAGGATGTTTTGCTACTTATAAGGAACAAGAGAATTTGGATTGTTTTATAAAAGGGGTCAAAAATCCAATTTATTAAAATTTACTAATAATGATTATGCAGACAATCAAAATAATAGAAAAAGTATATTAAGTTATATGTTTATGTGGGGGACAAATGTTGTACCTCTAAGAAGCAATAAATTGTTACTTTTGTCAAATACTGAAGTTAAATTCATTATTGTTACAGCCTATGTTAAGTCATTTGGCTAAAGAATTCTTAAAGAAATGAATTTCAAACAACTGGATGCAACAAACAACTGAGTGCAACCACAATATTCTATGATAATAATTCAACTATTAAATTGTCCAAGAATCTAGTGTTACATGCAAGAAACAAACATATATATGTAAGATGTAAGATGCAATTTTTTAAGGAGGCGCATAAATGATGGGCACTGTTGATTTGCAATTTTATAGGAGTGAAGATTAGGTATCTATATATTCACAAAATCTCTCAAAATTTCTCCTTTCTGAAATTTGAGAAAGTTGATGGAAGTTTACACTTTGAATGATGTTAAAGTTTTTACTAAAAATTTAAACTCAAGTATTTTAATGTTCAATTTAAAGAAAGAATTATTAAAAAAATAATATTTATTTTTTATTGAAGGGAGAATTTTACTCCAAGTCGTTTAATTATTTTCTATTTCAATATTTTATGAGTTTAATTTCGATTTTCAAATTATGTATAATGTTCGTAATTCTATGGTGTATTTGTTACGTAATGGTCTATTTAATGGCATCAAATTCTAATATTCATTGTTTCTTATTTTAACACTTTTTCTTTTTGATATTTTAAGAATTAAAACAAATTATTATAAGCAATTAATGTATTATTTTTAAAAAGGTAATTATAAATAATACAATTTTACTCATAATTAAGGTTAAATTTCATTAATATATTAACTATTAAGAAGTTGAAAAAGTTTAAATGAAGATAAATATTTAAACAAACAATAAATACTTTTAAAATTTTATAGTAACTAGAAAAAGACAATAAATTTTTTTTCATTTAATTTTTTATGAATTTAAACAGTATTAATTACCTCTTTCATGCATGGACTGCTTGAGACTTTGGTTTATTGATTTATGCTTAATTCGTCTGATCAACATGTGATTATCAATTTATGATAATATTTTAAAAATCTCTAATTTTATAAAAAAGTAAATATTTGATGTATACAATTTTAAAATATTCAATGTATACACAAGTAAACTGTTAAGTTTTTATTTATTATTTTTAATGCGCATGCAAGAGAATTCAATAAGAATTTATGATTACTATTTTCAATAAAATTTTATTATTTAATAATTTTTTAATAAGTATTATTTAATAAATTTTTAACATGTATTGTTAGTCATATGTTAATTTTTTTTTATTGAGAATAACTGAAAAACGATGATAAGGAGAGGAGTGAAAATTTCAATTTAAAGATTCCTTGGGCTTTATCTTCAGTGTGGAGACTTGGCCCAATCTCCCCATAACAAGGCGTAAATAAATTGAAATGAATGAACTGAACTGAAAGCAGTGAGCGTGAACTGGGAAACAAACGAGATAAGGGTCAGTTTGGTCTTTGGAGTTATTGGTTGGACACAACACAGGGACAAGGTTTCAAGTTCCACGCACAAACATCTTCCATTCTATCACTGTTCCTATGATTCCTTCTTCATTGCACTCTTCAATCATTCTCCTTCTCAATGCAAATCAACTCTCTATCACTCCCCTCATGCCGTATCACCACTCTGCTAAAGGACTCTGCCACCCCACCTCCACATCAACCAAACAAGGTTCTCAATTTCTCATTATTCATCTCTTTTTTAAATAATCTCTCCAAGAATTTATTTATTTTTATCAGTCTTTAGTACACTTGATCCAGTTGAACTCCCTTAATTCTTTGTTGGGTTTTGTCTGTCCTTAGAACCGATTTTAAACACCTAAAATACATTAAAAATAAAATACGTTTATTAGATTAAAGTTATAAATATGTAATATATACCTTTTTTTTTAATAAAACTTACTATTTTTAGGTGCTTAAATTCAGTGTTAAGAGCTGTGACTTAGAGTATACAAAAAAGAGCTGGGGCTCAGTTATTTGTACCAATATTTTATCGCCTTTTTAATTGTTTATTTTTAAGAGCGAAATAAAAAATTAAAATTAATGTTATCAATATATTGATTTTATACCAATGAGCACGTGAATCAACTTGCAAATACTCAAAAAAGAAGAATTTTGTTGTTCGCAGTGATTCTAACTGTTCGGATAAAAAATACATTAAAAAAATATTTTATAGTGGTCTTACTCTACTCTGAATAAAAAATTCATTATTATTATTTTTAATTTAGACACAGTTAGTGCTTGTTTGGATTCTTCTAAGAAAAGTGATGTCTTTGTTATCATTCTAGGAACAAATTTTTTTTAAAAATACTCTTCAAATGCCAACAGTTTGCTTAATTTTTTTGCGTTTGGGGGATGTGCTTTGAGCAGGTGGTCTGGCAGGGGAATGAAAAGTGTGTAGATTGCTCTTCATTGATTGGAAACTATAGCAAGAAAAGAATGTTTCATCAATCCGATGGTGTTTTTCAGGATATGAAAGTGGATGGTTACATGCCCAAACAATCTACTTTGTGTGTGTTGATGCTATATTATACAGAGAATGGTCTCTTTCCTCAAGCACAGACTATATGGGAGCAGCTCCTCAATAGTTCTTTTGTGCCTCCAGTTAGATTCATTTCAAAATTATTTGATGCTTATGGAAAACATAGGAGATTTGATGAAGTGATCAATGTTCTACATGATATGGATATGAGGAATTTGAGTATATTACCTGATGTGTACTCATTGGCTATCTCTTGTTTTGGAAGAGAAGGACAGCTTGAATTGATGGAAGAAACGGCAAAGGAGATGGTTGCTAGAGGTTTGAAAATGTGTTCTAGAACTGCTAATGCTTTCCTTTTGTATTATAGTATTTTTGGTTCTTTGAAAGAGATGGAGAATGCATATGGCCGCCTTAAGAAATCTAGATTTCTGATAATGGAGGAAGTGATTCGAGCCATGGCCTCTGCATATATAAAGGAGAGAAAATTCTATGAGTTGGGTGAGTTCCTAAGAGATGTGGGTCTAGGTAGGAAAAATGTTGGAAACCTTTTATGGAATCTTATGCTACTTTCTTATGCTGCCAATTTCAAAATGAAAAGCATGCAGAAAGAATTTATTACAATGGTGGAATCTGGGTTCCGTCCTGATCTTACAACCTTTAATATCCGTGCTCTTGCCTTTTCTAGGATGTCTCTATTCTGGGACCTCCACCTTAGCATTGAACATATGAAGCATGAAAGGGTCATTCCTGATCTAGTGACTTTTGGGTGTGTTGTTGATGCATACTTGGATAGAAGGCTTGGAAGAAACTTGGATTTTGCTCTAAACAAAATGAACTTGGATGATTCTCCAGAATTGTTAACAGATCCTTTTGTGTATGAGGCCTTAGGTAAAGGGGACTTCCACATGAGTTCAGAAGCATTTTTTGAGTTCAAAACACAAAGGCAATGGACTTACCGGGTTTTGATACAAAAATATCTCAAGAAACATTATCGAAGGAACCAAATATTTTGGAACTATTAACTGATTGCCAGATGTTTGGTCCTTTCAATTTCTAGTCAGGTAGTTAATTGGAATACTCTTTTACTGAGTTTTGGCTCTAGCAAAACAAAGAGGTAATATCTTTCTTTGTTTTTCTTTGACAGGATTTGAATTCTACATGTAGACCTTGGTTCCACACTGAACAAACATTTACATATGGTGGACACACTTGAGGGTTAAGTGTCAGGGTGGAAACATCCTAAACATTTTGTTAAATATATTTGAAGTTGAATAGAACATCAGATGTCTATCTCAAGGAAAGTTTGGAGGAACTGAAAATTGGTAAGAAACTTTAATTGTTTAACGGTTTGTACATTTTTAATGTGAGGAACTCCTAGCAATAGAAGCTTGATAAGTTTACCCAGGAATTTGTTCAGGCATGCATATTTTCTTTCTTAATGGTTTCTGTATTTCACATCTTATTATTGTTTGATATAAAATCTGATAGTTTCATGAGGGTGGCCTATAATTTTGTTTTGGTCACTTTGAATGTTAAACAGTTCAAATAAATTAATTGGGGGATATAACCAGCATACATTATGACAATCTGTATTTTACGAGTATTGTTTTATAAGTTTTGCATTTATATTTTTGAAGATCAACCATGAAATTCGAAATGGAAGGTTGAGAAAATTATGGTGGTATACTTGCTGTTTATGTATCTTTGCTGTCACTTATTATCTGTCCAAACTACCACACATTTCAAGGCTTGTGGTTTTTAATAGTCTGCATTTTCTGTTTTGGCTCATAAGGTAAATTCTCATTTTGTATGCCGTTATTAATGAAAACTCATACATAAATATGCTGTCTGCATTTTGTTCTTGATTCCCTCATTTTGAAAGGACCATATTTTTAAGTGATCAATCTTTACAATCGTTCATCGATTGAACCGTACAAAAGCCTGTGTGATTTGGCTAGTTGCTACTTATCAATTTAAGTGGTTTGACCAGATTGACTGATAGTTCAGTTTATGGGTAAATTCGTACAGTTTTTATAGCATTGATTTTAAATTTCTCATGTCCTTAACAAAACTTCTAATTTTAATGGAACAGGTATAGGTGATTAGATGTGATACATGGCCAAAAACACACAGAATGGAGACCTAAGAGTGCATTTGATCTTTTGTATTTTAGAGTATCTTAAGATGGTGTTTTAGATCATCGTAATCATCCAGGTCTCACAGGAAATCGTGCTGATGTAATTAAATAACTCAACTCCATATTTTAATGTCAAAGGTGAATTGTCTCAAGAATCCCCAACAGAATACCCATTATGGGTTACATTTGTCCTTCACTTGACTTTGATTTTTGGTCAACTCAATTGGTTAAATCCAATATTGTTTCTAGGCCGAAAGAGTATTCAATGATGTGCAAATTTAATTAAAATTAAGATGTCGGGTTGGCCCAAAGTATGGATAATATTTTTTACTATCAAAGTAGCATTCCCATGGGTAATTGATTCATTTAGGATCTTAGTTTTGAGCGTTTCATCCTTGTGGGGTTAGCCCCAACAAAAAATATAAGTTAAAATTAGGAGTGGTCAAAAAATTCGGATATTGAGATCCAATCAATAACCTAAACTAAATTGAATTAAAAAAATTCAGATTTTTAAAAAAAATGAGATACTCAGTCTTTTATTTTTAGTCTAAATATAATTTAGATTTCATTTTATAAAATTAGATTTAATTGTATCAGAACTGATTTTAGTCCCTCCTCTATATAATCTTTCCAATGGGTCCCAATTTCATTCTCGGCTTAAAATTTTACTTTAAGCTTGGACTACAACTAATAATTGGAAATAATATATATATATATATATATATATATATATATATATATATATATGATTCTTTTTAGAATATGAGATGATAATGTAACTCCAAAAACTAATAGAAAAGACTATTTTAAAAATAATATTTTAAATTTTATTTACAATTTTTATATAAATAATAAATTAAAAATAAAAAATTATACAAAAATTAAAATAATATTTAAATCATTGTAATAAATAATTTTAGATCTTTGTATTTTTTATGTTTTTAATTATTAATTAAAATGTTTAATATTTTTATATTTTAAAGTAATATATTATTTTGTGATATTGAGTTTAAATCCCAATAAATATAATATAACATCCGAACATGATTTTAGTGAAAGATACATATGATTTAGATATAAATAATATATATATATATATATATAATTTTATATTTATATTTATTTTTTAATTTTAAAATATTATAACAAATAATTTTATTATTATTTATATTATTAATTTTTATTTTTATAAGTTTTAATTTAAACTTTCATTATGAACTCGATTTATTAAAAAATAAGTTAAAAATTATAATAAATATTTTATAAATTTCTATAAAATATAATATAATTAATAAATATTATCAAAATCTTCTTAAAACACTAATTTAATGTAATAGTACATACAACAAATTAATTTTATTTTAATATGTTAAAAATCAGTTTTACCTTAAAAAATAAATTTAAACTAATTTAATTTAAAACTAGTTTCAATAAAAATTAAATTTAAAATTAATTTTTAAACTAAACTTAAATTTTAAAACTATTTTTAAACTGATTAAAAAAATAAAATAAAATAATTTAAAATTTAATTTATATAATTAGGTTGTGTGGTAGACATATGATAAAAAGTAGAATATATAAAAATATATATTATTTTAATAAAACATAAAAATAAGAAAAATTATATTATTAATAGATTAAAATATATGTAAATATAATTTTATATTAGTTATTATAAAATTTTAATATTTTTTAATATAATCTAATAATATTATTAAAAATATTTATAGTATATTTTTATCCAGTTTATAATTTTAAACTAAATCTAAATTTTAAAATTAAATTTAAACCTATTTTTAAAAAAATTAAAATAGATTGATTCAAAATTTAATCTATATAAAAAGATTTAAATGAATCTAGATTGATTTTTTAAAAATTTAATCTATGCACATCCCTAGTTAAAATCCATTCTGAAAATGTAGAGGAGATAAAAAAATCACTTGGTAAATAGAGAAAAGAATCATGCTACTCAATTTTCGTATTTTAAAATTATAGAATTACTTTTTATTTTATTTACATGTATACATACACATGTACATATATTTATAAAATTAAATAAAAAAATAAATTTTTAAAAATAAATATAGTATTTTATTTATAATATTAATAATAATTATAATACTAATAATACGAGGTATAAAAATTACAAAGTATATATAAGTTACGAGACTTATACATGTTATGACATGTGTATTGAAGTATCATAAATTTTAGAATTAAAATTACTAGACTTAATTATAATATATTATTTTTTGTTCTATTTATAAAAAAAGTACTTAATTCATCATTATATATATATATATATATATATATATATATATATATATCATATTATACTCTGTTCTAAAAATAATTACAATATTAAATAGTCAAATTGGTATATTGTACATTAAATGAATGAATATATAAAATTTTATTAGTAAAAAGTGGATAGTTGTTAACACTAATTTTATAATAAATAAGAGTATGAAGAGAATTTAGTAATTGACATGTTTAAAAAAAGTTTTTATTTTTTATATTTAAGAAAAAAGTTTTGGTAATTTTTTATGATAAATATGATCAGATGTAGTATACAATTTGTATGAAATTGATATAAATTATTAATTAAAAAACCAATATTTGACAAAATATAAAATTTATGGATCTAATGATATTTTATTGGATTAAATGACAATATATTTGATAATTTATTTAATTATTATAATGATATTTTTATTAATAAAAAATGTAAAAAGTTATAAAACACATTTAAAAATATGTGAAGTGTTAAAATGAGCTAGATTATCGTTCTAAAATATTGAAATTTCTTAAAAAGAGTATTTAGGTAAATTTTAAAAAAAAATCATAATGTAAAGTCGTAGCGGCAACTACTTTTCAAACAAACAAGGATAGGGTATAGATATGTCGTAGATAATTTTATAAATGAAAATAAATTAGTAATATTTTGGGGGAGGAAGAAAAACAAGTAAGAAAAAGGATGATAAATTTGATATTTATTATTTTGGCGCCTTTTTTTTTTCTATCTTATGTACACGTCATTCAATTTTTGAAGCTTCTCTCGGAAGCTTTGGCACTGCACTAGTAGTGTTCGTTCTCATTTCTTTTCGTTCATTTGATTTCAACCCTTCCCTTCTTCGTCGCCGGCGCCGGCAAGTCCCATCTCCGATGAGAAAGTCCACCAGACTCTCTTCCATCGGCCTCACGCAGGCTCAAGTAAAAAAAAATCAAATTTCAATTTCAGTTTCGATTTCGATTTCAATTTTGACTACATTTCGCGCTCAAGTTTCACCGTTTTTTTCCCTTCCATGTTAGGTGAGGAATTTCAGTACTCGATTTTCTCTGACGTCGTACGCGAAGCGCGTGCAGCTTCTCACACCGGAACAAAGATCCGCGATAGCGCGAACGGGTTTCGGGAACCTGTTATCGGTTCCGAACCACTCGCTAAACAAGGTTTTCCTGACGGAGCTGATGGACACGTGGAGCTGCGAGAGGCGCGCGTTTGTTCTACTCTCCGGTGGCGAAATCCAGATGACGTTGCTGGACGTTGCTCTGATCCTGGGCCTGCCGGTTGCCGGTAGCCCGGTGACGCTGAAGGAGGAGGAACCGTTCTCCGATTTGGAAGAGTTGTATGGGGCAACGAAGGGGAAGAGGAAGGTGGCAATGAGTTTTCTAGAGAACAGGCTTGATTCAGTTGGGGATGTTGTGAGCGATGATTTTGTGAGGAGCTTTTTGCTTTACACGATTGGGACGTTTCTAGCTTCAAATGATGGGAAGGTCGATTCGCGATACTTGTCTTTTCTACGGAACTTGAGTGAGGTTTCTGGATTCGCTTGGGGTGCTGCTGTTGTTCATGATTTGTGTTTGTGGTTGGATAAGAGGAAGGAACATAATGTGCAGTATGTGGGTGGTTGTCTTATCTTTCTCCAAGTAAGTTTCTCCATGTCACAGTTTGGCATTAAGCTGTGTAGGAAATGTTGATACTTGACATGGAAAAGTGGTCTATTTATGGACAAGTATTTTTTTTTTTAAAAGAAATTAAGCTGATAATAAAGAGTGTTAGTTACTGGTTTGTTAATGTTGCTCTTTTCATCATATATACTAGGGGTGTGGCTGATATTTATTTTTAATTTATTTGAGTATAATTGTGTTTGTATAAACAGTTTAATTAAGCACTTATCACACAACGGTTTATGATATAAATTTGATCATGGAATTTATTTGAATAAGTTGAAAGGATTTTATTTTGATGAACTACTCCAAAAGTTTATTGAAATAAATTAAAAAGAGTTAGTGAGTTGTAACATATTTTCACAAACTCTGTAAGTTCTTTTAATACCCCTAAATTGATGTTTTCGGGATTGTGCTTATTTTGCGAATTTGACTCATAAGAAGGACCCCCAATATTTAGGTAGTATCAATTTAGTTCATAAAATGTAGACAACTGAATTAAAGTTTAAGGTTAGGGTAATCAATCAGTGAAAACAAGTTCTCGAAGACTAAATTGATGTCGATTGAATATTTCAGTTTCTCTTGCTGTTGTAGTCTTGTCATTGTCTTATTTAGATAGATTATAAAAGCTATATGCGTTGTCTTGTCCTGGAAGTAAAAAGTGTGTATGCATTAGTTTTTTGATGGATAAGATGTGTAGGAGCAATATTTGTTTAGTGCCATTTGTAAAATGCTTATTGGGTAAAATGTTTTTAACTTTTAATTTTTGTTTTTCTCTTTGGCGAGCAGACATGGTCTTATGAGCATTTTGATGTCGCACGGCCACATTTGCAAGATCATGATTTAACCTTTCCTCGCGTTTGTCGTTGGGGTAATAGTAAATCTAACCAAAGACAACGGGGTACTTCAGGGTTTAAAGACCTGCATGATGACCAGGTAACATGGAAACTTGCTTATATATCTGTTAAATGTTGAGTGCATTATTTAAGTCATCGGTTCCTCATATAACATGGACAGTGGAGAAAACGTGTGTTTGTCTTAACGTACTGCCATTTTTTTGCTATATTCAGTCGATGACGTAATCGTTGAAGTAGCAAAGCATTTCTCCAATCCGTTAAGCTTTAGTCTGAATCTGCAGATAATAAAATTTGTGTTTGAATTAATGATGGTTACCTTGGTTTTATTTGTCACACTGAAGTCCCTATCAAAAAATAGACGAGGAAAAGTGGGTTATAATTCCTTTGTCTATACCTATATGTATGCAGGTGATTTGGAAACTTCAACCTACTTCTGGAGAGTTACAAATAGAGATAATCAAAGAAGCACTGGGGTTGCTAGTTGGAAATAAAGTTCTTGTAAGTGCAGAAAAATGTTCGACAATCACACCATTTAAGGTGAGTGATTATATTTCTATTTCTATTTCTATTTCTGATACATAAAAGTTTGGATCGAGGTTATTGCAGTTGAATTTTCAACTGCAGAAGATCTTCACCATCACAATTAATTAATATGCATTGCATAATGAAACAAAATGTAACTTCAAAATTGTTGGACCTGATTTTAACTGTAGGAACCTGCAGTTTCTTTATGAACTGCACGTTATCCTGCTCCTAAAAGTTTGGGGTGAGGAGTTACCCCATTCTAAGGTTAGTGCATACCACCAGCCATAGCAAACTTTGAGAGTCAAAATGTTTGAGTTGATGTAGGATGATCTTATCTTTTGAGCTAAACCTTAATTGACATGAATTTAATGTTAGATTGTTGGTCATCAATTCTTCAATTCATAGATTAGAATGTATGAATTATTAAAATGGTTATCTATTGTTCGAAGTTTAAATATTAATCAATACTGTACAGTTTTATTTCTTCTATTTCAATGCTCACATGGAATATGGTTGTTCGTTCACTGTTGATTGATAGTTGGACATCGACAGGTTCCTGATGTAGATTCAGGTTTACAGCTTAGTATCTCCAATGAAGTACATAGAGAGGACGATAATGATTTTGAGAATCAGGTAGTGGAGGACACTCCCAAAAGGTTGAGCACTTGTGATGAAGAGAATAAAGAGCAGGAGATCAATCTCAAAAACTGGATAGTATTGGAAACTCCCCCAAATTTGACCATTTGTGGTGATGTACATAGAGAGCAAGAGATGGATCTTGAAAACCTGGTAGTGGTGGTTGAGGACACCTCGACAAATTTGAGCATTGCTGATGAAGAAGGCAGAGAGCAAGAGTTCAATCGTGAAAAATTCATAGCATTTGACACTTCCCCAAATTTGACCATTTGTGGCAATGTACGTAGAGAGCAAGAGATGGATCTTGAAAACCTGGTAGTGGTGGTTGAGGACACCACGACATATTTGAGCAATGCTGACGAAGTAGACAGAGAGCAAGAGCTCAATGGTGAGATTCTCATAGTGGAGGATACTGCCCCAAAGTCGAGCTCTTATGATGTGAGATTTTATTCTGCTTTATTCTTTTGGGTGTTGTCATATATATCTTTAGCTTTTCAACATTGAATCATCTCAAATAAAATTAACTTCTTTGATTAGCAGGATGATTTAACAAAGAAAAATGTCATGTTAGGAGAGGAAAACACTGAATTGAAGATGAAAATAGGCCAAGTAATGGAGGAAAATGAACTACTTCGTAGGCAGAATACCCAATTTCAAGAGCAGAACTCCGATTTGAAGAAAGAGCTGGACTTGTTGAGAGAAGAAAGCAGAATTTTAAGGATGTCAATAAGTACATTTTTGGACCGAATGGATAGACATGTTTTGGATTTTGAAACTAATTCAACTGAGTAAACATGCTATCCTTGAATTTCATCCTAATCTTACCTAGCTGCTTATAGCGCTAGAGCTCTGCACCCAAACAACCCCAAACTTCAGACCTTGCTGCAGCCGCTACATTGATCAATCCCAGTTCTGCGAAGTACAGATTAGCGAAGTGTATGTATATATGTATTGCTAAGGTAAACAATAATATTCATTCTAATTTGCGTGTAGGTAGTGTTAGGAGGTTTCTTTTATGTAAAGCCATGAAATACATCCTTTGTTGTTTATTATATAGCAGATTGCACATGTACTTATCCAAACACAAAAGGTTGGAGTTCCAAATGATATATAATTATCCTTTTCTTTTCATGAGCATCATGAGACCTAACAAAGAGCCCCGGTAAACTTTTCTTCGGACATTTTTATTTTTGATCGTTGAGTTGATCTACTTGTTATCCTCCATCCCCTGGATTTTTGGGTTTCCTGACAACAGCAGTAACAGCTGTTTATGTATGGGATGGAAAATTTTTTGTAGTTTCCCTCACAATTAGAAGAAAACTCCCAAACAGAGAAAAAGGTAAAAGCAAAAAGACAAAGGAAAGAAAAGGAAAGAAAAAAAGATCCGAAACTGGTCCCCATATTTTCCTGGCACCGTTTCTTTCGTTCCTTTTATTCTTAACCAGCCTCTTGTCCCCACTCACATTTGATAAAGACTTGTCTGCCACACCTGGTTGGCAAGGATAGCTAAGGTGGTGGCATGGGTTGGTGCAAATGACAGTGACTCTAGGCTTGGCTAAGGTGACGTTATCAAATGAATAAGTGAAGTTGGTTATATAAATAATTTGACAATATTAAATTTGATTAAAAAATAATTTTTTAAAATTATTATTACTCTTAATAATTTTTATAAGTTTTTTTTTCGAAGTAAAAAGTTATGTTATCTATTTTTTAAAAGTCTTATCATATGTGACTAAATTATTTAAGATGATTTTTAATTATTATTTTTTTACTATAAGTGTATTCTAATATTTTTATGTATATATAATTTTTTGTTCTACTCTTTTTCGTGTTATTCTTTTAAGGTCTAATAGGACAATTTGGTTGTATTGTAATAATAATAATTTTTTATTTTATTTTATTAAGTGTTTTACAATTATAAACAATTCTTTATGTTTTTTATTCCACTTTAACTGCTTAGCCCTTACTTGTATTATATGAGTAATATTTTATTAATTTTTCTATTATTTTAAAAAATTAGTTTTAATTATTAAAATTTTAAGACTTGTAATATAATATCATATCAAATTTAAAATTTCAACACATGATATTTATTTATTTATTGTATTAAAATTATATACTTATACTTTGTCTTACTTTTATTTAAGTAAAAATTCTAAGATTCTAAACTCTCCATTCATAACTAAGTTTAGTATTAATCTCTTCTTTTAAATCTTTAATTAACACTCTATAAAGATATGTATTTATAGATAATTTTTTTAAATTAATTATAAGCATATCTAAGACTAGGTTAAACAAGGGCTCAAAGTAAGTCTTAATGTAAATTTAACTTTATAAGAAAATCTCTAAATATGTTTTTAGAAGTTCTTACACGTATAGTTACTCTCTCATACATGTCTTGTATAACTTGAATATATGATATTTAAACTTCTATCTTTTTTAAAGTCTTCTATAATATTTCTCTTGGTATATTATCATATGTTTTTTTTTCAAGGCAATAAAAATTATAAATAATTTTTTCTTTGCAGTGATACTTTTCCATCAACTTTTGTAAAAGATATATAATTTTTGTTGTAAATTTTTTTAATATAAAATTAAATTAATGTTTTGCAATTCTAGTTTCATCCTTTGATATATTTTTAATCACTTTTTTACAATGACATCATAATGTGATTCATAAATTTAATCATTTTATAGTTTGCACCATTTTGATTATCATCTTTGTTTTTGTATATAAAGATCAAAGTAGTCTTTTTCCATTCATACATGTTTTCATTAAGTCACTTAATTGTTTGTTTTTTCAAACTTCAATAAGGATATTATTAAATTAACTGCTTTATTATTATCCATTTTCTTAAGAGTTTTCTTTATTTTTTTAATTTAAAATCTATGATAATTTGTTAAATTTAGATAAATAACTTGCATTTCTAATCTTATTATATTTGTATTTGCTCTTTGTTTATAACTAAAAAGTTTACAAAAATAATTCTCACATTTAACTTTGATGCTCTTTTGTATGTTTAACATGATCTAAATTTATAAATTTTCTTTCTCTATTTTTAACAAGTTTATAAATATTTATTTTACTGTACTTTTCTTCAAAATTTTGATAAAACTCTTTAAAAGTCATAAACGTGTTTCATTCACTACTTTTTTTTTTTTTATATTTTGATACATGTTCAATTTTAAGGTATACATGTAAAGATTTAAAACACATTTTTTTATCTTCAATTTTTTCTCAGATACTTTTATTCTGCAATCATAATTTTTTGTCTTTTAGTTTAAGACCTTTATATTTATAAAAAATTGTTCTAATAATTTTCTTAACTTTAATGACCATGTTATTTCAAATGATGTTAGTACTGTCTTATACTTCAAAAGTATTTTTTTTTTATGAAATTACTTTTAAAAGTTTAACTGTTTTTCACTGTTAAGTAACCATTACTTAATTTTTAGAACAATAACTTGTTAAATTTCTTGGTTTACCAATTGAAAAAAATTCTAGTAAAATATGAAAAAGTTGAATAATATAGGAGTAACAAAGATTCATAGGAACAACTTATTATTGGCTTAGATGGATAGTGAAATAAATTAAAGTGTAAACCATTATATTACAAATCTTTCTAGGCATGGGAAGGTGAGACAACGTTGACGGTGGGGACTCACTTGAGGGAGTGATTGTTGAGGGCATTGGTGTGATTTGGTTGTTGTGGGGGGCACGTATGCTTGGTGCGGCGTCTATGCAGTGTTTTTTATGACAAGGGTTCATTACGCTTAAAAGTGGAGTGGGTGATGTGTTAGGTACATGTTTCCTTGTTTTGGTGAAGTTTCTGAAGGTTGTATATAGCGAGAAAGGTCCCGTGATGAAAGAAACTGGTTTTGACGCCAAAAAGAAATTTCAACTAACACAAATGAGATGAAAAATTAAGGAGGTAATTTTTTTAATTATGAAAATATCACCTTACTTTTTATTTTAATTTATACTTTAAAGTATTTATATAAAATGAAATTCTTTTATTTTTATGTAAATATTTTAAAATATGAAACAAAATAAAATAAATAGTAATTTTATAATTAAAAATAAAAATAATTTTTAAAATTATACCATGCTTAATGGTTTCTTTAGATTATATGTATAATAGAAGAGAAAGA
Source organism: Abrus precatorius (assembly GCF_003935025.1). Lineage (NCBI taxonomy): Eukaryota > Viridiplantae > Streptophyta > Magnoliopsida > Fabales > Fabaceae > Abrus > Abrus precatorius. The sequence goes on along the minus strand of NW_020874439.1, from coordinate 20,882,095 downwards.
AATCATAAAATGAAAAATAAAATAGAAATAAAGTAAAAAATATTTGATATTTGAATTAGTTAAAATAATCAAAAATAATATTTTTTTATCGTTTTAATGAACAAAAAAATTGAAATTAATTAAATTATAAAATAAAAATATTTTTAAAATTAAAATTAATCTAAAATTTTCATTTTTAATTATAATAGTTTTCTTAATTATTTTTAACTCTTTTAATATTATTTTAATATTTTAAAAAGAAAAATAATTTTTTTTTGTGGTGAGATCCATAAAAAAAATTCTTCTCTTATTTCTTCTATTTTTTTATTATATATAAATTTAAAAAAATAGAAAAATTATTTTCACTTATTTGATACAATAAAAAAAGTACAGAGTAAACCATTAAAATAGTTCTATTTATTTTAAAATTCGTTAAAATAGTCCTTAAATTAAGTAAAATAACATTTTAGTCCCTAACTTATGAAATTGCCACTCATTTTAGTTTTTTTTTAATTTCAAAAATTCATTAACATAGTTCATAATCTAAATAAAATGTCATTTTAATTTTTATCATATGTAATCATTGATCATTTTAGTTATTAACATATACAATTGTTAAACATTTTAGTCTCTATCATCATTTAGGCTTTAATTCTTAATGCATGCTTTGAAGTTTATTTTTTTAAAGTTTGTTAATTTAGCTTCTAAATAATTTTATATTTAAAATTTAATGGGAATTAAATTAAGGGATTAATTATTCTTTACATCATGGCTGGATGTTACATATTATGTTTACATGGCTCACGACACGTGAAATCATTTTATTTATTATAACAAATAATATATAAGTGATAATAAAGACAAAATGTTTCCTCCATTCCAGGTCTAAGAATTAGAGATAAGAAGTTCATTATATGAAAGTTTGTTTTGGATGTTACACCTTGCCTATAATCTTCATCACGTAGTTGAGTAACAGATTGATATATCTCACGATGTTTCAACTTATGGTATACTTCAACAAATAGTTTTTCATCAACATCAACTCTCATAAAAAAGTTATGCAATATGCAACAAGCAATGACAATTTCTGTCATAGTCTAAAATGAGTAATACAACTTGTTTCTATCCCTTATTTTTTTTAAACATCAAATGATCTCTCAATCATATGTTGCAATAATGAGTGTCTCAAATGGAATAACTCTGAAATTTTATGGCTTTCGAGATGAATAATCCTTCAAATATGACGTTAAAACTCCACTTTTAGCGTAAGACCTGCATCTCCAAGAAAATATTTCCTTACAAAAAAGATATATACATATATAACTCAGTATATTAGAAAATAGACAACTATACAATATACTGTAATGGTTATTCATGGTCATCAGACTAACCTTGATGAATTAGTAAAGGGCCTTCCTTAGTCAATGCATCTTTAAGAATCCTAGAATTTAAGGTTGTCCCTTCCCACTTCATTAAAGTATACGTTAATTTTATATCAAAATAATACGTTGACAAGACATTTTGTGTGGGATACTCTTTCTTACCGTGGAATTTTGGGGCTTCTATCTATGGGACCATGACTCGAATATGTGTTTTACCTATCACTCCAATGCAATCCTTATTTTATTAAATACAACTTAAGTTAGTAATGAAAAAACATAGACATATCATAAGCCTTACAAAATAGTAAACACTATTATTTACCTTGAAGAAAGGATAAAATTTCCTATTACTAAGAATTTGTGCTAGTAAATCTACACCATTTGGTTGGACAAGGTATTGTTTCACTAAAGATATGATACCGTGCAAAACATGCTCTTCAACCGTGGAAAAAGAAAAATACAGTTTGATTCTTTGTATTATGACCAATTATTGGAATGAATTTGGCAACTTTCTCTTCAACCGTGGATTTCAAAGAATCTTTCACTTTACTTGAAGATCTTAAAATTTGACATAATTCTGTAAAGGTATGGGCGCTTATGCGTGTTATATTGGGAAATATGCAATGCATGGCAAAAGACTCAGCATATATCGTTTTCTTCTTCTCTAGGTCTTCCCTTAAATGCTACAATGTTTGGATTTAAAATTTCATGTCAAAATGTATTAATTTTTTAAGACCTGACTTAACCTTATCAATGTCATCCATATAGTTCTCACAGGTAACTTGAACAAAATTATTCTCCCCGAACTCTGCTTTCATGTGTTTAGTTTAACATAAATAAGATGAAATTGGCTATTCAGTTCTCGCCACAATGGGAGAAGATTCGAATCCAAGTTTTTGATAAGATCATAATTTTAAACTCAAATTCAACTTGATCGATATCTAATAATTTGGAACATGATTGAATTATCTCAACTTATAAATAAAATATATCAATCTTAATATTATTATGTATAATTAAATCACAAAATATAAAATTAAAATCAAAGTATATTTTACAACATATATTTTTTAAAAAATTGTATCAATATAAATATAATATTATGATATGCAAAATATTATTTATCAAATTTTAAAGCTTGATTATTAACACAATTACTTAAAAATATAAATTAAAAAAAAAAGTCACGTTAGGGCAACCTAAACTATGACCCAAATTTATCTTCAAAATACACTAAATTTAATTTTAAAAATCTAAATTTATCAAAATTAATGTGGAATTGAAATGGGTTAGTGAGAGAACACCAGTCTTGTACACCCTTTTTAAAGGATGCGTGGTTGGTCGAGTGAGGTGTTAGGCAGGCAAAATTGTCATCTTATAAGTTATATGAAAATATTTTAAAATTTTATTTATAATTTTTGTAAATATAAAAATTTAGTTAAAAGTTGTTAAATAATTGAAGAACTTACAGATTAGTTTAACTAAAATAAATATAATATAATATAATATTATGACTCAACTTGTGAAGAGTCACAATCAATTTTTACTACTAGCTAGCAAGTTTTGAACCTTTCGTTTGGAGTTAAAATTTGATTTTGGAGGATGTAAAAATTTATTATTTTTCAACCTGTTTTTGTATCTCATGTTACATAATACATGTACTACTCATAATTGTTAATTTTGCTATCTATATTTGTAGAATGAAGAAACATACAATTTTTATTACCATTAAAAGTGTGTTAACCTTTTGTCAAAAGTGATCAAAGGCATTAGTTTTCTCTCATATTTCATATCACCTTGACTTCAAAATCATGATTACTCTGTTACCACTTGAAAATATCTATTGCCTCACATTTTTAAATAGTTTCATATAAATAATATTTTTTTATTAACTAATTAAATTATTACTAATAATATATTTAAACAAAAATGTGATAATAAACATTTTATAGGAATAATAGATATTCACTGCAACTATATAATAAATATAATGTAATAAATAGAGTTTGTGCAGGGTATTATAATGTCAACCCTTATACCTTTATTTAAAAAAAATTATAGGTACAATTAGTATGAACTAATAATTATTCATTTATTTAATAAATTATATGTACATTAAATAAAGTATAAAACTATAATTTAATAATATGTAAGGTAAATAGATATGGATACTTATCCATTCTACGTCTAAATTAAATCCGTCAAGCGAGGATTTTGCATTGATTATGAATATGTTTTTATAAATAACAAATGGATATAACGTCTGTTACCATTCATGTTAGATATTGACACTATACTATATGCATGTGCAGATGGGGAAGTGCTTAAGCTTAACCAGTAATGCTCGAGTTCAATCTTGCTAGTGGTCAGCTCAAAATGGGACCAGCTCAACCAATTGGTTGGATTTAATTCTCAAATCTATGATTATAACTCAGCTTATGGACAACAAAAATATTTTGATTGTGGTACTTATTAAGGAAACAAAATAATCTAAAAGACTTGTTATTTATTTATTTTAATATAAAAAACTATGCATAAAATAATGTTCATTTTAAGTATTTAGAGTTTTAGTAATCATTTTATACGAAAAAAAAATACAAGACAATTTTATATGTAAACTGAACAAAGGAGGGATTTTAAATACTTCATTGCCTCAATTAGCTAAGATGAGTAATACTCAAAATTATATCATTAAAGAGGAACATCAGCAGCTTACAAACCCATTTCTTCTAATGACACTATCTTCTACTAATGCCTACAATAGGCATACAAAACAGCACTACGACCTCAGCTACACCCTATCATCTCCAGACACAAGAAAACTAGTACAAGCCATAAAGAAGCAATTTCCAGTCATGCTCATGTTATGACATGTCATGTGGCCTCTTATTTAAACACTACCAACATAGCATCCCTCTTGAGGCACTTCTCTATACATCATGCATCAACCTCACTGCACCCTGCATCAAAACAAAAACAAACATTGAAATTAGATGCACGATAAAAAAATAACCATAATAAATCATAATATTGAGTCTTACTAATTAACCAGTACTTTTAAGACCTTAGTTAAAGAATTATTAAACCGTAATTCGTATTAATTAAAATTCATGTTAGAATACGTTTAAAAATGAGAATGCACTTATTTTATGTTTTCTAATAAAATAATTTTAGTTTTAATTCTTTAATCAATGTTCTAAAAGCACTAATTAACATTTTCCTATAATATAACGTAAGTACCTGCTACAATCTGTATTGGGACTGATCTGGTAAGGAATGTTAACACCACATTTCCTGGGAAGGCCAGCAGCAAGATTAAGATTGAAACTAGTGTAAGTGAAACCACTGTTGCTAACAGCATTCTTTATGCAGTTGCAAACGGTTTGGCGGTCTGGTGTGGTTCGAGCCATGCTGTTGAGGTTCTTGACACCACTGCAGCATTGGGCAGGAACCATGTTTCCACCATAAACCACATAGGAAATGCATGGGGTCAAGTTGTTCACAACTTGACCACATGTCACTGCTCCTTGGGCCTTGGGAATGGTTGCGCCAAGTGCCAAGCACACAATTGCCAAACAAACAAGCCTAATTTGCAAGCTAGCCATGAGATTGTGTTTATGTATTGTAGCCTTACCTCTAAAGATTATATTCCAAGTTATGGTCTTTTTTGAGTTACTCTATTGTGGGTTGAGGCTTTTATATATATAATGGAAGAAGGGTGTGGTATGGTATATGGATATGGGGCTATGCGGTGGAAGCAGGAAGTGCATGTGGCCAGCCATGTGCCTGTGCTATTTGGTAGTTGAGATGAATTCAGTGCCATAATGGCTTATGGTTGGGTAAGTTAAATGCCACATTTACTATCTGAGGAAAGAGATCCAGGCCAACCATAACTATGTCTATATTTCAAAGGAAGGTAAGAACTCATTGAAGTAACATTTATAAACACTGAACTGGAATCACTGCTACATATCAGGAAGTAAATCATTGTACCCATTTTCAATGTAGCACCGATTTTTTCTATCATCCACCTTTTCAACAATAAATTATTAAGATGTTTTTTATTCACTAGAAATATTACGAAACGAATTCTTATAAAATTTAAATAATTCTTTGATACTAAATGAGTTTAGGGTTAGTTCATTTTTAGTATAATATAATAGTGTATCTAGGTGCACAACTTAATTCAGCATTTCTTTAATTATATATATATATACTCCCAAGGTTTGACTATAAAAATAAAATAAAATTCAAAAGAGCATGCTATTTGTTTTTTTTTTTTTTTTAAATTATCCCCTTTTGGTCAAAATGCTCTAGTAAACTAAATAAAATAATTTTATAAACAAAATTTCCCTCTCCTTCCTTTCCAATTGATTTCAATTTTTCCATATAATCAAATAGTATATTAATATTTATATTTGGAAATTGATTGAAGGCTATCGTTAGAATAATATTAAAAATAAAGGTGGTGTTAATGAGTATTCTAAGAAGAAGAAAAAAAAGGCACTGATTAAGAATTAAATGATCAATTTTTTTATTTAGTATCACATTGTGGAATGTGTTAGAAATTGTAGTAAAAGTGTGTTGAGTAGCATTTTCTCATAACACAATTCGCTATAAATTCTTAAAAATTATTCCATCACTAAATACAAATGAAAAGATTCATGCAAAAGAAACGAAAAAACATTCTAATTTCTTATTTAATACTTAATGCATTTATTAAATTATTTTTTTAAATTAAAAAAATAGCATATTCAGACCCTTTTGTCTTCTCCGTTCCTCATCACTGTAAAGTCACCATGTAGCCTTATATGACAACCACTTAATCTTTTTTTTATCGTTCTACCGTCCCTTCTTGAGAACTGGCCACATCAAGCTTAGCCCTTTCCCATGACTGAAGCATGTCCTTCAAACCCCGCAACGCACAAAAAAGAAAAATTAAAATCCTTTTTCTCTAATCAATCACTTATGACCAACCTTAATTTGTCTATTTACCTTCGTCAACTTCAGTATCATATTAGTATAAAAAAGGATAATAAATTGGATAAATTTAAGCGATAATATTTAGAGACAAAAATTGTGATTGTAATAATTAGATATATGGTAGAAGTTTGATTAGGCTTACAAAGAATTTACCAGATAAAATATTTAGATATTGTTGATTAGTTGTGAATATTCAATAAGTGAATCACGAAAAGGTCATGAAGTTAAGTAGACAGTGATGCAAATTTAAAGTGAAAATAATTGAGGGTGGCATTGACAAGAGGGGAAGTGACAGGATTGAGGTACTAAATTTAAATTTAATGCTTGAAGGGAAATTGGAATTGGAGTAGATGCAATATTAACTAAGTGGTGCATTAGGGACATTTTTGTTTAAGTTTGCTAAATGGAAGCAGTCTTTCATCCTGAAAGCTTCATTTATCATTTATCATTTTCCCACAGGTTTAATGTGTAAATATAAACTGTTTAACAAATATTTAATTAAATCATAAAATTCATCACTAATGTAGCACTTAATATATTAAATAAAGTTTTGTTAAACTTTAAAGTGTGTAAATGTAATTTACAGTTTCTTTTGTAAAACGCACACACACAACCTTTAATGCGTTAACCTTTTATTTTATTTTATTTTTATAAATTTTGTAAAACAAAAATTTATTTTCCTAAAATAGTTATATCATTCTGTGGAAATTTATTATCTAATTTAGTGCTCATTATGTTAATATAAAACTGAACTGTATTATAAATAACACAAAATAAATCAAATTAAAAGACATTATTCAATTATTCTTTTTCTTGAGTAGTACAATGGTAAGATTGAAAGATAATAAAATTTTAAAATAGATTTAATTGCATCGGTATTCTCTCTAATTTGAATTATATATAACTTTGATTCTCTAATTCTTTTAGTTAATTAAGTCAATCAACTTTTAACCTGTATAGATTTATTGTCCATTTGAAATATTTATAAATTAAAATTTTTGATGTATACAAATTAAATTGTTTAACTTGTCTTTTACTCAACATTCATCAATCAAAACTTCAATTTTTTTTCTCAAATTTGAAAAATCTCAAAATATTTTTATGAGTACATTCCTTAATTGAGATCAATAAATGTAATAACGAAAGAATTTTTTTTCATTTACTAAAAATTTTAATGTGCTTTTAATTTTCTATTATATAAAATTAAAAAATTATATTTGAGGGTTATAAATATGAATAATCAAGAAATATATGCATGAGATAAATGAAAAATAAATAAATACGTGTGATAAAATAAAACTTGTTAAAAGTAATATATTCTAATTGCTTTTAGTTGGAAAAAAATAAAAGAAGAAAGGATAGCTGTAATTTTTTTAAAGTTAGAACTTAAAAAGATGGAACCCAAAAGTCAAGAAATATGTATATGAGTTAAATTAAATGTTAATAATGAAAGTTAAATGAATTTATTAAGCTAAACATATTTAGACAATAAGTGTTTTAATTTTGTTTTAGAAGAAATATATATTGGGTCAGGATTAAATACCTTCAATAGTATTTTTATAAAAGTGAATTTGAACAATGAAATAATTAATCTTTGTAATGTATATCATTATAAAAAATATTATATAAATTATACACAACTTAAACGTATGTAAGCATATAATTCAACATAAGTGATTTACTTATATTTTAAATGATATATTATATGTTAAAATAAATTAAGTTATGCAATAAAATATCCTAAAGAGTTTTGCTATATCTTCTTACTTATTGATATACTTCATGATACTTTAAATTCAATGGCTGAATTAACAAAGTTATTGTAAATGTCATTTACTAAATTTGACACATGTTGCAATATATAATTGCAACCATATACATACATAGATAGATGGATAGAGAGAGAATAATACACCAAAAAATACCTTTATTTGCAATTTTGCAAGCACCTAACAAGTGTTAGTAGATTAAAACTACAAAGAATTTTTTTTCTACAATTAATAGTTATTTCAGTTATTTTTTTATGTAAAATCTTTTTACACACAAAGAATTTTTTTTATCAAAAACATATTCAGGTTGTGACATATTGTGAAATTTTATAAACTTTAAAAATAAATTAAATTAATAGTATCAAAAGCAATAACATATTAGTATAATTTAGTCATTAATTTATATTTCTTTCTTTCAATAATACTATTCTATTGAGGTGTGTTAACATAAGTGGTTTGATAAATTATTCTTTAATTTGAAAGCTTAAAATTAAACATAAAAAACTATTTTCTATTGTCACTTCTAATCATCTTTACGTTTGATTCAAGTTGCGTTTAGATTAAGGACACAAAATTTTGCAATATTTTTGTTATTTCAAATTTTTGTTTTAAAAAAAAACACAAATAAAATGTGAATAATCATCAATGATTATAAGAAAGTATTTATGTCCATGAATGAATGGTTGAAATTAAGGTCCTCGTATATCAATGTGTATATGGTTAAAATATTGTGTTTTCTTTAATGCAATAATGGAAAATAAAAGTTTTTTTCTTTTCTTAACATAGTGACAAATATTACAAATATAAAACAGGAAATATTCTTTCTGATAATATCAACACATTTATTTAAGACATATCCTAGATAAAAATGTCATTAAATCTTTTAATCCTAGTTAATGAAGTTTTTTGACACGAAGGTACTTTGTATTATTATATTTTAAAGTATGAATTTTATATATTTTTTAGAATTTTTACTTTTCACTTTTAAATAAATATAAAAAATAATTAATAATTCACCCAAAAGTTATTATTATTTAATATTTAAATTATATGTAATTTATTCGTTAACAAATGGTCTAAATTTTTTACGCTATTTTTTAAGGGTAATTTTAGAATTAAATTATCAAAACTTTCATTATGCATATATTAAAATCTAAGGAGTCGGATATAATTTTAAAATTTTACGAAAATTTAAATCTCATGGTCATGGTAATAAATTTATAATTTTTCTTAGTTATATGGTTTGTTAGAAATGCAACTTTATCTCTTCAAGGGAAAAAGTAGGATAGACTTTTGTTTTTTAAGTAACAAATGGTTGTATGTAAAGAAAGACCAATATTATAATATGCCGATATAATAATATATTGTATGGCAATCTCAACCCACATATTAAATACAAAGTCTAGATTCGGGTGATCCACATCCATATCTTGGAGTTCCCGACGTACGTCTTTATTGCCTCTTTTGCTACCTCCATCTTATTCCTTAGTTGCTACTTTCACCATAGCTGCTCACTGAATCCTGCAAGCAAAAATCAAAGTGAATGGATATATATATATAAGCTCAATTTGAAGTTCTGACCTTAATCACATGGATTTAAGATGAAAAAATGAATCCTCCCACGTTAAGGTTTTACCTTTTCATAAAGAAATTCACATACTCTTCGTAAGTACTCGCAAATTTTTGATTTTATTTTACATTTAATGCATTTTAAAATAATAAATTAGATAAATTATATTATCATAATTTTTCATATTTTTAACTTAACTTTCTTTAGAAGATAAATTTATACTAGAAAAAAAATGAAATCATATCTCACTAATTCAACAAACATTAAAATTAAGATAAGATTAAAAGACAATATCATATCTTTTTTTTTTATCCTATTCACAAGAAAAGAAAGGATGAGAGAAAATTTTTAACGCGAGGTAATTAAATTGATTAATTACTCAGAAAATATAATTAATATGGTGTATGCATATACTTATTGCAATCAGTGGAGGGGCTGAGCTTGAAGGGCAAATGAATCCCACAATTGGCAGGGAGGGCAGCAAAAGTACTAAGATTGAGTCCTCGCAGGTTCTGAGCAACGTTTCTGATGCACCAACAAATGTCTTGACGATCAAGTGTGGTCTTGGCTTCGTCGTTTAGGGTCCTAACCGCAGTGCAACATGGTTGAGGGACAACACCACCATTTCCCGTGACGTACTCACTGCATGGTATCACAGTGTTTTCCACCTTGAGACAAGTGATATCAGCATGGGTTAGTAGTGGTGCACCCATAACCATCATGCACATAATCGCCATGCAAGCTATTTTCATGACCACTGAGCTAGCCATATTGGTCAGGGTGATCAAGGACTTTGAGCTTTGTAGTTAATTTGAATTTTTGGTATGGAGAATAATGATCGATGCTATAGCTTGACTATATATAGACAATACCATATCATAAAAATTCGGTTTTGGTATATGTTGTGTCAGATGTTGGCAGTGTAGTCAAGGTACTAAAATTGTTGTTTGCAATGAGCAATAATAAGCATTCAAACTATTATTTGATATATACTTGGAGATGTATATGGTTCATATGTGCTTATATTTTAAAAAAAATACTTTTGTGCTCATTAAACATTGATTTTAAGTGTATATTATTGAATATTTAGCTAATATTTAAGACTTTATATAAAAATTAAAAAAATTATATATGATGCCAACTTTTTAATATTAATAAAAATCCAATGCCTTATACTTTATAAGAGTGGAGCAAAGCTACATCTTTTTCTGGCAATTTCAAATATAGTAATTACCGTCTTCCATCTTCCATCTTCCATAGCTGTGTAGAATTTTCTTAGGGACACACGTGAGAACATGCAACGACTCTCATTGGTGATGTAAAGTGGACCTTTTTTCCGAACCAAATGGACCTAGAGATCTTTATAGAAATGGTGTATCGGGAATAAACTCTTTAATAATTATTTTAATTAATTATCAGATATGTTAATAATATATTTTTCTGATAGATTCAAATTTATTGAAAAATATGTAAATCTTACTCTTAGTTTAATAAGTCTAACTTTTAATTTTTAATAAATTTTAATCAGTAAATAAAACTCACTAAATTAAAGTCAGATTTACATAAGTTTTGTAAATTTTAAGAAATTTTAATTAATAAAAAAATGATATTAGATATTATATTATTAACATTTCTTTTGAGGAAGTTTGGTAGGAAACTTCTTTAAAATTTTTTAAGAATCTTAAGTTGGAAAGTTAAATTTCCATGTTTAGTATAAATATTCAATTTTTTTTTCGAAAAACTAACATTTGAAAGAATTTTTTAAATTAATTTTATCAAGAAAATGTTCCTATGGGATGAGTGAGAATCGAAAATTTTCATGGGGTATAACATTTTCTCAATTTTTATATTATTTTTGTATAATTTTAATTTTTTTTACTCACTTTTTCATTTTATTTTATTTAATTTAATAATACAATTTTTTATTAATTATCACAAACAGTAAAGAGAATTTTTGAAAGAAATATTAAATACTTTCAAGAAATAATATTTAAAATAAACTTACTATTAAAATATTTTCAAGAATTATTGTATAACATTCTCAAGAATACTTAAAATGTACCAAATGTATTTTTAACATTCTCAGGAAATAAAATTTTCCAAAAAATATATTCCCAAAGGATATAATTCTTAGGAATTAAAAAAGATTTCGTACCTCGACCCTTTATAGTAATTCATTCACCTTCTATAGTAATGTTTAATTACAAAATCTTGTCTTCAGAAAACAAAAAATGTAATTTAGTGAGTAACAAAAAGTTTACAAAAGCAAATGAAGAACAATTGAAAGATTATATGATAACATCTCGGTATGTTCATCTATATTGTAAAAATGATCAAATTAGGATAATTATTTAAAACGTTATCATTATTGATTTGTTTTTCAAGCTCTTTTCATGCAAGCATAGCCTTGATTTCATTATTCAGATAGATGTTCTATCTTGTAAACTCTCCCTACAAATTATTATCTCCAATTATATAAAATTTTGAACCGTTAAATCTTTACAAAAAAAATGTTCCTGACTGAATGAGACCCAAACACAAACAGAAGTGATCAAACTTTTTACATATAACCATGTGGTTTGTTTTTTCGTGGCCTAATTTCAGATACACGAAACGTGGACACTTACTGAAGAGAATTTATTTATTTATAGCTTTTTTATTGGTTTATAGTAACACGCATGTAATATTCATTATTATGTATTAAATCAAATTTTATTATGTTTATAATAAATAAAAAATATCATTATAGTATAATATGCTAGACTTTGTATTCCTAGTTCCTACTATATACGGATATGAATTCTTCTATTCTTATGATGATATTATCTAAATTATTATGTAGTTTAAAAGATAATTAATATTACATTATTTATTCAGTTTTAAAATTAAAAATAATTAATTTATAATATTTTAAATTTAATAAAAACTTACTTGATATTACAAAAATTTATAATATGAAACTAACATCAAAGAAATGTTAGAAATAGCAATAAGACAACAATATCGTATTAATTAGTTGGTGATAAAAAAATAATACCTTTTACTTAAGTAATAATATAATATTTATTTATGATATGCTATGTTATTAGAAAATAAGCTAAAGGCTTAAATCATATTCAAAAGCTTTATCCGAACTTGATGTAAAGAGTATTATGGTCATGGGAAGAGAAATGATATGGCCATATTCCTATTGGGTGCAATACATCTTAATATATATGTGATACCAAAATATTTTATTTATTAATAGTATTTTAGAAAATAATTTTATTATTAATTACTCTATTTAAATAATAGAGATAATAATTATAATAATATTGCACCCTCAGTGAGTCAGTTCTCAAGTTACACAGGATCTCAGATTTCTCCATTTAATTGCAAAGATTGCAGGGGCTTTCTCCATTAAAATCTCTTCTCTTACCATATCAGACATGTTTCCAACCAGTTTCGACAACATTTGGTTGTTAAAGTTGCCACGATGTTGCTGAATCTGTTTTCATTCGTGTACCCATCAAACAAATAACCAATACTTTGTCTCCTTATAGGCCTTAGTTCCCTCTCTGTTTCACTGTTCCATCGTAGAGAACTGTTTCATCATTTATTTGAAAAGAGCTTATAAAAAGAAATAATTATTTTTTAAAATAAAATAAATTAAACACGTACTTATATTCATAGAAGTCATGTTGAACATATATTTTTTTAATTAACGAATCATAACATTATTAGAGTTGATAAAATAAATTAGTATCATTGATAAGTTAAACATATTTGTTAATATTATATATTAGAATTATTAAATTTCATATTCGATTATATAAATTTTTTTTAACTTGATTCATTTAAACCTATATTACAAGTCGGTTTTGGACATCTTGATTGCATTAGCTTGGATTACCCGCATTAAAGTGAATGTCATAAATAATTGAGATCATTTATGACTCGTTTGGTGACAGGATAAAATAAGGATAAATAGGTTAAGAAGTTTAGATAAAAGTATAATAAAATCTTATCAACTATATTTAAAATTTGATGTAAATTTAACAATATACTGAATAATATATATATATATATATATATATATATATTATCATATTTCATATTTAAAGTGGATTAAATAACTTTAGGATATGACATAAATATAAAAAAATAGAGAAGAAATAATAGAATAAACTAAAGGTAATTTTGAAAAAAATAATTGTTATTTTTACTTTTTTCTTTCCAACTCAACTTTATTTGCACGATAAAAAAAATTACAATAGTCTAACAAAGTAAGATAAGTAAATTAGTTATATTTTTATGATTCAATAAACATTTATTAAAAACAAATATGATATATTATTTTATTTTATTTACTCTTATCCTACCTATCAAACGGGTCTTTAAAATTTTTTTATTTAAATTTAATTTACATAAATTTACTATTTAGTTTTAAATAAAGTTGAGTAACTCAAGTTGATAGAAATAATTTGGGATAATTCATAACGAGTTGTCCTTAATTCCACGCACAATTTGTTTGAAGTTTAATTTTCCTTTTATGTTTTCTTGTGCCTTTACCGATTTTTAGTTTTATTTTTATTTTAGTCGTGGCCTTTTTCAAATTTGTTTCAAAAGCATTTCATTGCACAAAAGGGAAAAGGGCCTTGGAAAAGGACCACCGAGCAAGAGTAACAAGATGGCCGAAATCTGTAGCTATAGAACAGCCTCAAGGGTTAAGAAAAAACATGTCAAGAATCGTGGACGCTAGCAAAATAATGACGCTTAGTTTGGCCCACTATCAAATTACTAAAAACAAGAGAGATAAAGAACTGACAAGATTTTACAACCACTAAGCAACCTTATCAGATAGAGGTAACAGCATGAGTTGCTCTGGTTGGACAAGTAAATCAATAAAAAATCTGAACAATAGCCACCATAGCCTAGCCACAACGAGAAGCCCAACAATGTCACTGTTGTTCGTAAATTTCCTCAATGCATCTTTGTTAGTTAATGTTCCTATGCATTTTAGTAAGCCAGAGATTAAACAGGTTCACCGTTTAATCTCTTTTAAAAATAATTTATGTTTTGATCCTTTTTTTATTAGTAATTTAAATCAAATAAATAGTTCTACTAAATAAAGGTACAATAGAGTTATAAATAAATTCACAAATCGTGTTTATTAATCGGTTAATCAACTCTAATAACAAAATTTATAAAATTAAAAAAAATATAAAAATATCTAAAAATTTGAATTACTATGTAAATATGATTAATCGTACCTTATTTTATTGATCTAATTATTTAAATAAAGAACAAACTATTCTTAAGTTTTAGTCTTATTTAACAGTAAACGACTTTATAAAAGTATATTTACTAAAACTGTTTTGAATTTGTTAAAGAATGATTTTTTTCTCTTCTTCACTCACAATGGTGGTTATTCTTTCATCTTTTTCGGACCTAAAAATTCATCTCTACTTTTATAAATGAGACAAATTAGGTTGACTATTTTAGACATTTCTTTATATAAGATGAGAGTCTAATATCCAACAAAAAAATTATAAAAGTTATGTAATTTAATCTTAGATTTCAAAATTTACTTAGTTCTCTAAGTTTTGTTCCATCATATAATTTAGTCTTTAATGTTAGCTTTAGTTGCAAAAGAATGATAAGCATGATATTGCAAAATTTAGTTTCAATGAATGTTCCCTTGTATGGTCCAATTTTTATTTTCTTTTATCTGCATTGTCATTGGTATCTAACTTATACCATTGTCCTGGAAGTCTTAAAGCACAACTTATGTTGGAACTTACACTATTATTCTTGTCGTCGATGAATGCGTGTGTCACTCAAAAAACAAATAAATCTAACAATAAGGTATAAGACATCTTATTCTTGTCGTAGATGAATGCATGTGTCCCTACAAAAAAAAATAAAAAATCTAACAATAAGGTATAAGACATCAAAAGATAGAACTTAACAATCGGGATTGTGAGAAAATGGTGGAAGAAGACATGTTAGGACTGTATTTTAGTACAAAAATCATATAACGTTTTTCTTATTGAAATATGTCGTTGAGCTCATATTATTATCTTACTTATTGCTTAACATAACAACTCAATATTTTGTAAGAGCAATAAATGATATCAAAGAAAGAAGAAAGAATGTAAGGGACTAACCGATAAATTTTGAAATTTTATGAACTAAATTGATGACCTCTACAATCTTAAGATCCATTTTGTAGGTTTACTCATTGAAATACAAATTTATTTTTCTTTATGTCATGTTTTAGCTTATGATTACGTTAACATGAACAAATAGTAGCTGTCATTAAGAATTAAACTGGGTGGAAGATAAAATGAGGAGACTGTAAAAATTTTTGTAATTTTAGGGACTAAATTATACAACTCATACAATTTGAGAAACCATTTTGAGAATTTAGGGACTAAATTATATAACTCATACAATTGTAGAAACAATTTTAAGAGTTTACCAAAAAAAATTATAAATTTCACGAAAAAGTTATTAGTTAACTTATTATTATATATTTTTACAAATAAATATTAATTTATTGTAATGATGAAAATTAAAAAATAGCTAAAACCTAGAAAATCAAAACGGAGAAATATGCTTAAAAAATCTTATACAAAGATTGAATATGATGAAGTGACATAAACGCAGAAGTAAGGCTCCTATAAGTGACCATGTGCAAATGTTGACTAAAGGAAACATTGTGGCTTGCATTGGCCAAGTTCATTGTAGAAAATATCAATCATTTACCCTCTTTTCATTTTTTGGTCATTAATGATTTGCCCTCTTAAATGCTACAAATAAGAGAGGCTAACCCAAAATGTTCCCCCTTGTGATCGTTGAAACTTAACATCATCTTCCAATGAATGCATAATGAGCCCATGCCGTTTTAGATATGACATTGGTGGTGGTTCCATGAATCTGGTCAGCACATTATGTGGTGTCATTTTTCATGATGGCCTATTCATTCTACATAAAAAAATTAACATTTCGTCCCAAATTGAAACTAATTTAAATATGCATTTTAATTATTTTTAATTATTTTAAGAAATTATATTCAAATAAAAAACAAATAGTACAACGTGGCAAGAAAAACTTCAAACGGCTAAGGAATTAGGTGCATTGATGGAATGGAGGTAGGAGAAGGGAGTCAAGAGGAAGCACAAGAAGAAAATTAAGATTACTTTTTTAAAATTTATTTGAATGAAATTAGTTTAATAGATAATTGTGACGGGACAAAAGGATATGAGTTGGTGAGATACAAAGTTATGTTCGTGTAAAATTACTGTATATTAATAGTGAATAACAATTAAATTATTCATTAATGTTAGAAACACTTTATTGCAAGTGAAAAACCTTTTCAAAACATTCCAGCAATTATTGAATTTCATAATGTTTTTACATACAAAATTAGTACAAAACATCTATGAACACTAATGAAATTATCAAACAAAGAATAACAAATGCAAGAAAGTAGGTACTATAGGAGTATCTACTCGATAGGAAAACTCTTTCAATAGTCTTATAATATATATATATATATATATATATTCTTTCTTTTAAAATAGCGACAACTACTTTTATCTAGTTATTTTTAATTAATATTTTTTACATTAAAATGAAATAGAAGTTTTAAAATAATTAAAAAAATAGCTGCAATTAAAAGTTAGAAAGAAAAAAATTTGTAATAAAGATTTAGAAGTGGTTATTCACGAAATGAATTTCTGGCATATTCATCCTATTTGGGTTTGACAAATCACAGATGTGATGGAGAGGATCTTGTGGCTCAAATCATTTTTAATGTCATCTAAAAAAATGGTGTAAAGTAGGCACAAATACGGTGGAGAGTCCAATTAATACGGTAAACAATGGTTTTTATTTTTAATTACTTAAATTAAAAATAGCAACCTTTCTTTTTTTGTTTTTTACTTTTCCACTACAGTAAATGCTTAATTTTTTATTTGAATTATATTTTGTACATAGTATTTAAAAATAACATATTAAAAAGTATGAAAATTTTAAATTATTATGAAATATAAAATTTAAAATTGTCATCGACAATTTTTTATGTAACTATAAAAACTTATAAAATTATAGAATATTAAAAATTGTCAATAATTTTTTTTTAAAATATTAAAAAATTTAAATTCATCAAAAACAAATTTTAAAACAATAATAAAATATTGTAAATTGAGAATTTTTTAAAAAATTCATGTTTCTGTAATTTCAAAATAAAAAATTTATTAAAAAAGAGCCATTTATTAATATTTTATTTAAATAAATATAATCGTTTGAAAAATCCTTATAATTTTATCACATTATATTTGTTTATAATAATTTAATTTAAATATATTAACAATGTAAAAAAAATTTATTGAATAGTTCAATTATATGTTTTTGTTAGTTAACAATATAATTCTTATTTTAATAATGCACTAAAATTATACTCTATTTTTAATTAATTGATAATTATTTTTTTAAGGTACAAATTATAGACTAAAAATAAAGAATTATTTAAATAAGTATAAATAAAAAGGATAATATATTATTATAATTACTAAGAATTTTTACTTTTTAATTTTTTTTAAATATATTATATTTAGAATGTGTTTGGCATTCAGTTGGCTAAAAGCACGTTTCATCAACACTAGAAAAAGCTTGTTTAACAAAAATTGTTCTATTTGATGAGATAGTTGAAACAGATGGTGATTAACATTTTTAGAACGTTGCTTTACCAAGCGCTTTTTTTTAAAAAAAAACGCTAATAATTATTGGTTGAAATTAAATTTTAAATTTTTTATATTTTATTTAATAAGTTTTTTCTTTTTTCTCTTCCAACTTTTAAAAACCTTATTACTTTAATATTTAACTATTTTAAACTACTTTCCTCATTAAATTTCATTAAAATATAACTAAATTATTAAAGCATCAAAATAATAATATAAATTAATTCATATAGTTTCATTATTTTTAATAAAAGATTTTTAAGATAATAGTAAAATTTAAATTTTATAATTATTTAAAAATATATAATTACTAAATTTCACATTTTGAAAAAAATTTATGGTATTTTTATTTTTTATTTTATATTTATTAGCTAGTTTAACAACTAATTTTCAACTTTCATTTAACTTTTTTAATTTTTAACTACACATCTCTAGAAGGAAAAAAAACTTTAGCTTTTAAACAGGTGACATCTTCATATTATAAATTTAAGTTTTAATTTTAGAAAATATTTTCATCTTCGTTAAGTCAGATGTCTTTTTTATATTGAACATTTTAGTTTATTTTATTTTTATAATTTTTATTATTTTCAAATTCTATTCCTTAATTTTAATTCAATTTAAATTTTAAATCTTCACAAAATTAAAGATACCTTTATTTTTTAAATAAATTAAGACTTCAGCTTGTTATAATCTTAATCAAACTCAATTTAAATTTAATTTTAAAATTTTGACATACTATACTATGTTAACAAAATATTTTTTATCCTAATTTTAATAATTTATTGCTATAATATTTCAAAATTTAAAATCTGGTTCCTTTAATAAAATATTTATTATTAATGATATAATAAATGAATTTTTGAATTTATTTTATTTAAAGTTTTAAATATTCTTACCATGTACGAAAACAATTTCTAGTTCACTTATATTGTAAAATAATTATGATATCTCGATAAATATATATATATATATATATATATATATATGTTATAAAAAATTAAAAGTTAAATCCAATTAATCATTATCAATCGAGTGTCAGTCCTTTTTTTTCCCCTTAGCTATTGAACAATTGAGTCGTGAGGGATGATCATGAATCCAAAATAGAGGAAGAAGACAACTTGGGAGAACCCAATATTAAAATAGAGTACTACTATTATTTTCTAACTCATATATAGAAGGAAACAACAAAGTAAACATAATTGAAAACTATGGAATACAAATCTCGTACAAGAGGAGAGGGGCATAAGTGAAGCCCTCGTCACCTCACTCTTATTCCCAATATTATTAAGGCCACTCTCATACTAGTGAGGAGTTACCAATGCTCTGCATTCTCGACACATCCTCTTCAGAACTTGATGCTGTAAGTGTAACCAACAAATAAATCAAAATTAATTATATAACAATCGATCAAATCAAAGTAACAACTCTTTCCCTCTATTATATTTATAATTACCAAAATTAAAGAGGGATGACAAAAGAATTTTCAGACACTCATTAGGTATGCATTCATTAGCAATATATATAAAATAAATAGAAAGATGCGAAGAAAGTTATAGTAAATACGTGGCGCAGTTAGTGGTGGTGCTGATCTTGTAGGGGATGCTAACGCCACATTTGCCTGGGAGAGAAGCAGCGTTGTTGGCATTGAAATTATTCCCAAGACCCTTTGCAGCGTTTTTCAAACAGTTGCATGCGGCCTGGCGGTCGGCGGTGGTCTTGGCAGCGTTATTCAGTTGACTCACTCCGCTGCAGCAGGGTTTGGACGGTACTCCGCCTTTCTGAATGTAAGGTATGCATGAACTTAGGGCTGACGTCACTTGACCGCATGTGATTGTTGCCTCTGCCATGGGTGCGCTCACTACCACCATGCACATAATCGCAACCACGCAAGCAAACTTTAGCCCAGCCATTGAACTCACAAAGCAATTAATTCGCTAATTAGTACTACTTTTTTTGCTAAATTATTGATTCACTTGGTGTGTATTAGTGCCGCAGGGTGTGTTGTTTATATAGAAGGAGGAGGAGTATAATAATTAAAGAAACATATTTGCAATTGCTTGACACGTGTACATTCGGAGAGAGGAAGATATAAAAAAGTATAGATGTGAGTGTGACATCTCTTATCATCATGCAATTAATAGTGATAGAAAAAAATAGTATCAAATGAGTATCGGTAATGTTTGGGTTATTATAATATATGTTTTCTATAATATTATCTATCTTATATTTTTATATCTTTTCTTGATGTGTTGAAAATATTTTGAAAATTTTAATCACGATTTTAACATTACCTTCTCTTTATGCTTTTGTCAAATAAACTATTTTCTTGTACTATTTAAATGTAAATATTATTTTAAAATCAAGTAAAGTTTAATGTAGTTATTATTAACTTAAAGAGAGTTAAGTGTATTTATCCTTCTCTCAAACTAAGTAATTCACTTGTGGCTGCTGACTGGCATGAGTGGTTAGTTGGTCGTTGTGTTGAATTCAATGCTTGAAATAACATTTTTTATCGTTTATGCAACTGGCATAATATCATAGGTTTGATTTTGACTTCTCCAATTCTGTAAAGTCTCATGATTCACATCCAGTGGAAAAGGTTCCACTGTCATGCTGTACCATATTCATGTTAGCTGAAAAAATGTCGGTTTGTTTAAATTTTGATAAATTATTATTATATTAATTTAAAAAGTTTAATATTTGTATACTGTCATATTAAAAATTATTTTAGAAATAAACTTTGAAATAATTATTAAAAAATTAATAACTTTTGATTGTATGATAATTTATAATCAAATGAAGCTGATAAAAACTATAGTATTTATGCATTTAATTAAATTACAATTAAATTCAAAATTCAAAATTATATATTTATATTGAAATATATTTTAAATTAAAAATGAAAAACACTTTTTTTAATATTTATTTTCATTAAAAAAATTATGTCGAGGGATCAAGACATGGTGAATTTAAATTACAATTAAATTTAAAATTATTATTATATGCACCGACGTTTAATTGATTGAGCGGCTTGGGGGCGGGGTTTCAAATCGTTTCTGCTTTCCGTTTTTTCTTTTCCTTTTTTGTATATTTCTTCAATTTTCTTTCATAATTTTCATATTTTTTCTTATTTATTTTACAAAATTAAGAGTTTAATTTAACTACATTGTTAGTATTTTAAATTAATTAAAATGAATTATATGATATTTATTTTAATTACATAAAAATTAATAAATTTTTCTAATATCACAATCTATTATTGAATTACTGTTAATATATTTAAATTAACTTGTAAAACTAATTAATCAGAACGTTATAGATTGCTTTCATATTTTGCTATGTAGTCCTCGTATATTGAAACGATGGCAACCAAAGAGTGGTGGATTATTCACTTAATATGATATCCTCTCAACTAATCTAATATATACGTGCCTGTGATGAAACCATATCATTCACAAATCTCTCTCAGATAGTTAAATGCTATCCTCTCAACTAATTATTCTGAAATTGTGTCATCCCAAACGAATTTAGATCTCTATAAAGTTATTGCAATGGTTAGGTATTAGTTGATTCACATCTGATAATGAGGTTTGGATTCAGTTTGGTAAGAATTGACACATTATTATTATGAACGTCACTTGCGAGTACTGTTGCAAGTGATACAATAATCACACATAGTTAAAAATATTATATATTTTATTTTTAAAACTCATTCACTAACAAAATACCACATGATTTTTCTAAAAATTATTACTTTAATAATAAATTTAACATCTTTATAAATTTTAATAAAGCAAAATTGTGTACTAACTTTTCTAGTTAATTTATACGATGATTAAGTTTATATTAAAAAATATCTAGTAAAGTCTTACCCGAGAGAGGGAAAAGTGAAAGAGGAATAATTATAACTAAGCTTTTTTTATTTTTGGGTCTAATAAGGATAGAGAAAATAAAAAGAGAGTAAGTGAAAGCAAGGGAAGGTGAGTGTAAAAATATTAAAAATTAAAAATAAAATTAATACTTCATAGAAAATTTTCTATTTATTTAAAAAAGGAAAGAATAGTAAAAAAATTCTATAAAATAATTTTATATTAATGAAAAATTAGGTTTAGTTTTTTAAAAATAAACCTTATATTGTAGTATTTTATACATAGTCATTTTTTATCTTTTACTTTTTTTATAAAAAATTAGTTTAATATTTAAAGAAACTAAATTTAGAATTGATCGATGCATTTATGTAGTATTTATTTAGAAGTAGGTAATTATAATTTTATGAAAATGTTATATTGTTATTCCTCGTTATGACAAGGAAAGCTAAATAAGGTAGAAAAATACTTATCCTCAAAACTTATTTATATCTGATAAAATGAAAATTACTAAATAATTTTAAAAAATCTTATTGTTTTAATATATTTAAAACCAAGTCTAAAAAATAAGGAGTAACACGATCCTGTTGTGTTAGACTTTGGTGAAACAGAGTCTTTAATGAATGGGGTCCAAACCCACTCCAAAATTTATAGCGGCGGACTTCGGTGAAGACAAAGTGAGATGAAGCTGATATATACAGAAAATTGTTACACGTGTCAATGCTTTGGCACGTAGATAAATGCCAACAAATTTAGGCAAACGTTGACGGATAAAAGTTTCTTTCATGAAATTTTGTTTGCGTGAAAATGTATTAACACATAGCTACTTAAGTTTTGTTTGCAACTACGAAATTAAGGACAATCAAGGAAATGGGAGGCTTTAAATTGGTTTTTAGTTGGGAATTTTAAAAAATTAATTGAAAAATTTTGCAGGTTTATTTATTGTATTCTTTTACTTTGAAGAAAATTTTATTTTATCTAGTAAAATTAATTAAAATTTTATCTTTTATAATTAAATAAATTAAAATTAGTTATACAGTTAATTAAATATTTTTTTCAACGGATATAACATTAAATTATATAACTTTTAATAAAAATTTATATTATATAACTTTTTATCATGTTGTAGCAACCGGACAGTCACAACGGTACGACGAAAAATATTTTTAAAAAAAAAAATTAGTAAAGTTACCATCAAAATTTATCAAAGAAAACTTTGAAAAACTTAAAATTTTGATCTTTACAACCAAATTTATTATAATTTTGAAAAGCATTTATTTAATCCCTTAATAAATGTTGCTATTTTTATTTTTAAAGAAAAAAGATTTATTTATTAAAATATTAAGTTATCTTAGAAAAAGGTGAAAGAGAAGGAGAAAAAAAATATTTAAAAATTATTTTAACTCGACAGATATGATTCTACTTCTACGTATCTTTGAGTCAAATAAAGAACTTAAAGTCACGTAGTTCTATAAAAAAAATTACGAAGTTGGCTGATTAAAATTAAGTTTAGTAAAAAAAATTTCTTTTGAGATTAAAATTATTTTCATAAAATTGTAATGTATAATATACAAGATAACGCGGTTATGCATATGTCCTACAAGAAATAATATAGAAGGTGAAGGAATATCACACAACTACATTGTAAATCGTTTAAAATATTTTATTTGTAGGATTTGAATTTTAATTTTGATTATGATTAATGTTGAAAGAAATTTTAAGATAGCGTAAGCTATACATAAATCTTTGATAATTTAATAAACAATCGAAGGCAATGTAAATCACACATCGATGTTGTAAAACATTATATTATAAAATGGAGAAGTATACTTAAATAATCGACTGTTTAATTTATTAGAGTTGAAAACATGATTTAAACTTTTTAAATATGAAATTAATTTTATTTAATAAAAAATATTAATTTTATTTAACAAAAAATATTTAAAGAGAATAAATTAATATATTTAAATTGATCAATAAAGATAGACATTTAATTGAGAAAAATTAAAATATATTTTTAACAAGTTTATATTGAGTGAGACCAAGATAACGTGGGTATACAAATGTCTTATCAATTTAAAACGTACAATGATAGAGATGTTATAGGATAACGTTATTAATTGTTGCATAAAATAATTTTAATAAATTATAAAGAAAAATATCTAAAAAGAGAGTAAACATATATATTTTGATAAAATATTTAATTGATTATTTAAATGTGAAATATGATTCTAAAATAAATAGATAAATAAATTGATTAGTGATAAGTGTAACAAATGTTTAAAAAGATACTTTATAATTATTTTGAAAATATATTTAATGGATTAAATTGAAAATGAGATTTGACTTATTGAGAATATCGTAAGAGATCCATGGTAACGCGTGCATACATGAATCTCGATTATTTATAATGCATAGTGATAGAGAAACTACACACTAGTGATGCAAAAAGTAAAAGGAAAGAACAAAATAGGAAGATGATGGTTACCATTGGGTTTTCATTAGACGTCCAATAAGGTGGGGTGATATATGGAAATGAAAGGGAGATGTGATTTGGGAGGAGATGTGTAAGTTGAGTTATTAGAACTCCATAGCCAACCTTGATTAACAAAGGTCATGGTTTCACAATGGAGGTAAAGTGAAGATTACTATTTGGAACTTATTTTTTATCACTTCTCTTGTTTCCTTTTTTTTTTTATGTGCATCGAGTGCCATACGCATTGTATTTTACATTATTGGACTTTGGTATTTTGTGTTTGACATGCATTATGTTTTCATATTTTTAATCTATGTTAAGAAATGGTAAGAATATCCAGAACAAAATCCAAGCAATCTCAAACATTAACAAAAATAAATAAATAAATAAAACTGGACTCAATTTATACAACTCATAATAATAGACGAAATAAATTACTTGATTTTTGTGTGTTTAATCCTTCCTTCCATATTTTTCCTAGGCTTGCTTTCCCTATCTGAAACTTTTTGTTTTTGATTGTTGGTTGTTGTTGTTAATTTTTCCCTTCTTCTTTCAAAAATTCATTATTTTTCTTTGTTCTATCTCTTAATATTTTTTGGTGCTCCCTTTCTTCTCTTTTTTTTTCTTTTCAACTAACCTCCCCCGAATGCTCTCGTTCCCCTTTTTATATCTCTCTTACTCTATGCTCTTGCTTCTTTCTTTTCTTTTTTTTTCAAATTTTTGTATGTTTATTTGTTGCCTCTGTTTCACTTTCTTTCTCATTTGCTCATACATGTTATTCTTATTTCTTGCAATTTCATTTTTTATGGGACTTTTTCATTCGGTGGGAGCCATTTTTACCGACAGCAAGAGCAGGTTGCTTGTTTCTCATTTCACGAAGCCTTATTTTCTTTTTTACATTATTTAATTGAAATAAAAAAATGTGTATTCACACATGCGGCATAATTTTAAAAAATTATTAATTAAAGTGTGTTAAAAGATTGAAAAACAACAAAGATTATTTTATAAGTATAAATTATTCAAATGATTAAATATACAAATGAAAAAAATATATTAATAGCAAACTAATAAATGCTAGTTAAAATTAGGTCGGACAAAGAATTTAAATATACAAGTCCAATTTATATTAAAAATCAAACTAGTTTTAAAATATAATTTTTAATAAAATGAAATGTTTAAGTCCCTATATTTTTTTTCCTAGATTTACTTAGAATCGGTTTTGCAAATTTGGATTTCATTTATTCTTATCAAAAACTAGATACTTAAACTATGTTTGTTTACATTTTTAATTTTTAAAAGAAAAAAACTCTTTTTAAAAATGCAAATAAACATACCTTTAGTTTTTTTTTTCTATACCTAACATAAAATCAAATGGACTTGACTTCATTTGTTATGTTTGTTTATTTAGCTTTTATTTAGATGTTTGAAAAAGGTGGAAATGAAAGGATTTAAATGGAGAAAGTGGAGAGGAGAAGGGAAGGGGAATGAGAGTTAATTTTATTTTTTTTTGGTTTAAATGTTTAATATTAAGAGAGAAATGTGATATGAAATTTTAATCATGCAAATCACATTATTCTCTTTTATATCTTTTATTGACATTTTTTAATTTTTTTAAAAAATACAAAAAATTAAATATTTTTTCTTTAAAAATTAATATCTTAAAATTAATTTTTTATATATTTTTTAAAAATTCTCACTTTATAAACTAACTTATTTTGAAAAAAATATTCTCTTGCTATTCTTTTCTTTAAAATTAACATCACACTTTTTTAAAAATATTTTTTTACTATTTCATTTGTTTAATAATCAAATTGAAGAAAAAATGATAAGAAAGAAAGAAGGGATAAATTAGTTATTTTAAAATTTTATCTAAAAACCTTCATAGAGAATTCAAAAAACTAATTTTAGAAGAGTTTTAGAGAGTTTAGAAAAATTTCTTAATATTTTTCTTCATAACTAGTTAACTTTCAAACAATGGTTAAATCCTATTAAACCCTCTTTTTCCCTTCTCTTTTTTCCTAAATATTAAATCTAAACATAGTCTCAAAGAAAGGGAACATAATTTAAATGTTGGCTTAGCGATGGAAGAGAACTCAAAGTCTAAAGCCAAGGTTAACACCCTTATACTAAAGAATGAGATAAAGAAAGATATATAGTAGCTTCTGACAAAGGTTGATGACTCATTGTTATAGCGGTTAGATCTCTAAATTTGAGTTTCTTATCAAAGTAGTAGTGGTGAAATTGATTTTATTTGGCAACAAACTCATTTTGACCCATTTACTAACTCATAAAACTAATAAACCTGTCACTTGATACACCTAAAATCTAAAGTAGATGAGATAGGCTTAGACTATTAATAAATTAGTTTTGTTTGAATAGATTCTTTTAATACTAAAATCATCTAAATTTAACTGATGATCACCAATAACTTCAAATAGTTAAGTTAAATTAGCTTATTTTCATTCTAATTTATAGTGGTTTACTATTGTAAAATCAAAACAACCTTAGATAATTATATAACATATATATATATATATGTTATATATATAAAAGATTGATTGAGAGTGCTATGTTAATAAGTTAGAAAATAAATTTAAATTATAATAGAAGTGTATATTATATCATATGTTTGGAGGGCATGAATCTCGTAAGAATATCACACTTTTGGATTTAGGTCATTTGACTACATTTACAGTAACTTAGGAATTTTAAATAAATTAGAGGATAACAAATATAAATTGAAAGCTTTTTAGCAAATTATATTACTATTAGGAATGAGAACTTAATTATATTTTACACTTTTTCTTTAAAACTCTGATTGAATTATTTTTATTATACTTTATATTTCATTAAGTTATTTTTATTGTTTTAGCGATCTTTGTTGAAGTTTCGGATCATATAATAAAGGCCCAATATTGATTTTTTGGTGAACATAACAAGGGTTCAATTAATTACTTACCTATGCACTAGCACGACTTCAAAGGCAAAAATCAGCGTTGGGTGAAGAAGGGTCATTCGAGAGTGGAGACCCAACCCAGAAAAAGGTCGCCTAAATTAGGGATAAGGATTCTTTACATTTTGAGTAAACTACACCCATCACTGTTCCGACTGTGCTGCAGTCGTTTAAGGAAAACTGAAAAACATGATAAAAGTTATTTTACATCAAATTAATTTAAGTGAATTTTGTGTCTCTTTTCTTAACTTTCTATATTCTTATTTTTTATATCTAACATTTTTTTTTATCAATTTCCATATCTAATGTCTTCGTTCTCCTCCTCCTATACCCACGTCTTTTTTATGAGTCAAAAAGTTTTTTTTTTTTGTCATTTTTTCTATTTTTTTAAATAAAAATAAAATTAGACGTGCAATGCTTTAGTCCAAATCTTAATTCTAAATTAAAAGATTTTTCAGGTTCATTTTTTCAGTACGGTAGAGTCTTATATATTTAATTTTTATTTAAAAAATTCAAATTTAATAAAGCTAAACTTATATTTACAATTTGATTTAAGTTATTTTAAAAAAAAATGTTAAAATTCTATTCGTAAAATAATATGAGAAAGAAGAGAAGAGAAAAAAATAAATAAATTAAGAGAAGTTAAAAAATTCAGTATTTAGAAGAGGTTGAAAATTCAAAAACTTTTTTCTCTTAATTAATTAAACAATTCTTAAATAAAAATTAACTCCTTTTGACTTTTCTCTTTCTTTCTTAAATATAACTCTTATAATCTAACTCGGTTGAGAAACATATACCTCAATTTTTTTATTTTATAAGGAAGATCAAGTTTGTAAGAATCTGAAGGGGTGGAAAAACAAATAGAGTTTGTCTAGAGCAGAGTGGAAACTGAAGACTATGGCCCAAACTATTCTGGTATATGTTATAGATTGTTTCAATCATTGAATCACTTTTTAAGCTTTCAAAACAAAAATAGTTTTATTGATCAACAACAACAACAAAAAAAACACACTCAACAGTTTTAATTTTTTTAATTAATTTAATAATTTAAAATCGATTTAGTTCAGTTTTTAACGTCCTTTCTACTTATAGTTCCCTAATATTCAACAGCAAGAAGTATTCACATTTTTATGAGAATAATTCACAGTAACTGTGGCTAAATTAACTGACTTATTATTAATTTCTTTATAACAAATATTTAAATTATATAAAATTTAATATATATTATTTCAAAGATAATATGAAATAATTCAACCATTAGATTAATCAATATTATATAATATAAAAAGTTATTAAATAATACGTATCTAATCAACCATTAGACTAAAATATATGTAAATATATATAAACTTGATTGCATTCTTTCTATCTGCATAATATCATATTATATAACGTAACAACTTTTTAAATTCCTTTGAATAAATTATTTTAGTTTTAGTCTCTAATCTCTTAATAAATCACATTAATGATATAAATAAAAAAATAAAAAATTATTTAAAGAGCCTAAAATTGAAAAAGTCCCTAACATATGAAGGTTGAAAACATATTAAAGCTCTTATATTAAAAGAAAGAAAGAAAGAAAAATCTGTGAATTAGTTTAATTGAGTAGTGAACTATCATGAGTCGTTTACACTGGGAGAGTAAATGAGCTTAGCCAAATGTTTTAATTTTATTTATTTATTAAATAAGTCAAATTTAAAATTTGTTAAAAAATTTGAACTCTAAATTTAATTCATTAGTTTGTTTATAACTTGTTTTACTTTTTTATATAACGAAACCATTTTTTGATGAAAATTAGAAAATAACATATTTCTTTAAAAATATATTATGATCAATCTTTAAAATACAGCTTTTGAAAACTGAAATTAAGTAAATAATGTGTGTGTGTATATGATAACAATAAAAAATATTTTTTAAATAAATATCATAAATAAAATTATAATTATTTAAGTGTTTATAAAGTGAAAGTTTGAATTTATATAATTTAAGTAAATATAATTTTTAACTTACATTTATTTATTTAACTGACCAATAGGAATGGCAATGGGTAAAGTACCTGATGGGCACCCGCAAAATTTACCCACAATGGGTAGGGTATTTACCCGCAAATTTTAATGGGGATGGGTGCGGGTATGAGTATCTAAGTATCCACCCCGCCCCATACCCGCATATATATATATATATATATATATATATATATATATATATGCTTGAACTTTATTCTATTTTTATGCATTAAATTTTTGTATTATTATATTACTTATGTGAAGTTATATAAGATTAATATAAAAATATATTTAATAATAAAGTAAACCAAAAAATTTATTTTGGTTTATATTTTTAATATAAAAATTTATTTACTATTTTATATCATTTAATTAGGCTAACATAATTTAATTATTACATAGTTAATATAAGATTGACTTTTTTTAAAATATTATTTATATATGACACATAAAATATTTTTTACACAAATATTTTTGTTAATAAAATCATATTGATATTTAAATCATAAAGTGAATGATAAATAATAAATATATTATAAATATTTTATAAATTTTACAATCACCTACTATTACCGTAAACTTATTATTTATTAATAATATTTAAATTTTATTTTTATATTTTAATTTAAAATAATATTTTTCTATGTAACATATGTATTACAAGTACAACTATAATCTATTGAATCTAAATAATATTATTCTTACTATTTATTCACATTCAAAGAAGTTTTTGAAAAGATATAAATATAAAAAATTATTATTAATTTTTATTTGTTAATTTTTTTAAGATAAAAAAGTATAATTTTTTTAATATACACGTATATTTCTTTATTATAAAATTTTATTGTAACTATTTATCTTTTATTCAAATTCTTTTTTTTAAATTTATATACATTATAAATATTTAATTCACTCAAATAATTTTTCAAAAATTTATATTTTTGATAAATACTTTCGTATAGTATATGAGTTAAAAAATACTAGTATTAATATATATATATATATATATATATTAATTATATTATATTATTTTAATTAAATCTATTATTTTTCTTACAATTTCAAATTCAAAAGTTAAAAAAAATATTTTATGTATCAACTTTCTATTGTTAGTATTGTACTTCTCTACTCTAACTCTATTCTCATTCTCAATGTCTGTCTCGCTAAAATGTTATTCATTAGAGTTAGTTGTTAATGTCGTCACAAGAGTTTACTAAGTGATCCCACACGAAAGGACAACCATTGTACAGATCTATTTCATTGTCGTTCTAACATTACCAACAATTAAATCTCACACAAGATAGGATTATCATTGATAAATAACTTGTGTGTTTTGTTTTGCTTATTGTTTCTAAGAATTTTAGTTTAGAAAATTATTATATTAAGATATATTTAACATTTATGATCTTTGAATATTTGTTTTTTATCTATATTTGTACCTTATTCGACAACTACATATTGAATTTTTGTATTATTATGCTACTTATGTGAAGTTATATAAACATATTTTTCTTTATAAATATTTTTTTCTCAAACAAGCGCGGGTAATGGGTACAAGACGGGTATGCGGGTACCCAGAGGGTACGAGTACGGGGATTAATGTTCATACCTATGCAGGTATGGGACCGGGTACGGGTATTTTTTTAAAACGCGGGTATGAGGATGGGTACTGTAGTACCCTACCCATACCCTACCCATTGCCATCCCTACTAACCAAATAAAATTAATAAAAAATTTACAGGTCAAATTTGAACAGTTCAACCCATTTTTCCCCTGGTCAAGTCTAGCTGGGCCCAGTGGTTCAATTTCATAAATTCACGATCAAACCACTCTATCAACTTAACATATAATCTGTTGAATTAAACAATATTTTCAAAATTTCATATATATATATATATATATATATATATATATTTAATGGAGTTTATTAATCTCAATTTTAAAGATTAAAAATAAGCAGTTAATAATAATAAAACTTTATTAAAAAATATTTATTATATTTTTAAATCTTCAACACAATAACTATATATTTTTTTATAAAACTTTTTTATTTATAAATATTTAAATTCAGTCAACAAAACTCATAATTAAATTAATTTTGTTCCTGCTAGGGAAACACTGGTCTTCAGGTCTTTACTCTGAAACAGTGACGTATCTCTAGTTGTCGCTGACGTGGGGAGGGTACCTGCAAAAGGCACTTAGATGTTGAAGTCAAGATTCGGTTCTGAGTAATAAATGGTATTTAATAATGAAAGTTAACCGTTTACCTGTACTTTTACCTTCCTTATATAGGCACTGTAATGGGCTAATAGGCCTGCTAAGTCAGTCTTGATCTTTAGCCCTTTGATTAAAATAAATAATATCTTGATTATTACCTTAATTGGTTTAATTACCTTTTAATCCTGACAAAAAGTATCCGGCCACTTAGGCCGAATAGGTATTCGGTTTGCTTTTCCTATAACTAGGACCGAGTTATTCCTTATCCAGTACACTAGCCCCCCAAGCCCGAAGAGGTACGAAGTAAGGGCTGTAAATATAAAGTATCATAAAACACAGAGATAAGGGGGTATCCATATTGTTGGAAGTGTAAGGATACCGAGGGGGTATTAAGCTTAAGATATGAAATCCTTAACCATCCAATCTTGAAGGAAAAATACCGAGCTGACGTACTTTAAAGGAGTACTCGGTTCTTCAGAAAATCATTATAGGAAATATTGAAGTAAAGGGTAAATAATAAATAATAAAAAAGATTATTCTAGAATCTTTAGGGTTTTTAGGGTTTCCTTGATCTGTGTGTGCGAAACGAAAGGGTGTTTGATCTTAACCATCCAATCTTGAAGAGATCTGTTGGTTCGGAAGAGAGGTGTCTCTTCATATGTCTGAGGGCCCAAGGCCCTATAAATACATGGTGGTCCAGGTCTTTTGTTCTCCACTTTATCTCTAAACCGAGAAGTATATACTACCGCTCCAAACTGAAGGGTGTGCAAATTTTCTCTATTCTTCCAAACTGACTACCTGTGAGGTACGTTTAGTTTTTTCTCTACCTTCTTTATTTTATCATGGCCGAATCCTTGGAATGGGAGGACTCGTTATTGGACTCCTCTAGGCCGACTAGTGTCAATATTCAAAATGCTGAGAGAACCGAAGAGGGGTGAATTTTGCTTCAAGACCGAGTGGGGAAGAGGTAGAGATTCGCTCTAGGGAATGCAATGACGAAGCCGAGTAGTCTGAATCCACTGATTCTGACTCTTCTGAACCACTACTGAGTATGAGCCCTCCTAGGGAAAGACTCGTATTTCCCCCCTGTACAGTTCTTGGATACGAGTGGGTACACGATGAAGTAGTCGCCTACTTCTCTCGTTTTAAAAGAAACAAGATTCTTCAATCTTTTGTTGACCATGTTGATATTGCATTATGGGAACCTTCCGATCCCTACCCTATATCCATTGAACCTTGTTGAGGAGACGAGACCGAAGACCCTGAATTTATTTTTCTAAGAGGTGCTGGGATGGTCGACACCTTCTTTGTGTATGATTATATGTTTAGAGAATTAGGTATAAAATTACCCTTTGACGACTTCTAAATGGGGGTATTAAGAGTTTAAAACGTAGCGCCGATGCAACTCCATTCAAACGGGTGGGCGGCTATTCAAGCTTTTAGAGTACTATGTAAATTTCATTATATAGAACCAAGTGTAGGATTATTTCTTTATTTTTTCTGTACTGGTCCATCTAATTTGGCAAGATGGATATCTTTAATAAGGCAACCAGAATTGCTATTATTTAAGCCTTATGCTTCGTCTTTCAATGTTTTAAAACTGGTTACTTCAAAGTAATCGTTCACCTTGTAGGTAGAAATTTTTTCTTTGATAATGCAAATAACCCCCTTTTTCCATTCCACTGGACCCGGGTGCCTCGTTGGTATGATTGGATTCCTGAGGACATGTTGTCGGCTAGGGAGTTGTCGGCTTTGGATTACTTGAAGTCTCTTCCCCGAGAGCTTCCTGCCCGACACATACTATTAGTATTAAAATCCCCTCAACCTTGTCTGACATGGATGGTATGCTCCGTCCTTATGGTTTCATTTTTATATTTAAGTTGTATTGATTTGACTCTTCGCTTCTATTGTAGGTATAATGGCTCAGCGCGGTGTTCATGTGCCAACATATCGTAAAACTCTGAAGACCAAGGCACCTGAAAACACACTCATTGAGGAGCATCGAAACCCTCAGCTGGATCATATTCCTGATGTGACCGAGCCCCAACCTCCTCCCCGAGACCTTGTCATTGCAGAAAAGCAGCCGAAAAGGCAAGGAGAAAGAACCAGAGAGAGAGAAGAAAAGGAAGCACAGTCATTCGGTTCGGCCGAATAATGACGAAGGAACTCGCAAGCAAGCTCGAAGTCCTGTGACAGCTATGGCGAGCAATTCTTCAAATAATATAATTCCTTCAGTTGTTCTATCCGATTCCTTCCTTATTCCTGGGGTTCATGCCGGCCGGTTAACTGCGCCAGACCTTCTTTCTGACTTAGGAAAAGATATGGTCAACAACTAGGAGCTTGATGCGCTGTGGAAGTGTTATGCGGAGATGCAAGTGCGGTCTGCAACCATGCTCCGAAGATTAATTATGGACCCTATACATGAGTTAAAAAATGTCCAGAAGGCATACTCGGCGTCCCAACAATCTTTGGTTGATAGTAGGGAAGCTCAGTCAAGTCTGACCAAGACCATGCAGTCATTGGAAGCCGAGGTTGTTCAATATAAAGAGCATTATTGCATAACCGAAAGTCAGCTTCAGACGGTCGAGCATGCTTTGAGAGCTAAGCAAGAGGAGATGGACGAGGCGCTGAGGGTGAAGACTTCAGAGATGGAGGCAGCTTTAAAAATAAAGTCCTTGGAGATTGAGGCTTTAAAAACCTAATCTGCTGAATTGGAGGCGGCTTTGGCTATTGAAAAGCAAAAAGCGGAGGCTGACCTGAAAGCTTTTGCCAACAAGTGTTCGGAGCAAGTTGCTTTTGAACATGAGTTGAGTTTTAATAAGGCAGTTCGCCAATGTTATGGAATTTGTCAAGTGCCAGCTGACTTTCAATTTGACCTCACCAAGGACTTTTTTGGCGGCAGGTTTTTATCGTATGATGAGGATGTTGAACCTGACGCTAAAGCCCCTCCTCGACCTGATGCTGAAAATACATCTGATCGCGAAGCCCCTGGTGTTGGAACTCCTGACCTTAATGTCGCCAGTCCAAATGCAGGAGAAGAGGGGAATTAATAGTTTTTTTTTAATTTTCTTTTGCATTTATAGGCCGATAGTGCCCAAATTTTGTAATCTTTTTGACAATGAAATAGAAGTTTTAATTCCTCCTTGTTCCAAATTTTCTTTAGCCGAAGATATTTCTGTTTCATTTCTTGGCCAAATAAGGGTACATGTGACGGTATTGATGAATTCATTCTTAGTCATAGGTAATTGATTCATCCTTAGCCGAGTACTTAAGAATTAATTTTAACGATTCATCCTAGATTGAGTAGGGGCACTCGGGAGGGAATAAAATAATGAGTCATCCTTAACCGAGTAGTGGTATTCGGGAGGGAATCAACCTTAGCCAATTAGGAATACTTGGGAGGAATTTTTTAATAGATTCATCCTTGACCGAGTAGGGGTACTCGGGAGGGAATAATTTAATATTCACCTTTGGCCGAGTAGGGGTACTCGGGAGGGAATTAACTCAACCTTAACCAAGTAGAAATATTTGGGAGAGAATTTTAATAGATTGATCTTTGGCCGAGTAGGGGTACTTGGGAGGGAATTAACCAACTAGAAATACTTAGGAGAGAATTTTAATATATTCATCCTTGGCCGAGTAAGGGTACTCGGTAGGGAATTAACCAAGTAGAAATACTTGGGAGAGAATTTTAATAGGTTCATCCTTGGCCGAGTAGGGGTACTCGGGAGGGAATTAACTCAACCTTAACCAAGTAGAAATACTTGGGAGGGAATTATAATAGATTCATTCTTGGCCGAGTAGGGTACTCAAGAGGGAATTTAATTCAAATGAAGTGCTTGAAAGAAATCGTGATGCATAAAAAACCGTATAGATGAGAAGAAGTATTTCATTGAGAAGGTGCCTCGTTAAAACCTTCCTAGGAAAATCTCTTTTTCACTTTCTTTTAAGAGGACAAAACCTGAGAGAGGAAAAGAGTACACCAATTACAAATTACAAGCTTTTAACTATAATGATGCTTCAAGTGTGTAACATTCCAAGTTCTCGGTATAAGCTTTCCTTCTAGTGTTTCTAACTTGTATGCTCCATTATCTAATCTTACTGCTACCCGGAAGGGGCCTTCGCAGTTAGCCGCCAACTTCCCCTCTCGCCAGTCTCTTCGTGCATCTCCTGTTACTCGCTATACTAAGTCATTTTCATAAAATTGTCGTGGATTGATTTTGGAGTTAAATTTTATAGCCATCATTCTTCTACTGGCCTCGGTCATAATGGCTGCTTGGCCACGCACCTCATCTATTAAGTCCATGTTGATGGCCAGAGCCTCATTATTAGCTGATTCTTGAAAATTCTCCCTTCTAAATGAAGGTTCTCCAATCTTTACCAGCACCATGGCATCAGTACCATAGGTAAACCGAAAAGGAGTTTCCTTTGTTGTGGTTTGCGGCGTGCACCGACAAGTCCATAGCACTTCGGGCAGCTTCTCTGCCCATTCTCCTTTTGTCGAACCCAATCTTCTTTTTAATTCATGCAAGATTACTTTGTTTGCGGCCTCAGCTTGACCATTAGTCTGAGGGTGCTCAACAAACGTAACCCTATGCTTAATATGAAGCCCTTCCAAAAATTCATTGAATCGTCGATCTGTAAATTGCAATTCGTTGTCTGTTATTAATGCATGAGGGAGGCCGAAACGTGTGATGATGTTTTTCCAGGTGAATTTCTGTACATTGTTGGCCGTGATGGTAGCAAGGGATTCAGCTTTAATCCATTTGGTAAAGTAATCCACAGCGACAATTAGAAATTTACATTGCCCTTTTACCAAGGAGAAAGGGCCGAGGAGGTCCATACCCCAAATGGCAAAGGGTCAAGAAGAGCTAATAGGGCGGAGGGTGTCGACATGTTGATGTAAGTGTGGACTGTGTTGTTGACAGGGGATACATTTCTTTACAAACATATGGCAATCTTGCGAGAGTGTTGGCAAATAGTACCCAGCTCTAAGTATTTTTGCCGCCATGGTTCGTCCACCCGAATGGGTACCACAGATACCTTCGTGAATCTCCCTCATAACATAGTTTGCCTGGTCGTCGTCTAGGCATTTAAGCATAGGTGTTGAAATCCCTCTTCTGTACAAGTTTTTACCGAGGAGGAGGTATTTAGCTGCATGCATCCTTATTTTCTTTGCCGAATCTGGATTATTTGGCAGACTACTGTCGGTCAAGTATTGGATAATGGGTGTCATCCAATTGTGAGGCATTTTTTCTATATCTATGCACTCTTGTTTTGCTACGCTCAGTTTAAGGATTTCCTGGTGAATTATGCTTTGTAATTGCCCAGGTTTCCTTTGGCTAGCCAGCCTAGCAAGCTTGTCAGCTCGGTCGTTCATGTTTCTTGGTGTGTGTCGAACACATACCTCATCAAATTCATCTTTTATTTTTTTTGAATTCTTTGTAATATTGGAGCATAACCGAGTCCTTAACCTGATATGTATCATTAACCTGCTCTGTCACAATTTTTGAGTCACTCCAGCCAGTAATGCGTTTAACTCCCATCTCCTTTGCTAATCTGAGACCAGCAAGTAAAGCTTCGTATTCGGCTTGATTGTTAGAAGCCTTGAATCCAAACCGAATGGACTGTTCGATGGAAACTGCGTTTGGTCCTTCGAGTATAACCTCTGCTCCACTACCGAGTCGATTTGATGATCCGTCAACGTGCAGGTTCCACATATCCGAAGTAGTTTTTTTTTTTGCAGTGAATTCATTAACAAAGTCGGCTAATACCTGAGCTCTAATGGGGCGTCGATTCTCAAAATGAATGTCAAATTGAGAGAGTTCTATTGTCCATGCTACCAACCGACCAGTCAACTCTGGTTTTCTCAAAATTTTGGCCATTGGACAATCGGTGCGTACGATTATTCGATGACTTTAGAAATAATATCTTAACTGACGCGCTGTATGGAGTAAAACCAATACTACTTTTTCCATCAACTGGTAACGGGATTCGGGACTTTGAAGTGTTCGGCTAACAAAATACACAGGGGTCGGTTCAGGTATTTCTTGCAACAATACTGAACTGATGGCATTATCTGATACGGCCAAATAAACAATCATATCTTGTTCAGGCCTTGGTTTTGTCAGTACAAGAGGTGCTGATAACGTGTGCTTATATTGAACGAAGGCAGCCTCACACTCGTTAGACCAAACAAATTTTTGGGATTTTTTGAGCAGTTTTATGAAAGGTCAAGACCTTTCTGTCATGATTGGTAAGAATCGAGCGAGGGCTGCGATCCGACCGACAAGTTTATGAACTTCTTTTACATTTCGAGGGCTAACCATTTCGATGATGGCTTGACATTTGTCAGGATTAGCCTCGATTCCCCTTTCAGACAACATAAATCCTAGAAACTTTCCTTCGGCTACCCCAAATGTGCATTTCTTGGGATTAAACCTCATACCATGCTTTCTGGCCTCCCCGAATACCTCCTCCAAGTGGCCGAGATGTTGCTCCAGTACGATGGATTTAACTACCATGTCATCTACATACACCTCCATGCATTTATCCACTTGCCTCTCAAAAATTTTATTCATGAGTCTCTAGTATGTCGCCCCTGCATTCTTCAAACCGAATGACATCACTCGGTAGCAAAAATTCACTGAGTTCGTGATGAATGCCGTTTTTTCCTCATCAGGGGGATACATTCGTATCTGATTATATCCAGAATAAGCATCCAAAAAACTTAGTATCTTGTGACCGGCTGCGCCATCTACCAAGGTATCAATGTTTGGTAGGGGGTACGCGTCCTTTGGGCATGCTTTGTTGAGATCTTTAAAGTCTATGCACATTCGGCATTTACCATTGACTTTTTTAACCATGACCATGTTGGCTAACCAAATTGAATACCTGACTTCTCGGATAAAGCTGGCCTGTAGCAGCTTACTAGTTTCTTCTTCTACTGCTTTTGCTCTATCACCGCCTATCTTCCTTTTTTTCCTGAGCTATCGGCTTAGCCCCCTTATAAACCGATAAGTGATGACATAGAAATGTCGGGTCAATGTTAGGCATGTCCGAAGCTGCCCAAGCAAATAAGTCAACGTTATTCTGCAAATTTTTTTGAAAGAGTTGCTTTTCTTGTATAGTCAAACCGACCCCCAAGTAAGTAACTTGTTCTGGCTTTGATCCAAGTTGGAACGGCTGCTTGTTTTCACTAGGCTCAACCCGATACCCCTCATCCATTCTAGGGTCAAGTTCAACATCCAATTCCTTTCTGGACCGAGGGGATACAATGTTGACATCTCGACTACCTCCTTAGAAAGACTTAAGACGTAGGCTTGCGAAGTAACATTCTCTAGCTGTCTTCTGATCAGCGTGGACTATAACAATTCGGCCCCTTTCAGATGGAAACTTCATGGCCAAGTGCAGAGTAGATACTATAGCCTTTAACTTGTTTAGGGATGGTCTTCCGAGTAGTATATTGTACGAGGTATTTGCATGAACTACCAGATACGTGACCTTGATGCGCTTTCCTTCATGCTCTGATCCGAATGAGGTGTAAAGGTCAATACACCCACGAGTCTCCACCCGTTCTCCTGAAAAACCAACTAGGGGTTCACGATATTCTTTAAGTTTCTCTTCTGGTATTCTCAATTGCTTGAAAGTATTCCAGTAGAGGATGTCGGCTAACTCCCCTGATCTATGAGTGTTTTCCAGACAGTGCAGTTAAGAATGTCTACACTTATCACCATAGGGTCGTCTTGTATAGGATCTACTCCTTGAAAGTCTTCATCAGTAAATGTAATAGGGAGAATCTGAATCCTGCTACCGAGTGTGACATTGTTGACTGATCTGACTTGTCTCAAATGTCTCTTTCTGGCTGAATGGGTAGGTCCTCTGCCGGCAAACCTTCCAGCTATGGTATTAATGACTCTTTTAGGATACTTCTCACGTTCATTGTATCTTCTAGTTGGGGGTTCCCTGGACCGACTTCTCTGTCGTTCAAATCTGTCAGATCTCCTCGGTGGTTCAGGGTATCAGTCTCTTCCTCTGTTAGTTTGACCGATGAGATTTGTTTGTACAAAATTTTTTAAGTGCCCTTCCTTAACTAATTCCTCAATCTTATCTTTTAACGTTGTGCACTCTTCGGTGGTGTGACCCCTGTTCTGATGATAGTGGCAAGCCTTGCTTTTATCTGCCCGAGGAGGGGTGTTGGTGCGTCTAGGCATTCTCAATATTTCTGTGGCCAATGCCTGGTCAAGTACTCTGGATCGATTAGTGTTGAGCGTAGTGTAGGAAGGATATTTTGGTCCCTTGGTCGGTCTTTCAAGCTCATTTCTTCTCTTCTTATTTTCCTGCCAAGCCTTGAAAGTTTCTCTCCTGTCTGCGTTTTTGAATTAGAACCTTGGTCCATCCGCACCTGGTTTCGGTACTCAGACAATTCTTCCATCTGCATATACTTTGCAGCCCTACTTCTTAATTCGTCTAGGTCGACAAGTGGTTTTTTACAGATGCTATTAACAAAAAGTCCTGGTTTCAGAGCTGTTGTGAGGTGGTGCATAGCCACTGCTGGTTCCAAATTATGAATCGAAAGGGTCACTTTGCCAAAGCGTTCCATGAACGCTCTAAGTGACTCTCCTTTTTCTTGACGAATATTAACCAATGCCAGGGATGTAAAGGGATGTGGTCGGCTTGTGGCGAACTGTAAGTTGAACAGTCTTGCAAGTGTTGCAAAAGAGTCGATGGATGAAGGGGGAGCCGGGTAAACCAACTGAGTGCAGGCCCTCGGAGTGAGGTGGGAAAAATCCTACACCATAAAAAATCATTCTCGGTGTACAGACCGACTTGGGTTGTAAAGACATCCAAATGTTCCCCCGGATCAGATGTGGCATCATATTTATCTATTGTTAATCCTCTCCAATTATCGGGCAACTTAGCTTCCAGGATATGGTGAACAAAGGGGCTTCGATTCACGAGATCGTTTCAGTCATTTTTGGCTTCAGATTGATAAACCTGCTTTGACTTCTCTTGCAACGCTGAGGATTCCCCCTGATCCTGGAAGATGGGTGTAGTTTGGGAAGGGATGTGTGTTCTTATCTCTTCTCTCAAGTTAGCATTTTTCCTTCTCAGAGCCGAGAGCTCTAGTGCATCCTTCTCCCTCTCCTTCTTCATCTCCGTCATTTCTGCTTTAAGCTGCCTCAATACAGCTAAAACACTTTCGTCGGTTCCCCTTTGCATCACAACTTCAGGTGTTGGGTCATCTGGTGTAACCTCCTCCACATATTGCCGAGAGGCTCCTCCCTGTTGAGTATGTCCTTCCTTCTGACTTTCTTGTTAGTACCATGATTAATCTGAAAAATGAGGCTAATCGAGCCCCACGGTGGGCGCCAAAATGTTCCTGCTAGGGAAACACTGGTCTTCAGGTCTTTGCTCTAAAACGGTGACGTATTTCTAGTTGTCGCTGACGTGGGGAGGGTACCTGCAAAAGGCACTCTGATGCTGAAATCAGGATTCGGTTCTGAGTAATAAATGTTATTTAATAATGAAAGTCAATACTTTACCTGTACTTTTACCTTCCTTATATAGACATTGTAATAGGCTAATAAGCCTGCTAAGTCAGTCTTGATCTTTGGCCCTTTGATTAAAATAAATAATATCTTGATTATTACCTTAATTAGTTTAATTACCTTTTAATCCTGACAAAAGGTATCCGGCCACTTAGGCCGAATAGGTAGTCGATTTCCTTTTCCTACAACCAGGACCGAGTTATTCCTTATTCAGTACAAGTTTGGTTCAAACAAGGCTTACACAATTCATAACCTAGCCAATTTAATTACAGTCGACTATGATTTTAACGACATTCATTCACACCAGTACATCATTCAATGCTGTTAATTTTTACATTGGTGTTCGAAAATACGGGTGAGAATGGATTTAAAATTAATTAATTCATTTTAAATTTAATTATATGAATTAAATTTTAAAATAATTTATTTTTAAATTGATTTAAAATTGAGTTTAAAATTTAAATTTGATATAAAACTTGCTTTAAATCTGGTAAAATATACTCTAAATATTTTTATGTTATTGTATTAAAAATAATTAAATTTTATAGTAATTAATATAAAATTATATTTATATATGCTTTAGTCAGTTAATAATATAAATTTTTTATATTCATATTATATTAAAATTAAATTCATATTTTTTATTTGCATCATCTATTCACCAACAAATTAATTATAAGAATTTAATTTTAAAATAATCTATTTTATTTTTGAAAAATTAATTTGAAACTAATTTTAAAATTTAGATTTAGTTTAAAAATAATTTTAAATTTGGTATTGGTTGAAAAAAATTTTAAGTTTAATGTTTTAAATTTATTTATACATTAAATTAATTTTAAAATAAATTTTCTGTACTGCATTATTACATTAAATTAGTGTATTTTAAAATTATTTTAATAATCTTTATTAATTATATTATGCTTTATAAAAGATTTAATAAAATATTTATTATTTTTAAT
Organism: Abrus precatorius; assembly: GCF_003935025.1. Classification (NCBI taxonomy): domain Eukaryota; kingdom Viridiplantae; phylum Streptophyta; class Magnoliopsida; order Fabales; family Fabaceae; genus Abrus; species Abrus precatorius. Next base: position 20,839,658 of record NW_020874439.1, on the reverse strand, counting down.
AAATTAAAATTTATAAAAATGAATAATAATAATAATATTTTGTTATAATATTTTAAAAAATTAAAAAATTAAATATAAATATAAATATAATAATAGTAATTAATTTAAAATATTTATTATATTTTTATATCTTTAATATAATAATTATATTTTAAAAAACTTTATTTTAAATATTTAATCTTAATTATAAGAATTAAAATTAATAAAAAATTTAGTAATAAAACACATTCATAAAAGGCACACACGTAAGTGTATTTAGAGGCGAACGTATTTGTGAAGACCAATGGATATAAAGTCCAAAGTAAATTTATATAGGAAGGCCAACGTATATGTACACACATATATCAAATAAATTCATGTTTTAATGCCTATTTATTATTTCATTTATAAAGTAAATATCAAATTAATCCGAATTTTAATGTTCATGTATTTAGTCCCAATAAATGTGCTTTGTATTAAAAAGTGAACATTTAATAGTATTGCACCTGGAACAAGTTATCCGGATTTAATAAATAATTAAAGGACAATAACGTATTTATCATATAAATAAATAAAAAAAAATTCACAGTAATATAAATACAAAATTTCTTACATTTTATTTAAATCTTTCATTTAACTTATATCTAACAATTAATAAAGAAATAAATTATAACTAATTAGATATAAGTTAAATAAAAAACTCAAATCGAATATAAAATTTTTTAAACTTACACTATTTTCAAAAGATTCTACTTCAAATAAAATATTAATCAATAATAATTAATTATAGAAGTAGAATTAAAGTGTGACTCCAATAAATTTTACTTGCAGGTGTTTAAATTTTAGAGAAAACGTAAATACAGAATTCTAAGTAATATTATTCAATTAAAACTGAAATTTTATCTAATAATGTAATACTAAGATATATTGTATCTTTTTGTATTTTTAAAATAATAAATATATTTCTTATGTAATGTTTTTTTATTTTGATAAATGTTAATAATATATTTACTCTTTAATATATTTTTAATAAATATTTAATTATTGATTAAAATTGACTACAAGCTACTAAATCATAAGTGAAAAAGTCTACTCAAATTTAATGTGAAAATCGCATATTTTTACGTTCATTAATTAACGTCTGGAAAAAAAAATATCTTTCCTTAACTTCGTTATACGGTGTTATTAAGAAATACTAGTAATACATTATTTATATATATTTTTTAACACATTTTTTATTATTGATTAAAATTTATTGAAAGTAAATACTTTTTTTCTGATAAACAATCTTCTATATAAACCTTAATCTCTTCCTCTACTCCATACAACTTCAACTTTATTTAAGTAATATATAGCATCCTTGATCCCAAATCTTCCTAAGTTGTTGTGAACACCACTATGTTACAAACGATGAACACAAAAGCAGTGCAAGTTATGGCATTGTTTCTCTTCCTTCTTGCATGGTTTCCTAGTGGCTCCTATGGCCAAGCGGGTGGGTGGCGCCCTGCACATGCCACATTCTATGGTGGTCCTGATGCTGCTGGCACAATGGGTAACTCAACTCTCACTTTCCATCATTTCAAAACTTTGCTAACAAATTTTAAGCTCTGAATACTCAAGCAAGTTCTAACAAAGTAAAATAAATTATCATTGTTCTAAAAAAACGTTCTAACAAACATTTCATGTATTTCAATTTTAACAAATCCAGCAAACAAGTGTCATAAGTACATAAATTAAGAAACGCTTAACACACTAATAAATATTTTCAACAACAAATTTTTATTAGTCTAAAATTTAAAATTATCTCTTTTTCTTTTTTTTTACTTTATTTTTAATGTCATTTTATACTAAGTAAAACTATTTCATAAAGCTAAATACACAAAATTTTCTTAATGAATCTTCAAGTCGGTCCCCAAATACACAAATATTTTAACTCTTAAAATTTTCAAAGCTCTTTATTAATTCTTAACTCTATAAAATTTTATATGGTTAATTAATAATGAAGTATACATGCATATACACAAGGGGGAGCATGCGGATATGGAAACTTGTTTGCCCAAGGGTATGGAAAAAACACAGCAGCGTTAAGCACTGCCCTTTACAACGGTGGGCTATCATGTGGTGCATGTTTCCAAGTTATGTGTCGCGATGACCCACAGTGGTGCATCCGTGGTGGAAGCGTCACAGTCACTGCAACAAACTATTGTCCTCCCAATGCCTCTCCCTCCAATGGCCCTGGTTGGTGCAACCCCCCTTTGCAACACTTCGATTTGTCAGAGCCAGCGTTCCTACAAATTGCTCAATACCGTGCTGGAATCGTTCCTGTCTACTTCAGAAGGTAATCGCTTTTCATTCAAATTACTCATTACATTTATGATTTTTGTTCTCTTCATTCATACATCTTAAGTTTCTCTAAGATGTACACATTCAGAATAAATGTGGTGCTCTTGTAACATGGTTAAAGGGTGACATGCGTGAAGAGCGGAGGAATAAGGTTCACAATAACAGGGAATAGATACTTCAATTTGGTGTTGGTAACAAATGTGGGAGGAGCAGGAGATGTAAAAGCATTGTCAGTGATGGTAGCTCCATCAAGTGAATGGATGCCAGCGAGAAGAAACTGGGGTCAGAATTGGCAGCTTAATGTGCCTCTGGTTGGTAGTAGCCTCTCTTTCATGGTCACAACCAGTGATGGTCGATCAGTAGCTAGTTACAATGTTATGCCTTCTAATTGGCAATTTGGTGTGACCTATGAAGGTCGTGCTCAATTTTAATTTTATTTTTGTTATTGTTATTGTGATATTAATTGCAAGTAATAAATGAAAAAATAATAACATTTAATAAGAAGAGCATGTGAACATTTATAATATATAAACAACATTTCCTCAATGTGATTTTTTATAAAATTAATTAATTAATTTATCGTAATCAATAATTTTTTTCATTCTATTTATAACAAATAAATAAAGAGTTTATTAATTGAAAAATAGCTATATATATATATATATATAATAATTTATAGTGTATTTTAGAATTATTTATAGCATTAAATAGTTAAATTAATAACATATTTTAAATGAGTGAATATATAATATATATACAAAGTAAATGACTTATTAACATAAATATCACAATAAATAATAATAATAATAATATAAAAAATAGCCACTAGTATTTTGAAAATTTATCTTTATTTATTATAATTTAGAAAAAAATACTAGCAGTCATTTCTTATAAATAAAATTGAAGGAAGTGGTTATTTATTTCATTTATTTTTGAAAAATAGCTATTTAAGATTGTGACACAAGAACTAAAAAAATTTATTTAAATATTTTATTTTTATTAAAAATATTATAAATTTTTCTATTATTCCTATTTTAGAACTTTTTTTATTAATAAATAAATGGTAAAAATGATTTTTGAAATTATAATTATGTTCAAGATAAAATTGAAAAAAATTAATTTTAAATTTTTTCTTTGCTAAAAGATTAATTTTAACTTTAAAATTATAAAATAACTATTATTTCATAATAAATAAAATTGACTGAAGAGATTATCTTTTAGATAAAGGGAGAGTACTATATATTTATATTATGCATTTAAAATTATTTATAATTTTAAATAATTAAATATATTTAATTATATGAATAATGAATGAGTATCTAGTTGATATAAATTTCATAATAAATAAATATATGAATTAATTTTACAATTAATACATTAAAAAAACTTATGTTAGTTATAATTAAAACCAAAAAATTAATAATATTATTAGAAAATAAAAAGAGTAAAAATAAATATTAATTAGTGTCTTATTAAAAAATTAAAAGTAAAAAAATATTATTAATATATTTTCATCTTGTGATTTATAATTTACTACAATATTTTTAATAAAAATTTATTTTGACATTTTAACTTGTATGCTAAAAACACTAATTAGTAAGATTCATAATAAAATTACAAGAATTTTATAATATTTCTATTACTTTATAAAGTAAGTAGTTAAAAAAAAGTATATTGGGTTTTGTTATAATTATTTTTACTTATCCTCTTTCTAGTTGAAATAAAAAAAATTTATTTATTATATTTTAATTTAAATTATAATGTAGGCATATAATTCTTAAAATGTGAAAATTTTAAGTTAATATCTTAAAATTACAAATAAGCATTATAATATATCAATTAAGAGGAGGATACCTCTAGGTTATGCAAAGTTTAGAAAACAAGCAGATGAGAAATTAAAATGAGCTAAAGAAAGTGTGAGGCTAGTGAAACATAAATGAACTTTAAAGAATGTCAAAGGAAAGTTAACAAGAGAATTGAGATACGATTTAAAATGCAAGTGATTTTTATAATAAATTACTAGTAATAACATTGGTATGTCATGAAATAATATAAAGTGAAAAGAATTGTAACGATAATACTGATGAAATTAAAAATGTTTATGTAACTTGAAAATAACAAATGGAGAAGTTAATTGAACAATTCCACATCAAGCACTTCAGCTTTTATATATTTTCATAGATAGACTATTTAATTGTAAAACCTAAAATTTTGAAAGTCTCAAGGAAGGGATTTAAGCACTTCAACTTGCGTGCAAACTCTTACGTTATACTTTTTTTTTGGACATAATTTACGTTTTTGGTCTAAAAACGTATAGTTTTGATGAATTTAGTTTTTGGTGCTTCAGTTTAGTTGCCTACTATATGCAAATCGTATTGGATTTATGAATTTTATTTATTTATTATTATTTTGTATTTTTTAGTAAATAATAATTTTAAACTACGTACATTCTTGAGACCTTATGAATTACGTTTTCGATTCAACAGTAATGGGATTATGTTTATTTAGATATGCTTCAGTTAATCACCGATTAACTCTTGAATCTTAAATATGTAATCTCTCCTTTGGGAAAAGAAATTTTAGAAGAAATCTTAAAACAAATTATGTATAATTATCTTAATTTTAAATTAAAAAAATATATATTCTCTTCAAAAACCTGCCTCCCTTTGTTTCAGCATTTATATACTCAAACATGCATAAATTTTAACTAATAAGGTGTAGGAAGAGAGAGAAATACGCAGTATATTTTGTCGACCCTACAAATATTGTAGGATCTACAAACACACAAAAAAAAATCTTTTCTATTGCAACATCCGTTACTAGAAAGGAGATTTTTCTGTTTAATACTCCATTGATCCCTGAAAACAAAATCCTCCATTCCCTCTTAGATCCTTGTATCCAAGCAAGAACTATATCAGTTGAGTCAAAGAAGACTTCACACATATTGTTGCGGAAGAGTAATGTTAGTTGCTGTGTGTGATGCATAAGCATATGCTAATAGATGCACAAATGGTTAGGGAATATCCCATAAATGAGAACATAGATGATAAGAATGTTCAGGACTTAAATAAACAACTTTTCCTACTTTCTGCTATCCTCTTTTTTTGTTATAGAGAAAGGGGCAGTGAAGGATTTTGTCAATTTGTATTCTCAGTCTATAAGGCTATAAACATTACTTAAATGGGGGCATGGTGGAAACAGGTTCTAACTCCTATGAAACATGGACATCACATGAGCAGCAGCAACGGAAACAGCATTTGCCACCACAATATGCATCCACTAATAATAAATCAACTAGCAGTAAAAGCTTCCTATTCAACTCAGGTCATCAAACCACAAAATGTTTTTACATGTGACAAGAAGGGCAAATTATAGGCACCTACAACACTGCTTTTCTTCTAACACAGGCCACCACTCCACATCCTCATACACAAACTTGGAAGGTGTTAAATCAGTAATTAAGCAATGAATATTTCACTCTCAAAACAATTTTCCCTTTTTCAACCCCAAGCTTTCCACCAGTAACTAACCAATGGCCAGGAGGATCTTGGGGTCCTTTGATCATCTCAGACAAATCAACATACTTCACCAACTTGTTCCCTGAGGTGTTGTTTTCTCTAGAACCAAGGGTGAAGTTATCTGGGTTGGAAGTGTTTCCAGGATTCAGAGTTTTTTGTGACTTGCTTGGGATTTGATCCCACAGTGATCTTCGAATCGTGCAGCCGGGTAACCTTGAATACAAGAGCTTCATGTACAAAACATTCCGTGATCCAAAATCCCACACTCCAAGCTGTGCTCCAGTAACTATGTAAACACCAGAGAAGTCTCCTATGAAGGTTTCAGGGTTCTCAATTGGTGCAGTGCTCACATGAGAAAAATTCTTCCACTTAACAGGCTCAAACCACCGGCTGTCTTGTTCCTCCGGTCCCTGCCACTTGGGAGCACCAATGGCTACATGGCTGTCCCAATATGGATGAAGAATCTTTGGAAGGGATACCAAGTGTTGAACATGAACACTAAGCCGATTCTGCTTGCTTCCCTCTAGACAAAGGCGTAAGCCAGTTACTGGCCTACGTCCAACTGTAATCTGCATTCAAAGAGAACCACCATGTTTAAAGTAAAATTGATTAGATATATGGCACCTTTATCTACACTTTAATGGGTTCGCATGTAACCCATGTAGCAATAGTTATATAAATTTAGTCACCAAACAACAATGTGACTAAACTTATTGAATACGTAGAAAAATTTATCTGGAAGCTTTCTTTTTCAAGCATAAATGCAACTGGAAACAGGTTAGCATACTCTGATACTGTTTCTTTAGTAAAATATTTCACAAAAGGGATAACAATATTATGTTGACACACGGTGGGAAATCATGCTTTAAGGCAAACATTCTCATTATGCAATCTTCACAAAAAGGATATTAACCGAAGAAGAAATAATAAAAGGTTATATGACAACATCAATAGTTAGTTTTTCATAATGTCTTTAAAGCCAATGCTCTCACTTAAAGACACGCTCCCTGTCTCCCACCCCTATTTCCAAACTAGACCATGAGACTCTTGTGAACTATATATTAGGCAAAAGAAAGTCTTGAATTACTTTAACATATTATAATAGGAGAAAAAAAAAATTTGTTAGATCGCTAGTTCTTTTCTATCAAGGCTTGACGACAGCATATAGATGCAGCACCAATTTCAACAACTAAAGGCATCATGTTCAAAAAAGGATGACAAAATCACATTAATATAAGTACTAACACCTATACATCCAAATGAACACATTAGAATTTAGAAATAGAAATAATTTCATTCAGATATATAAATACTTAAAAATGAAAGGTTCAATTTATATCTTGCTCAGAAACTCAAAGTAACAAACCAAATGGCCCCACCCCAGACAAGAAAAGCTCAAAAACAAAAAAAGTAGACTGCCCAATGTACCCACAAACAGGAAATAAAGTACATCTCTTTAGAGGAATCATTGACACTGGATAAGAACTTTCAAAGTGAAGGAAAATGCCACAAATGATCTTTACCTGTTCTTGACTGACATAAAGTTTCTGGCCCATTATGCTGAATTGTAAAGATGGGCACACAGGTTCCTTCCTTTGTTGACCAGGAATCCTGTCCTGTAAAGGAGCCCAAACACGAGGAATTTGAAACTCTAGAAAATACCTAAGTTCTTCAATTGGTGGTTTATCTGAGTGCAAATTTCAGGAAAAAGGAAAAAAGAAATGTGCAACCGATATTAGATTATACACCAAAAAGCCAATTAGAAAAAATTCTATATAATCAAGAATAAAGGATAAATTGACTTACATTCAAGATAAAGACCAATGGCCCGAGTCAAATGCTCCTTGCCAGGTATTTCATCAAGCAGATCAGTTATAGGACAGAAAGTCATCTCAATAATATCCGGGGAGGACTTGATGGTTTTTAACCATTTACTGTGATTTTGTTCCAAATCATCTCCTCCTCTTCTTCTAAAAATGACTGTGACATCCTGAACATTAAGTACTCAAAGAAGTTAAGAGAAAAAAGAAAAGTTGATGAAAACTTTTTTGCTAGATATAATTGGCAGACATTCAACAGATCAGCAGCAACTAACAATCAATAACCACAAAAGACACATAAGTATCATTCTTAATAACAAGTATGAATTCTTCCCAGCACAGCTGCATGCTGATGCATATATCTTTATCCAGAGTTCAAGTGCTCAATAACACACTATGTGATGCAGGTCATATTCCAAAATATCAAGGAAAGGGGAAGTAATAAAGGGAAGAAAAAGACAACCTAAAGGCTTTATATAGGACCAAATTCCAAAAAATTACATGGAAAAACAAGTTGCACCAAATCAGTAACAGATTTGTCACTCATGGCCATTCATAGCTAAAAATGATTGGGCATTGATGGGGAAAGAGATGTCCATATTACCAGTGCCTTGGCCAGTGCCTTGGTTCTAAATTACCGACATTTTATCAACATTCATCAGTGTATTAATTTTAGCATTGCTGTGCACACCAAAACAAAGAAGGATTTTCAGATTAAAGTTTTAAAGCCATCAAATGAATAAAATGAAGGAAACTACTTCAATAAGATAAATGGCAGACAGAGTCGCCTAGGATTCTGTCGTGTACTGGTTTGCAGCCTAATAAGAAAGGCCTTAAAGCCCAATGAGGAGAAAGCTTCAAAGGTAACTACTCCCAATCACAATTAGAGATTACCATTTCTCTCAGTTACTCATTCGGACCATAAAAATACTAAAACTCCCCTTACAAAGGTATGCTAATTCTCTTTTTCTAACCCTTCTTCCTACCATTTCTCTTTATGCTCAATAGGACTATTAATTGAAAATAGTTTCTCCTGTATACAAACTTAACAAAGTCCCTCCTTACTTGGGCAATGGAGCGTGTCATGAGAGACTCCAATCTACATATTTATAGTAGATGTCCAAGCATTCCAAGAATTAAGACTTTGGAAAGAAGACCAAGACTGAGGGACTAGAGCTCAATCCATCTCAGTACAACAAACCTCATTAAATTTTCTTACACATTCTCAAATCTTAAGAACATGAGGGAAAATAGATCACAAGTGTAGGTAGGAAATAAGTAAAATGTCTATTACCTTGGAAGCACTGATACTTTAAAATGTCTTTCATACTGGTGACACATATGTAACTGTATGATACTTTACTCGATCAACATCAAATACTGCTACTGACAATTTCTAGTATTCAATTGTCATCAATGACAAATGTTGAAAATTAAAACCCTCATCTTCTATTTCCCCCCACAGCCAAGTGTACGGCTGTCCATTTTTTTGCTAGATATCTTGTGTAATGTGAGTGTGTATAAAATGTTCTGTGAAAAGATGCACACAAATTTTTACATATAAGTAATGTCAGATTATGCTATAGTCACATCCTAATTTTTTATGAGATGACATATCCTTGTGCCATACTGGTATTATATCCAATACTGTACCTGTAACTGTACAAGCATTGCAGCTATTAACAAGCCAATGTTAGGAGCTTTCAACTGTTTATGCCAGTACAAATACCAAGGAATGCATAAAGGGATGTGGAAATTGAAAATCAGGTTAATTTGTTAGATGTAGAAATCATCATGTTTTATGCATACCGGTAGGATATATTCATAAAATTAAAACATATATTCATACCTCTTTCCCAGTAGGATATGTTGCACTCGTGGGTTGAGGGTAAATCCCTTGACTATTGAATGAAAAGGGATCAACACCCTGCAAAATATATAATTAAAATAATCAAGAATTATACATATTGCTATCATGAATCTGAATCAAATAAATTTAAGCAAGAAAAGTGGAGTTGAAGTGAACTAGCCTTATCCTTGGACTTTGTTTGACCTGAACTTGTATGGCTATTGATGTCCGAGAACCTCTGATTTCCAATATCCTCAATATAGTTTTTAATCTCCAACTTTGACAAAGGAGAAGTATGGTGTTGTTTAACATAAATAACATCTTTACCACCAATAGTTATTGACGTAATGACATGTGTCCCAAAATTTTCAATAAAACTGTCAAAATGTAATTAAAAGTCAGGAACAATCTGAAGATCTCTTTGTTAAAGCATCATATAAATAACTTGTATAAACATACCTTGCCAAGGACAGTGGGTCCCAATTGACTGGTACAGCCTTTTTGACATTTTCTTGCAAGATCAAGCGGGATTTTTTAAGCTGAACCTTTGCGAGGGGAATATAAAACCCATCTGAAGACAAGGTTTTTGTGGCTGCAGCATCAACATCTTTTGAACCAGTAAAGCTAAATGCAGAGTTAAAGCTCCCAAGAGGAAAGCTCCCTGAGATATTTGCCCTTTCGTTAAAGTAGTCCACCATCTGCAATCACAACAGAACTATCATAAACAATGGCTAGTTGGGTGGCCAAGGACACTGTTACAACATCTGCCAACAGTCAAATATGACTTTTTTTTCAATACAGTGCAATTTGAAATTATAATATAGTTTGTTTGTCTCAAAAACTTAATGCATGCAAAATATTAGGGATCAAACTACATGCTATGAAAGCAATCTACAAAAATAATAGATAGCATAAAAGATAACTGTTAATAGTACATATGATTTGGAAATTTCTCCCATACAAGAAAATCATCTAAGGTGGAAAGGAACCATTCTCTGCCAATGCCAATATCATGGTATTGTTGTCCATGCACAGGTTTGCACAAGATATCTAGCATAAGATAGGTCCACCCTTAATTATTTTAGTTTAAGCTACATGCCAATATATTTGAAAGAGCCACTATTTAATCATCCCCAACCTTATAAAAACCATATAACACGTTACACACTATGCTAAGGAACAAACAAAACCATCCTCAAGAATATCACTTTGAGGGTTTTTACAGAACCATTACCAGCAGTCATTCCACACCACAATTTCATTACACACAACCCAAAGAAGTGTCAAGTTCACCAAACAACACACAGATATGCACTCTATATCGAAGAACCATAATTAAACATAACTGAACAATATACACGCTAAATTACATTGAAGAACCAATTTTCAGCAAGAACATTTTCACAAAACAAGAAAAAAAAAAATTCTAAAGAGAAAATTTTCCACCGTGAAATTCACCTCTTGGAAACTTCGGACTCCAGAACTCTGACGCAGCACGGGCTCCGGAAAGCTTCCAATGTCCCAGGAAACGGTGGGAACAACCACATCATCATGCAAACACAGGTTCCTGTGGTGTTCTTCATCAATCTCAACTACCCTAGACCCTGAAACTCCTTTACAATAAAGCAACCTCGTATCGAAGTTCACATCAAAACCCCTCCCTAATGCTTGCAAAGCGTTTGTAGCAGTGTGCAACGCTGCTACATGCTCCCCCATAGCTCATCAAAACTCGTTTAGCCACCTCAAAAGACTCTTCTTTTACGCAATCAGACGAAAACCCAATTTTGAATTGAACTAGAAGGTGAATTACCTCAGCAATCGAAGCGAATTAAAACGACCCACATGCACAAATTCCACGAAACCCACAAAAAAGAACGCGATTTTAACTCTTTAGCTACGAGGGTATGTGACTCATTGAAGGGTCATGATCAAACCCTTCTCTTCACAATTTCTCTTTCTTCTGCGTTCTCAACCAGTTGACCCAGTAAAAATCATGATGTGCAAGAACAACCCCAATCGTTTGAAGGTGGAATGGATCTAAGAGCGATGAAGATTTAGATTAAAATGCAAAATCTGGTATGGTTTGGGTGTTAGCTTCATCTTCTGGTGCCTGCCGCTGATTTTCTCTCTCTAAAGAGTTTCTCTCTGTAAAACAAGAGACTCTCTCTCTACATTGACATTATCGTACAGTGTAGTTTTCTTTTCTTTGTTTGTTTCTAGTTTTCTACCTTTGGAGACTATTGTTTTGTCTCTGCGAAGAAGCATTGACTTGATTTTCAGTCATATGTATTTACTTTTCATCGAAACGTTTGCGTGTTATTTTGCCTTACATCTTGACCGTCCATTCCCGGTCCAAACATGTGCGTCCAAGTTTGAAGTCATGGACTCTCTTTAAGATTCCCACTTTTCGTTTTAGTCCTCTAAATTCTAAATATTTAGGATTTTTTTTTACCGCATAATACAATTTAAAAAACGATTTCTTTAAAAATTATTTCCTTAACAAGTGTTTTTTTTTCCCATATAAAAAATCAAACAGTATTTTGGACCTGCACGATCAATACTAATTTGTTTTATTTTTTAAATTAATTAATTAAATAAACATAAATATCGAGTAAAATAAAAGCAATAATTAATTAAATAATTTTTAAAATAAGCCTCACATAAATTTAGACGATACTTGTCATATTTTTTTTGGAATATTAATTTAAAATTAAAAATACTAATTTAAGATGGATGGCCAAAAAAAAAAAAATACGTCTCAATATAAAAACGTATTTATATATCACTCTAAGAGTCTTTCTTTCTCTTTTTACTTTTTTCTTCATTCATTTTTGTTGGCGCCTAAGCTTTTATCATTATAGGTTACTTTGAGTAATTTTGGTTGTTTTTGTGCATTATGTGTAATATTGAGAGAGAAATTATCTAGTAATATTTATTTTATAAATTATTTAACTTTTGTTTGATTTATGATAATTAAATAACAAGTTTACATATTATTATTTTAGGTATTGGTGGTAAACTGGAATTATAATTTTGTAGTTACTTAAAGTTAATGAAGAATTTATATGAATTATCTTGTATTTTTTATAATTTTTAATATATAATATTTATTTGATAATTTTAAATAAGAATTAGTTGAATTTGTGATTTATTATTAATTTTAGTAGTTATATGTTAGAATAAGTTATTTATGAAAAATATTTGACTCCTTAGAGTGAAATTGAATAAGTAGTTAATAGCAAAAAAAAAAAAAACAAACAAAAAAAATTGAATAAGTAGTTATTTTTGAAAAAAAAAAGGTAATTACAGTAAATTTAAAAATTATTTATTTATCCAAAAAAATTAATTTAATTCTTGTTAATGATAGTAAAATTTTAGTGATATTAAATTATTTTAAATATAGGTGAATTAAGTTTAGTAGGTTTTAATTTATAATATTTGTAAGTGACATAAATTTGAAATAAATATATTAATGTTTAAGAAATTCTAATTTATAATTTTGATGTTTTTTATTACAAAATGTTTAATAGTGATTACATCTTCTCTCACTTAAACAATTGTCCAACAATAATGCAATGCTTATGGACTAATTCATGATTCAGCAGAACAACATGGTTTGGTCTTATTTGAGAAACAAGAAGAGTCAAAACACCAAGTTGATCGATGAATGAACAACGTTCATCTAATCCACAACCTTTGCCTCTCCCATCTCTAGAGATAGAAACAGTCTAAGTCAGGCCAGACTTTATTCTAAACAAGCCGGACCTGTAACATAATTATTAAGCCTGAGGCTGATCTGTTACCTGTTAAAGGTTTTATTTTAGGCTTGACCTGACCTGTTTAAGTGACCTGGCCTGGCTTGAAACCTGTTAACAAAGTCTGTTACAAAAAATATATATATATTAATAAAAATATAAATATTTTATTATCAAATTAGTTTATACATTTTTTTAATTTCTATTTATGTTCTTAATAATTATTAAATAATTATAATAATATTTATATAATTTTATAAATAATTTTTAAAATATTATTTAAGTATTAATTATAAATATTTTCTATTAATAAAATTTTTATTTATATTTTTCTTGATTTATTTTTTAAAATTATATAAATAGTAAATATTTTAGTTTTATTTTAGAAACATATTTTGTTTATTTAAAGACATCTTATATTCAACAAATAAAATCATAGTAAATACATAAAATTAATAAAAAATAATAACATCTACACAATTTGTTGAATCAATTAAAAGAAAATTATTATATTTAAAAAAAATTTAAACTTAATGCAATATATATATATATATATATATATAATGACAATAATAATAATTATTAAATTAAAAAAATAATTACAAAAAATAACACTTACAAAAATTTTTGAATCAGCTAAAAAAATTATTATATTTTAAAAAATAAATAAATATCGTCATTATAAAAATTGTAAATGATAAATACTTATATTATAAAATTCATAGATGCAGAAAAATAACAAATGAGCATAGGAAGAATTATTAAATTTTATATTTAAATTAAAATAACTTATATTTTTAAATTTTTATCTTAATTAAAAAATATGTGATAAAACTTAATATAAAAATTTAAACTTAATGTACTATATATATATATATATATATATATATATATATATATATATATAATAATAACTATTAAATTAAAAAAATAATTACAAAATATTTAATTTTATTTGTTTCATTAATTTATTATTTTAAATTAACAAATAAATATAAAATTAACTACACTATAATATTAATGTAATATAAAAAATATTACTGATACAATAAATTAAAACACATACTTATATATTACATATAAATTGATAAATTAATTAATAATTTAATTAAAACATGTGCAAGTTACAAAAATATATGTTATTATATAATTTATTTATAATTATATTATTTGTTACATGGTTTGGTTATATATATATATATATATATATATATATTATAATAAGTTTTTTATTTTATTTTGTTATCATTTTTTTTTATAAATTTTTACTTTCAAATAAAATATAATTCATATTTAAGTAATTTCTATTTATTATAAATAAAAATAATTATAACATAATATATTAATATAATAATTAAATTAATAATAATAAAATTAAAAGTATAAAAAATATGTTAATATGATTTTATTATTTTATTTTTAAATTTTATTTTGTTTAGTTTTTATTACGTCTTAATCTTGTTTAAAGATTTAACTATTTTTTAAATTGTTTAAATATAATAATTTATTATTAAATAAATTTATTATTTAAAAAGTGTAATCATGTATAAATATTTTTAATTTTTAATAGAATATAATTTTTATTTATTATAATTATAAATAAATAAAATTATAACATAATATATTAATTTAATAATAATAGAATTAAGAATATAAAAAATATATTATTAAATAATTTTATTATTTAAATATATTTTGATAGCTCAAACCTTAAAAAAAAAACTGAGACTGATTTATTTATTAAAAAATTCAGGGCAGTTTACATGTCTCTGAGTGGTGCTTTGAAGGCTTCAGGGATGGCTAGTGGTCTTCTACATGCTTCTGGACCTTTGCCACTTCCACCAACTGGACTACTTAGAAACTTTCCATATGAGGAAATTGCTACTGCTTGCCACAACTTCTCTTCAAATAGATGCATGTCAGAATGTCTTTCTTGGACAATATATAAAGCTTCATTTGGTGATGATGCTTCGAGTTCAAAGAAGTTTGAAGCCACTGTGACGCGCCTTCAGTCGTCAACTCAGGTAATGTTCTCCATTCTGCATTATCACTTTCATCTCTTTGTATCCTCATACCTAGTAATAGTAAATGATGACTGGTCATACTAATAGCTGCTGCTTCCTTACCAAATAGGGAGAAATGATGCCTTCTTATCTTTGAATCGCTAGATTTCAATATTTCTTGTACTTTTTTTTTTCTTTTTTCCATGAGATATGTCAATATGTTATACCTTCTGAATTTCCCAATATACACTTAAGTGAATTTAGGTGTTTAAGAGAGGCATTTAAGATTTTAGGTTTGTTGATTGTTGTCATCCAACTTGCTAGTTAACAGCAGCCTCTAAACCTTATATTTCTCTGTCCTTCATATTCTGTTATTTCTTGATGCATATTTGAATGTTTTCAAACCATATTGGAATAAAATGCTGGAAATTGTTAAGAATTGCATTGATTCTGGTTCAAATGTGAATGTGAATAATTGTTAGCCTTGTGTTGAGAGGAATATGATTTTTCTCCCATGGCAGAAGTAGAAAGCAGCTTAGAACTTTCTGACATGGTCAACATGTATGTTATGTCTCTTGCTGGGCTTGAAGGAATTCATAAATGAGGTTAATACTCTTGCATCTTTTCAACATGCAAACCTCTGTAAATTGCTCGGATTTCATGCACGTGATGGCTCTGAACCACGGATGTTGGTTTATGAGAGAGGCTATACCATGGAAGCTTGGACCGCCTGTTGTTTTGGGAGATCTGATGGCCCTTCAATTGATTGGAACACATGAATGAAAATTGCCATATGCGCTGCACAAGGTCTTACTTTCTTGCATGAAGAAGGGCCTTTCCAGGTAATGAACTCTCTCTTATTAGCTTAGTTTGGTGTAAAATGTATGTTGAATTTTTTAGGTTCCTTTAGTAGACTAAAAATTATAAAAATGGTACATACATTTCTATCTTTGCTGATGCACATCTTTATCTCTTGCAGGCAATGTATAATGAATTTTCAGCAGCCAACATACAGATTGACAAAGATTTCAGTGCAAAGCTTTCTGGATACGGTTGCGCTGGACATGTTCCTGAAGAAGAGATTTCAAGCAATTCATCTGTATGTTCATTTACTCAAAACTGTTGTGTTATAAATTATCCAATTATTCTACCTGTATCTTATTTGGGATGTATGATTATTTCGCAAGTCTTGTTCTTAATTCATTCTCTTCTTCAATTTATTATTATACAGGCTGTTGGAAACCTATCAGTGGAGACATTGGAAAGAGGAATTCTTACTCCAAAAAGCAATCTATGGAGTTTTGGGATTACCCTTTTGGAGCTACTTACTGGCAGAAAGAATCTTGATAGCCATCACCTCAAGGAAGAGAGGAACTTAGTCAAGTGGAGCCGGCCTTTCCTGGCTGACGATTTTCGACTGTCACTGATTATGGATCCTAAACTTAAAGGTCGTTTTCCTACCAAAGCAGCGAGAGCAGTAGCTGACATTGCACAAAGATGCCTCCAAAAGGAGCCATCAGAAAGACCAACCATGAGAACCATTGTTGGGCATCTCAAAATGATACAAGATATGAAGTACTCTTGTTGGTTCCCTCTACAAGAGCCAGCACCTATGTCTTCAAAACAAATTTCAAGATCACCAAGTCTTGATGGCATCACATGTCATGCAGGTAAATCGAGTCTCTCTCCATCGCCACCATCCTTAGCCAGACCATCTGATTCGCCTCCAAGATGGTCTGGCATGCCCACACTGCATCCTCCTCTCCGCGCCTGTTCCTCAACACTATCTATGGAGGAGCATGGTAGACAGGAAAGCAGGAAGTCATCATCCTCAGTGTGTAGGAGAGCAAGTATTGAAGGATATTGACTATCTGTAATGTTTCATTATTTCTTTATATTATTATTATTGTGTGATTCAACACACATGTTTATAGGAGATAAAAATTTGATTCTTCCACCTTGCCATCTCTCCATGATGCCGAGAACATGTTCTTTTGTAGATAGTGCAAAGGGTGGTCATATTAGGTTGAATTAATTACACCATTAAAATAAAAATTTACATGGTTCTCGAACACTTTGCTTCTTTCTCCAGTCAACACTAACATGGCAAGAAAATAAAATAAAAGGACTTGTCTAAGTTACTTCTAGATGTAAATAATCTTATCATAAAATGGACTACTGAAGGTAAGATATTAGATTAAAAATTGTATCAATTTTTTATAGATCAATTTTATTAATTCATTTGAGATGAAGTTTGATTGGCTGAGATTTGGATGGGGGTGTGTTTTCTGGCAGGAGGAGCAAATTTAAGGATATTGATACTTGTCCTGAATTTGACCATAATAATATTTATATCAATCACAACAATTGTTAATTATAAAGTTTAATAACATTTTTGGACAACTAACGATAATATGGTTTGGTTCTTATTTTATTTTAATTTTTTAAAGTTCTTAAAAATTATTTTTATGTATTATTTCATTTAAAATATGTTTGATATTTGAAAAATTAGTTTTTTTATCTTTTTATTTAAAATCTTCCTTTCTTTAGCAAGTTATTTTACTAATTTGTTTATAATTATTTACCAACGAGGATATTATAGATAATTTCTTTTTGTTTGTAATTTTAAAATCTATTTGTTTTAAAAATTGGTCTGTAAATCTATTTATATATGTATGTTTTTTAGTAATGTTGGTTATTTTCTTTCTTTTAATTTCAATTTGATTTATGTATTATTCACACATATAAATATTTATAAAATTTCTTTAAATCTAGATTTATCAGTAATATTATCTTAAGTTCTGCTTTGTAATTTCAGAAACACCTCTTCATTTGCAATTTTGTTGATACAAATCTTAATGATATTGTGTCAAAAAAGCTTATTTTAATAGAAAGTACTCCTTTCAAACTTGTTAACACGATTAAAGATTTAAAAGAATTAGTTACTAAGTTGCATCATGTGGATGAATTTGTGATAACAATAAAAATATACTTTTTAAGTTTTATTTATAATTTTTATTTTGACTTATTATGTAACTAAATTCTTCAATGATGCTTTTATTTGTACTATTTAAGTTGATTTAGAACATAATCAATACCATTCTTTTCAAAGTTTGACTTATTTAATGCAAATCTTGACGAGGACAGAAGATTTTGTTGTTAATATTTTGAAACTTTACATTTATATTAGACCTTACTTGAGAGATGTTTTCAAGGATCCTACAAAAAAGAAAGTTAGTTTTACAGGGTAGACTTTACATTTAATTTGATATATTTGTTTCATTCAATTAACCCTATTAGTAATAAATTAAGTTATGCATGGTGCTAATCATGATGTTGTGTGTGGCTTCAAAGTGACTTTGACATTTACGTATGTAATTTGTTCGACACTCATCAAGTTTGTTTTGAAGTTTTGACTTTTCAAAATTAAGATTATTTTTTTACCAATAAGTTAACAAAATTGTATTAGCTTATTTGGTAATATGAAAACTATGATAAAAATTTTATTATTATAATTCTCTTATTTTTTATAACCTAAATTAATTAATTTTATTGCATTAATTAGGCTTCAAAGGTCTTAAAATTAGAAAAAAAAGAGTTTGGAGTATCTTCTAAGTCATTATTGTAAGTTCACAACAAACAGAGTATGTTACTTTCAAAAAATTTTTCCTTAAATTTTTCGATCCAGCCTATCCTATCATAGTCTAATCTTTTATTGTTCCTTCTAACATGATTTTTTTCAAAAAAAAAAAAAAAGAAACTTAAATTATGGAAGTTTTATGATTAAAATTCTTGCAGATATCAAACGGAAAATTGGAGATTGCGTCCAATTCTTGATGAAATGTTAAGGTATAAATGTAACATGAACTTATCAAATTTACTCTCTCCTAAATTCTTTCTTTGTTTTAGCTCATATTTAACTATTATTATATATTAGTTTTGTTTTATTATTTAAGTCTAGTTTGAATTTATACTTATGAATATTTTGTCATAATTATACTAATTACTTAAATCTATTTAATTACTTTTCTAATAACATATATGCTAGAGATGATAAACATTATTTGCTATACATATATGATTTAATGAGAATTGAGTTATTTGTCTTTCCTAAAGAGCCTGAAAGTATTGATACTCCTTTAATGGAGGTAATTTTCTTTTCATACATATTAATTATTTTAATTGTTTAAAATTTTATTCTTGTATTCTTGCAAGATTAGACAAGTTTGAACTTTTTCCCTATATATATTAAGTATTTATTAAATATTTAATCAATTAACATATAACATGATGAACGATTGATTCAATAAATACTTCTTCTTTTTTTATGATATGACATAAATTTCTCTTAACCAACAGGTCTACAAGCATAGTTATGATGTTTGTATGCATCTATACGAGAAAGAAGTTCTAACAGAGAATTCTTACCTTCATATTTATAGGTATGTTACCTTTCTAATTGTTATTCTTTTTATTAATTTAATATTTAATACAAATAGTAAGTTTTCTAAACCTTTTTTATTTCTTTTTTTTTTTTTGTCTCTTTTATACGAGGAATATGATGTAAATCTTATTTTGCTTATAATATATTTGAAAGAGTAAAATAAAATCTAATTACTATTTTGAAACAGATTGCAAGAGGCCGATTTTAATGCTAAACAACTTGCCATTATGTGTTGTAAGTAACTCTTTAATTTTTTGTTTGTAGAACTAAAAGATAATATTACATATTTATATTGCACTTAATTTGAATTTTTCTACTCTCAATTCTCAATATCTATTATAATTCGTGTGTCCCATTCACATTGCTTCTTGGCTCTATTTGAATGGCGTGACTTTATTACACGTCTAGAAGACGAGATTACTATATATTACCAAATAAAATTGTTCTTGAAATTGGTAAATAATATTTTTTTAATCGCTAGAAATTTTTGTTTAAATATTAGTAATTAATTATATAATATATGATCAAATAATAACATTTGACCGCTATTGACAATATAGTTATCATGAACGTTTAAGCATAAATTTGTCTATTTTATGTCTAGATATTGTTGTACTTTTAAATACACCTATAAACTTGTATGATTGTGAATTGATTATATAATAATAATATTTTTTAAATGTATTTTCTCAACAATATTTATAATTATCTTATTAATTAGTATAACCGATTAAAACTTCTAATATTATATGTGAGAAATATTAATCTATTTCATCGTACGCATTAATACTTTTACACTCAAATGCCTCACCAATCTCATCATCAATCCAATTTTAAAAACATTACAAAAGATTGGCAACTTGAAAATCGCAATATATTGCCAAATGGCCTAACAATTAGCTTTGCAAATTTCTAATGATAAAATTGTTATATTTTCCTAATATCTCTTCACCAAGGTTTGTAAAACTTAATCCACTAAAAAATTCTTAATCATAAGCTCACCCATTCAATGTCAGAACCAAGAAGCTAAGTTTATCGTAATAATTCTTACAAGTTATGCAACTAGATGAAATCTCTAAAGGTCAGGTAGGAGTTTGTATATATGGATTAGATTTACTTAAAACTAATCTAAATTTATTTTAAATTTAAATATATAGATTGGATTTTAAACCAATTTATTTTCTTTTTTTTAAAACCAGTTTAAAACTAGTTTTAAAATTTAGATTTGGTTTAAAACCAGTTTTAGATATATTATTTTAGTTAAATTAGTTTTAGATGCTAAATTGGTATAATTATTATGTAATTAATTTTTTAATTTTATATTACATTTTTAATCATAAATTTATTTTAAAAAAATATATTTTGATGAATATAGTTAGAAATATTATTAATGTACTTTTCTTGATAATTTATTTAAAAATATTAATTAGAATTCTTAATATTTTAAAATGTGTGGTAATTTAAATTTAAATATAGTTTTATTTATTTATTTTTATGACTTTAGAGAAATTTTTTTGATTTATGTGTATTGAAATAATTTCTTAAGAAATAAGAAAGAGTAAAACAAATGGTTTTAAGTGGAGTTTTTGGATTTTTAAAAGTGATTATTAAATAGCTATAACAATAGAAGTGTCTCGTAGTGAGAGTGGAGAAAAAGTATGGTACAGACGAATGCTCCTTTAACGTTGCTTTGCAATGGAATATAACATGAATTTTGTTTTTAAGATGCTCGAATAAACAGTCTGTGCTTATTATTTCCAGAACAAACTAATTTTGAAAAATAAAACCTGGATATATTAAATGACATCTGATCTAAATATAGATAAGAAAATAAAGTAAATTTCAATATTTGATTTTATTAAAAATCTAAATTTTAAAAGTAGTTTAATTTTGGTTATAGATTAGATTTTGTATCTGAATTTTTTCTCAGCTTTATAGAGCAAAATTTTGAAGTAGTAAGTGAAAATGTGCAAGTTGGAACAAAAGAAGTTTCCAATACCGTAAAAATGCTCAATTACAAGAAGTGAATCATTTCAAACTAAATGTATAAACAATAAACAAGGCTTGACATGCATATATTTAGGACAGTATTTTTTCTACTTTTTTTTTATCTTCTTTCTTAACTTAATAAAAAATATATTTTAGTTTTTTTATTGATTTAATTTGAATCTAAACTGAGTCGTACATCTGATTGCAATGGATGAGTCTACTATTAAATTTTTTTTACATATACAAAAATTTAAATCTAAAATTTTACTTAACCAATATCGAGCTATTTGCTACTTTAGACAATATATATCGGTAAACATTTATAATAAATAAGAAAAATAAAAATTTTAGGACAGTATTTTTTACTACTTTTTTTTTATCTTCTTTCTTAACTTAATAAAAAATATATTTTAGTTTTTTTTATTGATTTAATTTGAATCTGAACTGAGTGTTCACCTGACTGTAATAAGTGAATCTATTATTAAATTTTTTTTACATATACAAAAATTTAAATCTAAAATTTTGCTTAACTAATATTGAGCTACTTGCTACTTTAGACAACATATGTGGGTAAACATTTATGACAAATAAGAAAAATAATAATTTTAAATTTTTGTAAGAAAATATGAGTTTGAATATAAATTTTAATAAATACTTGAATCACATAAAACGTTTTAGGAGGACAATGTATCACTTAATGAGTCAATTTTATAATTTTTACTATTGTTGACTAATTATAATGATTAAGTCTATGCTTAGAAATACACAAAAAATTAAAAAATTAAGTTTTGTTAATTTTAATCTTAGAGTTAAATTTAAGTATTTATAAATAGAAAAATTTTATAAAAAATATATATATTTATTGTATTAAAATTATAAAAGTATAATAAATATTTTTTTTTCAATAAAAAAGCTATCGTTAGTAATACTAAAATAAACGTAAATCCAAACGCATTTAAATATGAAGCCAAATATGCTGCAAGCTAATATATATTTGGACAAATTAAAGACTAAAATATAATTTTTATTAAGTTAGGGACAAAACTAGAAGGAGGTTACAAAAGTAAAGATTTAAAATAGTAATTTACATGTTTCTAAACGCTCTTCGTTCAATTGGAAAAAAAAAATTCTTATCATTTTGAACTTGACAACAATTCAAAAAGTACTAATATATTAAAATTATAAATTTTCAACATTCAGCCATTTAGAAACATATATATATATATATATATATATATATATATATATATATGTAAGCGTTTTCAAGAAAAAAGTAAATATATAAGAATTGATCCAGAAAGTCGGTTGATGCAATATTGTATTTAAAAAATAATTCCTTCAGTGTTTTATACAATTTAAAATGTTTTAATTCTAAAACGTTTATTTAAAATTAATAAAGACATGTATAAAATCCATGAATTACTATTATTTAACTATTTATCACAAAACTCTTTATAAGAAATGCAATATAACTTTTTGTTAATTTAAACTTTATAATGCTTCATTACTATAAATATATAACATTAAAAGTTTTATATTAATTACTACTAATAGCTCCCTCCTACCAATTAGGACAACGTGACACACAGTACATTAATATATGCATAACTAAATACAAAGCATATACTTCCAAAGCATAACCCATGACAGTCATATTCGTAGCTCTTATTATATAAACGTTAGATTAATCGAAATGCATGGCTATTAATGCATTGTAAAATGTATTTTGAAGAATTTGCATAGTAACAAAAGCTATTAACAATTACCTAATTTTCGATGTTTCCATCGTCTATCCAAAGTTTCAAATCATTTTCAGGGTCCCACGAAGCCGATGATAGTTTTCTAGTAATGGGGAAAAAATCCAAAAGACTAGTGTTCCTTAAAACTCTGGTATAATCAACAAACCAGTAAAATCCAAATAAAAAAGTAACGTGCAGTGTTATGTCTGTATTAGTATAAACAATAGTCATAGAAGTTTTAAATTTGACAAATTATTAAACACTCTTTGGAAAAAAACTACTATACAATGAATTGCTTCACCATAATTAAAAAGATGTCTTAGAAAGGAGGCAAATATCTAAACCAACATGTTATTTTACAAGAAGATCAACTACATGATATAAACAAACCTTTCTTTTTTCCTTACTCTTTCAAAAAGTCTATCAACATCATTCTACTCTTCTGTTGAACATGTTACATCCTTCCAGTTGTCACCTTGGACGATTACTTGTAAATGCATTAAATTATGTAAAGTACATTGAGAACTCTTTTATCTACAACAAAGGGAATTTTTTTAAAAATATACAACTCACTCAGGTTAGCTTTTGGTTCTCTTCGAAGAAAACAAATGGCGAAGAAAAGCAAACTTTCCTTTATTTCGGGTAGAAAAGTCAGTTATGGTACCGTTACTTGTGGCGACTTCAGGTTCATTGTCAGGTTCCGGCAACGAAGGGGACGGTTGTTCGAGTGTGAAGAGAAACGCATTGAGCATGCGGATAATCTGACTGAAGCTTGGTCTCATGTTAGGATCTTCAACCCAACATGATTGTATGATAAAGGCAAGATCAGGAGATATATCATCAGGAAGGTTAGGCCTCTCTTGCTGCAATCTCAAACGTAAACCGTGTTACAATTAGCAACAAATCCAATAATAGCATGAAAATGAGAATTACAAAAATGAAATAAAGACATTATTCAGATAACTGTGGACAGCAAAGAACATATTTAGGTGTCTTTTGGTAATTTTCCCACAAATGATATAACTTAAATCCTTCAACAACAGAACATAAATGGTACAAGTTATAATGAAGCATAATCTATAACGATCACAATAGAGAAATCCAGTTAAGCATTTCTAACCTGAGGTATCCCAAATAAACTAAATAGAACAAAAGGGACATAAAAAGACAACCAAATTTTGTACCTTAAAGGCAGCAGCATAAGCAGCTTGTAAATTGGACATCCCTTCGAAAGGCATGCGATTAGTTAGTAGCTCCCACAAAACAATTCCAAAGCTATAGACATCAACCTTGTTGTTGTAATGCTTTTTCTCCCCTTGACGCAATGTCACAGTACTGTACAACTGTATAAACACAAGCTATCATAAGAAAATTTTAACAGAAAAAATGCCTACATATCACATGAATCCATAATATAGCCATACAAGACAGGATCACGAGTGTTAATGCTACCATTTAGTTTATTCAACAAATAATTTGAGTTTCACTTCAAACTAATGTGCCCCCCTGAAGGGTCCTAAATGTGTACTATTGGCAGAAATCACAGGACAATGTATTACAATGCAATGGATTTATTTTTTTATGGTCAAGGGAAATTATTGAACTTACTTGACATTTGTATTAAGCTCTCTCCTTAAAAGAAACTTAAAGAAACAAGATGATAACAGTGGAATGAAACTTACTCAACTGAACAAATGAAAAACAACTATTATCACACTACAGGTTACTGCCAATATCCCCTCAGATGTAATCTAGTGATTACACAAAATCCAGGAAGAACTATATGAACTCTTATCAGTTCTAGACTGATAAATTGCTTTGTCCATCTTTGTGGCAAACCCCAACACATCTAAACTCAAATATGCCTGTTTATATCATTGCCAGTCTCTGGTGTACTGCATGTAAGTTCAGTTCTTTGCAATCATCCATCTTATCATTTTAAGTTAATTGCAATGATGAATCAAGATAATAAGCACCAAATAATTACACACTTTATTGGGCCCTTTGGTGCACATTTTTGGAAAATAGGCAATGCTAGTGAAATGGAAAAGTAAAAGCATGCTCACATAGCAGAACACACCTCTGGTGCCATCCAACGGTAAGTTCCAGTTTCTGCAGTCATCATTTCAGTCACAGATTCTTCTCTTGCCAGGCCAAAATCAGCAAGTTTAACTGATTTCTGATTTTCTGTAAGCAGAAGATTGTCTGCATAGTAACAATTTGAAAACATTTGTTTGAGAGAGTCAGCCTAAAAATGCTAGAAATTATTAGTATAGATCTAGATATCAAACTACAACATTAATGTCAAACCTTCTATAATTAGCTATCATACAAATCAAACACACCAATCTGGAAATAAAAAGTAATGTATATGTTTTTGACATGAAGTTAACAGTTCCCTCTTCATGACTTGCAAAGAGGATAGTAAATAAGTCTCATTAAAAGTTAGAATCATAAAGGAAATTTAGCTACTAAAAGAAGTATCACAGGACAGCAGCAGCAACCAGATAAATTTATCAGATGTACTACCTGTACTATAAGAAATAACAATTTCAGGTACTAAATTTGCTAAAGCACATCCTAATACATGATTAACATTCAAGTATCATGAACAACTGTTTAAAATATTCCTTCAGTATATCAATAGATCTGTAGACATATAAGGAAGAAAAATAAAACTCTGGGACAAAATTCACAATGTTCCAGTATTGAACAGAAGGATCAGCACAACATCACAACCCAAGTACCCTAAAGCATAGTTATGAATACCACTATAGCAGTATAGCAGTGCAGAATGCCAAAGTGGCTATGGGCCGCTACAAAGTGTCAATAGTGGTGTGCTCTGAATAGTGGATGTACCAGCCACAATAGTGGCCATAGCAACACTATAGTGAGGCTCTCAAGAAAAATTCATTTTTGCCCTCAAAACAACATCAGTTCTTTTGAAAGAGGGGGGTAGGGGTAAACTTGATTTCACTCCCCTTTTCAGAATTAAAAAAATTCCTAATTGGATGTAATTTCTAACGCTTATATATACAGAGCAACACCTAAACTTCCACCAACACCCAGCCTCCTCTATTTTGTGCCACCAACGGTCCAACACCCACTCATCTCATGCAGTATTTCAGGCGACACTCACCCTCCTCTCTTTTCTCTAATTTGAACTTTGAATACCTTTGTTTTGAACTTTGAAGCCTCATCCTTCATTCATTTTTTTGTGCAACACTTTTTATCAAATCTTCAAGATGCCTTGTATTTGAAATATGAATGACTTATGAATTTTGTTTACTTGATTTTTATTGGTATTTACTTGTATGTTTTGTTCAAGACCTACGTCCTTTATTGTTAATTGTGAACATAATATGTCATGAATTTTGAATTTTTTTTTGGTTATATGCACATAGTATAAATTATTTAATCTGTATATAAAAATTCTGAATAGCGATCATCCCACAATGTGCTATCCCTCCATCGATTTGGAGTCAACCACCACATGCCATAATCCATGATAACTACACCTAATCCATAGAATCCAAAATAAAACAACAAACATTCAAATAAAATCAGCCATTATAGATAATAAGTTATGTACAGTATGCATTAGCATACAATTAACCATTACAGATAATGCATTATACACACATAAAAAGTACCAGGCTTCAGATCTCTATGTATGATTCCATTGGCATGCAGCCAATCCATAGCTCGAGCAATGTCAAGGGCAAAGTTTATAGCCACATAAAGGTCTAGTTGTTTAGGGCGTATGGCAATCAAATATTTTCGCAGCGACATGCCAGGCAACAGCTCTGTAACAATCGCCATCAGGGGATCCTTACAAGCTCCAATAAACTGAAAAAATCAAATGCACTATCTTTAGCAAGTGGCATCCATTAGTCATATAGTAGCACAAAGGACAAAAGACCATATCATATACACATCGACAGGCCTTCAGTTAAACAAATACCGACAAGGCAGACATATCCCAAACAAAGGCACTCCACTCACCTTAACAAGATTCTCATGGTGGACACGAGACATCATATTAACTTCCCGAGCAAAACGATTTTCAAGGGAAACTCTCTCTTCTGAAGTGCTCCCGCGATTTAGAACTTTAATCGCAACAATCCGATCTCTATACCTGGAAAATTATTAATCTACACCTACATAAACTAGGAGTCCAGCTTCCAGCAAACCACTTGGGGTATACACACACACAATTAAACAGTTGAATTGACAACCCCATATGAATAGTCTTTTATACAGTATCCATAAATAGTGACATTATTGGAACACAAGTCAAATGTTAAGAGTTAGAAATCAGCAGTTCTTTAGTAAAATCTCCAAATTTATATGAAACCATGGCAAACATAGACCTCTCAGTTGTTAACCAAAATCCGAATACAACAATAATTCCAGTAGATATTATACAATTATGAATTTATGATTGAGTTAACTGAGCTGATTCCAGGTTAATACATAATTGTCAAGACCAAACTGTGCACAATTACCACTAACTACATAATATGTCCACGAGAATTGACAAACCAAAAAGTAAAAATAAGAAAAAAAATTTAAAAGTTTAAACCAAAAATCATCACATCCAAGGCTTTGCCACACTGACCTTCCTTCATAAACCCTCCCATGAGCTCCTTCTCCAATCTTTGTCCCAATAAACAGTAGTTTGGGGTCAACCAGAAGATTCTCATCAATTGTTAGCTGCTGATTTTCAATTGAACCGTTGCTTTGCCTCACTGATTTTGATTCCAATCCCACAGAACTGTTCTCCTCATATTCCTTCTCTTCCCCTCCTCTTTCCGTTTCACCACAACTCATACTGCAACCTTAAACTATAACTCAATTCCTCATTTCAACGGTTACCAAAAACAACAAAAAAAGAAGAAAACTTTCTTCAAATCCAACAAAAAACAAACCTCCCCTGAATCTTCCTTCCCACATAGATAACACCTCCAAAGAAAAAGGAAAAGAAAAAAAAAACTATTTTCTATTAAACAACTAAAAAATCCCCATCATCCAAAATAAATCATGAACGGCCACAGCTTCTTCAAAACAATTTAAAAATCCAATCTTTTCTATTTTTAGTGTTCACCCATGAAGCATGTTCCCCTCTTTCAAACCTTTGCTTCACTGAGAAGCTGATCAAAGTTTGAAGTTCATCCAAAGAAACCCATTAAAGACAAAAAAAAAAAAAGAAAAAAAAAAAGAAGAAGAATTAAAATACAGAAAAAAATGGGAAAATAAAAAAGAGCAACTTACTATAGACGCTAAGAAAAATTTCTCGGAAAAATTTACATCCAAGAAAATCGTCAAAAACCACTCCTCCAAGTTAATGTTTTGAAACTGTTTTCAAAAAATAGAAAAGCAAGTAGAAAATTGGAGTTCAGTTTCTCTCTCTAAAAATGGTGTCTTTTTCTTTCTGACTTTCTCTTTCTACCCACCAACTTGGAACTCCGATGAAGGCATATTAGTTCTTACGAGAGAGGGTTCAAAGTGTATCCAAAAAATGCTAAGTGTTCGGCGACTAGTGATGTCTTGAGAGAGAAAAAAAAACAAAAATAAAAATAATAATATATTATCCTATGATAAAAAAACACGTGGCTAATGGGATGACGTCAGCGGTTTGGACGTTATTGGTTGGCTTAAACGGCTTTGAGCCTCTTATCCGTGAACAAAATTTCCATATTAGTGTAAGAGTAACCCTAAATCTAGTAATTATTTTAGCCTATAAATTATCTTATTTTTACAAGAGTAATGCATATTTTTCTATAAAAATATAAATTAATCAATTAATATTTTTTTAAAAATACGTGTCACTTTTGGGTAAAAAAATTATAGGATAAAATTATAAAAAAAATTATCATTTTTTATAAATAATATTTACTTATTCAAATTCAAGTATTTTATTAAGTTAAATAATGCGTAAAATGAGAAAATAAAATTTTATATATTTTAAAATTAAATTTAAATATTTTATAAATATAATAACTTAAAATTAGTAGTTTATAAATCTTACATATTTTTTCAAATTTTAGAGAAACTAAATCCGATTTACTTATTTATAGTTATTATTTTAAAAAATAATAATATTTATTAATACAATATTTAAATGAACTATTTTAAGTATTTTTAAAATTAATATAAAAAATGAAAAATGTAACTAAATCTATTATTTATAGTTAGAGATGATAAAATTCGTTAGTTGAAATATTTAGATTAGCTAATTTCAGGTGTTAGAACTTTAATGATTCAAGTTAAAAAGGTTAAAGTTCAATTTGATTTCATAAAAATAATGTTCAACATGATTAAATTATAGTTTATATTGCATGTTTAATCTACATTTGACTTTGACCGAATTAATTTAAAAAGTTTGAATTTAATTTTACTCAGAATTTAAAGTTTAAATTCTACATTATATTAAATGAGGGACTATTTTGGTTTAACGGACTCATTTTATTGGCTCTATTTATATGTTTTATTTTTAATACAAGAGTTAATTATGATTATTTTATTTACTAATACATATTTAAAAAATAGTATAAAGATACGTATCCATGACCATAATATTTTATGACGCGTGGATATCGATATTAAATAAATATATGTAAGAAATCTGGAAAGTACTTTTTAAAGACTTCAGTAAATAATTATTCATCACAGTATAATAAACATTGGCTTCCGCACATGCCTATTGTTATTTATAAGCAGTCACGAGTTTTTTCTACTTTATGTAGTCTTTTTTGTTTTATAATACATGTTTTGAATTTAGACGTCAAATTAAATTAATACATTTTTATTTTTTATTTTAGTTATAATAATAATTTAATCAGTATTTTAATTATTTAATAAAAATATTAACACAGTAATTAAAAAATAAAATAATATTTAAAATTGTTAAATACTTATATTTTTATTATTGGTAAAATAATAGTTTTAATTGAAACTAATTATTTATAAATTATATTTTTTGTTGTTTTTATATAACTTTGTAAAATTTAGAAAAGATTTATACTCTAGTTTTGTAACCTTTAACTAGTGGATATTTGTTAGAAATACTAAATACATTATCTTAATTATTTTTTAGTTATTTAAAATTACTTCAAATATGACAAATATTTTTAAATTTTTTTATTTTATTTATATGTCTTTAATTGGATTTTTTTTTTAATGATGATGCTTAGAAAAACTTTATAAAACACAATAAGTGTTTGTTTGTTTATTTAAATTGAGTTTTAGAATTAGACTTGAGTTTTGGAATTTTAACTACAATTATAAATTCTAATTTATTGAACTTTTAGCATAGCCAAAACTAATATTTCTAATTCTTAACCTTTATTCTCTAAGTTATAAATTTTAATTTTACTCTATATTGTTAAACTACTCTTTTTTTTTTTTTCTTACTTTTGACATTATCATCATCATTATTATTAATATTACTATTTTAACATCGCTTAAATTATTTTTGTTATCAATATCGCTTATATGTTATTATTATTAAACTACTACTACTACTACTATTATTATTATTATTATCATTATTCTTTTACTATTAGTCACTATTTAGAGATGCTAAATTAAAATTAACATTTAAATTAAAATTATAATGTTACATGTCATGTATTCAAACATAAAAAAA
Source organism: Abrus precatorius (assembly GCF_003935025.1). Lineage (NCBI taxonomy): Eukaryota > Viridiplantae > Streptophyta > Magnoliopsida > Fabales > Fabaceae > Abrus > Abrus precatorius. The sequence continues at coordinate 20,808,568 of NW_020874439.1, read as the reverse complement.
ATTATTTCAACCCTATATATCCCTATAAAAACCACTTAAGATCTCTCTCCACTTGTCCAGTGAATTGATCCGTTGTTAAAGAGTAAATTTATACCATCTTACTCTTATACTATTTTATTTTGCATAAAAATTACTTTTTATTTATTATAAATATATTTAACCTTCTTAACTCCTCATAATTCATTCTATATATATGAAAGACAATTTTTAAACACCATCATCACATTCTAATTTTTCTTTAGCACACTTACATTTTCTCGTAAATTTAGGTTATTTAAGGATTTATATATTTCTTTTAAAATACATTTAAATTAATACAACTGTTTGTTAATAACAAAAAATAATAAGTTTATAATTTTTAACAGTTAGCTTTAGAAAAAAATTGTTAAATAGCATTCAACTTATAACTACTAATAATTTTATCACATATTTACTTTTATCCTTTTAAATAAATTACACATAGGTACGGAATTTAAATCTCTCTCTTCACATTTAATTCTAATATTATATATTATATTAATATAATTACTTTTCAGTTTTAGTCAATTAATATATTTTAACTAATTTTACTAAATAGCTCTAATTCAACTAGCTAATTTTAAAGTTATAGGTTTTAAATTAACTTGTCAATTATAAATTATATGTTATAAGCTTTCGGTCAGCTAGGTTTATCAAAAGGAGCAAAATTTATTATTATTATTTTCTCAAATACACCGTTTTTTATTCAACCAACAAGAAGCATGATATGTTTTTTTTTATAAAAAATTAGGATTATGGACCTTTAACCCTACATTAAAGTTTAGATGTAGATTTAAAGTTTCATCCGTTAAATACACCCTTATAGTAATAAGTACTTTCATTTGTTGTCCATATAAAGTTTAGCCTCTCAAAAACACAACGTACGCTCCAGTTTTAGGTTAGGTAATGAATTAATTTTATAAGAATTTTAAGGTAAATTGAAAAGAAGCATTTGTATGTTTTCCATAACACATTGTTTATTATTAAATGTGTAAATTAATATTAGTCTCATCGAAGAATGACTTGAAAAAACGCATGTTTGGCTTATATTATTTTTTCCAAAACACAATTTGATTATATTTTTGTTTCTAAGATCTAATCTTAAAACCTTCTATTAGAGTCCGGCTTTGCTAAAGAAATTATTTATTTAATATTGTCATTTTAAATATTAAAATAAATAATGATTTGTACAATATATAATTTCGATGATTAATTTGATAATTTGCTAAAAAAATTCCAACGTATATATATGTTTTGCGAAGAAAAATAGACATTTTCTTTAACTATACGGTGCTTTAAATTTTCCAGTGTAGGTAAATTTGCTGACACGATATAAATATTTTTCTCCATTGATAATAATAATAATAATAATAATAATTTATTAATATTATTAATACAACAAGAACGTGGTTTATATATAGTAGTAGTAGATGAAGATAATTGGTGATTATATCGGAATGGTCCATTCTAAATGCAGTGGTCTTTTTCAGGTCACTTTCCATTATTTTCCTTAATTTAATTGAATGGGCTAGTAACCAAAACACATGTTTAACGTATTTTTCAATTTAACAAGAAAAGTACATAACTTTCTTTAATTAATAATTTTGACTTTTGCGTCAATGGGCTTCAATAAGTTAGCGTCCAGAAACATAATTTTCAAATTGACAATTAAATTTAATAGCTGAGGGACCATTTTTCTTGTCTTAGTGCTAGCATTAGCAACCAATCAACGTACGAGAGAGGTGGATAATAAACCAGCGACACAAAATTATGTAGCTGAGGACCAAACTCTACCAAACAACATAGACTTAATTGATCATCACATACAACCTTTACGAGCCGATCAAAGCCAGCCACAGCAAAATCACAAAGCTAAGCTTATTGTGTAGATCGATGCCACCATGCAATTTCATCATGTGAAGCACAAGTGCAAGTGCAAGTGCACAAATCAACGAAACACTTTATAATATGCTTATGCTTAGTGAAAGAATACAACTCCATCGAGTTTCCCAAAAGCAGCTTCAAAGCCCAATTGCATGTCCCCATTCTTAAGTTAGTTTTCAGACCAAAAGAAAAAACCACTTTAGTTTGTACTAGCTATATTTGATTCATTATTTTTTCTGCATGCTTTTTCTCTTGTTCACTCGTTCAGATTTGGTGATAATGAAAATCACTTTTTTTCCTTCATATATATAATATAATATGTATGCTTTCAAGAACTTGCACTTGATGTACCTAACTAAATGTTGCTAATTTGTTGATTAGTTATTTACCATGCGATATTCTAATTCTTTTTAAACTTGTAAGATTACGTTTAAGGAAGAAAAAAAAAACATGTCACCAAACTATTCATATCATTTACATATGTATATATAATCAATTATAATTGGCGTATGATCATTAATAGTGATTAAAATTCGTTAGTAATGTGAAGTTATTAAAGATAGTTGATGGTAAAAAAGATTGCTGAAAATATAATCGATTATAATAATTGTCAATGATCACAGAGTAAGTTATCAGTAAAATTGGTGGCTCAATCATCAGTAAATGGGGAGATAAGAAAAAAGTCTCAATATTGACAATTTAACATCAATAAATTATTGACAACTAAACTATCGAGAGATTATTCATTATTTGTTAGTTAGTAAAAAAAATGACTATCAGTTATTCCCAACAAATAAGTTGTCAACAATTTATAAATAATTTGTGATATATTTTGGATATTTTTAAAATTAGACTATAACATTAAATAATAAAAAAGAAGCAAAATGATGTGATATTGATTTGTTTTACATTCTTACCAGGCGAAAAATACAAAAATATTAAGAACAACGAAAATAGTAATGCCCATAATCAATACTTTGAAGTCAATTTTTTCTTATTTGGTTTAATTATAAATTTGATTTCTGTATTAGATGTATTTTTTATTTTAGTCTTTATTTTTAAAAAAATTAAATTTAGTCCTTATATAAAAAATTATTTATGGACCATTTTTTTCATTTATTAAAATTAAAATAGTATTAAATTTCATCTTTATACTTAAAACTATTTTTCATTTTAATCTCTAGATTCGTACTTTATTTTAGTTCTTAAATATAAAAATTTATGTTTAGTAATTGATTTTCGTTTTATTTTTTGAATGAAAAAAAAATACTAAATTGTTATAATTTCAATTAATAGTAGGATTAACTAATAACTTTTTTTTTCATATAAAGACTGAAATAAAAAAAAAGTCAAATATAAAAGCCACATTTATAATTTAACTATTTTATTTTTATTTAAATATTTTATATATTTTTCTTTTGTCAATCATACAAATCGCTATCATGACAAACTTCTTTTGCATTTTCATTAATTATTGGATAGAATTTATAATGAAGGAAATAAATCAAGAAATTTGAAGTGGAGGAATCAACTGCACGACATTAGAACTAAAAAGGCCAAATCCATCAACATAACAATTAAAATTAAAATCACAAGTAGATTATGATCTAATAACGAAGAGCAATTAAAAATAAAGGTACAAAAATCAAACAAAAAGTATGGAGATAATAAATGAGTTGTTCACAATGTAAACTTTTCTTATGTACATCACAGTGGATATATGCATGAGGGAAAAGAATGAATTAGGACCATGTTTTTATTGCCTCACATATTGAATGAACATTAATAAAAAAAAACTCATTGAAGAAGATGACTAGCTAACTGAATTGTAAAATCTCATTGATCAGAACTAATCAACCCACTTTCCTCATCATTTACATTTTCTTGCTCTGTTGTTTTCTGAGCTAATTCCACTGCTCTCTTAGTTTGTTGCCCCCAATCTGTTTGAATCAATGTGTATACCATCATACAAACACAAGAAACCTGTGCTGCCAACATTCCATACCACAAACCCACAAATTCATATTTGTATATGAAGGTAGCAAAAATAGCAACTGGCAACCCAATTAGATAAAATGCACATAAGTTTATTCTAGCACCCACTTTAGGCCTCGCAGTCCCTGCCAATATCCCACATGAAACTGTTTGAGACCAATTACCAATCTCACATAACCCAAGAACTGGAAGTATAGTGGTGACCATATCAACAATTTGTTTCTCATCAGTGAAAAGTTTTCCCAATGATTGTCTAACAGATATCAACAAAATGAAGGCAAAGATTCCCAAAGTAAATGCTATCACAAACCCAATTATGGCTGTACTTTGGGCCTTAGAGGCTTGCCCTGCACCTAATGAGTGTCCAATTCTTGTTGTCAAAGCTATACTCAAAGAAAATGGGAACACATATAAGAAGCCAAGTGTTTGAATAAGTATTCCCATAGTAGCAATTGTGGCTTGTGGGTTGCTTAACAACCCACATAGAAAAAGCATTATCTCATACCACCACCACTCCAAGCACACAGAAATGCAACTAGGCAATGCCAAACTTAGCAACGGTTTCCACCCTTGGAATGATGAGAGAATTGTTGCTCCTTGCCAAGGTTTCAAGGGTTTCTTTGAGTAAAGAAGATATACCAACAAGCCTAAAGTCATGTTTATTGAATTCAAACCAGTGGCCAATGCAATGCCTTTTACTCCTAAATTTAAGTATATGACCAAGAAATAATTAATGGGTAGGTGTAATAATGCTGCACAAGATGCAGCTATAGTCACTGGGGTGGTTAAGCCTTGGGTTCTTAAGAAAGACCTCAATGGATTAAGATGAGCTTGAGCTAGCAACTCTGGAATAGAGAAAACCATGTAAACTTGGGCAATTTTTGTGACTTCAGGGTCTTGACCTAGCATTTGAAGTATCGGTTCCATGTTTAGCCATAAAATTGAAATAGCTATGGCAACAACAAGGAGGAGACATAAAGTTTTGAAAAAGGTTTGGCTAAGAACTGACCATCTCTTGGCTCCATAAGCTTGGCAACAAATTGGATCCATTCCCATAGTGAGTCCCTTGAGGATTGAATTAGCTGTTATGTTGGCAAACCCAAGTGCAAGAGAGCCTCCAGCTAACTCCACTTTCCCTTGTCGACCCAAAAACAACATGGACACAACAGATCGAGAATACAACATTAGGCTAGTCATTATAATAGGACATGAAACCTTTGCAAGCGATTGCAACTCTTCTTTCAACTGCATGCAATTACATTTTTCACACTTGTTAATATAGCAGTTTAATCTACTAATTAATCTGAATATTTCCCTACCATACAATAATGAGATCTTACAATAGCTTCGATTTCTGTTATTTTAAGTAGGGATGAATAGTATGATATGAGCTTATCACAGTCTATTAGTTAAATAAAAATAAGATTAAAAAATATAAAAAAAATTCTATTTTCATTAAATAAGCCTGATGAAATTATTCTTGAGTTTGATAATGATTTTTTTTTTCGAATTAGAGTGTGTTAAAACTAAGTATTAAATTTGAACATTTATACCACTTAATATTTTTTTATAAAATTTAAGATTGATTATTAAATATTTTATATTATCTTTATGATAGTGAATATGAAATTTCACATAATTTATATATTTATAGATATATTATTTAAAATTAAATAATTTTTACTTATATTTTAAATTTATATTTCATGTTAAAATAAAATAATGTATGAAATATCTATTAATTTTATTTTTTTATAAAATTTTATAAAGTTAATTTTTTATAAGAAATTTTAAGTTAATGATTATATTGAAATGATTTTATTCGGTGTTAATAAATCTCGACTCATTTTAATTTTATCTTAATATTGAAAATTTATCATATAATTAATTTACTTTTGAATTTTGCTGTCTTTCATTTCATAACAATCTTAGTATATTTAAATAAGACAATTTTTATGGCTGAACCGACCCACCCAGGCTTTTGCTAAAAATATCAGAGGCTTGATGAGTGTCACCACACCAAAATAACATTAGGGTGACAAGCTCCTCTTCCACCACCGCTAGCATACACTCCATACTCTTATCCTTCCCCTAACACAAGTAACTGAATCCCATTCATTATCAGAGTTATCATCTGAATTTGCTGATAATGGTATCAAAATATTTTAAAAATAAAGATTTTAAAAATGAATATTATTAAAATTAAAAATATACTTTATATATTTTAAAAAATTAAAATAAGTAATTTAATTATTGATATTTTATTATATTAAATAAGAATAAATTAAAGAGAGAGAATCTTTAAAAGTAAAAAGTAAATTGTAAAAATAAAATATAACAATTAAATTGAAATTTAACTAAAAAAAGTTAAATTCTTAATTAAAATTCTTATAATAGACTAATCACAAATGCAGTTGAGTAAAAGTTGAATTATGTTTTCTTTCAGCTTCTAATAAACCTTCAATAATCTACAATAATACTCATTAAAACAAACAAGCAATTTATGGTCTCAAAGCCAGAGGGAAGCTTTTCAGTAGATACATTCATATTAGGCAATGGGTCAATATGCTTTAAATAAAATCCACAAGACAATTACTATATAATTTTTTGTCACAAGATAATAATAATAATAATAATATCGGTTTTGTAGAGCAATAATATGAATTGGTATCAAAATATGAGGAATGGCAATAATCCGTACCGAAGAAAAAAACATAATGAATCAATGCTCCTAACTGGATGTATTAAATAGGTATTTTAAGTGGGTATTACTGTGCATGGATTATTAGGGTATTCCTTTAACTGCTTTCAATACATATTCAATTTACCAAAAAAAAAAAGAGGTTCACAACCCAGTTATTAGAAGTAGGATACATAAATTTGGGGTAGATATAGAGTTTTTGCATGCACTTAAGGGTTCGAATTTTTTTTATTGAGGGTTCAAAGTTACTTTATCAACATTTTAGAATTTTTGTTTATTTATTTTAATATTAATTTTCAATAAAATCGAGTTTGTGGCCAATATTTGGTTAGATGGTTTATAGCAAGCTTAGAAATACCCTGAAATACAATAAAGTCATTTATCTATTAGTTTTGAAGAATTAGGAATTTCCATTAAATCAACGAGAAATATATAAAACTACTGCAAAACATGCTAATATTTGAAAGGAATAGGGGACAAGAACACTGTGGGATCAATAATAATATAATTGGGAGATATGGTGTGTGCTGAAGGTTTAGGTTGGAAGCTTGTGAATTGTTCGTTTCATGAGTATGGTGTACTATTTTATAAGATATGCAATTCTTATATATAGTGGCAAAAAGGAGACAAAACATAAACGTAAATTAAAAACACAATCACAGGAATGCCAAGTTGCTCCCAAATCTCTCAGACACAGGCTCTAGTTTAGGACAAGCCGCCAACAAAAAAAATCAGCAGTATGAGCATGTCTCAGATCCAAAAACTACCATGCTCCTGTTAGTGAGAAATTTGCAATTGGCAAAAGTAGAAACAAGGATATTAAAAAAATGGTCATCTTTCTTTTAAGATAAAATTAGATTGTTATCATATTTTTACCCATAATTTCTTAAATTAAAATTAATGATTTGTGAATGAATTTTTCAATATTAGATAACTATCAAAAGTAGTTTATAAATTTTTAAAAACATTAAACTAGTCAATATTTAATTTGATAACCAAAAAATATGTAAATGATTTTTTATTATATATATGGTACTTTCGTAATTCACTCGTACTCGGTATAATACAAAGAAATTAAATTACGCATTTTATTTTATAAGTAACCAGAACCAAGAAAATGAATTAGTTACGCGTAATTGTTCAGCAAAGACCATATATACATGTAGCCCAAACTCTGACACTCATAAAGCTAGTGTTTGACTGGGAAGAATGTGAAGACAAAAACAAATAAGGTGACAAATGACTTAAGTCTTTAATTTTGACTTTAGAGGATGATTGAAAAATATTATTTGAAAGAGATATTTCGACTTATAAAAGTGACTTATATTTTTTAATAAATTGTTAGTTTATTTTAACAATGTTTTGAAATAAACCTAAAAAGGTTAAAATTTGAAAATTGAATTTTTTTATAAAATAATTTTTACTTAATCTATTGAATTAATAGTTTAATTTTTTAATAACTCCATTTAACAATTTTTTTAAATAAATGCTTAATTAACCTGTTTTTTTTTTATATATATTTGGCTGTAAGAAAATAAAAGATTAGATGAGTAAAAAGAAGCATTCTACGTGTACATGCCTCTGTTATTACAGAACAACTTTAAATTGCGCAAGCAATTCATATGTCTGTAGATAACGGTTAGAATAGTTATTTAAAAATCAATTTAGTATTAATAATAAAAGGTTTCAACATTAAAACAAAAAAATTTATATTTAGTTTTTGACTTTGTAACTATTTTAATATTTTTTTATCACAATATTTATCACTTTTTTTTTCCACAATCCATTTCACACCCATTTGATAAAGGTCAATGGATGGCTTTTCCTAGAACAGTGAAGTAATATTGAAACTTAAAATACCTTGCATAGTGGGCAGTTGGTCACTTAAAAGTTAAAATATTGCCACAAATATTTCCTAATTTAAGTCCTTAAATGATAATATATTTTATATTTCATAATTTATTTTAAAATGTTATAATATACATTTAATTTTAAAATATACTTAAAATATAATTCAATGTTAATTTTTATTAGGAAAATGCTAATCATCCTTAAAATATTTAGTTAAAGAATCAACATAAATTTAAATAAACATTTACCATTTTCAATTTCTTAATCAGTATCTTAAGACACTAATTAGAAAGACCTTTTTACAAAAAAAAAGTTTTCTTATGCATTCTAAAAAATATATAACAAAAATTTATATAATTTTTTATTAAAATAATAATAATATAAAATTCAATGTATTGCTAATATTAAGTATTAAAAATTTTAATAAAATGATTATTTTTTAATTTTTAAACATGTACTCTTAAATACACGTTAAAATTTATTTTACAAAATATCTTAAATAAAAGGGGTTATGGGTTAATTATAAATTACAACTGATATATCAATTAAAAAAATTAAGCATATACTATTTAAATTAATTTCTGTTAATTAAAGAAAAACTTTTTTTCATAAGTTATATATATATATATATATATTAAAAAATTATAATTTAATTTTATGAATCATTTGTTAAATCTTGCAAACGTCTCTTCAAATTGCAGTACTCACTCAATGTAAAAAGCGAGAAAGCTCAAACCAGTATAACAAATACTAACTCCTAAAAATTGTTTCCGTGTAAGTTTCGGCATTTTCCTCTTTTTCACGTGAATGTTTTTCGTATCACTTTGCAACATAAAAAGAAAATATCTTCACAATACACTGTAAAATATCCATATAGTTCCTCATAACATTAAGTACACAAGTTATTCATTAAATTCTATACTAATTATGATGTTTTCAAAGTATTTATACCACCTTTCACCTTTTAAACAAAAAGGAACTAAAGAAATTGAAAGAAAGAAACTTGGCACTTTCCAGAACCAAAATACAATCACAGGGAGAGAGAGAGAGAGAGAGAGAGGGAGAGGTTACCAACCTCAGAGGCAGAAAGGGTAGGGAGAAGAGCAATGATATGATGATTTACGCATTGAAGAAGGCCTTGAATGAATGTGCCACAGTTGAAAGCTCTTTCGCCACCTTCTATGGTTCTCATGTTTCTATTCTCATAGTCTCTTCCTACCTTTGAAATCACAGCCTCACCATTTATATTTCCTCGAGATTCAGCACCACTGCACATGTTTAACTACTTTTGCAAAACGGGTTATTCAAAGAACCTTAACCAAAGTACAAAACAAAACCAATTTCAGAGATGGATATATGTATTGTCCACATTTTAAAACAGTGGAAAGGCACACGCATTGATCCTTCTCATTCCCCGAGAGACTAAAATAAATTAATGATAGAAAACCATATAATAAAAACTTTATAATAAATTTTTATAAAAATTATAATTCTTTTAAAATTATTATTTAATCACTTATTATTGTATATTCTTAACACCCATTAATTAGGAAAATAAAATAAATAATAGTCTTAAAAGTGATGTAAGAAACAAAATAATGAACTTGGATTTTAAATGATTGAATGCATAATATAAGGAAGAGTTTTCATTAGCCACGCAGTTTAAAAATAACTAAACCTTGACATTTCAAGAAAGATGTGTACGGAAACTGAAGTACTCCGTGGCAGTGGCATATGAAGTGTAACTGCAAAAGAAGATGGGGTTGTTTTCGGGACTTGAAAACAGTAGCAGAACCCAAACACTTTACAACTTAGTTAATCAGGGACACCCCTTAACCCTTTGTGTTTAATTTATACTTGTGCCCAATATTTTAACTAGTTAAAGAATAAATTTTAATTCTCTTACCTTTATTTTTATAATTTTAATTATTAAATAATTTTAATAAATACACAAACCCTTTTCTTTTTAATACTTATTTTATAAAATACTAAAAAATTATTAAATAAATATAACAGAGCACTTCTTTAAATAATAGTCATTGCTACTCCCACTTCACTCCCTACTTTTATTGCATGCTTGATCCAACATTTTTCTTTTATTCCTTAGCAATAATATAAAGCAGAAGTCACTATTTTGTTTATAAAAAATGAAAAAGTCAATCAATTTAATTATTTTTATGTTAATATGGCTTTAAAATGGATAAAATTGGTTGACTTTTTTACCTTTTAGGAAGGAAAATGGTGGTTTTCATTTTTCAATAACTAATCTAAGCGACTCCAAATGATTTAAAGATCAAAACGGCATTTTGCTATATTAATATAATGTTAATCGCATGAAAAAAATATGAAATATTAATAATATAGTATTTCATAAACCTTTTTATTATTAAGTTTTGTATGTATCTGACTTAAATAGAGAACAAATTTAGGTATTTTATGAGACTTTCATGAAATTCACTAAATATTAGAGATTGTATTAAAATAATGTGTTCCAAAATACGTTACTAGATAGTATTTCTCAAAAAAAAATTATAAAACAATGAAAGACTAACAAAATAGAGTACCATCTCTTTTTAGTTTTAATTATAGTTGGTGCTTCATATATAATTCAAACATTTTTAATATTGACACATACAATAAAGTCAAATAAAATATTCATGAAAATAATAATTGAACATACATTATGTAAATTATACATTTTCTGTACAATGAAGGAGTCATCATAACGATAACTTGTGAACTTTCGTCACATTCTCCTCTACCTCAATTACTTGAACCCGATTCGCACTTACACTAAAATTTTTTAAAGACAAAGCAACTCTTAAAATTTGTGCCTCGAATGAAAAGTGATAAAAGAAAAAAAAGCAAGAAAATGAATACAATATAAAGAATGTAAAGTTTAAAAGATGTACTTGAAGTAATATGGCCGTGAATATAATGGGGTGTTTGTATATTTAACGTCAACTAGGCAAAAGTGTGGTACTTGAAGATGTCCATACAACGTTGCAAGACTCAAACAAACATATTAATTTGAACATTAGAGTACAATTTTAGATTCCCACCCCAATACTTGTAACGGTTAAAAAAAGTTTTCTTGAAACACCTGGAATAATTAAAATATATATGAGGCTATTAGCATGCGATAATAGGAGAATTGTCATCATGTTACATAGTGAAAAGCACGTGAAGACTTCGACTTTAGTTTAATTAAGAGTGTATTTATGGTATTTTTAAGGGTTTGTTTGAAAAGAGGGGTTTTGGAGGGAGAGAAGGGAAAGAGAAATTTTATATTTTAAAAAAATATATTTAAAATTAATATTTATTTAAAATAAAAGATATAAATTAATATATTAATATAAATATAATGTATTAAAATTATGTATTTATCATCATTAATGGTATATGATTATTTTAATTTAAAATTAAAAAATATATGCTCTCTTCCCTTTTCTTCTAAAATTTCTTCACAAACATACCTTAACTATTTATTATTTTTTTATTAGAGTAATTTTTATTTAAAATATTTTTATTTTATAATTATATTAATAATAGAAATATTTAATACATCTTTTTAAAATAAAAATATAATAGATGGCACAAAAATGACAATATATTTTTCTTGGTTTAAATTATTTTTTTATATTCTTTCAAATTTGACTTTGGTCAATTAGATTCCTTTCCTTTATTTTTGCTATGATATCTTCACATCTGGGAATGTGCATAAGTGTAATACAATGAATTTATAATTAGTTTCTAAATCATTTCTTAACAAATAAATATAGCATATCACTGAATTTTACCAATTCTGGAGAATCTATCCTTTTAACTAATTTGAAATAAGCCTTAAGCTCAATCTCTCTCTTCTTTTTACCTAAGAGAGAGCTTAGGCTTGAGCTTGAATAATTTTACTTGTTTTTACTTGTTTATTTAGCGTTTGATTAATTTTAAGTTTATATGACTTTTAATTTGTTGCTAATCTACCAATTGTGAAATTTGATATTTTAACATTTTTTTTGTGAAATTCAATTAGCTTTAGACTAGTTGTGACTTACATTTATTTTAATTCTTTATTCTTTTATTAATTTGGGTTTGTAACTTCAAAGTTTTTTTTTTTTTTGCCTCTATATGTTGCCTTTTATGTTTTTATGTGAGTTTGTATTTTTTTTTTCTTAAATTCTTTTATACCACGGGTCTAGTTATTATTTTTATTTAATATTTTTTTTCCTTCATATTACTTTTAGGATTTGACTCTAATATTATAGTAAGATTTTAACATATGAGCTTGATCTAAGAGTGAGAGAGAGCTTGAACTTAAGCTTGAGTAGTTTTATTATCTAATATATCATAGACAATTTTAGAGTGAAGACCTCTTACTTATATAGCCTTTAGTTTGATGCTAACTTACTAATATGAGACTTATATTGAAATAAAAAAACTTATTAATTGTGCTCTATTTATTTATACTTAACCTAGATTATCAAAATATTAATGTATGATGAGCTGAAAGTTCAAAAGTTAATTGTCAAGCTTGAAATTACTTCTCATGTATATTATAGTTTCTCGCTTTTTAGACAAACCATTCATATAATTTTGTTATAGTTTGATTTGTAGTATTTTCACTCTAAACATTACACCTAAAAATATGTTTTTGGATTACATTATTTTTTTTTATCCATGGGAGCTCTAATGATTATGTTGGGCATTTTTAGATCTTCCATTTAATTTATGAAATTTGTTTTTCTCTTGTGAAGTTGTAATAAGAAAATTATGATCATTACCTAGTGAAATTTGAGGCTGTTAAGACTTTGAATCAAATAATTAAATCATCGTTATTTGTATATGTTCTTGTTTACTTCTGTACTTTGCTGTATGCTTCTTGATTTATTTGTGATAATGTTTCTAGAAAGATTAATCATTCAAATTAAAGAAATGTAAACTCACATGAGTGTGTGTAATATTGATCTAAATCATGTTTCGTCAAATAGATATATAGACCCTGGGAAACCTTTTCGAACAACTGTTGGCAGTATTAAAATACATTACTTATTAAATTAAAGTAATATAGTGAAATATGTATTAATTTTAATTTTTATAGAATTAATCTATTTAATAAGAATTTTTAATTTATAATCCAACAATATTTTTTATTTTGAAAAGATTATTAAATAATATAAATATTTAAATTCAATATATGAAGTAACTGACACAAATGCTGTCTTTCTACTTTATTGCTCATTGAAATTAGTGTGAAAAACATATGCGAATTTGATAGTTGATATATAATTTTGCTAACTTCGCCATTAAAATACCAATTAACTTGGGAAAATATTTAGAAGACAGAGTCTCAATTCCACGTATATTTCTACACAGAATTGTGGATTTTGCTATAAAAAGAATCCCAAATGAAAATAACAACACCAAAAAGAAGAAGCATTTAAAGTAGGAGTTGTGTGTCTAACAAAGTCAATGTGACAGGTGGGTCCATACTCTATGCTCCCACTCATTATTGGTTCCTTATGTTATGTGTACAATCTACTTTCCATGCATGCTTTCAGTTTTAGGAAACTCGAATATTTCCACTTCTACACTTCATTATTTTTTTATTCATGGGTAATGCCAAATTATTCCCTCCTTTATTATTATTTTTTATTTAGAGAACAGATGACGTTTTTTATTGATATTTTTGTTTATATAAAATTATAAATGTAATCAATACTGTTTTAAATTTTTATAAAAAGGTATTAATAAGTTTATTAAATAATTATAGTAAAAAAATTAAATTCTTTAAATGTGATTTATATTTTTAATAGATAAACAAGAATGGAGATAATATACACAAAACAAAGACACAACTTTGGTGATTTTTATATTCTTAAATTTACATCTTTCACTGGTGGAGATAACCTTTTCTATCGTCATCCATTGAAATGTTAGTTAGGTTCTTTTTTAAAACGATGTTTATGTATTTGGATGAAATTTGTTTTAGGGGTGTATTTTTCATATCCATAAAAAGTAAGTGGAGATAATTATAAATAATATCTCATATAATGTTAATGTTTATTCTCTTCGAACAGTTTTATACAGAAATTTTTATTAGTACTTAATATAAGTTTTTTTACAAATTTAAAAAAAATTTACATGTTTATCTTTCAATCTTACATCTTTTTAACTTCTTGACAATTAATATAATAATAAAATTTTAGCTTAAATATATTTTTTGTCTTCATATATTAATAATTTTTTTATTTTTTTATTTTTATGAATTTTTGTTTTAATATCTGAGCTGGTGCACTTAAAAAACTATCAAATATTAAGTTTTCGTAAGATTATATTAGCGAGAAAGACTTAAAATAATAACTTGTTAAAATATAGAATTAATATTAACAAATTCTTTTAAAAATAAAAAAAATACTCAAATATACAATTAATACATTAACTACTTTTAACAATTATTTTTAACATGCGCGGTTTAGCTACAATATTTTTATAAGAAAAAGTCTCAAGAGAGTAATAGTAGTTTAAATAATTTTTTAAATTTCTTTCCACGTTAAAGCTGCTATCAAGATAAAAAAAAACTAAAAAATATATATAAATAATGATATTATTTTGACAATAAAAAAAGGTTTACCATTAAAAAATTCAATATTTCTTTTTATAATTTTCAATTTAAGTTTAAATTTTTCATAACCATATGATTTATTTCCCTTTAAAATAAACTGATGGGGAAAGTTTGTGAGAGAAAAAAAAAAGTTGAAGTTTGACGTTGATTAGATATATACATAACTTGCATTGAAATAGTGATGAGTTCAATTATATGTGGGTAGAGAAAAAACGAAATGATGAATTGGGTGTGTTATAGGTTTCCTTTTGCTCGAGAATTTGCCTAACATTGTAGGATTTGCTTCATTTAAGTAAGGGACCCAATGCTATGGCTTCATTCATTGGATAACTTTGACCTTAAAAAGTGACATGTTAGGTAAACTCATCAACATATCTAAGGTAGCATAAGAAACATATAGGGGTACTTTTCTTTCACTTATGCTTCAATAAGCTATTCATGAACTCAACCCAACTCTGTCGCTACTTCATTATTGTGTCAATGGATCCACTCGTGCACTTTTTATTGGCTCATCTATTACTGGACCACAAGATGTGACGGTCATAAATTTATATCAAATTTAAGATAATGTTATTTATTCTAATTTTGTTAATATTTTTATATAAAATATTTAAATATAATATATAAAGTATTTATATTAATTGAGTAGTTTTAAAAAGTTTAATAAAATGATTGATTTTTTTAGTTTGTATAATGTTTTAGTCAGGTAAATAAAGTATTTGGTTTTAAAAATGTTCGTTTTCATTAATATCATTAGGAATATTCTGTCGAGTGATGATATAGTATCAACCTTAACACTTGACCTAACCTATTGAAGAAATACGACTGAAAAGCACAACCATAGGAGGGAGTTACTATAATTACTATAAACTCCTCTTGGATCAAAGGATACAGAGCAAGGATTCGAGGGAAAAGAGAAAAAAATGGAATAATATTAAATATCGTAAAATTTTATTACAATTACAAGATCTAATGCCTTAATCATACTAAATATTATATTTTTTTTATGTCCTTAAGTATACTTTCAAACAAACCCAATTTATAAAGATTAAAAATATATTTAAAATTTATTAAATTGGATCAAAGACTTGAATTCTCAACTTGGTAGGTAATCTTCTTGTGAAATTTAATAGGAAGCTTTATGCAAGAAGGTTGGCATAATTATTAGGAAATCTAGTGGGAGCAATGCAATCCCTTGCTGTGTTATAAGATCAGTAGTACAATTCTTATTTAGAGATTCCTGATTCATAAGCCGAGACCACATAATCCCTTTCCTAGATTAATCTGCAGGTGCTAAGTGATATTTTTTGTGTACTTTCTACAAAGAATGGTCTTAACCGTACTTTAGTTATGCATGCGTATACAGCTGAGAATATACCATCCTCACTAACATTTTATTTGTTGGGACCATTAATTGGGCACCACTGTCACTGTACGAAGATACCTAATGGCACCAACCAGAGGTTCAGCATATGCTAGCATTGCCCAACATAAGAATTTAGTTCTTAATTTAATGTGTTTCCAAGTTTCCAATGCTCATTAGGACAACGATTGAGTTTGGTTATGAATGGAGGGTATTTCGAAAAGATAAAGAAGAAATAAAAGAAAGAAAGAAAATTTGAAGGTTCTGCTTTTAATAATTTATTATTTTTATTCTTATTTATTTATGCAGAAAGACGATGATATTTGTTCCAATTTAATTATTTAGGTAAGAATTTAATATTGTGTATAGGTAAAGTAATTCTCAATTACCTGATTATATATATTTGAATAGTAAAGAGAAGTGTTTTTAGAATACTCTATAATTTTATATTTTTAATTAGATAAATTTTATATCAAATGAAAAGAATTTGACATGTTTTCAAAGAGAATTTAAAAAATTTCCATTATTATGCTTAATTTCTTTTAATTATCATTAATAACTTATGTAATGTTTCACTCTTACTTAAATTATCTCCATTATTAATTTCATATTCTCTAAGAATTCTAACATTCTCTATTGAAACACATCCTAATTAAGAGGCTAAGACAATCTTAATTGCTATACTTAATGCCCTTTTCAAATAAATTATTTATACTATTTTGAATAATTCAAGAATTAAAAGAATATTGATTAAAAAGAGGTAATGATTTAGTTTAGCAGTTAATTTCAATAAAATTGTGTAATTTTCTCCCTTTTTGAACAAATAAACAGAAATATAGTATTTTACAATGCATCGGTGTTTATCCATTTAAATTTGTTCTTGATCCTTTTCAGTAAGTTTTTTGTTCTTCAGAAGGTGGCAAACACGTTCAAAAGTAGAAATTTTATGTGACATAATTGGTTGCCTTACACAATGCCGAGGAGGAGGATATGCTATAATAATAATGACATGCAATACTTTATGTTATCGCATCACTTAGAGAACTCGAACCTAATAACTTAACCTCACCAGTAATTTTCTATCTCGCAAAACCCCTTTTCCACATGTACGAGGAATGATGACAAGATTAGGTTTATTGAAAATATCGAGATTTTGAAACTTATTTATTAACATGATGATTTTAAATTTATTTATTAATATGAAATTTATTGAAAATCCCTTTAGATCACGATGTCTTCGTTTTCTATCCTCGTTGTACCTCTCTAATTTGAAAACAGTAACATTCTTTCACTTAATTGTAAGTGTTTTATTATTATTATTGAGATGTTATCTAACATTATTTTCAGTATAATTTTTGCTGTCTCTATTAAATATTTTATATTGAATATGAAAAAAATTATCCTTTTTATTATTATTTTCCACCTTTTTCTCCTCAATCAACACAACTTTACTAAGAAAAGTTAGGTTTAACTGATAAACTACATATCAAATAAACTTGAAAGGGGTGCTCCAATATAATACTCAATTGCATTTCCAATAACATTGTGTCTTATAAATTTTAAAACATTCCTTCCACTTTTCTACGTTTAAGATTTTGAAAAAAAATTGAGAAAATAATTACTATTTTAATATTTTTAACTAATACAAAAATAAAGGAAAAATTTAAAAAATATTCACTGATTTTAAAAAATAATTGTAAAATTACTGAAAAAAAAACAAACAAAAAAACGAAAATTATCCTTACGAGAAAGAAAAAAATAGTTGTTAAATTTGTTTTATATTAATCAATACCACTAACTTCAATAAATATGTCTTCTGAATTTCTACATTAGGTTGGGTTATCTACTATTTTTTCTCAATGGAATTCATTTCTTAGTCATGATACTAAACAAAGAGTTAAATTGAACTCAACCTCTGCTTTGATTGAAGCCATCACGTTTAGGTAAAACCCTAAATCACTAAAATACAAAATCAAGCATCATCAAGTGTAGACTGAGCCACAATCATAAAGACTACAATAATAGTCTCTACATACTATATAAAATGATAGTTCCATCTGAAGCCACTGTTTTCTTCACTTCGTTTGTACTATGAATCGTAATGGGGACCAACCATACAACCACCGACAAGCCACATTAGTATTATTTTTTTATTAACTTCTAATTCATTATTATCAGTTTGTTTGATGTCCAATAAGTGGGATCAAAGAAGAGAGAAGAAAGGTTTGTCCCAATAATTTATATTAAAGGGTAACCGTAAGAGCAATATGGGTGAGTGTCAAGACTCAGGTTGTCTAGAGATCCCACAGCAACACATGTCCATGTCAAATTTAATTGGGTAGCAAATAGCAAATCGTTTGTCACTTTGTTTTGCTTCGCCTTCTCTTTATATTGTCTACGGTTATGATTATTGTCATGTGATTAATTACAATTTGTTAGTGTAGTTTCTATTGCGTAATTAGTAATTAATTTCTAAAATTAAAATGTTGAAAATTTCATGTGGTAATACCATCATAAAAAGCATTGTCCATGCATATAATGCGATTTTTTCTTGTTCATGCAACTTATTAAAAAAATAAGTTTAATTTACTTTCAAAACTCATGTAAGAAAAATTTTAAGTTTAATAAAGAGTATATAAATTATATTTTTAGTAAATACGAGATATTGATTTTAATACACTTTTTTTACGTTCAAAATTAGATATTCGATGTGTAAAGTTTTCAATACCAAATATTTGTTAATAGGACATTTAAATTGGACAAAATTTATACTATATTAAAAAAATATATACTCACTGAAAAAGCTAATTCAGAAAAAGAGAATTACCTATAAAAATATTAGTTTGATTTCTTAAATATTTTAAATTGAACACTTTTTATCGTTGTTAATTATTAAGTGGTGAGGTAACTAACTTAAAAGTTATTATGTATCAATTTTTTTTTTTTTGTAAAACTGCCATACTAAAAAAGATTAAAATAAAAAATTTATTTTAGCATGTATATATTATTAATTTGACACAACCATTAGCATTCAGTCATTCCATCTACATAGTTACTCTGGACTTGTTTATTCATAATTGTTAAACTAGAGGTTAATAAAGTCACTTGAAATTTTTCACTATGTGAATTGATTTATTAAACTTTCACATGTTTTGTATAATAATAATAATAATATAAAATAAATAAAATAAACACTCAACAATTCTTACTCTATTCATTCAATTAGAAAAGCAACTTTGACTTAAAAAAAATTATTAATCATTTTCTTCCATTCTCTCCTAAATTCACCTCATCTTCCCATTCTATTTTTCTTCTTCGTTGACATTGTTATATTCATGATTTTTATCAACATCTCCTATCAAACAGGGGGAACAACTTGAGAGAAGCTATGTGACTATGTTGAAATTAACCTAACTATTCACATATATTTTAAAATTTGAGTGAAATTATCAATAATATTTTTTGTCAATAGACATAATGCCTATATTGCTGCGTTTGGAGAGTGGCCCAAGAAATCGGTGTGGTCTATGTGGAGGTAAAGTCCCAACGATATTTTTATAACGGCCCAATGATATTTCAGTCTAGAAATACTTGCGACGAATGTAATAGAAAAATGTTAATAAAAAATGTAATAGAAAAATTGTTTTATTTTTTCTTATAATTATCTTTTTTAGTATAAATGTATTATAAAAGTGGTAAAACCTTATATTGACAAACTATCTCTTTCACCCACGCTCAATGAGCAAATATATAAAAAAGCTGTAAATCGATAAGAAAACACAACACAAGTAATCACCAAAATGGAGATAAAGAGAGCTCAATATAAGGAATTAATAATAAAATGTAAAATTTAATTAATCTTTAATAACCGATCAAATTTACTAATTCACTCATCCACTGTATAAGTCACTAACTTTACATGTGAGCTTTAAATTTTAAAATTTAAAATTTAATCTAACAGATGTCATTAACTATTCTCTTTTCCACAATAATTAATTGTTTTGATAAGATATACTCTCTCTATATATAATACAATATTACTAAATCAAATTTACATAAAATTTATTAAAACAAGGAGTTAAACGTTTATATAAAAAATGTGAACCACATTATTTAATAAGAACTATATTAATTTTATTCAATAATTATATGTGAAGAAGAGTATATAAAAAAAATTGTTACAGAGTAACATTTTTCAAATTAAAATATTTTATCATCCAAATTGTACGGCATAACACAAAGAGGCCCAACTCGGCTAGAGAGTAGCCATTTCATTAGAAACCTTCTCTTGTCAAGCACTTCATTGAGCCAAAAAAAAGACTGCATATTTCCGAAAAGCAAACACAAAAATATAAAGCATACATTTATTTTTACATAAAAGAATTAGAAATTTTATTTTATTTATTTCTCTCAAACTTATGCTGTCAATAAATCAAATATACTGTTTGTTGAAAAATATATATTATTGTGTTGAGTTTTTATTTTCTAAGTAATAAATATTATAATACTTAATTTATTTTGTTTAATAATATAAAATTTTCACATTAATAATGAAAAAAATTCAATTAGGTGTAGTTACAAAAATATATGATCTTCTTATTTTAATGCATCTACAATTAATTTTAATAGTTGAAATTAAGGTTTTCATATCAATATTATATCGAATAATTAAAAAAATTATAATAGAGATGTATCATATTATTAATTTTCATAAATTATTAAACAAAATATATACATATACTGTTTAAATAAAAATAATAAATAGAAATATAAAATATAATTCGATTTTTTCTTTTTTTATTTTATATATACATATATCGCATTTTTATTATATTTGTGTTAATTATTAGATAAATTTTTAAATTAAGAAATATAATTGAACAATTAAAAAATAAAGAAAACTAAATAAAATAAATTAAAAATTTTAAAATTACATATAAAGTAAAATAGAAAAACTAAAAATATAATTATTTTTTAATTTCTTACATTAATTCTCCTCCTAATATTATGAATAAAATATAGAAGCCATGAGTGGGTGCATATATTCCAGTTGCATAGTGAAGGGCCAAGTTTCCCCACGTGGCTAGCCCACGAAATCATATAGGAAACATGGAATAGTTCCTCAAAGCGTGTCACTTAAATTTGAGTTCCAACTTTCAATCATTATAATTAAAAAAGTAAATGGCATTTTCCCTTTGGGTTTTCAGGAATGTTAATGACTTAGAAAATATGCATTATTGGTCATCTAAACATCAACTACGTCAGAATTTATAATACTAATTACTCTCTGCACACAAATTTAACCAAACGCAAAAGAAAAATCAAGAAAAAAAATCCACCACATCATGCATGCTACTACTATAATCTCACTGCCAACTTTCATAGTTTCTTAGTCGTAACATTTTTAATCAAAATGAATGTGATGTCACAAAATATTCTAATTTTTAAAATATATTTTTAGATATCAATAAATTACGTAACCTGACTAATTGTAATGGTTTTTTCTTTAGCATACTTAGACTCCCCATGATAATCCGATTTAGGGAATATTTAGATGATCAGTTTAATTAAGTTGTTTTGAATTAATTTTATCACATAAAGACACTTATGACATCAATTTAATTAAAAATATTGTTAAAATAAATTATTTAATTCATTGAAATATTTTTATTTTTTTCATATTTATCTTATACCAAACAATGCTTATAAATAACTCTGCTCAGATTAAAATTTTCCACGCTTTTTGATACGTTGTCTTTGCACAATGTTTAAGTTCCCGTCCAAGACTTTTTCTTTTATAAATTAAAATTTTAATCTATGATATTAGTAACTCTGTTCAAGTGTTTTGATACGTGGTGTTTCCAGTGCGATTTCTTTCTCTCTCGTAAAAAATAAATCTTTTGATTGTTTTTTATTTTCTTAGCGGCGTGCATGATCTTCTCATAATATCTGTCGTTTCACTTCTTTTCAGACCATGTCACCATCATCAATTTATATTTTATTAGCCTGTGTCACGACTACTTAGACTAATAACAATAACAATAATAAACTATTCATTAAACTACTCATTAATAATAGAAAAATATTACAATAAAAAAGAAATAACATATAGAACAAAATGCATACAAAAATAAATTAAAGTATATAATATATGTTGGAAAATGTTATTTATTTTAAATATAAAATTTTAATTCATATTATATATATTGCTTAAACATTAAATAAATATTAAAAAACAATGTGCTTCAAAATTAATAAATATAATTTAATCAATCATTGTTACTTTATTAATGAGATGAAGCATAAACAAAAATATGTTAATTCTCCTCCTAATATTATATGCTGTAGCCCATACTTTTTGTCAACTTCATCGTCTAAATCATATGGCAAAAACTAAATCTTTCAGCATGGTAATCCATTTCATCAAGCCTATTCAAATTATAAGCCTTACATGTTATGAAAAGGCGAAAATTAAATAAAAGCAGCTAAGATTAAAAAAAAAATCACCATTTCATCATCTAAAATGCCTTTGCTCACAAATTTTGGAGGGATTAAGGTAAAGTTAAATTGTGGAGGAGGAGAAGGTGGGTGACTGTTTTTGAATGGAGGAATATATCTTTAGCGGCAGAAGACATTGACAAATTCAAGAAAAGACATTATTTGCGAGTACCAACAATAAAATTAAGTTAGTCAAACAAAGAAAAACGAAGAGAGGAAGGTGAAGAGAAGAACAACCGATGAGGCAGAACAAAATAAATAATAATAATAATAATACATTTTTTGACATAATATAAAATTTTAAAAAATGGATATATAAGTTTCAATTTTAAATAAGAAATAATGAATACTATCAGATACATGGATTAGCTGATGAAAATATTATTTTAGTCTAGTTTGAAATTTTGAGTTTTTTTTTTTGTAACATTCTATTTTTTATTTTTTTGTTTTTTAAAAAAATAAGAATTTTGGCGTAGGACTTCTCGCTCAATCGAGATCGATATTTTTGTATTGGACTTTCTGAAACATTCTCGCTCAAGCAAGGTAGGATAAGGTTGCCCCAACTATTCTCTCGCCAAGGCAAAAAGGATCTAGCTCAAACAAGAAAGAACTCGCTCAAACGAGGACGTGCTCGCTTAAGCAAGAGTTCGCTCGCTCAAGTTAGAACGCGTGGGTTTAAAGGGTATTTAAGGATTTTTGCATTGAGAAATTTGATTTCTCACCAAAATCACTTATCCTTCTCTTATCTCTCTACTCTTCCCCTCTCCCTTCCTAGAAAAAGCCTCCAATACCTCTAGATCTCTCTTGGATTTAAGCTCAAACTTATACTTCATTCGAATCTAAGTAAGTTTTCGAAACCTAACCTTCGAATCTAATTCCTGTTTATCTGCTCTTTCTTCTCATAATAGTAATGTACTCTGTGATATTAGGAAGAACTTTAGTTCTTGGGAAGTGTTTATGGTCGAGATGTGCAGTTTCTCCCTAGAACCCACGAAGAACTTAGTTCTTGAGATCTATTTCCAAGTAAAGGGAGTTATTCTTAAGTCATAGATTTCATTCTATATGGATTGATTTGGAGAAAAACTGAGATGACTTTCTTTAAATAGCAATCTATAAAGTTTTCTTGAAATATAAGTGAAAATAAATTTTTGGTATAAGAAAGGAGTTTTGAGTTGTGCGAAATCACTTAAAACTGAATTCATAATAAAAGTTGTGAACAATAATAAGTTTAAGAAGCCCTAAAGGCAAGTTACTCAAATTCTATATGTATAACTGAGGCTAAAAGTTATTATCTCTGTAAATAATTTAAGTGTTGAATGATGAAAAAGTTAAAAATGCTAAGCTTTAAGCTAAAAGACTTTATTAAGACCGAGAGAATATAATCTCTGGCAATTTATTTATGAACTACGAGATTAGTCTGAGTTCAAGGGTGTTTGACCTTCGACACATCGTATTAAACTTGTGATGATGTGTTTTTCTTACTTTGTAATTATATGCTTGATTGAGAAGGTTATTGTTGTGTGAGAGTGATATAAAAAGTTTGAATGCCTTTGTATGATAAAAGATATTGTATCATATATGTGTGGATTGGGTTAAGTCCAAATGTGTAAAAAAAATGATTGTGTGAGAAAAAAGAAAGTATGAATATGTGAACTATACCAAATCTAAATGTATGAAGTATTTGACATGTTTTATGTAATCAAAAATGAGAAAGAGATGAATGAAGTGTAATAGTGAACAATGAGGTATAAGATTGGTATGTATATACATTTGACAATGGTTGAAACTGGTATGTGTGTGTGTGCGTACGTGTGCAAGTTGTTGAGGTATAAGATTGATGCAAATATGCAAAGTTACTGGTGAATGAAATTGGTGGAATTATATGAGACATTGATAAAATACAAGTAAAAAGTGGATAACTAATGTATGTGTCAACAAAACATCAATTTATGAGATTATGATATATGCGTTGTAATACATCGACGAGGTAAAATTATAACATATATATTATAGTACATTAATTAGTATGATTGTAACATATGTATTAGAATAGTATGATTTGATGTGCCACTATTTAAATACTGTATGGATAGTTCAGTGATACATTAGGAGTATAGGATATGGATTTGATTATAGAATATGAGAGAAATGAGAGTGGTAAATGCGTTTCACTAATGTGTACATGATGTAAAAGTAAGATGCATTTATAGGCCTCGTACTATACCTTTGCTTGGATGTGAACGCACACGTTATATCCATGTGTAGTTTAGCTTACCAACGACTGTCTATACTGCGTAAGTCCTTCGTAACTAGGGAGAGTGCGTTGGCAACAATTTAAGGGCCCATGAATACCTAGAGTGCCAGTAATTGGTAAAATGTTGAGATTTGAAATGGATGAAGTAACACAAAATTGTGGATAATGATGTTGGTTAAATGTGAAGAAATATATGCATGAGTGATGCTATTTGATTTACAATCGTATAAATGAATAAGATAATATGAATTTAGAAATTGAAATTTGATTGGATGGATTAAATAAGAAATGAAACATGTATGAGTAATGGATGTATGAAGTATATTGATAACTTTGTCTGATAAGAATTTGTTAAGAATTGAATTGTTATATTTTATTGTATGTTGTATTAAAATGCTACTGCATTATTCTAATTATATCATAAAAAGATAATTTAGTTGGGCGAGATAAGCTCACCCTTCCAAATTTTTTCAGGTAACAAAGAGATAAAAAGGGATTGATCCGTTCTCGCAAGGAATGTTAGGAAGGAAACTGCTCTAAAGGACGTAGTTTATTGAAAAAACTGTAATAATATTATTGATTGAGTTTCTATTCAAAGTTATTTATAATATGTAATTATTTTAAATGATATTTCAAAGTACATGTATAATATTTAGAAGTAGATCATTAATATAGAATTTTAGTTTTTTTCAATTGTGAATTTATAATCTCAAAATGATATCCTTAATTCTATTCAAAGTACATGTGTAATTTTAGTTTTCTAATTCCTCATTTCTTCTCCCTATTTTGTTCTTTGTCTCTCTTTAACCAGTTTGCTAAAAAAAGATGCCTTCAAATGGTTTTCTATAGCCCAAGAAGCTTTTGACACTCTTAGACATGCTATGGCCTCGGCCTCAATTTTGCAATTACCTATTCTAGAGACGAATGCCTCAGGCTCCGGAATGACTGCAGTGTTACAATAGAAGGGTCATCCTATTAGCTTTTTCAGTAAGAAGTTTTGTCCAAAACTTCTTAATTCCTCTACTTATGTGAGAGAACTTTATGTTATCACCGAAGCGGTTAAGAAGTGACGCACCTATATGTTGGGAAGGAAATTTGTAATTTATACCAACTAGAGGATTTTGAGAGAGTTTATGATGCAAATCATATAAACTCTCGATCAACAATACTATCTTTCCAAGTTGTTAGGATATTGCTATGAGATCATTTACAAATTCGAGGCCTCAAATAAAGTGGTAGACGCCTTATCTCAAGCTTCAGCTCCTGACAGTTAGTTTTTTAGCATCATTATTCCTCATTCAGACCTGTTCTTGAAGGTCTAGAACTTGAATCGAACTAATCCTACATTAGTTAATTTGATTGAGATGGTGGCACAAGACCCCGTTGCTCATGGGGATTACAAAATTCTCCAAGGCATCTCATTCTACAAAAACAGAATTTATCTTCCTTTTTATATTGACTTGAAGACTCTTCAGTTGGAGGAATTTCATACTACCTTTTTGGAGGACATGCAGTGGTTATTAAGACTTTGGGGCGTATATCTGAAAATTTTATTAGGAGAGACTAAAACGGGATGTCATTTACTATGTAAAGAAATGTGCTATGTGCCAGTATGTCAAAACACCCATGCATGCCCCATACAGGTTGTTACAACCCTTACCTGTACCATTTGGGATTTAGGAATATGTTTCGGCAAATTTTATTATAGGCCTCCCTTCATCCCAAACTTATATTGTAATCTTGGTTGTTGTCGATCGCCTATCCAAGGCTGCCCATTTTGGAATGGTGAAATCCAATTATTTTTCTGTTTAGGTGGCCTAATTATTTGCTATCATGGTTTGCAAGTTACATGAAATGCTGTGGAGCTTTTTGTTCAATCGGGACCCAATTTTCATGAGCCACTTTTGGCAAGAATTGTTCAAATTCAGTGGCACGAAACTGAGAATGATGACTGCTTACCACCAGCAAGGTGATAGGCAAACTGAGGTGATTAACTGGATCCTACAACAATATCTATGTGCATTTGTTCACCATCAACTCACACACTGGGATTGTATCTTGCATTGGGCAGAATGACATTATAATTCTGTGTATCAAATGTCCGTAGGTATGAGCCCCTTCCAAGCAATTTATGGAAAGCCTCCTCTGTCCCTTCTTATGTATGTGGCAAGGGTCTAATACTTTTGAAGCTGTTGATGCAAAATCGTTCACTTGAGAAGCTATATTAGCTAAGTTGAAGGGCAATCTGTTAAAGGCCCAAGTATCTATAAAGGCATGTGCTAACTAGCGTCACATTCCACATCCTTTTAAGTTGGGTGATCGTGTGTTGGTGAAACTAAGGCCATATTATGAAGTCTTTATTGCTGGTCAACGAGTACAGAAATTGACCAAATGCTTCTATAGGCCTTTCGCTATCACTCAGTGCATTAGTGATGTCACATTTGGATTAGACTTACCTAAGGAGTTCAAGATTCATGTGTTCCATGCATCAAAGCTTAAACTTTTCTTCAGTGAAACTGATGATAAAGAACTCTCTCTTTCACCTACCGTTGTTAACAACCAACTCAAAATTTTGTCTATAGCAATGGTGGCTGAGAAGATTAATGGTGACCCTTCAAGTAAAAAGGTTCTAGTTCAGGGGCAAGGCTTATTTCTAGAAGACTCCACTTGGGAGGTGCTCGATGAATTGCTATGCGAATTTTCTTCCTTGCACCTTGAGGACAAGGTGTTTGTCCAACGAGAGGGGATGATATGATCCATGAGGAGGAAGAAGGCTTGAAGCAAGAATTGGATCCAGCTGTTGAGATGGAGGAATATTATCATCGGGCCCAAGGAATTAAGAAGCCCAAGATGAAGAAGAGCAGGTTCAAATGGCTTTATGACTTGGTGATTCCTAAGAATAGGCGTAAGGATACTAGTAGGGGTAAAAGGTGAAAGTTGTGTTGCTCTTTTATTACTTTATGCAATTAGTTAGTTATGCCCCCAACAGATTATAAGTATAATAACTTTGCCACGTTTTGAAGGGCAGAGAAAAAGATGATTCTCTTCTCATTTTTTTAATTCTTCTTATTCTCTCTCTTTCTTTCTAATTCTTCTTCTAATTCCTCCTTTCTTCTCCTTGTTTTGTTCTTGTCTCTTTATTCTTGAGTTGAGTCTATTAAAGAAGAGATCTATGTTTTGTCCAATTATAAAGAATATAATTGTATGGTAAAAATAGTGTAGTATAATTTAAATTAAACTACAATACTCAATCTGCCCTAGATCAAGTCACTTGATTCTCTTTTTTGGACTAACAAGAGATAGGATTTGTCCTAAAATACACATAACATTATAAAGGTTGATCTCCAATCATTCAAGTCACATCCCCGCAACACAAAAGTTATTAATGAAAGTGATTATTTTATTGCTTGACGTAATAATCCATATATTTCAATTCCTTTGATATATTTGAGTATTATTTTTATTGTCTTCCATTGTTTTCGTGTGGGCTGAAAAAGAAATTCATAAAGAAGTTAGTTTCAAGTATAGAAATATTTATGAATTGCAAGGCATTAACTGTGATTCAATACAAAGTAGAATTTGATACATAATTTGCACCATATTTAGTTAATTTGTTGTTTTTTATCAAAGAAGTAGCAATACCTTTGATTGTAGCCATTTGAGCTATAAAAAGTAAATTTATTTAGTTTGAGATAAAAGTAATAAATTATTTTTAATACGTTGCATATTTATTCTTAAAAAATAGGATGTTTGAGTGCAAATTTAAAATTAAATTGAGAAATCAGTTGTTGTATTAATATTTCTGAACTACTTATAATAATTGTAATTATTATGCCATCAACATATATCAGAACAAAAAGAAAATTTATTCTTTATTATACCAGGAAGAAGATCAAATATATACTTCCTATCTTATGGAGTATTTACACATAAATTATAAAATTTATTTTAGTTTACTTAAATAAAAAAGAGACATACTTACTTAATATGATATAAGAGTTATATGAAATTTATTTAATAATATTTTTTAAAAAGAATATACGGAAAACATTATTAACATTTCTCTTCAAAATATTACTATTTATCATTTGATCTCCTAATTTCAAAACAAAAAATAAGAGCATGTCCTCCATAACTTTTTTAATACAAGAACTACACTTTCCATACAGAAAATCACGTTGCACCTAAAGTTAATATAAGATGTATTCTTTAAAGAGTAAAATACTTCATAAAATTCCATTTGTTAAATCTTTAAAATTAGAAATTTAATAATAAATCATAATATTTTAATTATAAAAAATATGTTTAAACTTTATCTCAAATGAAATATTTTACAATTACTTTTTATTGTATTTAGATGGAGTAATTTTAAAATATTAAATTACATGTATTTAGATTTAGATAATAAAAAAATATCTATAAAATAATCCAGAATTTAACAATATAATTTTTTTACCAAATAGAAAAAAATTTAAACGATATATCTTTATAAAAAAATTAAAAACTTTTTTATTATATTTAATTCTTATAATTATCGTTAATAACAATTGCCGTACTTTACTCTCACTTAAATTATTTTTTATTATTAATTTTATATTTTTAAGAATTTTAAAATTTTCATTCAAACACAAATTTATAATTTGAAGTTATATGATATTTTTTTTAAGATTACCATAAGTTTTATATTTTTTTAGAGATATATAATATAAAACCCGGTTAGATGAATAACTATGCAAATAATACTGTATTTCCTAAATAAACATAAGGTCAAGAAGATTTTGCATTTTGTGAGTAACACTTTGACCAGACAAACGATAAGACTAAAATAGTCAGTGGGTGAAACTATTTCTGAGTAGCCTTGCCCAGTATACTGTCGTAAATTAATGATAACGTCTTTTCAACATGATTTGAGATAAAATAAATAAATATTGAAAAATAAATCTGAATATTAAAAATTTGTTCAAAATATTTTAAATAAAAAATAGATATTATTTCAATCTTTTAACGTGTATTTTAAGTATACGTATTAACAAAACAATGATTATAACAGATGAAAAAAAATGTTAATACGATTAGTGTATTATTACTTTTGTGAAACATTCACCCAATAATCGGTATGTGATAATCACCCTTTTAATTTGTTGCTAGAATAAGAGTAAAAAACAAGCATATTACATTAAATTAAAAATTAACACATAACAATCTCTTAATAATTAACGACTTATATACGTCATTCCGAAGATTAAAACGTTAATTAAAAAATAAAGATTAAAAAAGTGTATGCAATTCTTATAATTATTATATTCGGTCCACTCTTAGAATATTTAGGGATTTGTCACTAGTTCCAATGACTCCAATAATAAAAAAACTTATTAGGCAATATAGGAACGGCACTTCTATGTTCTTCTCTTTTCATGATTTTCCACTTTTATCCCCAATCTCCACATTTAATCATTTTTCTTCTCCATTTTTCACAGGCCTACACCAGACCTTGAAATCGTAAATAACAATATCTAACAATTAAAAATTTAAAAGCATTATCCAAATCAACACTAACTGTTTATTTTAGTAAAATTTTTTATAATCAAAAGAGTTTAGTATTTTTTGTTGCGTTATCGTTAATTTTATATCAATAAATAATAAAATTAATAGTTTAATTAAAATTATTAATATTTTTTAATTTTTAAGATTTTAATAAATAATAACTGTTAATTTAAAAAACATAAAATAGATACTTTCTTAAATTTACAAATATCATAACAAGTATTTTTTTAAAATTTTAATATACAAGAGTAAATTATTATAGTTTATTTTTGATAAAAAAATCGATTTCGATTGTTTTTTTATCAATTCAATGATGTCTTTTTTTTTTTTTAATATATCAGGATATCACGAGATTATATATATATATATAATTCTCATTTTCGTTCTCAAATACTACTAGTAAGACTTTGTGTATACTTTTATCAGTGTTCGTGATAAAGTATTGTTACTTTCATAGAGGGTAGGACTCTTTTGAAACGATGATTCCACATTTGAATTTTATCATTGCATGTAAAATCTTCATTCAGGATGGAAATCAATATGATCAGCTTATGTATCTTTTTGCTTAATTTGTTTAGCAAAACTTCATTAACTTTCTCAATAATGCATTTTAATTGTTCTTGCAATCTTAACATTTATTTGAATTTTTGTTATTGTTAGGGTCACATCTATAAACTAAATAATTAAGTTTAAGTTCGCCCAAAATAATAATAATAATAATAATTAAAAAAGTGATTAACATGGAGTCACGTCATATGGCAATGGCATGCATTGAAAAGAGAATAAAATTTGAATGCAATTTTTGTGTTATCATTTGTTTTAAATTAGAATAGCAGCTACACAAGAGCAATGACAGTTCATATGCTTAACTACCCACAATTTAAATAGTGTATTATTGGTTACAAGTCGATGGGATACTGAATCTTTAAAAAAGGAAAATTAATATAGTCGAATTGCTCAACTTGTAGCTTTCATGTATGCATTTTTTTTTCTTCTTCTTTTTTTACCTCAAGTGATTACATCAATAAGTTGTGTTTTAATTAGAGAGAGAATCAGGGATGGGCTTTTGTTTTAATATTGCTTTTATAAAGATCAGTTTGAGTTTCTTGCATGAAACACTTTTACTATTAAATAAAAAAATACATGTTGTATCATGAAAATATAAACATTTAATATTATTATAAAAGAGTAATAAATATTTCAATTCCTTAATATATGTTTTAGAAACACTCATTATTAAAATGGTCGTTTGCAAATATAAATACACCTCAAAAGCAAAATGTGAATTCTTATTAGAATACTATGTTTGGAATTATATGCTAGAGGTTGTGGCATCAGAGGAATGACTTGCTTTTTAATTCGAAATTCAAGGACACTAATTTGCATCTCATTCATTATTGGTTATTCTAATTATATTTATAATATATAATTTGGTCTCTACTTTGATGATTTTGCGTAGTTCTACTAGAAATTAGGCTATCATTAGTTGAAATTCTCCCAAGAAAGGATGGTTGGAACTAAATGTGTGTGAATAAGTTCTTAATTAAGCTTTCAAGTTTAATTGGATTTGATGGTCTAATCAATGGCCCTTACACAAAATTTGTAGCTGGTTTCATGTGTACAATGATTAATGCCTTTTTTAACCAAAGCTAAACTTCAGGGAGTTTATTAATGGGCCTGAAGTTAATTTAACAAGAAGCATATGCATAAAGAGCTAGTTGAGATGGACTCCAAAGTAGATACATAGTTAATTGAGACTAATAGTCTAAGCTCATAGATTTTTATTTTTATTTTTTGCTATTCTAAGCTCATAGATTTTCCCCAGTTATAAGAGAGATTAGAGCATTAATGCAATCTTATAAATATATTTATAGTTCAGCTTGAACTATTAAGAGATCTAGATTAAGCCTTAAAAAATGACTCATATCAAATAAACTAAATCCATGCCTTTATTTCAAAAATCAAACAAAACTAAGAAATAAAGGTTGGCTCCATTCAACCCATTTCCAAAACTGCATTGACAATTTGATATGACTACAGTCCTGGTTTTGTGTGAAAACGACCGAATTTTTCACAAATAAAATAAAATAAAATAAAAATTATCTAAGGCAAATTATTGGTTTGGACAAAAAGAATATACCTAATTAAGAAGGCCAATTATTGACTTCTCTCACCTTTCATGTTAATTCTTGTTATTAAATACGTCTATATATAATATACTAGGATAAGAGGTTTGAAGTGAGAAAAGTAAATCACAATTTATAAATAAAAAATATAATAAAAAAATAATTTTAATTATCTGTATATAATTATATGGTATTTTTTTAAACTTTTGAATCTATATGTAATGTAATGCAAAGAGTATTATGGATTTACATTTCGTAAGAACCTAACAATTATATTCACGTAATATTCATAAAAAAAAGTTGGGTTAATTAAAAGACAATGCTTTTAGGAACTATTATTATTTTTATTAAGTTGCAGTTCTATAATAGAGTATTAATTTTTTTAAAACTTTTTTATTTTTAAATACTATTTTTTAATTTTAATTTTAAAATTCGATGTATCATATCAAATTAAAGATATTTTTATTTTTTAAATAAACTAAAATTTAAAAATATTATAATCTTAATAAATTTTTATTTGAGGTTTTATTTTAAAATTTTGACATATCATGTCAATAAACATAACGTGTCTTAATTTTTATAATATATTTTCACAGTTTATTTTCAATTTTAAAATCATTTTTAATTAATTTTATTTAATAGAATAACCATTCATTACTAATAATAAAAATATCTACTATTTTTTTAATTTACTTAAATTTTAAAATACTTGTGGAAGCAATTATTTATTTCAAGAGGAAGTCTTAGTTAATTTTTTCTATTTAATAACAGTTTATAGACATTAAATTTAATTAATCCAACTATTCTTAGGAGTTTTCAATGTATTAAGTTCTACAAAATAATTAAAAAATAAGAAAGATATGAAGAGGATACGTGTAGTTTTCAAATTAAATAAGATTTATGTGTAATTATTAATAATCTCAAGTGGAGTCTTGTATGATTATTCTAAAACAAATGTTATATATATATATACACACACACACACAAAACGTTGACTATGCAATGTAAAATTCATCCCCTGCTTAGATTACATCAACCACCACTCTTTCTCCACCATCCACAAGACCAAATCCGTAAAACTTGAGAGTCCTTCTCTGTTCATTTCCCTCCCAAATCAAAATCTCTTCAACCCTTTTTCCTCCAAAGATTCTCCCCCTCTCCCTAATCTGACTTGTGTGATCTGTATCTCTCACATCCACAAATGTTTTTATCAAAGCATGGCCATAGATTCTTCAAATTTAGAAGCTCAATTTCATGCCCATGTCTTTTATATGGTCCTTTCATTTTCTAAGAGCTTTTTCATCCTTGTCAAAATCTCTTGGTCCACAAGTATCTTCAACCACAGCACTCATTAGCCTTTTGGCTCATAAAACACAATCTGTGGTGTGACCTTATTGCGGGACAACACAACACATCAATTACTACTATTCTTCCTTAATCCATACAAAACAGTTATCTTTGTCTCCCTTCGTATATCCCTCACAAAAATATCTCAAAAGAGTGGCATCTCTTATTCTCTATTTTAAGTTCTTCATCTTCTAAAGATTGTTGACATCTGACACCAATGGTTAAGAAACACTTCTACGAGCTTTCATGTGGGGTTGTTGAAATGGCTTGGGTTATGCTTAGTGTTGATTACTCAAGGCTCTTGTGGCAATTGTTTGGTGTCTTCTCCTATGAGAATCATGAGTGGAAGCCACGGATCATCTAGCACACATGCACCTTTGGTTGATTAAGATAATTTCATATAATATGTTGTTTTAATTTGTTGCTAAATTTTCAACCCTCGTATTTGTAAGTCTATATAATACACGTGCCGGTTAAGTCAGAATTGTGGTCAGTAATCGAGCCATGTACAAGGGGAGATTAGGAGGCAAAGCTCAGCTTGGATATGTTGAAACTGACCCATCTGGTCGATATGGACGTGTAAGTGTTTCTGATTGATTTTCATCTTGCTTTAAGGTTTTTGAATGTATCATTAACTTAATTTCTGACTAATTGGTATGATATGTGAATTAAGGTGATTAAGTTGGAGATGGATGTGAAACAATAGATTAATGAAGATATTCTTTTGTTTCGAGTTAGAGTTTAGAATTAGTACTGATTGCTGGACCGAAGGTCCTTTTTGGCATAGGGATGCTATTTAATTTGATTGGATATTCATATTAGAACTTGAAATTATTTCAATTCTTAAAAGTACAAAAGAAAATAGTCTTGGAAATTGAGAAATAAATTATTGGTCATTCAGTCCTTAAGAGTACCATTAAAAACATGACAAATTGATCTTTTGTTTTAGTAATTATTAATTATTTTGATGCTTCGCTTTAGTGCCCATTAATTAATTTTTCTACCAAAGATTAAATTGATAATGATTGTCAAATTGTCGAATCTAATTAAAGATCAAATTGACTAGTTTAATAATATTTGAAGTTAAATTGATTGATAATGTTAATTTTAAGGATTAAATTAATCAATAATTGAAAAGGTAAGGAACCGAATTTATTTATTTTTATAATATCAAGAATCTTAACTCACTGTTCATGCCAATTTTGTGCAATTACGTAACGTTGAACTAATTTTTCTCTGCTTAGAAAAGGAAACGGTTTTTCTTATTAAATTTTCAGTTGCCGTCCATGATTAAGTCAATTTATTATTATAAAGTAATTAAGAACCTTATGTTCTGTTCTATCCTTTACTAAGTCTTGGCTTGTGATTGTGACGCATCCCTTTGCTCACAATTAACTCTCTAATACACCAAGGGCCACTTAATAAAGAGCCAAATAAAATTGTTAAAACTCATTATTCATATGTTACATCCACAGTTTAGTTTGACTATAAATGAAACTGGTATCTGTTGATTAATCTTTTTTTATTTTGGGCCATGTAATGTAGTTGCCTAGTTGGTGTTAATATTAAATTATTGACTAATTTGTATTATTATGATTATTGGTGCGTGTAGTTCAGGGATATTCTAGGCAAAGGAGCAGTGAAGGTAGTGTATAGGGCATTTGATGAGGTTCTAGGAATAGAAGTGGCTTGGAACCAGGTCAATCTTGGTGATGTGTTTCATTCACCAGACCAACTTCAGCGCCTTTATTCAGAGGTTCATCTCCTTAAGAACTTGGAACATGAATCAATCATGGCCTTCCATGATTCTTGGATCGATGCCCATTGTAGAACCTTCAACTTCATCACCGAATTGTTCACCTCAGGCACCTTAAGAGAGTAATATGATCAACCATTACTTGTATCTTTGAACCATATAACTTAAATACTAATTCCCAGATGAATACGGTATTTGTAAGCACAGCCAATCAAAAGTACAAGATAATACTAAAATAATTCCAACACAATTTTTTTAAAATTTTAATACATCTTGAATTCATAATTAGTTATGTTTATAGACACTGTAGTTGAACACAAAATTACTCTTAATTTAATGGTCCTTTTTATTTTATTGCATAAACAATTTTTTAATCTGTATGAATGTTGTTATGTTTGAGATTAGTTCTTATAAAAAAATTGTTAGTATTTAGTTCTTAATACTTTAAAAAGGTAAAAAGTTTGTCTTTATTAGGAACTAAATACAATCAACCTTTTTACAAGGATTAATTCTAAGACTACAATATTTATAGGAACAAAAAATTATTTAAGGCTTTTTATTTTAAATTTTACACGCTTCTCTTATTTTTGTGATAACATTAATAATAATAATAATATGTAATGCAGGTACAGAAAAAAGTACCAGCGAGTAGATATCAGAGCAGTGAAGAATTGGGCACGCCAGATTCTAAGTGGTTTGGAGTATTTGCATAGTCATGATCCTCCTGTGATACACAGAGACCTAAAGTGTGATAATATATTCATCAATGGCCATCTGGGGCAGGTCAAGATTGGTGACTTAGGCCTTGCAGCCATTCTTCGTGGCTCCCAACATGCCCACAGTGTCATTGGCAATTCCTCTTGCTCTTTTATTTGCCACGTAAATTATTAGTGATTAATAATCTAAGCTAAACCATCTGCCTAAAACTGAAGCTTTGTGTTTGGTATGAATCATCAGGGACACCAGAATTTATGGCACCAGAATTGTATGAAGAGGAATACAATGAGCTGGTTGACGCTTACTCCTTTGGGATGTGTATGATAGAAATGTTTACTTCTGAATTCCCATACAGCGAGTGCTCCAACCCTGCTCAAATATACAAGAAAGTTACTTCGGTATGCTTAACCAAACACACTTTACTATAATTTTTTAACCATCTTAGAATCAAAATTCATTTCACTTATCTTTAGAGAAACATTTGTAAATTTGATTCTGCATAAACTTAATTTTACAAATTAATTATGGTTTAAAGTGAGTTTAAAATATAATAAGTCATGTATAAAAAACTTTAATTTTAAAAAATATGTTAGTAGTATAGCTTAATGTGAAATTCTCAACAAAGTAAAATCTATATCTTATCACTTTTAATCTAGTGCCTAGAAGCAAAATAACTAAACATGTTTGGGAAAAAAATTATTTGATTTAGCTTACACTTAGAGAAATAATATTCCATTTTTAAGACTATCAAAACATTATAAAAAACAACTAATTATGTTTCTGAAATAGATTTAATCAAATAAAAACTTAGTTAATGTTTTTAAGTAAATAGTTTAAAGTTTTTGACTATCAAACTAAATAGTTAATGTCTTCAATAAAATACATCCCATGCATAAGCCAGCTTGCACACTGCCTAACTGCAATACCAAAACATTGATTTTAAAAACTTGACTAATTGGATTCAACAGGGGAAGCTGCCAGATGCATTTTACAGAATCCATGACAAGGAAGCCCAGAGATTTGTTGGAAAGTGTTTGGCAAATGTCTCAGAGAGGTTGTCAGCAAAAGAGCTCTTGATAGACCCATTTTTGGCCACGGACCAACTTGTCTCGCCACTGCCTAGCCCAACCTTACCCAAGAAAAATGGGTCCATCAATTTCACTACATTATTTGCCAATGAGCAACCTCCAATGAGGGACCAAGCAAAGGACACCCACATGACCATCACTGGGTCAATAGATGAAGATGACACAGTTTTCCTTAAAGTACAGATTCTTAACAAAAGTGGTATGAATATATGATCTCATCACTAGATACAATTATGTTATGTTATATAAAGTGAATTGATGAATTCCTTACTTAAATATATCTGACAAAAATTATTTTTGATCAAATTTTGGGCTTTATTCTTCAAAAGTATTTTTAGAAGTGAAATACTAAAATTGTGTACCATATTGCATACAAGGTCAATATTTAATTGTTTAAATAACAAAACCAGAATTATATTTTGAATGCAGGGGAAACAAGAAATATTTTCTTTCCATTTGATACCATAAACGACACTTCCATTGATGTGGCAATGGAAATGGTTAAAGAACTGGAAATTAGTGACTTGGAACCGTTGGAGATTGCTGAAATGATAGAGGAGGAGATATCAGGTTTAGTCCCAACAGGGAGAGATTGGGACACATCCAAATATCAAAGACAGCATAGTTTTAGGTATGAAGAAGAGGATGATGTCGCTAACCACCATCCTTTTTTCTCATCATCTTCTCCCTCTTCCTCCCATGGTTCCTACAAGAATAATTCCCACCTTCGTGGAAACCATTATCCGTTTGCTCAAGATTGGCCTCATGGTACTATTCTTCTTTGAACTTATAATGCAAATAACACTTCAACTTTTATCATACACAAAAGAAATTTTTTGATAAATAACTCGGGGTAATTTAGATTAAAAAAACTTAATTAAACGCTTATTTAATAATTTTTTTTTACATAAAAGCTTGGTATGAATTTAATCATGAAATTTATTGAGTTAAATTGAAAAAAAAAATTATTTTAATAAGTTGTACTAAAATAAACATGTTAAAATATAAAAAAACATAAAATTCGTTAGATATTTTCATAAAATCTTCTAAATATACCCTTAATTTATCAATTATAAAGTTTACTAAAATAAGTTTAAGAAAAACGTTTTGATAATTTTTTCGTGAAACTAAATAAAATACTTTAAAAAGCTAATAAGAAAATTATAAGCTACTTTTGTGAGTCTGAGTCTCTTAATAATTGTTCTTTTGAGAAGTTAATATCAGTTATTTTCAGTGCAATTTTAAGAACTGTATAATCTTGTCCACATTGAACAATTTGCAGATGATCTATATATGAATGATGATGCAAGCTCTCAAAGCTCAATGAACTCCTCCAAGTGTTTCAATTTCCAGTGCTGCGACTCAAGCAATGGAGATGAGCATGTTCCTACTCCAGTAGTAGGAACAGAACCCTTTTGCTACTCTCCAAAAGCCAACAACAAGAGCACAAGATTCTGTCCTAGAAAAGAGGTGGTGTTTGAGAATGATTTCACCAAACAATTTTGCAACATGAGAATGGACTCTCACAGGTACCATGGATACCATAGGCTAACAAGGATTCATTCCTATGTTGATGTGAAGAGACAGCAAAATCAACGATCATTGATAGAAGAGATACACAAGAGGAGAATGTTCAAAACTGTTGGTGCCATTGAGAATATTGGGTTTCAGAATCCAGAAGGAGGTGCACGTTTTTCTTATTGAAGCTCCATGGATTCAGAAACTCCTTTTCGTTTTCTGTTTTTTCTACTTTTGGGTGTTTATATTATTATTTTCTTGCTTTAATAATGAATTATGATGCCCGTGAATATTTGTATACCATACGGACACATCTTAATTGCACTTTATTGTTAAGAACTTATAAGTTGTAACATATTTTAATCTAGGCTTATGTTAAGAGTTGTTGTTTACTTGATTGTAAGCAAAGGATTCTTTACTATCAAGATAAGGAGGTAAGATAAACTATATGTTTAAACATAAACTGGACGAGAATAAATTAGAGTTATGAAGTAAGTTAAATAAATTAGAGTTATGAAGTAAGTTAAATAACATAAAAAAATATTCAAATGTACCATGCTGAATCTGTATTGTCCTGTAAATAAAAGGGACACAAAAATTGGTTCTAAAACTTGATGAATTTTAAAGGGTTAACTCGCCGTTAAGACTAAGAAATCAGCAAGCTAATAACATTATATAGAGAATTGCATAATTTTTTTAAAAAAGTACAAAGGCTATTTCAACATTAGTTTATTATTTGAGCAACTAAAAATTGACATAGTATATAATATTGTATATAATTATTTCTTTCAATATTTTCTCTTTATCTTCTTTTTTTTGTTTATACACGTCTCAAAAACACTCTAAAAATCAAAGGGGATAACTCTTGGTTGTCTCATTGTTCAAAAAACATTTCTAACTTCAATGTGGTTGGTTGAGTCATGAAAATAGGACTTTGATTATCATTGTAGAAAAGAATGAGTTATACACATGGAAGACAAAGCTAATGTAGAAGACAAACGAATCCATAATGTGATTCTTCTACTGTGGATGCTAATGCTCCGTATTTGGCCACATCAATGGGTCTTGAGTCTGTCGGTTGGTTGCTTTTGGAACAAAGGAAAAGAAAGAAAGAAAGAAAGGCACAAAAATGTAGTGAAAGAATGTCTAGTATCAGTGTACCTCTCCCAATCATAATCAGTTTATGCTTCTAAACAATCCAATGGTCAATAACACATTTAATATGTTGCAAACCATACCACTAAGTCTCCTACAGGTACCTAATGATTCTCTCAATCTCTTTATATACCGAAAATGATAGGTTCTGACAAGGGTACTCTATAGAGGAAAATATTAGCATGCCTTTGAAAACACATTAAAAAACTAGCAAACGTGAATCTAATATACAAGTAATTGTTAATAATGTTAAAATAAACGTAAATCTATAAAATTTAAACATGAATCTAAACACGTTCGTAGTAAAACTCTAAACTTGTAGCTATAAAAATTATTTTTGAAAGTGTCTTGAATATATTTTTGCTGATGAAGAAATAAGCCACAGGTAGTCTTTTATATTTTCTATACCAACAAATTATGGTGGATATTCGAAAAGTAAAATGCTATCTTAAGATTGGTAATAATTGAACTGAGCTAAGATTCTGATGAAATATTGAATGTCCTCTGTGTAAAGAATCACTAAAGCTGTAGAACTAACATGATGTACATCTTGTAAGACTTTGAAACTGGGCAATCTGAGCCAACCAAATAGCTTTGTTCTCTAAAAGTTGGCCATGAAAAAATAATTGAAACATAAACCCAAAAGAAGAACAGTTTGTATTGCAGGTTGAAACATAAGTTTGGGAACAGTCAAAGGTTTCAAATTTACATCTTACAAAGTGCAAAGGCGCTATCTGGTCACATTAATTTCAGCATGATAAAAAATAAAATAAAATTACGACCATAATGGTTAAACATTGAATAGTCACTTGTAAGTTCAGATTGTGATCATAGACAGATTAGCTGAGGTTTATACAAGAGGACGTGCTACTACATTGTTTATATTTTATGTCTAATCAGGGGTCTCCTATCATTTGGTGCAATTCCAGAGACTAAAGGGAATACATGTGGCAAACATGCGACAATTTCATATTTTCATTCTTTAAGGTTCTATGTATAAAATATAATTCGATCATTTATATATGATTTTATTTATGTTCAATATTTATTTCTCACGTGTTAGCAAATTAACTTTAGAAGTATTAAAATTTAAGTTTTATCAAAATGTTAATTTTAAATTTCAAATGGGAGAATATAACTTACAACTACAAATAGATTCTCATTTATTTTTTAAGGAAGTGCTGTTTTGTAGTTGTTGGTAACATCATTTATTAGCTGAAATTATGGTTTTATTTTAATAAAGTATTTACATTTAAAGTTATCATAGATAACTAAGATGAAATTATACTTTTAATTAATAAATGATATTTAAATAACTATATTTAAGTTTTGTCTTTTATACATATTTAAAAAGATTTTAATAAATATAAAA
This sequence comes from Abrus precatorius, assembly GCF_003935025.1. Taxonomy (NCBI): domain Eukaryota; kingdom Viridiplantae; phylum Streptophyta; class Magnoliopsida; order Fabales; family Fabaceae; genus Abrus; species Abrus precatorius. Next base: position 20,766,762 of record NW_020874439.1, on the reverse strand, counting down.
TTATAACTTATGAACAAAATATTTTTAAACAATACGTACGCAAAAGAATATTAGTAACACATCCCCCTCCCCAACACACACGCATTGTCGTGATGACTTCTAAAGCTAGTAATCAATGAGATACAATTCCCTCATCATGTCGTTGAAGGCATTTCATAAAACTCTGAAATATGAGTTTCTATGTTTACTAGCATAATAACAAGAAGCATGGAACATAAAGTAATGGAATGTAAAAATTTTGAATTGGAGGCTGTAAAATCAAGTAAGTAGATAATTTTACTTTTGAGGCCTATTTATTTGATCCACTAGGGAGCTTCATGACGTCAATTGCGTACCATAGAGAATTCAAATTCGTACGATCTTCATGCCGAGAATATTCTATAGTAGTGGACCTTTTTCTTTTATGATAAATGCAATCAATTTTAGCACAAGGATCCTGATTTATTGAAATTAAAATACTAGTTATACCATGATTATGTTGCTCCAAAGTCCCAAAAAACGTTGTATGCTTTCATGGGGCACATTGTTTTGGCGCAAAAGCAATCCTTTCACATCGATAATTATTCGTAATTTGTGTCATCACAATGGTTGTGGCCGTGTCCACAAATAGACCCTTTGCTGGTTAAGACAAAGTTTGGGTTCAAAGTCTCATTCAATTGAGTGGGCGCAACCATGGGACCATTGGGCCGAGGATAGGTATAAAGCTTTTGTGTTCTCCCCCAAATGGAGTCATGTGGCCTACCTTTGCTGGCAAAGTGAATGCAAATGGTTGACAATACTTCACAGCCACATGAGTCAGATCTTCATTTAGGACGAGGTAAGGTACTGTTGTAGCGTCTTCAGAACCAGTAGATACATTTCTCGTTTCATAACTTTACCAAAGTCCACTATGAAAAGTTAGATTGAAAATTAAAAATTTCATCCCCAAATTGCCAACTTGTGTAGATTTGATACTAAAAGTTTGCACCTCAATTTCATGACAAATTAATTAATCATTTTCTTTTACCTTAGTTTCTAAAAATCTATCAACTTTATAATAATTTAGCATCGAATTTATTAATTTCATGATTGCATTTTTACCGGTGTCAAGTCACAAGGCAACAATTTTAATGATTGGTTAAGGCTCACCTTCACTTTCACAGCTGATCCAAATAATATTTTGAGTAAAGATCAATGTACAAAATCTACATAATTATACATACAAAATACATTTTATGTCATGGAGAAAGTAGTGGGATAGATTTACTTGCCGTTGGATTTTGAGTAGTACAATGCACCGTCCTTATTCCTTGTGGTTAAATATATATTCCATTAATAGATCATGGTGAATGTACTTGTGGTCTTGTAGAGGAAATATAGCTTGTTAAGAAGAGTTTGCTGGGGCAGAGCGGGGACCTTTCAAAGATCAAATGCAAAAATGAAAAAAATGAGAGGACAAAAGAGGAAGAGAAGTCAGTGTGTGCTAGAAAATGTTAAGCAACACAAGTGTATGTGGACATATTTTTACACAGATTAAACAAGATAAGATAAGCTTTGGTCCTAACCCCAATGCTATGGGCTAATTATTATGATGATGTACTTTATTATCTAACTATTACTTTGCACTAAGTAGAAATCTAGCAATGTCAAATGGTACCTTCTCAAAAGATTAGTCAGGGATTAGGTATATGTAATGTAATTTTCTTGTTAGAGAAGAGTGAAGTTTCGTTGGTAATGTGTTCTGTCACTTGTTTTTTTGACAGTTTGTGTTACGTGAAAAGTAAAGAAAATCGTCCATTAATTTTGGTTAGGATGTCATAATTGGGGAGGGCCCATTAGAATCTAACAATGAAGTAGCTGAAATTTCTTGGAGTATCTTGTATTAAAGAGAGAGAGAGAGAGAGAGAGAGAGAGAGAGAGAGAGGGGGGAGGGGGTGAGAAATCTCTTCACAATCTTCCCATAAGATTACGGTAGGCACAACAAAATAATTTATCTAATCAGCAATCACTAAGCAAAACATCACATCCAACAAAATGAAGGACACAATTCTTGTAGATATACTAACATTATCAACTAATTTCATTATTGATTGGGGCCCAACTCCCTTTAGCTAGATCCTATATCACAGGGAAGATTATCAAGATGCTCTGCTGTGGTTGTGCATTTGGATTTTGTCTAAATAAATTGGGCACGGAAAATGACTTAGTTGCTGAATTTAAGCTTAGCAAGGAAATAATTAAATAAAATTAACTAACTTCAATCATAACATATAACATTATAAAATCTTGAGACTTCTTCTCACTATACATCTCACTTACCACTCATAGCTGACTTTTTTTTTAAAGAAAGATTCTATATTAAAAACAAAAATACAAAGAAATGCCGAAATATATAGTTACTACATAATCAATAGTTTTTATTTACTTAAATAATAAGAAACTTAGTTTTCTTCAAAGTTTAAAATTTTAGTCATGTAAATAAATAAATAAATAAATAAAATTATCATATATATGTATATAAATATAAATATATAAGTTTATTCAACTTAATTCTAATTAATCAAAATTTAATATGATTATTGAATTTTAAATATTTAAAGAAGAAAAGAACTTCTATCACACAATCAATCATACTTATTCTAATAAAGATTTACAAGTTATATTGCAGGGATTAAGATTGTTCATTTAACTGTTAGAATTTATAAAAATATTAATTGATCATTTATATATAATCCATGCATATTTGTTCTCCGACAATAGTTTCACGTGATCATGTAATAATTTCTTTCTTTACCTTATACACAATGAAAAATTTGATGTGACGCCCTTCTTCTGCTGAGCTTGAAAGAGTTTGAACAGTGTGAAGGAACATCATAGTTTAGGGTAGGCTTGTGAATGATACTGAACTGGATACGACATTGACACATGGCAAAGATACTGACAGTGGTTTTGGTTACTGAATTCAGCAAAGTATGAATGAGGTACCGAAAGCCAAAGTACTCTGCAGAGTGGCTTTTCAAGCATGAATAATAGACACACTTATTTTTGGTTTAAATTTATATTTTAATAATTACATAATAAGAGTAATAGATTGCAAATTTCATCTAACAAAGTTACACATTTGAGTAAATACTTATAAATAACTTTATATTTTTTAACTTGCTACTCTTTATATAAGTGAAAGTATTGGATGAATTTATCATATTTTGTATTTAATTTAAATATCTTTTCTATGTAAACAACAATAATACTCTTTAATCACTTAATCATTAGAATTTTAAGTAATGTTGTATACAATAATATCTTGAAAGGTTTAAATTACATTACTCACTAATATGCCAAACAAGAGTGATAAAATATATAAAAAAAATAAGATCTTATTGACCCGTATTAATAGAATAATAATTAGGAAATAAACAGATTATTGTTTTTGTTTAAAATACATTAAAGTTTATGATAAATGTCTATTAGAAATTATTTTTTAATTAATATTATTAAAACATGGGTTATCATTTAATCAAATTTAATTAATCTTATATAAGTTTATGATATAAATCTTGCTGTTATACATTTCTTATTCGTAACTTAACCATAATAATTTTTTTAAAAGGCTTTGAAGTATTAACTAAAAGGAAAATGTTTATCGATGTCTTCAAGACCGTAGTAAGAGAATTTAAAATAATTTTAAAAAAGATATAAAAAACCCTTATACTTTATAATATATTTTAAGTAAAAATTATTGTTTATTAATTTTTTAATCGATACATTTAAATATTAGTTAGCAAGACTTTAACTAAAAATCTAAATATAATTTTACTTTTTAATGTTTACTAAAAAGCACACAGAAAAAAATTATTATATTTAATATTATTAATGCATGGAATTTTATAACATTTTATAATTTTAATAAAAAATTATTAAATACACATTTTATAACACTATGCTTTGTGCAGCAGCAGGAACTGAGGCATGAGTGGACACACTGTCTCTCCATTAGATCCCTTTCTCATTTTCAGTGTGTTTTGGATGGATCGGAATTTCATTCATCTGGCGTAGAAAATGAGGAGTTTACGCAGTAGTATAAAACATTCAATTTTGTCTTTTTCCTTTGGCCATATTAATACAAAATAAAAGTTAAGAAACTAGTTAAAGAATAAAATTTTAAAAATTATTAAAAAAATATAAGAATATATTACTTTTATACTTTTTAATATTAATCTTAACTTTAAAATTAAAAATAAATAACCAAAACGATTAATTTTTATTTTAAAAATATATATTATTATAAGAATATAAAAATATAATAAAATTATTTTTCAACAAAATATGTTATCTACAAAGGTTTTAATGTAATTTATAAAACTATTTATTAATTATTTCATTAATATTATTAAAAACTTTGTTATACCCTTTTAATAATCTTCCTAAAAGATTTTATAAAGTGAATATAAAATAAAAATATTTGTCTATCATTATAATAAAAAAAAAATATTAGTTATTTTCTTTATTTAATAATAAAAAAGATTTGTAAATGATTATTCTTAAAACTGTTGTTAAGATGAAACTAAATTAAGTACATATCCAATGTCAGACATACTTAAATACTATTAATTATAAGCTTGACCTTGATTAACATTTTAACGTTAATGTAAATTAAATTACAGAAAGGGACGTCGGATACATGAAAGTGAGGTTACCCTTTTAATTACAGAATGACGACTCCCCCCCCCCCCCCCCCCCCCCCCCCCATTTATTTCATCACCGTCAACCTTTGTTGGATGTTCTTATCACGTAACTTTTCTTTTCCACCTTCTATTCTCCCAAACTTTTACATTCAATTATACTACCAGTTCACTAATTATAAATCACTTCTTAAACTTTTTATTTTTTTAAATTTAATATCCAAACAATAAACTTTAACTCATAAAATTAAAAATTCTTTCAAAAAATAAATTACTCACTTGAAATATTTCATCCAAACACACTCTAAAATTTTAAAATTAATAAATAAATCCTTAAATTTAATGTTTACAATTGAGTCCTTTAATTATTGTGTAGTTTATTAACAATGTATAGATCCTACATGAACTCCGACATTGATGTTATCAAGAATCCATCAAAGTAATGAATCAATCAAAGCCTTCATAACTTGCAAGAGTATTTATTTATTTCGAACGTCATATAATGCGCATTAAGGAACTTGACTTGTAAAATTTCCAAAATTCTCTAATAAAAAAATCAGAATTGATAACTTTGTAACTTATATATTAGTCAAAATAGAGCCATTTAAATGTCTTAAATATATTATCTCATATTTGACTGTAGTCTCTTATTTTTTTGATAGGATACTTTGGATGAACCCACAAATTTTGAGTGGCAGAGAGAATGCAATATCTCTTATTTTACATGAGAAAAAAATGGATAGTTAGAATGAAGTTAAAAATAATAGTGCATAAATAATAATTTAATACTATAATAGTATTGAAATTATTTAGGGTTCAGTGACTCAATATAGGTTTGTCTCTAGTTTGAGAAACTAAAAGTGATCGTATATAAATAATTAGCAAATAATATATATATTTTTTACATAATGTTTGATTAGCGGATGAAGAAAATAATTTCTTATACATAATCTAAAATATAATTGACACATCTCTCTTTTTATTTTTGTGTCCCTTTCAAAATTATTAGAAAAATTTAGACAAGAAAGAAATTAATTTTAATATTTGAATTGACTAAATTATATTGAGATTTATTTGTTTTTTACTTTCTTCCATTGACTAAATGAATTAAATGAAAAAATTATTTTTCTTTCTCATCACATTCTTTCAAAATAAAAAGTAAATAATCGATCTTACGTTATCATCAGTATACATGTATTTGTATCGATTGCTTTGTAAACTATCCATCTACGAGTTGATAAATTTCGAACCCATATATATTAATGATAAAACTAGTTTTTCCATACGTAATGGGTTTTGACAAACTCAAAACATACATGTGAGCCTGTCTCTTTTATAAACTAATTTATATGTCTTTAATCACATGAAATATACTATTACTGCTATTTAATTCAGTCAAAGTGAAAACCCAGACTCACTCAAAGAAAAATCTTAATTTTGTCTTTTGCAATGTGTCCAAGCGTGCAACAAATGTAGGGCAAGAGCAGGGAAGGCACACACGTGCAGGATTTTAGTGGTGGCATGTTCTGCGACCTTCAATAATTGAAAAACATTATGAATATTTTAAATGGGTGGGTAGAAATGGGTACCAATAACTTATTCTAATCTACATGCACCTATATGTCTTTTCTTTTTCTCTTTTCTATTTTTGGTTTATGTTTCGGCTAAGTTCTGTCTTGATTTGCATGCTGCGTGTGTGGTTCATTCACCTTCACAGCCACGGATAAGAGACATGATAACATAGACACAGCGAAATGAAAGCAAAACCCAGAATCTACGGATTTTATATAATTATAATGTTTTATTGTTGTCTATATACATACATGTGTATATGTTATGTTGAATCTGGCTCGGGTCAGAGTTGTTGGTGTCCTTTGACAAAGTCACACCTTGCGGCATGAAGACACGTACACACCCAACATGCTAATATTTTTTGGATCCTATATGTCTCTGCCAAATCTCTTTCTCGCGTCTGAATTTCTAACCTTGCGAGTTGGTAGCATTTTTATTTCCAGTGTGAAAAACGAAGCCAGACATTCGTCCTTTGTCTATTTATCTTGACAGTAATGTGATATCATCGCGTAATTTTTTTAAGGATTTCTGTCAAGCACTATCTTATGAGCAAGGGATGACATTTTTACAAGTTATTCTTATAAATTTTGTATAATTTATTTATTTTTATTTTTATGTCGTGTCACTTACTTTATCTATCATTTTTTTTCTCTTTTTATATTTCTCTTAATTTGTAAATTTGTTTATAAAAATAAGCTATAAGAGTATTCATTTTCTATAGGCAAATGCAATAACCTTCAGTTAAAGACACGCTTTCGTTCCAAAGGTGCTTGAAGAATTTTCTCTGTCCTTAATCTCTTGTTCTAATGTTAACTTTGTACGATGATTTCACCCGATAAATGTATTAATGCTTTGTTTGTTTTTATTAAATTGTTGAGAACCGAATTTAGTATGGCTTAAAATTGATTAAATTCAACTTATTTCATTCATTTTGGATGGGCTGAAATTTGACAGGGAGTTGATTACATTTATGCCAGTCTCACATAAAAACTTTACTTATTGAAGTTGGCATGAAATGGACATGAAGTTGGACAAACATCTAATTTTTCATTTTTCTCTTTAATTGATCCTAACATATTTATTTGTGGATTATATATATATATATATATATATATATATATATATATATATCTCACGTAATTTTACTAATATTTTGTCTTAATTTTATTCATTTTTGTTTCACCCTTTAATCTAAACAAGGTGTAAGTTTTTTCGTTCTATCCTAATTTATCTTTTTAATTTTCCAGTAATATTATTAGTTCCAACAACTAATTAAAAATATCAATTAGATTGTTTTAAATTTTAGAAATTTATTTATTAGATAATAAAAATTCAACTTCAGTCTTATTTATTTTTAAATTTTTTTGTTAACCTATCCAATATATGAATTTTATTATCTAACATGATTCTACCTAACTTAAACATGATTATCTTTTGCAGATAATACATGTAATTTAGAGAGAGAAAACATTTTTTCTACCGCTAGCTCTACTATTTTGCATTGGACATTTTTTGAGATATACACACTAAAAAAATAGGAAATTAATAATAAATATAATCAATAAAGTGATGGATTGCACTCTAATTATATATATATATATATATATATATATATATATTAAAATATAAAAAACATCATTTTTTAAATCAAATTTGACATTAAATAATCTTTTAAAGTTGATACTTAAATATGTCTCTGAAATAAGGATGAAAATAGGTTAGATTGTCTGACAGAAGTTTACAGCCTAATTTTTTTAAAACTTAACTCGACCTAACTTATTTAACTAATAGGCTTAATCTAGACTTTTTTAAAAATTTAATTAATTAAATAGATTAGGCTTGAGCTTAGAAAAAAATTATTAAACTTATTAAAATAGTTTATTTAAAACTCATAAAATTTATAATAATATATTAAATAAATTAAATTTTAAAATATATAAAATCTTAAGTTAAAAATTTTAATTATTTTCATTGCCTTACTTGCTAAAGTCTTTTGTGTATATCTTATACGCATAATAGTGATTTATATTTGCACTTATTTATATTATATCATATGTAACTCTTTTTCACTACGAAATAGGCCATTAAATAGGCTAAAATATATTTTTAAAAAGGCTAGATTAAGCTTAATAAAAAGTTTATGATAGACAATAAGTCAAGCTTACACTTCATAATTATTAGATAGGCTAAGTCTATTTATGCAAAACTTAACCTAATCTATTTACATCCTTACGCTCGGATTAACATTTATTCACCATGTAAAAATTGTGTATCTTTATTGCTACTAACTATTTAAAAAAAATAAATTTTTAAGTAATTTTTTTAAACACTATCATTTTTAAATTTTTCAAAACAACTTGTAGATTTTTACTATAAATGTTTTCTAATTTACACTTACATAGCAATTTTTCATATAATTGGTTTTTAAAATGATTTTAGAGAATAATTAATAACTCTTCTTTAATATTTACTTATAGAACATTTTTGTATATATTTTTTCTTTAAAGAACGATTGTATATTAATGCTCTCACAAAATAAAATTGTAAAATGTAACTTAATATTTCACTTAAAGAGATATACAAAAATAAGGTATTACTAAACTCGCAATGAAGGATGCAAAGTCCATAAGATAGACTAACATTGAACATGATGAAGGCTTAGCAATGGTTATAAATTTTATTTTAAGCATGATAGTAAAGAACTAGCAATAATTTTGGGCATATTGGTGGTAACAACTGATAATGATTGCTGAGTCGCTACTAAAATAACTAAGTTTTTTTTAAGAATTTTAAAATATAATTTAACCTAGGTCAATTTATTTAAACACATATTCAACTAAATTCAATTTTAGAATTTTAATAATGTAAATAACAGTTTGAGAATTTTGTGAATTTTGAATCGATTGAATTAAAATACAAGCATAATTAACTTACATATTCACAGATTTCAATTATCACAGTATTTCAATATTTTATATAAGTTTAAATAATTATTTGATTCAATTATTAATTCAATTGAATAATCTAATTGAATTATATTACAAATTAAATCAAATTATCATTTTCACTAATATATAATTAATTATTAAGTCAGAATATCAATCAAATCTTAATTTAAATTCTAACTCACAAAAGAGTTAATCGTATTATAAATTTGAGATTAAAGAAGATTTAAATTTTATATATTTTTTATTTTTATATAAATTTAGTCTTCTTAACTAAATATTTTTTTTAAATTTAATTTACTTAATAAAAAGAATTAATTTAAGCTTGGCATAAATTAAGATCTAACTTAATTATTAATTTTTATATTCACCTATTAGAGTATACTATGATGAGTTGATATATTCTTTTATATAGACTCTAATGATTCTTTTAAGTAAGTGATAAATAAAAAATTATACATTCATTTAGTTAAAAAATATAAAAATATTTTATACTTTTTTATTTAATAATGAAGATGAATTTTAAACAGAAATTATATATTAAAAAAATTAAATAATTATATTAATATAGAATAAAAGAACTCTAACAAGCTATAAATGCCGTGATAGGAAAAGATACTTAAAAGAAAATAAAACAAAAAAGTGAAAACAAGTAAACGGTTGGTAGGTAGAATAGCTATGGTAGTTAGGTCGTTTTATATTTATTAATTTGCAGTTGGTATTAATGGTTGAGAAAACAGCCAAAAACTACCATTAAGGTTGAGAGGACTCCAAATGTCAACTGGTAACCACTACCACTCTAATATATATATATATATATATATATATATATATATATATATATATATATATATATTTTTATAGCTGAAAAGGTAAATTTTTTATTTAAAATCAATATTTTTTATAAATAAAAAATATAAATTAATATATTAACATAAATTTAACATATTATAAATTGATATATTAATTATATATTTATTATTATAAATAATATATAAATTTTAATTTAACATTAAAAAAGAAATTATCTTCTTTTTTTCAGCTAAAATTTCCTTCCAACTATACCTTAGTAACACACAAAATATTAGACCAAAAAATTAAAAATAAAACAAAGAAAGAAAAGAAAATAACCTTATATAACGATGTCAGGGAAGATAAATTAGCTGGGAGTGTTGAATGTTCTACTTTTATCAAAAAGCACCTTTCATAAAATTCGTCTTTAGTTGACTCAACACTTATTTGGTTTAAAAGCCTCACGAATCAAATAGAGTTTAAAAAGATAATAAATATTAAATATTTTTAATAAAAAATAGAACAAATTATAAAAATGAATTAAAAGAAGTTCTATTTTTAAAAAGAAAAAAAATTAAAGCTAGAATGATCTTAAACTTTTTATTTTATCAAAGAAAATAAAATAAAATAAAGAAAAAGATTATTACGATTTGTATCAATCATTAGACTTCATAAGCTTCACTGTTGAAGACGAAGAGTTAGCTATTTTTAATTAAATATATTTTGGTTCCTTTAAATTTATCAAAATTTTTTTAATTCTTTTAAACTTTTTTTTATTTTTTGGCTAATTTTTTTAAAAAAATTTCTAATGTGGTTTATTTTTTACTTATTTTTTAAAATTATATTTAAAATTTTAGAAATAAAAATTAATACTTAGTTTTTTTATTACCTTACATAATTTTTAAAACTTTTTGTAAATATTTATATTTAAATGTATACAAATTTCTTATTACCTAATTATATTACATTTTTATAGAATTAATTTAAAACAATAGTAAAACTTATCGTTTTATTTACTATATATATATATATATATATATATATATATATATAAGTCAGTTTGGATAAGCTTTTAAAAAAAATAGTATAAAAATAAAAAAATTCTCTTATAAGTTAAAATAAGTTTATATTTTTTTCTTTTTAAAAAACATTATTTAATTTTTTAAAAGTTGAAAGATAAATTGTTTTTAATTTATAAAAGAAGTTATATATATTTTTATTATAAAAAAATTAAAAATTTACTCAAATTAAATTGTATTTATTTTAAAATAAAATACATATGCATTACAAAACTACTAGCTATTTGTATTACAAATTTTAGTAGTATTAATTTTTATGTCAGTTCAATAAAATAATTAATTTAATAAAAAAATTAGGCGATTGTAAACGTAATAATTTCTTTATTGCTCTAATGATTAGGCAGAGAAAATTTACTTTTTATACCATCCTTAAATAATTAATATACTTATTTTTATATTATTTGATAACTTGTGTTAATTACTTTATTTTAAAATTAATAGTTATATTAAAAAAATTATCATATATATTATAATCTATAAAATAAAATTAATTTAAAAATATTAAATACATTATTTATGTATATTAAAATCAATATAATATATTCTTATATCGATATATTTTGATTTTTTAAATTAAAAGAATGAGTATAATTTAACTAAATTTATGTAAGAATATAGATATAAATAAAAAATAAAGCATAAGGTCGTGCGAGTAAAGCCATTTAAAGAAGGGAAGAAACACAATATTGAGTAAAATAAAAGAAAAAAAAGCTTTAGTTATTGTTTTTGTTAAACGTGTCGGAGAGATTATAAATTGTCGTACACTACAGATTATTTTGAAGAAAGTAGTAAATAAGTTAGTTAAAAGTAAAAAATAAATAAAAATTAAAAATTCAGTAATTTATAAATAATTTGTAAAATAAATAAAATGTAAAATAGGTTTATTATTATTTTAATAATATTATATTATAAAAAAATAGGATTTTATAATTTGCTAACTCTTTTCAAGACAATTTATTGCTTTATGACGCAACAAATACAGGGATATTTATTTATTATTATTTGTAATATGCTTTTTTCATTAAAAAAAGTATAACAAAATATAATTAAATAAAAATTGTTTTAAAATTTTAAAATATTATTTTCATGACGTGAAATGACTAACAACAAATATTGAGTTAAAGCATTTTATATGCTAACATAGGGATATGCCATTCTTTGAACACATGACAGTGGAGAGCACATAAAACCAAGAGCTTGGGACTTCAATCATTATTACATTTGGGGAAAAGACAGCATTAAAAGTGAATTTGAGCTGTCATGCTTTATATAATATCCTTACAAAGTTAAAGACGTGATATGAATTGTCATATATATACTATATAATATATATACTGTCTTGTACCCTGTCCCTGTTTTCCCCTTTCCACATGCCTTTTAATATAATCGCATTTATTATGATATAATTACGTATAAGTATATTTTGAAGGTATCTGTTAACTTCATATTTAACTTAATTATATTTGGTCCAAATTTTTTAACTTTTTAAAGACTAGTAAATGGTTTCTTTGATTGAATTTTTTTCTTTTTTTTTAAAATAATTTCAATATTTTGTAATAATGATTATGAATGTCTCAATCTTAAAAGTAAATCAAGATCACTCATTAAAATTATTTTATATTGATTAAAAAATTTCATTTACACATTTTACTTATATCTTTTTATTTTTCAAAAAATACAATTTAGAAATATCATATTATTATATCCTATTAAGTAAATTTAAAATAATTTTAAAAAATTATTTAGGTCAAATAACTATTTATCATTCTCGTCCTCGCCATATTAAAATGTGTTCAAAATTTTAATTATAACTCATATTTAAATGTATATATATTTTGGTAAAAAAATTAACTATAGTAATTTTTTTTTCTCATTCAGTTTAATTCAGTTTAATTTGGATTCAACCTGAATTGCGTATCTGAATGTGATAAATAAACTTATTACAGAAATTTTTTGCATACACAAAAATTTGAATCTAAAATTTTATTTAAATAATATTGAGCCACTTGTCACTCGAACTATCATTTGTTAGTAAAATTAATTATAGTATATAATTAAACAGAGTACAAAAATATTTTAAAAACTATAGGTGTTCACATAAATATACTATTTTTTAAAATTTGAACTACACAAATAATTATGGTAGGACATATCGGTATGTAATTTAATATTATGAAAAATTTAAATTATTTTTTTAATCAAAAGAAAGTAATATGCTCAGAAAGAAATAAATTAATTGAATGTCTTATTTAAAGTGTTTTAATTTATTTTGTACGATATAATTATTTTTTTTAATTTTTTCAATTTTTTTATTAAAAAGGTTATTAAGATTTTAATTATAAGAAATAAGAGTCATTCTAAATATTTTAATTTTAATTTTTTTAATGTAATATTTGTGTGTAAACAATAACTCACTCATTACATAAGTAATATATTCACTCCGTGCTACGTATATTTATAAAATGTACTATAAATATATAATATATAATTATTTTTATTTATTTTAATAATTTTTTTATTTCTATAAAAAATCAGAGAGTATTTTTTAGAAAAAATCAATTATTTTTATTTTTAAAATTAAAAACAGTATTTTTAAGAAGTGTTTTAATTTACTTTCATTCATATTTTTAACTCATTATTGCATAATAACATGAAAAAGAAGAAAATAAAAAATCAACAAAAGGACCAATGTGATAGGGTTTGTTTGTTTTTCTTTTAGTTTTTAATTTTTAAAAATTATATTGAAAAAAACTTTAAAAATTAAGAAAAAAAAAAGCTTAAGTTATCAAAAAATTTATTTTATTTTAATTTTAAAAAGAAAAAAATATTTTAAAAAATAGAAAAAAAAAGATTTTTAAAAGTTTAATGACTAAAATAAATAACATTAAGTTAAATACAAGTCAACTAACACCACCATTTATAGAGTTAAGAAAATAAAAAGAAGGACCAACTGATTAAATGTTTTTAAAAAATTAAATATACAAAATTTCGAGGGTCAAAGAAAAAAATAAAAGAAAATAGGGATCAATCATATGGTTTTTGCCTTTTTATTATAGTTAGTGAGTTAATTGTGATATTTAAACTAAATTGAATTGGTTAGTTTGACTATTGATCTAAAAATTGGCAGATCATCATTCTGGAATATTTTTAAAATTAGGTTAAAAAAAGTTAAAATTGACTATATCTGGTACTAATGAATCGGTTCAGACAGTTTTTTTTTCCTGAAAAAAAAGTTTTTGATTTTTTTATAGAAAAATTCAATGCTAAAGATTTTGTGATTTTATAAAAATTTACTAAGATGAGATTATGTGACCCCCCATTTTAACGTGCACATTATATTATGGCGCTCAAACATATGTAAATTTTTCAACCAAATATCACGTCACTTTGTCTAAACCAATTATGTGGGTCCTCTTTGTCCCCTTAAAGAGACTAATCAAGCTACAGAATATACATTTTTAAAATTTCAATTTCTAATTTTATAAAATAATAATGATTTTAATCCTTTTTAATATAAAATAAAAAAGAAACGAATAAAAAATAAAATGAGTAATTTTTAAAATGTTATAAATTAAGGTGAATTTTTTATAAAATTAAAATGAAATTAATTAAAGTTTATAATTTTAAATACTAAAGTATGAGAGAACAGAGATGAGAAAGTTTTTTACCGCGACAAAAGTGAGATCTTAAAGTTAGGTTGGTCCTGCCAGAATTACTGGAAAATCTCAGAAACATGATTAACCAATTTGAATAATTTCAGCCTTTCCTCATCTTTTGAGCAGTTTGTCAAGTTAGAACCTCCCCTTTGTCCTAGAAAGCGACAACATTATCAATTGGTACAACCTTTTAAGTGTTGGACAATAATCTTATATCCACGTAAATGAGGCAATTCCATTCAGATAGTTAAAGTCAACATTATTTTTAAATGCTTAAATAATCTTTTAGAAATAAAAATAACAAAACCCGTTATTAGGCTTGAGAAACCGTGTGAACTATTCGTGGCACTAAGTTAGAAAACTAGTATAATCCTATGGCACAAGAAAAAGTCCCAAGTCCTAACTGGATCACCTCTATGCCTTTGTGGTTAAAGTCTGCATCTACTTTTGAAATAATCGAAGTAACTTTACCTTTTGAAAATCAAACTTCAAGAAATTAGAGAGCTTTTTTGTTTATTCCACTGCTCATAGGTTTTAACGCAAGGCAACAGTGTAACAATTTGAATTTTGATGTCGTTGGTAGTCAGAAAAAAAATGTTCTAACATTTTAAATTGGTGTACGGCATTGAAACCTTTTTCCTCCACCTTTGAATTCTGAAGGTTTCACAATGTGTTTGTTGAGGTGGAAAATGGGCATGCGAGATCTTAAAAGCTGCATGGTCTGGCTTGGGGATAAGCATAAGCCAAGCCTTTTAAAATGTGTGAGCAAAGACGTGAAATATAGAGCTTGTACTTAAAGGGCAACTTCTTTAGGGTGAAAAAAATCCAAAGTTCAATAGAAGAAGCTGTCAGTTATTGCATATGGTGCTGATGAGGGACCCCTAGGTGTTCACTATTTATACAATTTTGTGTAGTTCTATGTCCTGTTCCCAAACCACTTTAGGTTTATGAGGGTACTAAATTTCAGACGCAAATTTGGTGCTTGAAGTTTCTTGAGTAAAATCACCCAAAACCAACATGCCCAAATTTTTGGCCTTTCTATGCACACACGAAAGGAAATATGAACAATCTCCGTGTAAAAAGTAGAAACCATTTTACACGTTTACATGCCCATAAAATATTAAACTATAAATGAATGAATTCCCTTAGTGACAATTATTTGCCAAGTCCTTACAGAGAAAATTACGTAGTATATTCATCGATCACAATTCCTTCAATAAAATAGAAAAGTAAGAAAACAAATTGACATGGTGCAATTGCTTCTCTCGGCATCTTCAGTCAAATTTGCTATTGAAATTGAAAACATAAAAGCTAGTGAAAATTTTAAGACTACCATGATCAAATGTTCACTTACCTTGGCATCAGAGACTATTTAACTTACCGAAATATATTACATGCATAATTACATAGATAAATTTATTTGAGATATAGAAATCTAAGAAACTAATTAAGAATTTTTTTGTAAGGTTTCAAATTGCATCCACAACCATAATTGCGACCTTAATATTGCAATTTAAAAACCATATTTTTATATAGCTACAACTGCAACATTGTTTAAAATTATAATCTCTACCTTGGTTGAGTCAAATCAAACCAAATTTGCTTGAACACTTTGATGATGAGATCATGATACTCATCTGAATTGAGAGAAAGGTAGCAAGCAAGTAGATCTTCCAAATCCTTAGAGGCCCTTATGTTGTTCTCCACAATCATCTCCACCATTGACTCTCTAAAATCCTTTTGTGGGTTGAATGAAGACTTCACAATTGCAAAGCTATCGGAGAGGCTTCTCCGGGAGCCGGAACTTACCGTCGACGAGACGCTTTTCCGGCCATGAGACTGCACTTTAATGCCTGCAATTCTGGGTGAGTGGACCCTTAACTTAACACCTGGTGAAGTCACAGAGAACCTTCTAATAGAACCATTCCTCTGTTCCTTCATTGATACAGTGTCTTCCTTCAAAATTTTAACCTTTAAGGACCCTTTTTCTTCATATGTTGAGATTCTCCTTCTGGGTTTTGGTTCTCTCTTGTGGGTTAACAACAAGTCGTTGAATTTGGGTGGTTTGGTTATGATTGGAGGAAGTTCAAGCTCTGACATGGTGTCATATTCATTGTAATAGCCATCAAGCTTATCATCTTTTCTTGCTATGGAGTTGTTGTCCACATTGATGATGATGTCTTTGGTGGTGTTGTTGTTGTTGTGCTTGCAAGAGGCACAAGAAGTGGTGGACAAGGAAACCATTTCATCAAATGACTCAGTGGGAAGAACACGGTCTGTTCTGAATTCTGGGTCTAGGAATTCTGACTCGTTGGAGCTATCAAATGGTGATGAAGAAGAGTGTTCTGGTGGGGAATCTGATTTGGTCCACATGGATTCAAGGGTGGTGCGGCAGCTACAGCCTGCGGAGACAGTGATGGGAGTGACGAGTTTGGGGGAAGGAGAATAAGTGGTTCTTCTTTTGGTTCTTCGTTTGTTTGATGATGATTTTCTTGGGGGTTCAGGGGAATTGTGGGGTGGGACTTTTGGGTTAAGTTCTCTTGTGAAGTAGTAGGATTTTCTGGGGTTGTTGCATTGTTGGTGGGGTTGTTTTGGTTTTGATGATTGTGAGGTTGAGGGTGATGAAGATTGCATTTTTTTCTTTGAGGGTGTTGTGGTTTGTTTTCTTACTTTTCCCATGTCCCTCAGCTTGTAAAACCAAGCATTTGGAATCATATCTGATAACTTAAACCTGTAATTCCCCATCCTCTCTCTCACACACTCACTCAATGTGTTTGTATGAGTGCGTGTGTTCCTTTGTTCTGTATGTGTGTGTGTTTGTGAAGCTAATGAATATTTTCTAGTTTCTGGTTGTCTCTGTGATGTGGGGTGGATGGACATTACATAACTCTATCAATGTCTATTTTGGCACTCTTTGTTTGTAGGATAATAAATAGAGAGGGGGGCTTTCAGAATTGGTAGTAATGTAGTAGGGATTGGGTCCACAAGAGAGAAAAAAAGGTTCGAATAAAGGCAAAATGAGTGGGGCATAGGTGGTGAATGACAATGTGGGATTGTGACACTAATTAACACCTAAACCAAACAAAATATGTTTTGTTAAATAATCACCGTAATCACTGTTTTTCTATTTCGGTCTGCCCCTTTAACAAACACCAACCCTTCCACGTAGGCGATTCTTTTGCAGGAATTTTATGCCTTCTGGGCTTTGGGCACAGCTTCTTTCTCCACGTGGATTACATGCTGACTTAATGTCTCATGGCAAAACTACAATTAGCCCACATTCAACGTGGCCCATCATGGGAAAGAAATTCTTTCATTGCCAGTGTAAGAGACATGCATGATGCATGGGAGCTAGCAGGCACTTACACCAAAGTTAACAAGAAAAACTAACCAAGTGGTTGGTTATTCTCTAGTGTAAAGTAAAAAGCACTTTTGTAAGTTGTAACAAAAAGAAAAAAAAAATGAAATTGTAAAAAAGAAGTGTATAGTTTAGAAAGTGGGAACAATGCTATTATATGTACCATGCTCATTGGCTCATTAAGTGCAATCTGCAAGGAATTCAATTTTGGTTAAAATTTTGTTCTGCCAAGAAAGGGAGGGAGTCAAAGAGAGAAACCTTGAAAAGAATTGGAGTGGCATGGAAAAGAAAGAAACTTTAGGGAGTAGAAGCTTGTTGTGGGTCAGGATTTCATGCATCCAAATGTAGAAAATCTAAGTGGCCCATCTAGTAAAGAGATTATGTAACTTTGGATCACTCCACAATTTTGTTGTGTTCTTTCTTATTATTGTTTCTATTTCATGGTTATGGAAATTAGAACATGGGTTTGCTATATAGTCTAGAACTTCAGTTTGGCCCCATGTGTATCCATCGTTTTCTTGGCAAGCCCTTGACGTACCATGTCTCTTAGGTAAAGAAAACGAATCAATTTTCAACCAAAGCAAAATATCATGAATTCCCACATTGCAAGGGGAAAGTAGTACAAAATGGAATCCCATAATGCAAAGGGAAAAGAAAGTTCAGGTGCATGATGGATTGCTTACCTGGACACCCCAGATATGAAATTGACATTGATGTCAACTCAAATCCCTAGAATTTTCAATGATATTAGTACCTTAGTGAACATGAATCGTACTGAGGAAATAAATACTCCCGCTTAGCGATGACTAAACAGGTAAGAAATAAATATGTATGATGTATATGCATTATATTTCCTCCTAAAAGCTTGTATAAAAGATTGGGGTTTGCTACTTTGTATTTGAGAGTATTTAGTAGCATAACTGTCATTTTTTATCGTTTAATTAATATCATAAAATTGGGGTTAATTTTTTTATGTAAGATCTTTATTAAAATTTTGGAAGCACTTATTATTTTTAGGCATAATACTTACCTTTTATAAATTTGAGTCATTTAAACTTCTTAACAATTAATATAATTATAGAATTTGACTTTAAATAGAGATAAGTTTAAAATATTGTAATTAATTTTTCAAAATTAATGCATCAACTATTTTTAATAACTTTTCTTAACTATGATTTTGTGAGGAATCTTGTAAATAAAATTAGATGGAGTAAAAAAATGGTCAACTGGTCCCCCTTCATATTGCATGGAAAGGTACAAGACTAGAGGCCATCTTGACGGTCTAGGTGGTGTCTGCGTGTCAAAACTGGAATCTATGCATAATCAAGAATGAAATGGATTGATTAAAGAGGGGACCAAAGAGTGTAATTGTCATGGTCGAAATATATTACTTTCTTCTTTATTTTTAGGAAGGACAAAGAATGTACCTCGTGCCAGAGTTATCCACCTTGTTTGTGACGACCTTGGCAGAGCCTATAGTAAGCTGCCATCACTAGAGGGGTGCTTAGAAGCCAGGGAGGGAAAATAAGATTTAGGAAAATGAGAAATGAATGTTGGATTAAGGAGCGTTGAACCTTTTACTCGATACCAGCAAACAATTTTGCCAATCAAGTGAGATAGGCTCATGGGTTCTAGTTTGTTTTATCTGATTGATGGTAATGAACAATTAACTTTTTTTATTCTTTGGTTGCGATTCATGTTCAACTCAAAATGAATCTGTGTTTGGTTCTCTCAAAGTCTTGCACTTGTACAACACGCAGGGGTTGCCCTTGGATGACAGGATGAGAAAGTGAAACATAAGCCCGAATTTCGCTATTTAAGGCCCATGAAGTTCTGAGGTAAGAAGATATTGGGCATTAAAGGTTGGGCTTCACCGCTAGCCCAGACACAAAAGCAAAATATCCAGTTGACTTCAGTAGTAGTTGCATTTGGTTGACTTTATGCCTAAATCATGGATCTTGACATAACTGTCTTAAAACTTTCCGTCAGATGATGCCACACGACATGGTACTTGAGTTGAAAATTGAGTATGTTCCAGAACAACTTCAACAGTATTCCAAGTTTATCGCAGGAACATGTCACACACACATGCAAACATCTTCTTATACCCCAAAACCCTCTCTCCTGTTGTTTGCATCTCTTATGCTGCATTAGCAACTTTTATTACGATTACGAGTTTTGAATTCAAATGAAAAGATCCCATTCCAATAAAACATAGAAATCGAAGTATCAACACATTTCATAAGATTCGTAAAATGCCTACGCCATATTAAAAAGTGCAAAATATAATGGAAAGTTGTTCAGTACTCAAATTTCCAATGCTATATTACAAAGAGCTCATTAAGAATATACTGCCACAGTATTCAACACCAGCTGGTGAAAGAATCCCAAAAAATTTTTCTTTAAAAATATTAAAAATGCTCCATAGATTACCTTTTACATGGACGGCAAAATCAATCAAAGAAAGAAAAAAACAATGGGCAACAACTTTTGAGACATTTACAAATTGGAATTGATTAATAATAATAGAGAAATGTTACTGTGCTAAAGAAGTGGAAGTTGGAACAACCACAGTAGTTGAGGAATTGACCATGGTAGTTGAGAACCCTTCAGTGTCTCCGCCGTCCAACCCCGCCGCCCACCGCCGCAAAATCCTCAACAGCGTCGCCGCCTTCCTCCTCCCTCTCACACTTCCCACCGCCATCAACTCCCAAATCACCCTCTCCACGCCGGGAATCGCCGCCAGCTCTGCCACAATCTCCGAACCCCCCTTCCGACACATCGTCACCAGCGTCGCCGCAGCGCTCTCCCTCGCCCTCTCCGACCCCTCCCTCAACACCGTTCCCAACTTCTTTATGCTCCCGTAAGCCGCCGCCACCGCCACCAACCCTCCCCTCTTCACCACCGCCTCCAGAATCGTCACCGCCTCCTCCGGCATCGCCGCCATCACCTCCGCCGTCATCTGCACCGCACCTCCCTCCACCAACCTCGCCACCGTTTCTCTATCCGCCGCAAGGTTCAGTATCGCCGCCAACGCGTCCTTCTTCGCCCCCTCGGGCCCACCCCTCGCCAAATCAACCAACCCGCTCACGACACGTGTTTTCCTCCCGAGCCTTTTCCTGTACGCTGGCACACCCGATAAACTGAAAACCGCAGCCGCCGCGTTGGCTTTCGCCTCCCATGTGGCACCCGAACGTAAGACCTCCGCAACGCCGTTTAACGCGCCGTCAGTCTCCATTATCCTCGTCTTGTTCGCTTCGAGAATCGAGAGGTTCAAAATCGTCGTGACGGCGTTAACCTGGAGGCTTGGGCTGTGAATGCCCACGTCGAAGCTGAGGAACCGAACCAAAAGCGGGATGGCTCCAGCTTCCGCGATACAGGCTCGGCTATCCGAATCTGTTTTCGCCAGAACCCGAAGCTCGTAAACGACACCGATCGTGTCTCCCATGGACTGATCAAGAGGCAAAGGAACTTTGAGCTTGTTGACCAAAAACGACACCGTCATTCGCGTGGCTTCTAACGCAGCCTTGTTAGTTACGCCGCCGTTGAGTTTTCCGGTAACTGTTTCTGCTTCGAAGGGGATTCTCTGCTCACGGCACCACATTGCTATCATGTTCCTTAGAGCACGATTGGGGATAAGGTCGGTGTGCGATAATGTTTGACCAGTTTTGGGACATGTGTTATGTCCAGAATCCATCCAGAGCTTGATTGATGCACGATCGTACGTTTGTCCCGTTGCCACCACGACAGGGTCTCGCATCAGTTCTAGGCTTATCGGGCACCGGTAATCCGCCGGAACCGCTAACTCCGACGACTGATTCCGCCTGAGAGTCTCGTTTCGCGGTGAGGGAGTGGATGCGCCGAAGAGAACGCACTTGGCGTAACGAACGAGGCCGATCAACGCGACGATATCCGCTTTCGAATGCTCTTCGCTCCGATTGTGAATCTCTTCCTCCAGGTTCTTAATCTCCGCTCTGCAACTGGAAGCATCGCGAATCTCCAGTTTCTCGAAGATCGAAGAAAGGTGTGCCTGATCGGGAACAATCTCGTCCTTGATCCGGTCGAGAACCGAAACGACGTCGTTTCTTAGATCGGTTTGTTCCTTGCCGATGGACGGCTTGGATTCGGAGCACTGTTTTCTGATTAGGAGAACCAGTTCGCGAACGTCTTCGTTTAGGTCGAGCTCTTGGAGAGGGAAGATATCGAGAAGCGTGGATAGTTCTCCGTTGAGCTTGTGAAAGGTGTCGGCGATGGTTTCGATTTGCATGAGTAAGCTGAATTTGCTTCCGTTGGAGCAATCTTCAATTAGGGTTTTGATCCTGTGCAGCAAGATGTACATTTCCTCGAGGCAAAGGAAGAGAGAGTGAGAGCAGAGAGAGGTTGAAGCTGAAGTCGAAGTCGAAGTCGAAGTCGAAATCGAATTGGAATTCGAAAATCGAAACAGGTCTTCGAAAACGACACCGAGGAGCTGCGTTTTGCGGATGGTGGAGGAGGAAGTGCGGCTGAGGAGCAAGTGTGTGGTGTGGGTGAGGTTGAAAGAACATATCCGGTGCGTAAGGTGAAGCAAAGAGTGAAGAAGGTTGACGTCGGTGAGTTTCGGAGAGATAAACGACCCCCCTGATGGTCGTCGTTTTCCGGTTGAGAATGTTTGAGGAGAAATCGCCATGTTTATTGTCAAAACGCAATGGGCAATTGATGATTGATGTTAAAGGGTGGGACGGAGAAGAAGAAGTTGAGTTCTCATTGGAGATGACGGAACCAAAAAAAAATTATATAATCATTAAAAAAAACACGATATGTATGAGTATTTATCCATAAACAATTAGAGGTTTTGTTTTCTACGAGCCAAACTCAAAACTTGTTCAATCAACCAAACATGGGTCTGCTGGCTAGCCATGAATAATATACAACTCCCCTGGTTTTGAATTTTGACTGCGTTTTTATTCCTTTTTTTGTTATTTATTTATTTATTTATTGACACGGATTTCTGGCGTGCCTCTAATCTTTTGGGGCTATATAGTTGACAATTTATTATTGTTGTGTGTATTACATGGTCAAATTCATTCGTTGACAAAGCATGTGTTTATGTAATTAAAAGTATCAGCAGCCAATTTGTTTTAGTCCACCTCCTGCTGCTGGTTAAATAATATTTTACAGCAGAGGTTTTAAGTCAGAAACAACATATAAAAAATGGTTAACAGCTTTAATTGCATATTTTTGTGAATAATATTTTGAGTATCATCATTATCATTTTAATGACTTTGTATGAACTGGTTGGCACTGGCTTGATCAAGTTGGTGCCGCTGCAAATTGGTAAGGGTTGTTGTGGACTTGGTTGTGAATGATACATGATGGTCATCCACGATTGCATTAAAATATTCGTTGTACCAATCAATTATATTTGAGAATCACTCTTCGGTTTGGTACTTGTCCAATTTATATTTAATATTAAGGACAATTCCTTTATTTTAATTTTTCTTTATTCTCCTTTGTTAAAGCTTATCTTTTACAACGTTGCCATGATAAATTTCAGGGGCTACGCGTATGTGATTTGCAATTATTTGGTCCCAGTTCAGTGCTCACTTTGCTATTGTGAAAAATAAATAAATAAAAGAAATAGCCTGGAACCACATCATCTAATATGAACAACGCCAGAAGAATACGTGCTGTGCTAGTCTAAAAGTTAATAATTAATACTATGAAATTAATTAATTGATTAATCAATTAATTATAGTAACGATGACTTTATGATAAAAGCTACCACGAGTTAATTTATTTAGGATATTCCGTTTACTGTCTTTAATAAGCATAAATCTTGGGTTACGTATCATCACTGATGTTGGTTGAAATTTTATTTAGTGTAGAAAAGTCGTCCTTGGCTTTTGACATTTTATGATAGTTTCAACAACTATTTCCATTTCGATGTACCAAAAAAGATGGGGGAAAATCACATATACCTTAAATACGGAACTTAAAAAGAAGAAAGAACTAACAGTTTTATAAGATTAAGATATCTGAAACTTATCATACAAAGAAAACGATTTTGATAATTATATACAGATTTGGAGCATAAACGCTTGGATTATGGTTCACTAACTCAATTGCGAAGCCGCCAAAAGTGGATGACCTCAAATGGATTAAATGAATGTTGACTAGTACAAATAACTTTGATAAGCACGCAATTAACATGATTCAAACATCCCAATCCTACGGTTACTTAATTGGATAAGATCTCCCTTTCGCTATCACAAATTTTCTCTTCTAATTGGCAAGTTTATTTTTTGCCCTCTGTTTAGGGTCTCTTCAATTTCACTTTTACACTTTCTTGGCCCCATTTATATTGTACAATGCCAATATGGACACTATTTTATTAGGCGTGGGAATTTGGAAACATGGTTGGTGGCTTTCTGTGGGCAATGCCTTTCAACAGCTAAGGGATATATATTTGTATTGGACAGGCTTTTATGTTAGCTGTGTCACGGTGACACACCGTGTATTTTGTTTCCTTCCATTTATGTTACCCATAATTTAAGTAAAACTTAAATCAAACTTTTTCTCTCCACGCCCAAAACATGAAGCTTTCTTCCACTATGGTTCAAGCGAACCTGCCTGCATGATACATAAGAAAACATAGTAAACCAAACAGTTTTCTTTGGTATCATGAAAATTCTAGACATTTGTGTCCCACATGGATTCAGAAAAAGAAATCTCAATTCTCCATGTCTAAACCTTTAAAAATCATTTGCAACTTTAGTCATATCTTGAAATAGTTTTCGTGGTTTTGGTGCACAACATGAGCATGATCAACTCTAACACATAAGATACTGTAAGAAGTAATAAATACATGATGCACGTGAAAGTGGAGTAATTGAGTGAGAGCGGAACCAAAGAAACTTTAATTAGAGTTAGTTGTAACAAACATGCATGATTGGGAAGAGGCCAAGCCGGCCAAGGTATAGAAAATTGATTTTTTGGTCTCTCCAATAACCCAACTAAATCACAACATTGTAGCTTACCTATACACTAATTAACGAACCATCATATGAAAATTATCATTTTACTCGTAAAGAAAGAAAAACACTGGTTCATAGCCCAACAACTTTTAGATATATAATGCTTTCTTGCATTGACAATTCACTAAAAACCCTGTTGCTACTGTCTTCAAGCATTTTCAAATTTTCCTTAAAGCGTGCATAACTTTTTTTATAAGTCTCCTATATTGATTAAAAATTTGATGATTAATAATGTTTTATAAAAAAAAATATCTTAAAATGCATCATCTAACATAAAAGTACAAGTATTTTTATGTTCTTTTAAGAAAACATTCTTTTTATTGATTTTTGTTGAAAATCAATCTTGGCTTGGAGCAACGGCAAAACAAACAAGCACTAAATATGATAATAGTGACTATTAAGTCTTTTAGGCTGTATGGATTTCAATGGTTCCACATCAACTAGATCACCGTATGTAAAACGGTGTGCTACTTGAAAGTCAGGTGCAGATTTAAAGGAATTGACCATAAGTTTTATGAACTGCAAGTGGTGATCTACTGTCATAATCACAGAAGAAAAAGACCAAAAAGATCAACTATGTATAAGAAAATTATTTGTGAGATCACATAGAGGAACCTCATAAAATTTAAGATGTTGTATGACAAATGACTTTTTAGTAAGTACATGTTTATACTCAGCAAGTTTCACTTGGAAAAACAACCAAACTTTCCACCATCTATAGCCAAGATGAGAAATGATTAAGCTCAGTTTAGATAAGTTTTTTAATAAATTAAGTATAAAAAATTAAATAATATGAATTAAATTCTTTTTATAAGTTAAAATTAACTTGTATTTTTTTATTTTTAAAAATTAATCTCATTTAAATCTCTTAAAATTTAGAAAGATAAATTATTTTTAATTTATAAAAAAATATTTTTTAATTATTTTTTTCTCTCAAAAGAACTTATTCATAAACTTACTCGATCTGAACTTTTGTAAAAGAGTTTTAAGAAAAATCATGAGTTGATGTTGATTATAGAACTTCCACTTATAACAATCTGGAAAAGAAACCATAATTTTGGACCACGTTAATGTATCATTTTCAGTTGTACATAGAAGTGAATGGGATTTTCATATTATTAGCCTTCAAAAGTCTTAAACAGTAATTTCTCTGTCTCACGTTAATTATAACTTGGAATATTTTTATTTATTTTAAAATATTTATCATTTTAAAATATTTAAAAATATTTATTATTTTTTCTCAATAATACCCTTGTGTAATAAGGAAGGTCTTTATCACCTAACAATTAAAATAATTTTAAAACTAGTTGTCATCTAACTACTATAATAATGTTAACACTTTAAATATAAGTATTTTAATAAAATTAATTTTTTATTATAACAACTAGTCAAACTATTTTTTAAAAATATGTATATTAGTATTAAGTGACAATTAAATAGTTTTCAATTGTCTTGAAATAATTCAACCCGGAGTTAGATCATTTCAGACAACACTCATTTGAACCCAAGAACAGAAGTGCGAAGCATTGTCCATCTCATGCCATCCAAATGAAGGATTAAAAAAAAGAAGTACCCAAAGACAACCATTTACTTTTCTAATCAATGCACGTAATTGAACTATAAAACTATATCTCATAAAAGGATTTTAAGATTTATCTAATTAATTATGAATTTACGTTTATTTTAACTTTACTAACCGTAACTTGTGTGTAAATGTGATTTTAAACATGGCTTCAAAGTCCTATAAAAGCAATTTACCATTTATACTCTAAAAGCATTACCTATTTACTTAGCCATAACTGGAAACAAATCTAGAGTAGTAATTAATTATTAATAATTAAATCTAAAAGGCTGACCCAGCTATTACATATTGAATTGGTCCAGTTTAGAATCATAAAATATCGATGGGTTCACGATTTTACCCCATTTGGTGTTTTGAGCCACGCTTTTGTTTTTATTATTATTAATTTATAATGAATACGATGTTATTGTTAATTTATTATTTGGTTTTTATGAAAATTCTCAAGTCATTTTCGTGAACCAAATCCTCATTTAAGTTTCTTCCGGTTATAAGCATGGCCTTTATTTTATAAAACAATCACTTTAATTCTTTTTTATGCAAAATAAAAATATTATAAATCGTTTTTGTAATTAATAGTAATGATTAAAGTAAAATTTTTGTAAATTTAAATATTAAAATAATTTTTTTGTTCTTATCTCTCTCAAGCTCGATCACATCATCTTTTGTCTCAACCTCTGTTGAGCGGAGAAGCCAATGCAAGTATTGTCTATTTCTCAAGAAAAAGCATAGGATGAAAAGTTTGTCTTTGTTGACAACCTTCAACATGCATGTGTGCCTCTATCAATCACAATAATATTGAGAGTTTTTCTTTAATTGAGCTAATAATGCCTTTAATGGTTTAAATTAAAGACTAGTCTAATTTTCAAAACATTGGCACCCCTCTTACTCTCCTCTTTGTGCAAATTTAATAACCCCAAAATATTTGTTTTGTCCCATAAAAATATTTAAGAAATCACAACAAATAAATCTAAAATATTAACATGTTTGACTTGTTTAAAATTCGTCATGAACTTTCTAGGAAGTTTTTTTTTTTTTTAATGATTAGTTATACTAAAACTTCTCTCTTCCCTACAAGAGGTGACAATGACATGTTGCTATACATCAATTATTGGCATTAAAGATAGCATAAAATACATACAACTATAAATTTTTCGTATTAGTGCCAATTAAATTAATAAAATAATGGTTTATTATAATTCTAGTCCAAGTTTTGTTTATTTATTTTTTTTCTCAATCAGAAACTAAAGAACACATACTAGGATTTAAATCTAACAATCCTTGAGAACAATTTTCTGAATGGAAGTAGCACCCATTTTTGACCAACCGATTAGCACCAAAGTTTCCTTCACCAAGAGTATGCTGAAAACTTTGATTCCAATCTGATTCACAAATAACATATCTGTATCTTGAATTCCAAGATAAATGAAGTCCATGTAGAATAGTTAATGATTCTACGTATAAATTAAAATTCCAAGTTTTGTTTAATTTATTTATTCTTTGTTTGAGATTAAAAAAAAAACAAATTGGCTTAATGAAATAACTTCTACTTCAATGTATCCTATAATAAAATTAAAAAAATCAAAGGCATTTCGTTTTATATATAAAAAATTACGAGTTAATCAATATTAATTGTGATAATTTTATTTAAATATCTAGGACAATGAATTTCAACTAGAATTGAAGATATATAACTATGCACTTAATATTAAGTTAATAAAGCTAAAAATAACACGAGGCACACACAATTGACATGGGTTTTTATGTCTGATCACATTGGACAATTTTTCCTTACTTCTTCTAGGTATCTTATTTGCCCTCCTTAAATATATAGTATAAATAAAGTTAATAATGATATTATTTTGACGATTTGACTTAAATTTTATTATTGTTTTAAATAACCGACTTAATTTTTTTATTTTTTTATTCAACTTATTTTTGTCAATTATTCAAATGATTTAATCACATAAATAAAACCGTAGGTGAAATTGATCATGGCACATGAAACTGCAAGAAAAAAATAAATAGTTGAGGCAAGCTACATCCCACAAAAATTATGCGTGTAAGCCCTACAAGATTGAGCATAAACCTTACGCCTACAAAATAAGCCTAAAATTTGGCCGTGGACTACTCGGCTCCAGGGCTGCTAAACACTTGATTCACTTTATTTTATTTTATTATATTACATTATTTTCATTTTTTTTTATCATTTCCACCTTTTAAAAAAATATATATAATGACTAAAATACTAAATATCAATAATGAAAATAAAATAATTTTAAAAGATTATAAAACAATGTTAAATATTTAAAATGAACTGTTAGTCACTTAACGTGACAAATCATTATTTTATTATTTAATTTTAATATATTTTAATAATAAAAATTAATATAATTAATAATTGCTAATTTAAATTACTAAAATTTTAAATTTTGAAAATTATTTTTTTTCAAGTTGTATAATTTAAAAACTTTTTCTCATTATAATTAGATTTTTTAATAATAAAAATTATTTTAATTTAATTTATGATCTCCTACCTTTGATGCCATTTTATAATTTTTTACTATTTAAATAAAACATATTATATTGACAACATGGATTTCACCAATACAATGTAAAAAAATAAAAATATCAAAGTAGAAAAAGTAATATTTTATCTAGTTAATGTTTTTTTATATTTTTGTTAGTATACATTTTTTTTATATTAAACGAAGCAAAAAGTTCAAAAAAGTACAAAAGTCTAAGCAAACACTTTAAGTCAAGAAACTTTTAAAGAATTCAGTATTAGAAGGGGATCAAAGAAAGGGAGAGTCCTAGTAAAACAAGATATACCATCCTTCGACTCATGTTTAGCCAACCAATCACCACAATAGTTGGCCTCACTCAAAATATGATTTAGCATAACAAACTTAAATCTCCTAAGAATGTTCCTAATTTTATCAATGATAAAAAATAACAGATGAGCACTACTTTGAACATTAGTTACTAACGAAATAGCATCCTTAGAATCACATTTAACCCAGATTACATTGATATTCCTAGAGACAACATTCTCAAGACCCCAATAAATTTTCCAAAGTTCTGCAGCAATGGGGGAACAAGGAGGGAGCACCTTATAAAACCTAGCTAGAAAGGTGCCCTTATGATCACGCAGCAAACCCCATAGCTAGAACTGCTAGCAGAAAAAAGAGAAGCTTCATCAGTGTTTTAGCTTGAGTTGATCCCTTGGAGGAGGAATCCACTTAACAAGGCTTCTAGGTTCCAAACCATCAGCACTATGATTCTGGTTGCCCCTGTCACAAAGAACCATACAGTCAAAATTATTAATTATTTTGTTCAACAAAGCATCATAGGATAAAGGAGAATTTTGAAAAACCACACAGTTCCTATTACACCAAAGATTCCAACTAATTATACCAAACAATTTACTCCAGGATAGAAATAAGGTAAACTGGCTATTGGACAGATTAAACTTCAGCTATTTATGAAGACCAAGACTATAAAAAGAAGACCATTGGTCAGGAGGAATAAACCAGTTCTAGATTTGGGAGGCACAATTACAATCTCTGAGAACATGAACAATTGTCTCAGGAGCTTCATAACACCTAGTACACAAAGGGGAACAGGACATTTTGTGACTATATCTTTCCTCATTAGTCAAAAGCTTACCATGAGAAACTTTTCAAAGGAAAATATTAATTTTTGGGAGACCCTCCCAATCCCAAACAAGTTTAAAAATATGATTATCAGCTTGCCCACTTAAGTATTGACCAACAAGAAAAGAATAGACTGATTTGACTGAAAAAATACCATTATTAGACAATCTCCAAAAAAATTGATCCTCATCTTGATTCATCAAAGGGAGAACAAGGCTAGCAATAAAATTACATATAGAAGGAGGAAGGACCTGGTGAATCCTATTCCAATCCCATCTACCTTGAAGAACAAAAGAAGCTACAGGTTCATTCAAAACTTCTCTACCAAAAGGATGCATAGCATATTGAGACAGATTTTGGTAATTTGAAAGCCAAAAATCCTTCCAGAAATTAGCAATCATCCCATTCCCTAAGGACCAACCCAATCCTTGACAGAAGGAACCCCAAACAGCAGTCATAGATTTCCAAAGGGGGGAGGTTTTATTATTAATATTAATCACAGGACTTTGCTTAAGGAAAACTTGTACTTCTTACACATGACCTGGGACCATAATTCAGAAGAACAAGAAATAAGCCTCCACCATAGCTTTATGATAAAGGCTTGATTAACCAAAGCAATCCTTCAGAAACCCAAGCCACCCTCACTTTTGGGTCTACAAATTTTATCCCAACCTATTAAATGACATTTCTTACCTTCCAAGGATCCCTAAATAAAATTCTTACAAAGAGTATCAATTTCTTTACAAACAGATTTAGGAAAAAGGACAGTTTGCATAAAATAATTATCGATGCTCATAATACAAGACTGAGCAAGGGTAACTCTACCAGCTAGGGATAACGAATTCATTTTCCAAACAGAAAGTTTTTTCCCTAATGTTATCAATTATGAAAGCAAAATCATGTCTTAATAATTTTAAATTACTAATTGGGATTCCAAGGTATTTACCAAATTGAGAGCAATATTTAAAGTCAAGCTTTGTACTTAATTCCATAGACAGACCAATATCACAATTTTTAGAAAAATACACAAGATTTATCTTTATTGATAGACAACCCAGAAGCATAACAGAATTCATTCAAAACCTCAGAAATAACCCCAGCATTCGAATTATTAGCTTTAGCAATCAAAATAATATCATTAGCAAAAAACAAATGAGATATCCTACCTATTACTAACAGAAAAAGGAATCTAGCAACCACTATTAATTTTATCCTGAATAAGATGAGTAAATCTCTCAAGACACATGACAAATAAATAAGGGGAAATGGGATCCCCTTGCCTTATACCCCTGCCAAGTTTAAAAGATTCAGTCCTATAACCATTCCAGTTTAAAGATATAGATACAGAGGACATACAATATCTAATAATATCACACAACTTCTAACTGAAACCTATGTTCTTAAGTGTATCTGCAATAAATTGCCACCTAAGCCTATCATAAGCCTTTTCTAAGTCAATCTTAATAACCATGAACCTACTACTAGCCTTCAGGGTATTAATAGAATGCAACAACTCTTGCAAGATAATAGTGTTGTCAATGCCTTGCCTCCCAGGAATAAAACTGGTTTGCCTGGCAGAAATGATATGAGGCAAAGTACCTCTAATTCTATTGGCTAAGAGTTTGGTTATAATTTTATAACTAACATTGCATAAAAAGATGGGTTTAAATTGTTTAAGAGAATCAGGATTATTAATTTTAGATATAAGGTTAATTGCTGTATCATTAACAGAGGCAATATTACTAGGGTTATCAAATATATCAGATACAAATTTACAAATAAAAAGGGCCAAAACCTCCCACTGATTTTTAAAAAATAGAGCATGTAAACCATCAGGGTCAGGGGCTTTCATATTGCCTATACTAAACAGAGCAACTTTAATTTCATTTAAAGACAGATCAACATTTAAAACTAAGTTATCTTCTGCCCTAAGAATAGGAAACCTAGAAACAATATAAAGAGAACACCTATAAGGATTATGATCAGTAAATAAATTCCTAAAATATCTAACAGCTAGGTCCTGAAGCTTGAGAGGATCAAATTTCAAATAATTATCCTTATTTCTAAGGGTACTAATCTGATTAGCAAACCTACGATTGATAACAGCTCTATGAAAAAATCTATTATTCCTGTCTCCCAGCCTAAGCCAATTAGATTTATACTGATGTGCCCAGAAAACTTCCTCATAGTTCATAATTTCTTGATATTCTTTCCACAAAGAAAGCATCAGATTATTAAGGAAAGGGTTATCTTGAAAGGATAGCTTACAGTGTATTCCCTGAATCCTATTTAACAATCTCCTTTCCTATTAAAAATGTTGCCAAACACATTATGATTCTAATCCGATATATTCCTAGTAAAGTTAGCAATATTGTCAACCCAAGACCGGGAATTAATTCTGGAATTTCTTACTTGGATATTAAAATCCATATGGAACAGCCAAGGAGTCAAGAACTTAAAAGGTTTAGGCTTAGGAACCCAACTATCCTTATTTTTAATTCTCAACCATAAAGCTACATGATCAAATTTAGGTATAGGAAGGTGAATGAGGAAACTATTTTGAAAAAGCATCCTCCAAGAGTCATTAACTACAACTTTATCTATCATTTCCTTAATATTACTTCTTTGCCAAGTAAAGGGACTTCCTTTAAATCCCAAATCCTGGAGGCCGCAAAAGTTAAGGCAATCAGCAAACTGTCTCATGAGATTCAGGTTAGCAGGTCTGCCTCCAAACTTCTCATTTTCAAAGAGAATGGAATTAAAATTCCCTGCAAGGCACCAAGGACAATTTATAGTAGATCTACATTCAGAAAACAATTCCCAGCACTTAGCCCTCAAACCCTCTTGAGGACTGACATAAACAACAGAGAGAACCCAATCACTCTGACCATTTTGAATTTTCGAGTGAATAAAATAATTGTTCTTATCTAATCTGTCAACTTTAATTTTCCTAGAATTTCAGTAGCACCATATGCCCCCAGAGAACTATCTAGGTTAAATTTCTTAATGATAGAATCAGCTTTAATAGAATTGACTTGCATTTCAAACAAGGCCATAAACTCAAGACTATGAATATTAATGAGATCATTAATAAGTCTAGAAAAGGTTTTCCCCCCTGCACCCTTACGATTCCAAAATAAGCAATTCATAAAGAATTAATAAGAAGATTTTGATACATCATCAGGATGTTGGACAACTCTTAACACACTACTTTCAATACCTATAGGATTAGCCTTTTTATTGTCATCATTACTAGAATTATCTAATTCCATTAACAGGGGAGGATCTGGAGGTTTATCAGGAGGGATATGAGCTAAATGGTCCCTACCCCTCCATAGAGAATCAGAATTTAGGCCAATAATATCCTGAATACTATACCTTAGATTCTTATTATCCTGAAGGCCTTTTGCAAAAGTAGACATAAGTCTTGAAGCTGCCATATTATCTTGACTAGAACCATTATTGCAAAATTCATGGGAATTGCTAGTAGTGGTGGTCATACCAGAACAGCCACCACCTTCTTCTTCTGGGGCAGATTTGGCCCAACTAGAGATAATCTTACCTCTAGGTCCTTTCTTAGCTTGATCCCCCAATTTAATGTGATTAACAGACTTACCTATTCGCTTATTTGCAGCTAAATCCTTAGAGGTGAGAGCTTTACTTGGGTAACCTTCAGATATCTTTTTCTGACTAACTCCTAGAACCAGAGATTGATCCTCTACATTGGTATCTAAAACATTGTATCGAGATCCTAAGATTAAGTCTTTAGATTTTCCATATTTAACAATAGGTTCAATAGAGGAAGAGGAATTGAGTTTTTTCCTAAATTGTTTCTTAGCTAACATCCAGGGACCAAACTGGCTCTCCTGATTCTCATCTCCATTTACATGGTTATTTAAATCCATATCCTTACTCAGTCTTGACTTACCCTCAATGTTATCCTCACATTTGTGTAAGTTATTAGTATTTGTCCTCTCATTTCCTAAATCAGGATGATTGTTCCTAGTCATATCTACACATTGTTCTTGTCTATGCCCATACTTACCATAGGAAAAGCAAATTAGATGCAAACTCTCATATTTTATCTTAAATTCCTGACCTAGGACCCTAAAAGCAGGAACCAATTTCTTCTTAAGGTCTATCTCAATACAAATTCTAGCAAATTTCCATCTAGACAGTAAAGAGGTATAGGGGTCTATTTTAAGCATGGACCCCAGGTAAGCACCAACCTGCCACAAAAATTTGTTGTTATATAATTCCAATGGCAGGTCAAGAATTCTGACCCATGCTGCAATTTTCCTAAGGAAATAATCTTTGGTCCTAAAGAGAAGTCGCCACCTCTGCACCAAAAGATAGTGGTCAAGAATCAACTAGGGGCCATCAAACAAAGTAAATTTGTAATCATCTAAGTTCTCAAATTTAACTAGGAAAAACTCATTGCTAAAATCTAAAATTTTTAACAACCCATTTTCCCCCCAAATATTATTTAGTCTTTGACTAAGAAAATTATAGCTAACAGATTTACCTAGGAGCTTAACTATCATAGTAAATTTCCATGGATTACACCACCCCTCGTAATCTTCTAAAGGGATCTTGATATCGGGGACAAAGATTTTGAGGCATAGAAGAAGATTCATTATGTTCATCTGACTTAGGAACATTCAAATCATCCAATATCAATTTTACAATATCATCATCATTTAAAACAAGATCAATATCACGAGACCTTAGCACCTTGTCCTTATAAGAAGAATATTCAGAAAGGTTAGGATTATAAACAGAAAATACCTGATCAGTCGTCAAAGCCTCAAGGCCAGGACCTTCTTGCATATAACCCTCTAATGGATCTGAAAACACATTTAAAGCAGTCTTCACCTTCTTCGAGTTTCGGCCATCTAGATCTACCCCATCACTGGATCATTTTTCCACCTCGTCGCACTCCATCCTTCAAAAGCCACTGGAGCGGTGGCAAGAAATCAGCATCGAAAGATCGCAAAAAGTCCTTCTCCACAAAGGACTCAGGCTTAGAGAACGATAAAAGCATAGAGGCCCTAGGGCAAGAACCCTAGCAGTGCCTCTCCACACTTTGTTGAAACGAAAGAAAGAGTCTTGGAGTCCAAAAACACTCTAGCAGTGCATAAAGTTTTTTCGTTAGTATACATTTTGAATGAGCATACTAGGTGTCTTAATAATTGTTATGTTTTGAAACATTGTTATATGGCTATGGTTCTCTAAATTTCAATTTCAATATTTGATATAAGTGCTATTAGGCTAATTTTGAAATTTTAATCTCACCATTATTAAAAAAAAAATAAAAATCCTGAAAGTATAAGTATTTTAATAAGGTTTAGAAATTAAGTGTGGATCAAAAAATATTTACAAAATTGATATTTCTTTCTTTTTACATTGTCTGAGTATCATTAAATTTATTTTTTAAAATAATAATTAAAGATATAAAATATGATTATTTTTAAATTTAAAAAATTATAATTATTAATAATAAAAATTCAATTAAACAAGATTAAATAAATTATCAAAATATAAATTTAAATTAATATTAAGTTGAAAAATGTGAATACCAATTTTTGCATCTCTAGGATGGCTTCTAATTTTTTTTAATTTATAAAAATAAAATAAAATTTTGAAAAAAAAGAGAGACCGAATCATGGAAATAGAAGCCTTGTACCGTGCAGGCTTACACTAAAATTTCAAAACTTACTTCATACACAAGAAAGGAAAACTCAAAATTTTGGCATTTTGTAAAAAATCTTAAACCGTTAAATAGAAGGAGGTATAAAAACTCAAGTAAGAAATATAAAAAGGAAAAACTTTTTCTTTGGAATTTTTTTTTTGAAGAGGAGGTAACAAGCTTTCAGAAAGGGAGAGGACACGGCAACCAATTTTTTTGAGAGAGGGAGAACAAAATTTTTAAAAAAGACAACAAATGTCTTTGAGAGATATCAAAAAAAGAGAAAAATAAATACAAAGCGAAAGAGTATATAGCTAGAGGAAAGAACAAAAGAG
Source organism: Abrus precatorius (assembly GCF_003935025.1). Taxonomy (NCBI): domain Eukaryota; kingdom Viridiplantae; phylum Streptophyta; class Magnoliopsida; order Fabales; family Fabaceae; genus Abrus; species Abrus precatorius. The sequence goes on along the minus strand of NW_020874439.1, from coordinate 20,730,427 downwards.
TAGAAGAAAAAGAAGAAATTAAATACCAAAAGAAGAGAAAAAAAATTACACCATTTCAAATATTTCATCATCCTCCTTTACCGTTCAAATCTAGAGTTTGTACACTGCATCACAGTTTTTTTTTTCTTTTCTCACTCACAAACTCAAGTGTTAGACTATATTTTGAGTTTTTACACGTGAGCGGAGTAAGATAGAAACTATTTAATAAAAATCTTCGGCTACTTTATTAAGTTTGTTTGTCCTTTTTTTTATATATAATATGTTATATTATAATAATAAAAGTTGATTTGATGCACTCTGCCGAAAGCTAAAGTGCTGCTCCCAAAACATCATGTTGAAAATTGAAACACGCAAATTTATTCAGAAACAAACGCGCCATCAATTTGGCACCATTTTCCCTTTTTTTTTTTTTTTAATTTCTTGAACTTAGATAGCTCATTTAGGATAATTATAGGGTTCTTTTTTTTTATTATTTAGTAAAAAAGAAAACATAAAAAGTAAACTTTTTTTTAGTTTGTATTTATTTATTGATTATTTTTTTTTTTATCTATCTTGAGTTTATTTTAGTGAAAATATTTTCTTATATATATATATATATATATTCATGTTACTTTATTTTCTTTCTTTATTTATTTTCATATTATATTTAACTCCTATTTTTGCCTATAAGATTTATCTCTTTCTCTAAAAACTTTACAAGATATTTAAATAATATAAATACAATAATAAATTTTTTTCACAAAACTGTTTGAATTTTTACTTGTATCTATTTCATTTGTTTTTTTTTTAGTTGTTTGTCTTTTTTATCATTTTCTTTATTATTTTAGAATATTGATGTGATGTGATATTTTGTCTCAATTTATTTAATGAATATTAAATATATTTTTAATTAATTTATTTTATTAAATAAATAATTTAATATAATATTTTTATCAATTTACAACATTAACGTGTATCTTCTCTACGGCCGTATGTTGTAAATTGATAAAGCCTACATGTACCTATGTTACCGATGCTTTAAACAATATTAATTTATCATATGTTATTAAAATTTTTATTATCTTAATAATTAATTAAAACATATTCTCTATAATTATTATTTTACTAATCAATCAGTTTAAATAGAATTTATTTTATTAACACAATAATTTATAATGCTATTGTGTAGCAACTCTACCTTTACGCATTATAAATTGTTAGAACTTATGTGTATCAACATTACCTTAGGTTCTATACAACATAAATTTATCAAACAAAGTTTTAAATTTTTTTTATTTATTAAATAATTTTTAATCAATGCAAATATATTTATTCATTTTATTAATAAAATTAATTTCATATTTTAAATTTTCTTAAATCATACTTCTAATTTAATAAATCAAGTAACCAATCATCTCTTCATTTTACCATAAATTTTTGCAGTATCAATGTGTAATTTACATTACCTTCGATTGTCCAATAAATTATAAGAAATTTATGTATAGCTTACGCTATCTTAAATTTTCTTCCAACATTAATCGTAATTAAAATTAAAATTCAAATACTTTGTTTACGAATAAAATATTTTAACGATTTGCAATATAGTTGTATAATCTTACTTCTGTATTGTTTCTCGTAGGGTATATGTATAACCGCGTTATCTTGTATTCTAAATATTATAATTTTATGAAAATAATTTTAATTTTAAAATAAATGTTCTTTTACTAAACCTAATTTCAATCAACAAATTTCATAATTTTTAGACAGAACTACATGACTTTGAGTTATCCAATGCACTCGGGAATATGTATAGGGAGAATCGGACCCGTCAAGTCAAAACAATTTTTAAAATAATTTTTTAAGGTATCCATTAATATTTTAATAAATAATTTTTTTAAAATAAATAAATAATAATAATAGTTTAGGAGTTAAACAAATATTTTTCAAAATTAAAATAAATTTGTACAATTAATTCAAAGTAACCGTTTTTTAAACAGACGTTGTAAGGTGTTAATACCTTCCCTACACTAAATGACTCCCAAACTCATTTTTAGTTTCAAAGGTCGTATCATTTTTAAGTTTTTTTAATGTTTTCTTAAAATAAATTTTAGTGGCGACTCCTCTGATATTTTTAAAAATCTTTTCGCTATACTGTTGCGACTGCCCGGTTGAGATAAAAAAGTAATACATAAGGTAGAAAAATCATTTAGTATGATAAAAAAAAAACTAATCCCCTTAAAGATTATTAAAAATGAATTTTCATGGCCTAAAAGAATTTAGTATCTAAAAGATTTTCTTAATCTAATTTAGACTTAAAAAATTTACTAAATAATTTAACATTATAAATTTAAAAAATTATATAATTATCTTAAAACATAATAATTGCTTAAATAAAAGATAATGCTTTTCACTACGGAGAATGTGAATTAACTGGGTAGGGGTTTTTTTTAATATGAAATTGGATATGCTCTTAACAGGTAACCAACGGTGATGCAGAGGGCGCACATGATTCCGTGGTCAGTGTGTCTGTCTTCTGCAGTGTCCATAAATTATATCTTCACTTATTTGGATCATCGTTTATGTTCACAAAACGAAATTATACGCTTTATGAAGATATTTTATTGATTATCATAATTAATAAATTCAATTAAAGCTAAAAAAATAAAATAAAACAATTGAATAAACTAAATCAAAATAAAAAAAATACGAATAAGTTAACAAATTTAAATAATATCATACCAAAAGTAAGAATATTTTACTATAACATTATATTTGTTAAGTTAAATACTCTCTTTGTATAAAAGCGATAAGGCAAATTGACCGAACAAGCTAAAATGAATTTTATAGTGAGCTTGAAACAACTTGAATTTGAGCTAATAAATAGTTGGTATTAGACTTGATCGTCATGTTTTGAGTTGAATTACCATGTTCTTAATCTAGGTTGAATTAGGTTCAATTCATTTCAATTCTTATCCCTAAATGCTTTTTTTTAATTGAAATATTGATGTCCTTAAATTTTCTAGCAGTGCTTACAGGACAAATTTTTTTCTCTTAATTTAGTGGTTTGACCTATAGGATAACTACTCTAACCTGTGGAGTTTTTTTGTTCTTGCAGACTTTGACTTGTTTTTTATCTACGACTTCGATTTAAGTATGCATATTAGCTTTGTACATTTTTCTGGTCCTCCTCCACGAGTTAAGGCTACACAGTGTGGGTTGGCCTATGTTTATTGGACCAAGGTAGTTGGGTCAAACTAGGCTTATGATCAACCTAGGAAACGATAATCATTTGTAGTAACATAAAAGTTTTGAAAAAACAAAGTTTAAAATATGAATGATTACTAAAATATGGAAACTATATGTATAATTTAAGTCTATATTTTATTCAAAATAAAACCCAAACTCTATGTCCTGTATTTTTATTAAATTTAATTAATTTTTTAGTTTCAAAAACTTTTAAATATCGTTATGTAAATATTGTTTCAACTTAACTCCAATAAAGATATTTATAGTTTAAAAAGAAAAATTTTAAATTATTATTTATTGTTCAATTATTTTTTTATCTCATGTTAAATGTTACTTAAATATTTTTTATTTATCTTAAATTACATATTACTTTAAAATACAATAAAGTATTAATTAATTTTTAATAATATCTTTATTTATTAATTATAATTATTATTATTTTTCAACTAACTACTACAATAATTTTAATATTATTTTTTTATTTGATTTTGTTAATCTCAGTCTTTAGATAAGTAGTTAATAATATTAAAAATTTATTAGAAAGATAAGTATTTATTGTATTTTTATAATTTTAATATAATAATTATGTATTTTTTTCATAAATTTTTTTTATTTGTTTGCTAACTTGTAATGACTTAAGTATTTTTGTTAGAGATATGATATCACTTATCACGTGAATTAATTAATAGTATTTTTAATAGAAATATAATATTATTTATTATATGATTCAACTAGTAAGAGTTATTTTAGTTTAATTTATAATTTTAAATTTAAGTTTTATTAAATGTAGTTGTACTAAATACTTGAAATCTGGTCATGTTTAGCTCTAACCAAGGATACATGGTTTAGACAAAAAATATAAATATTTTAATAAAATTATTTTATCATAATAATTTGTAAAATTAATTATTTTTAAAAAATGTATACATTAGTGTTAAATAAGATATAGCAGATAAATTCAAGTAAAAAATTATTAAAGAACTAAATTTTCACATTAATCATAATAACTAAATAAAACGAATAATTAAGCTAAAAAAGAAAGAAAAAAATAGATAATACTAGTGAGTACTTCAATAATGAGCAGACTTTTAGAAAAACAAAAGAATATTGTTACAAAAAGATGTTTGAAATAAATATGAGAGTATATAAATTAGATTTAAAAATTTTGAACATTTTAAAAAAAATTAAAATTATAACATCATTCTTTTATATAAAAAGAGTAAATATCAAACATTTTTAACAAATAAACTTTAATCTAATAAACACGTATGAATTATTTATGCAATAAGGTGCTTTTTGTTTTCTAATTCCAAATAACATATTTACGTATGTATTTTACCGCAACATGTGATGGAAACTTCCCCGTTTCGTATTCCTGAATAATTTTTTGCTAGTTGGATCGAGTCCTTATTTTCTTGTTATTAATATTATTTTTCCAACAAAAGAATTTTGTTTTTCAATTAGTATTTTAAATTTGATAATTCTTACCTTTTATTTATATAAAATTTTTAAGTAGAAGGATAATTTTATACACTCTAATGCCAATATTATAAAATATGCAATCAGTTTGAGAATATTTTAAAAAAGCAGTATTTGTAAACAAAATAAATAATTTTTAAGTTAAAAGAAATTCATACATCTTAAGTTATAGAAAATTATATGATAAAACTTCTAAAAAATTTTAGAAATTTCAATTTATATAAAAAATTAATTCATTTAATTTTTTATTTTATCTATATAACTACTTATTAAATATTAAATTCAAAATAAATCATATTCTATGAAGACTCTTTTTTAAAAATAAAATAAAATAAGAGTATAATATGATATTTTATTTTTATATTTTTTTAAACAACAAAACATAATAAGTTTATTTTATAGATGTGTTATCTTTTCTAATACACATAATAATTAATAAATATTAATTTGTTATTAAAATTTATAATATTTTTTATTTATACTACAATATTTTTCAGTGAAAGTAATTTTATTTAAATTAGGTAAAAAAAAGGATAAGATCTTTTTAATCTTTCATTTAATTTCTTATAATTTATTATTTTATTAACAATTAAACGCAAATCAAATAAAAATTTCAGATTAAATATAAAAATTTTAAAACTTATACAGTAAAAAAAATTATAAAAAAATAATATTTAATATTTTAAATGCATCAAATATTTGTAATATTTTATAAATTTTATATAAATTTTTATTATATTTTTTTAAACATGATTCAGAATCAATTATTCGATCTTGGTCAAACTCTACATTAACCACAAGTCTTTGATAAATCACTTCCATAACTCATCTAAAATTCAATTATAGTTTTCATTATTTAACAAATCTGACAATTTTAATACATCATCAGTATTATTTGATATGGTATATTTGTCATACATGTGTTGAATGCATTTTTGTATTCAAATTATTATAATATTAAGTAGAACAATTTTCTTTAATCTATTATGTAACTTTTATTATACAATGACTATTATAAAATTATTCTTTTAAAGTTAAAAAAATAAAAAATATTAATTTAAAAATATAAAAAATAAAGATTCACATAATTTTTATAAATTTTAATAAATTTTTATTAATAATAAAAAATGTGTTAAAAATATATTAAAAACATTATTCTATCAGTTATGTATAACAACAACAAATCCTCTCCATATCATTTGGCTTTACCCAACAAAGCATATGTTCAAAAGATTGTTTATTATTTTAATATATATTATATTTAAAATAAAATAAAATGTATTTATTATATTTTTATCAAATTTTATATTTCTTTTTTTATGCTTAATAAACTAGATCTATGAAGAGAGAAAAAGAAATAATTTTATTCCCGGTGTTGGACTGACAAGTGGAGGGCAGATAACACGTGTTATGGTGCAGAGAGTGTGCACTTTTTGTTTACGTGTCCTCTTATCATAACTTCCGTGCTTCCTTCTCCTTATCCTACAAGAGTCAATTCATCCCTCTTTTAATCGTACTGCCAAAATCCAAATCACCATGTAACCCCTCTGTTTCTGCCATCATTGTATGTTTGATTATTTTCAATTAATCATTTAAAATCTCATAATAAATAATTACCTATTATAATTTTAAATATTACAAGGTTTCATATATTAATGATACTAAATATTATAAATTTTAATAAAAAATATTTTTTAATAATTATATATAAAAAACTCAATATGATTGAAAAATTATATATACTTTTGTTTTCTGTTATATATGTATTCTTAATTAGTTCATGTCCGTTTGTCGTACGTCCTCGTCCTCGCCTACGCCTAAACATTGTTTCATGAATACCATTGGTCACAATCTTCCTTAACCATAAATGAATTTAATTTAATATAATTTGCAAATATCATTCCAATTATTATTTTTATTATACGGTTGATACCTACTTGATTTGTTCAAGGAAATGAAGCTGGAGCTTGGAGATTGGTGCTGCTCCAAACACTGTGAAAGATGAGATATACATGTAAAAGGTAATTTAACGTTTAAGAAATTGAATGAACTAGAAAAGTAATATATAAGATAGTGCGTATATCTAGTATTTCCTTATGGAAAACCTTATATAAAATTTCGCTATTAATGAGTATACATTTAACCTCAGAAAATATAAGTATTTTTTATGAATGAATATATATCACTACCATATAATGTATGTTAGGTTATTTAATAAAATGTTATTATTTTTAAAAATTAAAGTGATTTTATATATTGAAGTTTACATTTTTAATTATAATATTAATTCATTGAAAAAATCAATTACACGAGACTGTAATGACAAGTTAATTGCACTTGTTATCCTCTTCAAAGTATTATTATTGTTGGTGAATGGTGATTAACTAATGTATTATATGTTTTAAGCTCCATTAGCAGGGTCATTTTTAAACCTTAAATAGGCAATACCATGGTACCACACCACACTCCACTTCCATAATTCCCTACTGCATCGCATCGCTTGCTTCTCTTCTTCCTTCTTCTCAAAACAAGTTCCTTGCAAGACATTATATTTGCAAAACCCACCGAACAAACTTTACCATAACTAACACTTTCCCTTGCACGGTTTTATTTCCCCATTCATTATATCAAACTCAAATTCCCATTTCCAATGACTACCTTTTTAGTTTAACTGCTTTTCTACTTTCTGTTTCTCTCAACCCCAACTCGAGTGAGTAAATTGAGGCCATGGAAGGAGCAAAAAAAGGCACCGTTACAGACACAAGAATAGAGAAAGACTCGTCGTTGCCAAACGACGAGGCAGTAACAGGTGTCGTTTTATTCGGGAAATACAAGCTGCTTAAGTTACTAGGCGTTGGCGCGTCCGCAAAGGTGTACCACGCGCGGAACGTCAACACTTCGCAGAGCGTGGCGGTGAAGGCCGTTAGCAAGCGCAAGGTAGAGAAAAACGGTTATGCGGCCCACGTCGAGCGCGAGGTTGCTATCATGCGCAGGCTGCGCCACCCGCACACCGTGAAGCTCTACGAGGTCCTCGCCACCAAGACGAAGATATACTTCGTCATGGAGTTCGCCGGCGGCGGAGAGCTCTACGACGTAGTCGCCGGCGAGGGACGCCTGACCGAGGAGCTCAGCCGGCGATACTTCCGGCAACTGATCGCCGCCGTGAAATATTGCCACTCCCGCGGCGTTTACCACCGCGACCTCAAACTGGACAACCTCCTCGTCGACGAAAACATGAACCTCAAGGTTTCGGATTTCGGGTTAAGCGCTTTGAAAAGCCAGATCCCAGTCGATGGAATGCTTCACACCGTCTGTGGGACCCCTGCTTACGTGGCACCTGAGATTCTCGCGAGAAAGGGTTACGATGGTGCGAAGGTGGATATCTGGTCATGCGGTGTCGTTTTGTTCGTGCTGAGCGCTGGATATTTGCCCTTCAATGATTACAATATTACGGTTTTGTACAGAAAAATATACAGAGGACAGTTCAGGTTCCCGAGATGGATATCGCCTGATCTTCAAAATCTCGTATCTAGGTTGTTAGACACGAATCCCGGGACGAGAATATCGTTAGATGAGATAATGCAAGACCAGTGGTTTAATCGGGGCGGGTATAATGACACGTTGACCCGGCCCAAGGAATTTGAATGGGAAGAGAACCGGGCTGTGAGTAAAAGTTTGAACGCGTTTCACTTGATAAGTTTCTCATCCGGGTTTGACATGTCGGGTTTGGTTACCGACCCGGAATATTTGGATTCCACGGAGCGGTTTGTTACAAGGGTAGTGCCGGAGAGCGTCACGGTAACGGTGGAGGAAGTGGCGGTGTCGGAAAAATTAACGGTGAAAAAGGAAGAGAGCGGTTGCGGAGTGAGGATAGAGGGGTTGGATGGTAATTTCGTGATTGTGGTCGGGGTTTACCGGTTAACGGATGAGGTGGTTATTGTTGAGGTGAAGAGAAGGGAAAGAAGAGAGGGAAGTGGGACACGGTTTTGGAAAGATGCATTGAGGCCACGGCTTCTTGCATTGGCTCAATAACCGGTTGTGTGGGTCTGCCGGTGACTTCAAATGATTGGCCAAATTTGGCTTTGATGATTACCCACTTAGCTTGTTCTAAGTGAACTTTATGTCGTTATTATTCATGTCAATTGTTAATTACTTACCTAAGCTACAATCTCCAAAGCAATAATTCACTGTTTATATATAAGAAACAGGTTAGAATTCAATTATCTATGTTGATTTCATTTGGTATGTAAGTGATAAGCGGTTAAGGATTTTACCTGATATGGAACACAAGTTTGGAAGCATGCAACATCCCATTATTAATGAATTCACAATAGTGACATTGTGACAACAATAATTAAGGTGGTTAAAAGGAATGGGTCCATTATTGCATCCTATTTATTATTTTATTATGCCTTTCCTTTATCCCACCTCATGTAATTAACTAACTGTTCATGATTCATAATTTGATGATTAGGCACTAACTTTATAATAAGACACAGACCTAATTCTTATATTATCGTGTTTTCTTATTTAGTGTTATGAAAAAGGAATCTGGCATACAAGAGAAAGCCAAACGGAATACTAGCAGATATGGAAAGCGACACCATATCAAACTGACACTCCGCTTATCTTTAAAGTACAGCCAAGGACTTTTGGATCAAGTGCAGTGTATATGTGTTGGTTATATTATTTTTTATTATATTATTATTTTATATATTTTCTTTTTTACTTTTGTAAAAAAGTTTATTTGTATACAGTTATTTAATGTTGGTATCTTTATTTGTCTTTTAGCAGAATATTTGTTTTTTTGTCCTAATTTTTCTTACTATACATTATCATTTAAATTAATTTTATAATTTCATGCTTGTTTGAAAATACTTTGGCGGATACTGAAACGTCCATTTACACTTATCAAAGCACTTAAAACTAAATTTTGTTCAAAAGACAAAAAAAATCACTTTTATCGTACAAAAATTATAAAACTTTATTTGAAAGTTAATTTTAAAAAAATGAAAAAGAAAAACTTTTAAAATAGCTATTATTGTTTAGAAGTTTTTTTTTTTTGAAAAAAAAGAGAATTTATAAAACATCTTAATGCTATATTTTTAAATTTTTAAAATTTTATATTAATTTTCTTTTTTTTTCTTTTTATCTCTCTAATTCTTTAAACATTTTCTTCTTTTTCTTTAAACCTTCGAACTAAGCCTTGAAGTATTTTCATGTAAATTATTAGTCAAACATGTTTGAAAAAGTACATTATTACAGTTACCAAAGCTAAGACTTCTTTCTGCTATGAAACGATTTAGTCAAAAGTTGCCATCAAACCAAATTGCATAATGATATATTTTTTTGAAGTTATCTTTTGTAATTTATGAGTATCAAAATCCAAACTTTAAACTTCAACTTGTTTTGTCCAAACTTGCAGCCAAATAAAATTTAATAATTTTATATTAGCTGTTGAGGTGGCCAGCGGGCTATATATGTCCAAACATTGCAACAATGGGATAACATATCACATGAGACAGCTAAGAACAAGCTTACCAAGTATATATGATATCTTATGAAATGAATCCACATGCACGATTCTGATAATCCATTAATTGAATCATGTCTGAAGGACGGAATTGTTACTTATAAAAGCAGCAAGTTATAATAATATTCAACTTGTAATTTTCTTAGAAGCAACTTGCAAAAGTAACTTTTGTTAGACGCAAGTTTTCACGAAGAGTGAATCATTAGAACTCTAGCTGTTTCAATTTGTAGATAGATTGATGCTTGAAGCGAAAAGTTGCAATGCCAGATAAATGCAACGTAACGTACATATGCATGCACAACGTTTTATGATTAGACATCATTAAATAAATAAATAATATATATTTATCTTTATAAACTAAGAGGATCTAAATTATCTTTCAATCACTCTGAACATTCAATTTAATTTTTATTTAAACAAATTTTACTATTTTTACAAAAAAAATAATGACAAAAGAGATATGAGACAAAGTGAGATGGAAAGACTCAAAATAAAAAAATTCCTAAAAGTAAAAATTAAAAAAAACTAAAATCTCACGAAAATATAAAAATGAAAACATATTTAAGTTATTAACTATCTCTAATTATTTATCACATAGAACTACGTAAGCCATGTCAAAGAGACGAGGAGGGTGGGACTATTGCTTCGGACTCACAATTGTCCACAACGAACTTTTGCTGGTTTGGTTTTGTTTGGTTGCGTATTTCAATAAAAAAAAATATTAATTCATCAGTATCACACAGCAAAAATAAAGCAGAGAAAAATAAAACTAATTCAATATTTAATATAAAATTCATTAACTAACAAGGCAAAAGTCACATGAATAAAAAAATTTAAATTGTCAAAAAATTTATTCTCTGTCTAATGCACGTGATGAAATAGAGGCGGTTCCTGTTGTGACTGATTAGTAGGAGCAGCATTGCTTTTTTTTTTTTTTTTTATCTTTGAAATTTGAAAAAGAATAAAGTAGAAAAATTAAAATTAAAAAAAATAGAAAAAATATTTAGTCAATGAAAAATATGTAATTCATAAAAATTATAAAAGATAATTGAAAAGTGTCTAAGTAACTTTAGAAATTTCGCTAACTTTTAAAAAAATAACTTAAAATAGTTTGGATCATGTTGAAAGCTTTATCAGAGATTAAAAAAAATAATCGAAGAACTTACTTTTTGTGTTAAAAGTCTCACTGAAGATAAATATCACGCTCCAACAATAAAAATATAAAGAACAAAAATGAAATGAGAAGAGAGCTAAGAAGAGAGTTGCAAAGCTACGGCTTACAAGAGGGAGGAAGAAAATTCAGACAAAATCTCATGACTCATGATCTTTGAAAGTCTACAACGTTAAAAAAATAAAAGACAAATTTAGAATTTTCACATAGAAAAAAATAGCAACTGTAACAACTGTAATTTCTATTATTTCTGACTGTTATTTCCAGCGCCACATTGAATCGTGACGTTACTGAATCGTCGTTGTAAAATTGTGTCATTCCAGCACAATTTTCAATCTCTATGACCACTATTGATAAATATGATTAGAACTGCAATTTCTATCATTCTAGACTGTTATTCATAACACGACATTGAATCGAGATGTACCAAGTCGTTATTGCAGAGCCGCGCTACTCCATAATTATGATTACAGGTGGATTATCACAAATTATCACTGTTACATCCCCATATAACTATTGCTGCTAAGGATAGCCACTAGGGATGGCAATGGGTAAAGTACCCGATGGGCACCTGCAAAATTTACCCATAATGGGTAGGGTATTTATCTGTTATATGGGTACGAGTATGGGTATGGGTAAAAACCCGCAAATTTTAATGGGGATTGGTGCAGGTATGGGTATCTAAGTACCCACTCCGCCCCATACCCGCATATATATATATATATATATATATATATATATATGCTTAAACTTTATTCTACAATTATGCATTGAATTTTTGTATTATTATATTACTTATGTGAAGTTATATAAGATTAATATAAAAATATATTTAATAATAAAGTAAACCAAAAAATTTATTTTGGTTTATATTTTTAATAGAAAAAATTATTTATTATTTTATATCATTTCATTAGGCTAACACAATTTAATTATTACATAGTTAATATGAGATTGACTTTTTTTAAAATATTATTTATATATGACACATAAAATATTTTTTACACAAATATTTTTGTTAATAAAATCATATTGATGTTTAAATCATAAAGTGAATGATAAATAATAAATATATTATAAATATTTTATAAATTTTACAATCACCTACTATTACCGTAAACTTATTATTTATTAATAATATTTAAATTTTATTTTTTATATTTTAATTAAAAATAATATTTTTCTATGCAACATATTTATTACAAGCACAACTATAATCTATTGAATCTAAATAATATTATTCTTACTATTTATTCACATTCAAAGAAGTTTTTGAAAAGATATAAATATAAAAAATTATTGTTAATTTTTATTTATTAATTTTTTTCAGATAAAAAAGTATAATTTTTTTAATATACACGTATATTTCTTTATTATAAAATTTTATTGTAACTATTTATCTTTTATTCAAATTCTTTCTTTTAAAATTTATATATATTATAAATATTTAATTCACTAAAATAATTTTTCAAAAATTTATATTTTTGATAAAATACTTTCGTATAGTATATGAGTTAAAAAATACTAGTATTAATATATATATATATATATATATTAATTATATTATATTATTTTAATTAAATCTATTATTTTTCTTACAATTTCAAATTCAAAAGTTAAAAAAAAAATATGTATCCACTTTCTGTTGTTAGTATTGAACTTCTCTACTCTAACTCTATTCTCATTCTCAATGTATGTCTTACTAAAACTTAACAACTATGAAACGTTATTCATTAGAATTAGTTGTCAATGCCGTCACAAGAAGTTACTAAATGATACCACACGAAGGGACAACCATTGTACAGATCTATTTCGTTGTCGCTCTGACATTACCAATCAATCAAATCTCACACAAGATAAGATTATCACTGACAAATAACTTGTGTGTTTAGTTTTGCTTATTGTTTCTAAGAATTTTAGTTTAGAAAATTATTATATTAAGATATATTTAACGTTTATGATCTTTGAATATTTGTTTGTTATCTATGTTTGTACCTTATTCGGCAACTACATATTGAATTTTTGTATTATTATGCTACTTATGTGAAGTTATATAAACATATTTTTCTTTATAAATATTTTTTTCTCAAACAAGCGCGGGTAATGGATACAAGACGGGTATGCGGGTACCCAGAGGGTACGGGTACGAGGATTAATGTTCATACCCACGCGGGTATGGGGTCGGGTACGGGTATTTTTTTAAAACGTGGGTATGGGGATGGGTACTGTAGTACCCTACCCATTGCCATCCCTAATAGCCACCATATAAAACACACATCAAAGCTATTATAAGAATAGTTCAAATATATGCAAGCGTTGAAGCAAGTATGCCTTGAACGAACACAAAAATCGACGAGTACTCGTGCACTATTGCAATGGTGAAGGAGCGTCCATCGTTTCAGGAACTTTGACTCTAGACTACAACAACGATACTTTGGTGGTCAATGGATAAATCAATAAACAACACTAAAAACACTTACAAATAAATCAGGAGAAAAATTTATATTTTGGTGAACCCGAACTTGAAGAACTCTATATAGGAATAAATTGAGTTGAATCTAATTATATGAATTTAGAATACCAATTGTGAAGCGGTAGTAAAGTCACTTATTTGTTGTAGAAATTATGAATTATATCGTAAACGATCTACGTAACGTGCGAATTCTTTCGTAAGTGAAAAGCCAAGATCTTCCTTTGCCTAATCATGCTCTTCTAATCCTAAGTTTTCAATGGAGTAAACCTAGAGAGTAGTGGAATGTGTTTCCGTGATGGTAAAAAGGACTTAGCTATCATATTTATTAATCCTAGGTACTTCCCATCATGGACCTAAAGGTTAGGCCTACAGTATATCCCACATAGATAAGTATTAAGGTCCAAAGCCCATAAATAATTGATCACATTATTAATGGACTTGAGCATCATCAAATGGATTACAATATTAGCTCGTTTTTAATAAAATAAAAATTACAATTGATTGTAGCCCATAACAAATATTACGAAAAATTCTTACATTCTCCCACTTAGGCAAAATCAATTGTGTAGTTTATGGGTTTTGAAAACTTAAAAAAAAATAAATTTCAGGCTAATAACTTATTGTGGCCACAAACATATGATTCCAAGATGCAACACTTAACTAAGACTCCATCCAATAAAATCATACAAATATCAAATCATGGCAGCAATTACATCTCTTACTGACGTAACACCTTCCATAGTTACAAATACTGCCAACTATATCGACTAGTCATCAATGTGGAGTGTAGCGAGAAAATAACATGCCAATATGATCAAACAACCATACTATCATTTTTCACATCAATCTTTAATTTCTCTCAAGTGCTTAAAAGTCAAAGAAATTATATAGTTCATTGCGAACCTTTATGCCTCAGCTCCAACTGGCATCAACCATTGGCTTAGTGGTCTTAATGACACCAAGCTCAATATTTGGTCATAATACCTCAGCTCCAAATGGCATCAACCACCGGTATAGTGGTCTTAATGGTACTGAGCTTAAAATTTGATCATGCCTAAACTTAAAATTTGATCAAGCATAATGACTCTAACAACACTGAGTTTTATATTTGGCAATCAATATAACAAATATGCTTATATATACAAAGATATATAAAAAGATATATTATCAATTGCTCAAAATAAAATAAAATACATGTCAACCAAATACAAAAAGTGTTCAAAATAAAAGATCCAACATGATAAGAAAATGACATAAGAGATAAACTCCCACTAACTAAGTATATTAAAAAAAATTCATAATTTTATATTCTCAACATATACCTATTCAAATATAATATGCCTTAACTCCTTAATTTAAGAATCATTTATCTTATATTATATATCAATATACTCAATAACTATGTCATTTTTCTTCATAAGATTTAACAGTTAAATTACTTCCATTTTAAATGCTTAGAACCATTAGTAATTTTATTTATTTATTTATTTATTTTTTGTGTAGAACAGAACATTGTTATAATAATAAGTCTTCAATGGTCTAGCAATGAAAAGCACAATATAAAATCTTGTCATCAAGTTTCTTAACCAAATAATATAAGGGTTAACAACATAACAAACAAAAAAATTTTACTTATACAATAAAAGTCAATTTCTTACTCTTCTTGTATGTGGATTCCCAAATCATCATAAAGATATATCCTAAAGTCAATTATTACTACAACACTAAAAGAGATTTATATATATATATACACCATAATCTCTAAATTGTCAACTCTCCCATAGATAAGCCCATACTCTTTGATCCCTTGTAAGCACGCCATTACTTTCTTAACAATTATTCAATGATGAATCCAAAGAATGTATTCACATATAGCCAAATTGTAAACTATAAAAGCAATATTATATCTAATTATTTACTCCCACTTACTCAAAAGAAGTCTAGAATTAGTTCTCTTGATAACAATCAAACTTCACCTATCAAACTTCTCCCACTAAGCTAAAAGTTTCTTTTATTCATGTGTATTTTACTAGTTGATTATGGGTTTATCGCTCACGCAAAACTAAATCAAGAATAACAATTTCAAAAGAGAATTTCAAGTATTGCTTTCATTTGCTATGATACAATTAGGTGACAAAATAATTGTTCATAAGAAAATTCACTATCAGGATAAAAACAAGAATGAATAAGAATAAATTATAAGACAAGATATAGCTCAAGATGGGTAATAAACTATCAATGTGGGGCCAGTAAAATAGTACATTTCCCTTTGGGCAGAATGCACAAACCAAAGTCATTTACCCTGGTCAATACCTTAGATGGGTTAATCCATGAGCACACACCGAACTCAGAAAATTATCTCCTTTGGGCAGACAAATCTCTTTACTCAATGCATTATCTAATAACTCTATCCATTTTCAACTCTCAACCCAAACATACAACCACCCCCTTTGGGCAGGCAATCGCATGCAAGGATCAAAAGCATTCCTCAAAATATTTAATTCTCCATAAACCAATACAAATTGTCCCACTTTGGTGGTAACAACTTATAGCAATCTATGAAAACTCTTATACAAAAATCAATTATCTCTTGTCTAAAATCATGACTTAGTCAACAAGAAAATACGCATCTAACAACATTCTTATTAGTCATTCATTAATTATCAATTGCATTCTCAATATGTTTATACTCAAATAGTTATAATTATACATTAAAAAATATTATTAAATAATAACTAAATATTAACAATAATTTTGTTGCACGTAATCAAATAAGAAAATTGACCACAAGAGCTCTTAGGAACACAATATCTAAGTTGTAGTAGCAGAAACAAAAACTTATAACAATAATAATGATGAATTAATTTTACATCAAATTATGTAATAATGGTAATACATAACTTCAACATATATGTCCTTATAATGAGGTCAATTACACATTCTCCTTTGGGCAGAATGTGTAAACCACGATCACCACGTTCAAAACCTCATATGAGTTACTCAATAAGCATACAATAGATTTATGAACCTATTCCTTTTGGGCAGACAGATTCTTTAAACCAATATACCTTCAATAACTTTATCCATAAATTTTAAAATGAGTTACTCAATGAGCACATACTAGGTTCAAATTTATCTCCTTTAGGCAAATATATCACTTCCAATAGGTATATCAACAAATCAACTCCTTTGACCACAAAATTTGAATTGCAAAATTTGAAAGATTGCAATAGTAACTCATAATTTGAAAAAATTGCAATAGAACATGTAATTCAAAATTTGAATTGGCAGCAGTTAAAATATTATTCTAAATTAACGCATAACATAATAGTAGCAACATAAACACATCATCATAACACAATAAAAATATGAAATGCCACAAGAGAAGCATAAACTCACTTACTTACTAAAGTATGTACTAAAATGGCAAGGAGAAGAATATTGCAATTTATAATTCAAAATTTGAAAGCATGACAGTGAAATAATATTCAATCATTCAGTGACATCACATGTTTTCCTCAATTATATGTAACTACAAAATAATAATAATATATAACAATGATAATTAATGCAAACTTAAATATTATTTTGTACAAAACAAAATAATATATAATTCACCACAAAGCATATAACATAAATTAATAATGTCAGGTTGGTCAAACAAGATCATAGTATCATGTTTTAATTCTTTGCAACTTTAATGTTGGTTTATTTTGATTATTAACCTTGGTGGCAACAAAATGTCCACATATGGCAATAAACTCAACATAGCATTGTATCACATAATTCAAAGCAAACGCTCAACAGTAGCAGTTGTAGTTGCTAACGATATTGCATAAATATTGGATCACACAAATCAATTAAAAACAAAACACGTAGTAATTTGTCATAGGCAATGACAGAATAATTCAATTATTAAAAATTAAAATTAATATGCTAGTAACAATGGAGAACTGATTTGCGAAACATAATTAAAAATAAATAAAATTAGCTATGGAAGATGCACACATAATGTGATTCATTCAAAATTAAAATGGCCATATGACATTCACATTGAATCAGGTAATTTTAAAATTAAATTATGTCAAACAAATACTCATTGAATTATGTAACTCCATAATTAATGTATGTTAAACATATAAACAGAAACAACAAGAAATTATTAACGCATATTCAATAATATTAGAGGCAAAGATCAATAAATTTAGAAATGCAACAAGATAGTAGCCAAAAAATTAAATATTATAATATATATTATATATACGATATGTGATTCAAAATTGACCTTGAATGAATACAAACAGCAATTACAAAATTTGATAAGTTATAAAATTGACAAATCAACCATGAATGGCAACAACATAACGTAATATAATTCTTCAAAATTTGCATCACAAAAATGTATCACATATTGTGACAGTATGACATTAAAATACTGAATTCAAAATTTGAAAATTGAAATGCATAAATTTCATATAAACATGACAATCGACCCAATGGAAGAACATCATATAATTCAAAATTTGGAAAGCAACATAATACATGTAATTTAAGATGACAACAAAAATAATACATGTAATCCAAAATTGCAATAATAATAATAATAAAAAATGATCAAAATATTTTGAATTCAAAATTTGAAAAATTAACATAATGACAACAAAAAAA
Organism: Abrus precatorius; assembly: GCF_003935025.1. Classification (NCBI taxonomy): domain Eukaryota; kingdom Viridiplantae; phylum Streptophyta; class Magnoliopsida; order Fabales; family Fabaceae; genus Abrus; species Abrus precatorius. Next base: position 20,711,878 of record NW_020874439.1, on the reverse strand, counting down.
TTTGTAACAAACACAATAACAATAACGCAAATATTAGATTAAAAATATGGCATCAGTTGCAATAACAATAACACAAATATCAAATTGAAAACATGACAAAACATTATACTGTAGTAATACATCAAATTGAAATGGAAAATAACAAAGTAATAGCAGTAACACATAACAACGCATTAAATTGGAATTAAAAATTGCAAGCGTAATTGAAAATAATGTCCGCAGCAAAATTGAAATAGTCATATAAAATATTCATATTTAATTGAAAAGCGTTGAAATATTAAATATTACGACATAGCAGTTAAAATATTTATTTAATTCAAGGTCACAATTGATTGTAGCCTATAACAAATATTATGAAAAATTTGAACAACTATTAACCCATAAATATTATTGCAATGGTGAAGGAGCGTTCATTGTTTCAGAAACTTTAACTCTATACTACAACAACGATACTTTGGTGGTCAATAGATAAATTAATAAACAAAACTAAAACACTTACAAATAAATCAGTAGAAAAATTTATATTTTGGTGAACCCGAACTTGAAGAACTCTGACAAAGATAATAAACACTAAAATACCAGTAGATAAATTAAATTGGTATAGTAATTTATAAATATATGAGTAATTTTATAATTTTCTAAATAAATTATATACTTGTATCTAAATTTAATTTTATTTAAGTTGAATTGGTTTTCAAAATTAAGTATAAAATTAAATATATTTCAATAAAAAAAATTATTTTTACCTTTTTCATTTTAAAATTTAAAATTTTCCACATAATTTTTGTGATTATCATTAAAATATAACTTATAAACACTACTAATAAAAATAGTTATACATGTTCTGCAGGTGCTTTTAATGGTGCTTGAGGACTCGTTCTTGAATTTTATTCACTGAAAGTATTCTAGCCTCGTTGGTACGTTGACGTTCTAATGAATTATTGTTTAATTTTATAAAATTAATTTTAAAAATATGTCTAACAATATAATTTTTTAACAATCTTAATTATTAATTAAAATTTATTAAAAATAAAAAAATTATATAAACAAAAAAGCCACGTGGAGTCTTGCTATTTACAATAAAAATAGAATATCAAAATCCGACCTGCCGGATTCGAACCAACGACCTAAGGATATATGTTAGAATTCCAACTACAGTCCTCCGCTCTACCAACTGAGCTAAGGTCGGTTTCGTTACCCACGTAACAATTTATTTTATTCTAAAGGCAAGAAAGAGACAAACTCCTGCCTCAAACATTTTCATTAGTGATCAACAAGGTACCTTCTATTGTGAATGTTTTGATGGGAAAATAAAAATATACTTTTACATTCACATTCTTTTACATCTATTTTTTTATTATTCTCTTCTTTTTAACTTTTTTTTTTCATTTGCATTATCCATCACATTTGAACCTTTTTATCTTAAGTTAAACTAAAAAAAATTGAGCTTTACTTATTTTTGGCACTATTTTTGTAAGCTTAAATTATATCATGAACTTTTTCGATCAAAATCAATAAAATTTACTACTTTTTATGGGTCAACCCAAATAGATTAGATTCCTATTACATCCAAAGTTTATCCAAACGAACAAATAAGTTTATAACAATTAAAAATATTTTTACAATACCTCTACCGCAGTCTGCCCATCGTTTGATTGTATCATTCATTCGAAGCTTTGCAAAGGTGCATCATTATGATTTTTACATTTGATCCCATTTGAAATTGCCATAATTGTGATGAAGACTTTTTCATAAGCTTAAAGAATACAAAGTAGATTGATTCTACAAGTGTATATTAAGAATTATTTAGTGTACATGATAAAATGATTGGATATGATAATTAATTATCTTATCTTTTTTTTTATTAACATGATAACTAATCCTATTGAATTATTATGTCATATTGTACCTTCTTTTTTGTGATAACATTTTTCTATTACATTTTTATTCATACTTTATACTCTTTTTATTATTTATAAAATTATATTAAAAATATAATTTTAATATTTCTATTAAATATTATATAAACATTTTCAATAAAAACATTTTATAAAATAAAATTTATAAAAATCATTTTATTCATTTTACAAAATATATTTAAATATTTTTGGTCTAACTGTAATTTATTACCTAAAAAATATATTTTAATTAAAAAAATTAAATAAAAATATAATAATTTAATATCAAAATTTAATATTATGTTTACATTAAAATATTTTTAATTTTCAATATATATACATATTGAAAATTAAAAAATAAAATAAAATATATTTTAAAAATATATTAATTTTGATAAAAAATAATATTATCATTTAATATATATATATATATATATATATATATATATATTGTAATATTATCATTTAATATATATATTTTGTTCTATTATTTTTTGTGTATCTCAAACATTAAAAATAATGACAATGTTATTTATAAGAACTTATCTCTCTATGTTATCTTATTATATTCATCAAACAAGCCCTAATGTGAGAAAAATGGAGTGAGAATAGCTTCTAATATTTTAGAAGGTAAAAGAGTAGACACTGTTATTTTTAAAAAATGCACTTATTTTTCGGTCATTTTTGCTTCACTTTGTCTCCATCCCATACTCCCCAAATCAATTTGGGTTATATAGATAATGGCTCCATGGAGTCGTGGTCCTGTCCAGGTTCCAAACCCAAACCACTACGACCAAAAACATAAAAGAATCCCAAACCCAGTCCATTGGTTTGCATTTTATCAAATGAACCCAATAAATCATGCAGAAACTTACAAACGTGTTAATAATGAAACCAACAATATTTTCATTTTAAATAATACTACCAAAAGACTTATGTCATTACTGTCTGATGCGACGCAATTTAATACATATTTACATTAATTTTTAGAATTACTATATTTTTCCAACTTTAACACTGTTCCACAACATATAAATAAACAATTTACATAACTATAATACCGAAATTAATCCTGCATTAAGTAGTTCTATATCGGATGTTTAACACAATTTCAAAAAATGTCTATAAATTTAGCAGCTCTATTTATCTTACTGAATAGATTTAGTAGCTCAAAAACTTTGATTTGTTACTTAATATTCAATACTCAATAGTTAGATTAGGTCTTTTTCTTTTTCTAAATTCTAATATAATACTTTTAAACTTCATGTTCAACTCTCTCAGTCAATTTGTTATTTTATAAGTTTTTTTTTGCCTCCTCAAATCCTTTTTTTTTTGTTTTAAAAAATGTCAATTTAATAGAACAAATATCATTCACTTAACTACATCAAAACTCATTCTAAAAATAGAGAAAGAACAACATAGACGACTATTTTTAATTTATATCAATCTAGATATCTCATTTGTCTTAATATTTATAGTTCTACGAACTTCTCTGTTAGATACATCAAATATTTCATCAGGTGCCCATTTATACTTTGATGCCCAAACAATAGTTAAACAGAAGAAAAAGCTTTAAAAACAGCAAAAATTTAATTTTTGATTTTTTAAGCATCAAACATTGAAAGACAAGCAATGACAGAGATTCGTTGAAATTACAATAATCTGGGTACACTGTAAATACTAACGAAAAAGTCATACATAGAGACATAAAGACATGTCTATACCATTGTTCGTTTTTCTTGAACTCAGTAAGCACATGATATATATGTTCTGAAAGGCAGTATAAGTCTTATTTCTCACCTAAAAATGGAAATGAAAACAAACAAGAAATCCAATGAACCAAAAAGAAAAGAGGAATAATATATATGAGGGAATTACAAGCAAATAAAATACCTTGGCTCTTGTTAGAACAATTTTTCCGGAGACAAAAATAAACAAGACAATTTTAGGTTGCTTCATATGGTAGATTAGTCCTGAAAATAATTCTGGTTCATACTACCACCACAAACAAGCATGTATCAGCATATATCCATCTATTTCCTCAACTTAAACAACTTTAATCAAAGCACATACATACTACATAGACACAATAGAAGATGGTCCTTTTCCTAATAATATTCATTAAGTTAAACCATTTCATACCATTTAAATATTCAAAACTTTAAAATCCTTTTCATATATCTACAAAATCCAACCCTATGAATTCTTTCCAAAAAAAAAAAAAAATCTTACACTTTAGAAAGCACCATTTGAATATGTAAGATGCTCTAGCCGAATGGGGAACTTGACATCACAAAAGCCAACAATATTATAAATTTTGAAATCCTAAAGACCAATGCCAAAGGAACTAATTAGTAATCAAGCACTACATAAGTGTAGGGAGGAAAAGAACAAAGAATAAAACAATTTGAGCAAAGATCATGACAAAGAGCAAAAGCACTACCTTGAATTTGGCAGGAAAGCCAAGCTTTTAGATAATACGAGCACACTGAAAGGAGGAAAACAAGAAAAATTAAAAATTTATAATTTTTTCAGAATAAAATGCTTGACAATCTAAATTTTAGAAACTAACTTGTGGATCAAGCTTATATAGGTGAAAAGGACATCAAAACCATCCAACCTCAATGATTTAAATAACTCATTCTACTAAAAACAATGGGATAGGTAGTGTCAAAGCCAAGCTACAACAAATGGCTTGGTCCTAAAACTCTTCCATATGTCAAAAATCAACGATATACACATGACGAAATAGAATAAAAATGAAATGAACAACATACCTTCCTTGTTGCCAATTTGGACTGCTGTTCACTCTTAGCTCCAGTACAAACCTAATGGTACCAATTAAATTTAAGGGTCATAAGAAAGGGAAATTATGAATCACTACCAGCATTTGAACCTTAAAGCAGAAAGTAGGAATTTCAATTTTTGTAACCATGGTTGTCAAATTGTGAATCTTAAATTCGCAGGTACGATTATGTGAATTGTGAATTGAATTGTATCATGAATTGTAAGGTTCGTGATTAGTTATTAAAATAACAGAATATATTTTTCAATAAAATAAAACTGTAAAAACAAGTATAAAAATTTTAAAGGCAGTGTAGAACCAATTGAATCATGTGATTTCAGCAACCATGTTTGCAATATCACTACTAGCATCTTCAATGATAAACTAAAGGAAAAAATGAATTTGAATTTTATAGTTTCTAACTCCAATGTGCCCACTGATGTTGTAAAGAAAATTAATTAAAATATAACAGATAACAGAATTCAATACGATAACCTTAAAACTACACATTAACATAAAACTTATTTGATGACATTAAAAACAATAATAAAATGCACTTCTACCATCTATGACAGATATAACAGAGCATCAAAGGAGCATACCATCTTGCCAGAAGCAAAAAATAAGTGTACTTGTTTTGGGCTCTCTTATCCTCATAATAACAGCAGCAAAACGCTGCAAGTGAAGACATTACAAACATTAGAACAATATACAGATGACCAACTAGATGTAACACATCTACAACATTTGGTAATTACTGAGTTTAGATTACAAGAAAGTAGTAACAAGTAACTGATATTAAACATGATATTAATATAACATAGTAGTCTCAAATCAACCAAGGTTCTTTGCTCCAGGTAGGAACACAAAATCATAAATTATGACCCATTACTATACAAACACCATAGCGCAGACATGCATACATGAGTGAAACTTGCTTGCCTTGGGATTGTACTCTGCATTTCAAGCTTGAAGTGCAATTGTTTTGAGGTTCAACATATAGTTCAAATTGACTGTGGACATTATTCCTACCAGTAAAAACAGCTTGTTATTAGACTACTCCATGTAAATTGAAAAAAATTATTATATATGCAAAAGAAAAAAATATTAGTAGAAGAATTATTTTTGAATAATTCAGAGTCAATTGAAAATAGAAGCAAAATTATTAGGTATTCAAATGTAAATAGAATAAAAACATTAACATTGCCATGTGAACTAAAGCAAAATTGTTATACATTCCAATATAAATAGAATGACTGGGGTTGACTTTAGTTGTATACTAACAATTCCCACTTCTTGATTTCCAAAAAATAAAAAAGATAGACCCACAACACAAAACTATTCAATTATTCACTGAAGCTACCAAAACTTAAAAGTTATACATCCTATGCTTGGAAGATTTTTAAAAAATTGATCTACGGCTGCGATCCAAACATGTGGAGGTTCCCTAATGTGTCTGACAGCTCATATTCGACTTTGGTATCTATCACAACCCTTTCTTATAAAGGATCAATAACGTCACACATCACTACTCCTAATATAAAAATTTCATTAACGAGATAGTATTGATATATTACAAATAATATAATTTTTTAAAGAATTTTTTTTACTTTAACCTCCAAATCAACAAAATTAATAAAGGCTCAAAATATTTTACATATCATAGAGATAACATAAGAGTATGTGTATAATTACAACAGTTGCTTCAAATGAAGTTCAAATACAAAGTCTTTGCATAATAAATTACATCAAAACATTAGGTTTGGAGTCAAGTGGCATAGGTTCGTAATAAAACCTAGACTACTAAAACTAAACTACATATCCCAAAATCTTCAACTTGAACTACTCTTTAGCTAGATTTCTCAGCAGGTAAATTTGATACTCTACCTGTCACTCCTGCTCATGTACCATCGTACGATCATTGCAGCACACACACAACAACACAACAAGTGCAAATGTGAGCTTATATAAATAAAAATCATAATTACATAGTATGGATATATTAAAATCATTTGCATAACACTTATGGTTTACAACAATCAACACAGCAATCTCAATCAATTAATGCAGCATGTCCAGCCCATTCCCAACCCATCTAATGCAAATGCAGCGATTTAGTTTCCATATGATTTCACAGCCTAAGTAATCTAGAGGAACTATTCCGGTATAGGAGCGACACATATTGGTATCTAGATCCAGACAAATACATCTTAATGTCCTAGACAGCTCTAGGATGATAAAGATGAATGTGATGCAATACAGCTAAATCATCACATTATAGCACATCAAATTTTCATTCTTAGCCACAATAATACAACAATGCATACACTTTCATCTCATCTAGCCTAAAAAATACAGCCATACATATATTCATAGCAAAACCAAACATTTCACAATATTAATTGAATATTCCAGCACTTATTACATAATGAAATTAAGCCGCTTAAAACATTATTTGAGTATTTCTGCGTATTTTAACATCCTTGGCATATATAACACAACATTATAACACATCATGTTCTACTACAACTTTCCAAACTATTATCATACAACAAAGAAATATACTCAACCATACATACTTTGGGTCTTACCCTAAAACTTGTTCATACAACAACTGATCCTTTACTAATATGAGATTATCTATCTTATGAACCATCAGCTTAGTTAAGCAATAGAGAAATCTACTCAACTATACTACTATAGGTTTTAATCTAGAATCTGACCATTTAACAACTTATTCTCAACTATAACATGACTAAGTTCACAATTAACTCTATAATTATTAGACGAATAAATTGGCTCAGATAAGCTTCCCTTATTTGGAACGAGTTCCAAGGTCTTGCTTCTCGTGAATCCTAAAGAGATAGATCTAGCGTTTGAGTATGAGATACAAGTCAAATGGTTCAGATCTACTCAAAACAATATGTATAAGCCTCTTAAGAAAGAGAGGGAAAGAAATAAGAGTAAAGACCAAAAAATGAGCTCTGAAAACTCACCTAGATCATGATGAGATAGACGATATCACTTTGTTTGAGAAGGAATTCAGCTTTAAGAAGGTTTTTTCTAAGGATAATAAGTGAGAGAATAGAGCGAAAATGGGAGAGGAAAGCTATTTGGTGAGAAAATGAACGTTTCTGGCGCTGAGACCCCATAAATACCCCTCCAGATCTGCGTGCACTTGCTTAAGCGAGATCTTCTCTCGCCTAGGTGAGCTTGCCCTTGCCTGGGCGAGAAAATCAGAAAGTAAAACCTCCCAGATTTTTGCTATTCTCGCTTGAGCGAGGGACATCTCGCTTGAGCAAACTCAATCTCGCCTGAGCGAGCAACGTTCTCGCTTGAGCGAGATTGGGCTCAAAGAGCCACCTAGTTTTCCTACTACTCCTCGCCTAAGCAAGTTTCTCTCGCTTGAGCGAAGTCGCTTCTGACCTGAGTAAGATTCCTTCTCGCCTAGGCGAGGGAACAGTTGGAGAGATCTTATCTTGTCTCGCTTGAGCGAGACTGATCTCGCTTGAGCGAGACTGATCTCGCTTGAGTGAGAATACTCTAGAATATTCCATTTTGCACAATTCACTCTCGCTTGAGCGAGAACTACCTTGCTTGAGCAAGACACTCAGCATCTCAAACTCTCAATCCTTCCTAAAATGAAACAACACAAGTCATTTGCTATAATTTTTAAGTTATCACACACGCAACATACTTCAAACTCAATCCCTAACCCGCGCAGTTAACCACTTTCAACATCATCATACCACACTACAAATACACTACTCTCTGTCTAGCAATTATACACCTCTCTCATAATCTAGCATATACAGCATCATTTAAAAAGGAATAATGTTTATATATAAATGTTTGATATCCAATCAAATTTCTCACTACTAGCCTTATTCAACAATCAACCAAATAGCACTACAACTCACAACTTCCATCCAGCTACTGCACAGCTTATCCATTCACATTCCAGCATATGAAATTTCATACAGTTCAAGTATATGAGACATAACTTAATAAGAATAATTCGTTTATAAACATGCTAGCCTGACAGTGTCAGCACTGGTTGGGCCGAGATGGATGTCAACATGTTTAGGACTAATACATCCCTGATTGGTCCATGTGGCAAACTTTCAAAAAAATTTGTCAGCCACCCCCTCTCTCTCCTCCTTATCCGCTTCATCTTCTTCGTTGAGAAAACAATAGAAGGTGTTAGAAAAATCAGAAAAAAAAAATGCATAGCAGTGGAAGAAGATATCATTTTACAAAATTTTGCTGTTTTGAAAATTTGTAAGGTAAGAAGTTATTTTATTTTATATTAGATATAAATATTAATATATTTTTAGAAAAATAACTCTCTTTTTTTTGTTATAGAAAAAATTTCTTATGAGAATCATTAACTTTGAGTAAGAGAGAAAGGAGTTGTTTGATCCAACATTCAAATACCAAATGTTAGTAAAAATTTAAATTATATTTTTTTTTTGTAATTTTTTGCATGTGAAAATATGAAAATAAAAAAATAGAAAAATGTAAAATAGAAAAATAAGAAAATAGAAAAATAGAAATATAGAAAAATAGGATAATAGGAAAATAGAAAATTATATTTTTAAATCAGAATTATGAGATATATAATTAAAATATTTAAATTAAAATTTATAATAATTTGTTTTTTTATTTAGAAAACTGTATTTAAAAATAAAAATAATGTTGATATTATTTAGTTATATAAATATTATTATGTTAAAGTAACTAAAGTTTAAACATATATAAATATAAATTAAATGAAAAATATAAAATAATTAAATTAGATAAATATATCAATTAGAATTATATGTGACTCTAAATAGGTTACTAAAATAAATAAATAATTATTAACAAATAAAATTGAAATAATAAAAAAGAAATATGTTAATTAATAAATTTACATTATTAAAAAAAACTGCAGTTGTTAAATTTGTAAGAATAATTTTAAAAAATATTTTGTCACATAATTAAGAAATAGTAAATAATTGAAATTTTGAAAGATAAAAAAATAATAGTTACTAATCACTTAATTATAAATTGGATTATTTTGAAAAAAATTTAGAGAAAAAGAATAAGGAATTAAGTGAAAAAAACATAAATCTATTAAAATTTTAAGTTTTAAAAAAATTAGAAATGTTAATTTAAAATATAAAATATTAAAAACCAAATAAATTAAATAATTAGTAATTTAGACATTTGAATCTTTTAAAAAGTTTATAGTTATTTATATGTTTTAGATTAATAATAATAAATTAATGTGTTAAAGCTATTAATTTAACTATAAAAAAAAAGCAATATTTGATTACATTAGTAAAAATTTAGATAAATAAATTTTCTATAATGATATTTTTAATATATAATTTTTTGTAGGCTATTTTTGAAATATATGATGTAAATTTACTAATTGTAGGTAAATTTAGTAAAAGAGTTATTTTTGTTAATACAATAATTGATAGAATCTATTTAAGGTAGAAATTGTTTAATAATAAAATAAAATTATTTTTGTTAAATTTTGTTGCTTATATTGATAATATGAAGTTTATGGTTTACTTGTTTAAACAAATTTCATATAGTATCATCTTCGTCTCTTAGTAGGGTGTTAAACATCTAATTTTGAGAGTGAGGAGAGGTCATTTCATTCTTGCCAGCATGGAGAAAGTTTCAGTAGAGATTATTCCTCATTTTACACTAGTAGAATTTGCCGGAGTAGCACAGTTGACTAGTATTCCTATTGACCACCAGTTAATTACAGTTTTGGTAGAAAGATGGAGGCTCGAGACCCATACGTTTCACATGCTTCTTGGAGAGTGTACTATTACTCTTAAAGACATTGTTATTCAGATAGGTCTTCGTATTGATGAAAGGCCAATTATTGGTCCTACAAGAGGTGACATGGGACTGATTGTTAAGGATTTGTTAGGAATCAGACCACCTAGTTTCACATTTATAGGGAGCAACTTGAAACTTACTTGATTAAATGAAAATTTTTCTCATGTTGGCTTGCACAACCAAAATGCCCTTTAGCTAACTCGGTTTGCTAGAACTTATATTTTGAGACTGATAGGTGAATTTATGTTAGCTGATCATTCTAGTAGTATGGTTCCAGTTAGGCACCTTTTATTACTTGAGGATTTAGAGATCATTAGGCAATATAGTTAGGGAGCTGTAGCGTTAGCATTCCTGTACTGACAGTTATACATGTCCACAATTATTGATCGGTCTGGTATTAGAGGATTGACTCCACTATTGATGATGTGGGTGTGAGATATGTTTCCATTTCTAGCTGCGGGTAATCCCCCTTACACAAGGAATGATCTTCCCTATGGTTCACAGTATGCCTACAATGTTTATTTTTTCATTAAATATTTCTACAAAAGTATTTTGTTACAAACATTCATACTGATATTTATGTTTGTATAGGTGGTTAAGTTTTCAAAATTATAGGAAAGGGAGAAAGGATCTTGCATACTTTAGATTCAAATTTGATCATTTGAAACGTGATGAGGTATTTTGTTAATTGTTAATGATCTATGTTATCATCAATGAATATTTATGAATAACTAAATTAATTGTGTGGCAACCATATAGTATGGATTTAATGCACACTTTGCTTGCCATATGCACTAAGGGCATACATATTTGGAGAGCAATTGTGTCACTTATTTGTTTTCAGATATGTGAATTGCACCAGCCCGACTGTGTCATGCGTCAATTTAGGATGGTACAATATATTTCTCATACTTCTTATCAACCAGACTAGCTACATGACATTACTCTTAGAGGGAAGACTGATGACAATTGGGAGTCCAACTTCAGGGGTGTACTAGAGCATTGGGACATGATGTTAGATTGGGTAGTGAGTAATGAACCACATATTGGTCTATTGAGTTTGAACTCTTAATACATGCGATGGTACATTACTCATACCAGACAGTGGATGAGTAGGGATGTTGTAGTGTTTGTATTACTTGTAAGTATTATTCTTTTATTTTACATTATTTACTTTGTTTTATAGATTATAATATGATATGTAATGGTAATGCAGGGAGATGCTCATGAAAGGGCATATTACTTGTGTAGTGATGATAGGGACACATTTTCATTTGAAGAGATGAAGGAGTTGTGTGAGACGATATTATCCTTGTAAAATGAGCAGGAATGCATCTTAGAGCCTTCATCTTCATGTGACCCTCTTATCTAGAGTGAAAATCCATATGAGCCTCAGATTGACATTGGTATAGGTGCATAACGTCGGGAAGGCAAAGGTTTGCAACGTTGGCGAACATCAGTTCAGGTATTTGGCTGTTATGCTTTAGTGGGGAATTATAAATAAATTATATTTTTAATATATTGAATATTATTCGATTTTTAAAATTGTAAGCCACATATTTTACCTTACATCCTTTGCCTACACAAGGAGATAGTATTTATTATGTCTCTCCACCTTTTCCATTTCATCCTTCGCAAGGGACACAGTCATCTTATGTTCATTCATCACAACACACAAACGTTCCTCCTGCATCCCATTTTCCACCCGTAAATATTATGTTCCTGATGCTACCCTTTTCATGACACCTCCTTGGTATGAGCCTATATTCTTTACACCAAATGCACCTGGTATAAGCGTTCATCAAAGTGGAGATGGTGGGCAAACAACATCATTGCTACCCGGTGACAATATTACTCGTTGGTATTATCAGCATTGCTTTGTTGAGGACAATGACGTTGATTATGACCTGGCTATTGACATAACCTACATCGTTGTCACAGTTGTGACTTAATCCAATCCATTTCATTTGTAATTCTAGAAGCCTTTGGTCATCCTTTACCTCTTGCTCTATCTTGATCTGGCAACAACTTTCACTCATCATTTTGTAAAATGTTATTTTCATTTTCAAGTGGTCACCACTAAGATGAGTATGTGTTTAAGACTTATTGCAAAGTATAAATAGGGTCAACATATTGCCAAAAGTCTATACTTAGAACAGCACAAGCAGCTATAACATGTGAACATGGGTATCGGTATGCCTGAAATTTGTCACATTCACAGAATTGTGTATAATATCACACTCCACTTATGACCGCCCCTTTGTGTCATTGGATTAAAAGTCTCTTCAATCTCAAACATTCTTCTTTGTACGTCACAACGACGAACTTGATGTGAAGATACTTTTTCTTGATTTTTTCTATAGCTTCAATTAATTTACGATTATACCTTTTAACATTGTTCATGTCATTGATTATACTCAACCAATCTAGCATATGTTGCTTTGACAAAAGCAGTAATTGAGAGATTTCTTGCCCTTTTTAAAACCTTATTGACTGACTTTGACAAATTAGTCGTCATGTGGCCATAACACCACCCTTCATTATCATAAGTCAAACTCCACTTTTCCTTTGATATGTTATCAATCCAAGTTTGAATTTCAGGAGAATGCGAACAAAATGTATTAAGCTTCGCTTCAAATCTTTGCTTCTAGCGTGTATATGTTATATTTAAATAAGTCATACGGTTAATGGTGAAAAAAAAGTATATATTGATAATTAATCTAAATACACAAATGTTATAAAAAAAAAAAGCCTTACCTAACTTGATAAGCATACTCTTTAAGGTGATATTTTTTAGTCTTCTACGAAATTTTCTTAAAATGTGAAGAATGCAATACACATGGTAAGCATTGAGAGATTGCCACCCAATGTGTGGGTTAGACACAACACCTTTAATACTTTGATGACGATCATATATCAAACAAATTCCAGTCTTCTCAGTAATATTTAGACAAATCATTGCTAAGAACCATTGCCATGCTGATAATGTTTCTCCTTAAACAATGGTAAACGCTATAGGTTATACACTGTTATTGTCATCTTGAGTTGTAGCAATTAACAATGTTTGTTTGTACTTACCATACAAAAATGTACCGTCTTCCTAAATTATAGGCTTACAAAACTTGAAGGCTTCACAACATTGCCTAAATGACCAAAACAATTGATGAAAAACTCTAAATCTATTATCCACTACATTACCTCTAACATAATCATTGATCTCAATTTTGTAAATTGACCCTAGAGCATGTAATTACATGTATTCTAACCATCTTGACAATGTTGCATATAATTCATCCCAATCACCAAATATTGTCACAATTACTTTTTGTTTTGCTTTCCATACTTTTTTGTATGAAATTGAATACCCAAATTGTCTAGTTATTCTCTCTTGGATTAATGAAACAAGAACTAATGGTTCTTCTTTAACCATACTTGTCAATAAAATTAAACAATGTGTCTCAGCTAATGATCATTTAACCATCATTTAAAAAAAAAACAAAAATAACCTCAGTTAAGATTCATGTACCAAGAATGCATAAAAAAAAAAAAATTGAATATAACTTTTTGTGGTTTTGAGAAATCATAGTATTTACGCAGGTATGTGTACCAACCCATTTCGTAATTTTTTACTTAATTGAATTTTTAGATAACAATGCTCTTACTTTTCAAGGACACCTAGAATTATGGTTCACACACTTGACAATATGAATTGATGCTTTTGACTCAACCACAAAAAATGTTTAATGTTTCCTCATTGCATAATATTTTATTTTCATTTTAACTTCCTCTTTAGAGTCAAAGAGTTGTCTAACATACAATGCATCTCCTTGTATCTATAATTGTGACAAATGCAACTCAGAAAATTCAATTCTTAATCAGGATGTACTCAATCAATAGTAGTGTAGTTTGAACTTATATTCTAAAAAGGTGTTAAAGAATCTGTATTAAACTTAACTAATTTTATTTAAAAAAATTTGACAATTTATGCATTATATTAAATTATACCTATTGATTATCCTTACATATTGTTATTTCTTCTAATGATCATTGAATCAAAATCATCATCTAAATCAGTATCAGAAGAACTGTCTAAAGAAATTTCTTCTTTATCTTCATAATCATCATCGTAGTCATCTTCTTCATTTGTAAGTGCAACAGAACATATTTATTAATAAATTAGTAAATTTTAAACATTATATTATTTAAATAAATATTTTACATTACCTCTTCTAGTTGCATACTCTTCTTCATTGTTACTAACATTAATAGTTGGGAGTAAGAAATTTAAACCTAACAATTATACAACAACATGAAAAGTTTCACTAACTGCAATATCCACATATAATTCAACTATATTTCTTTGATGTTGTTGTTGACATACACTTGTCATGCAGGCAATGTCTTCATAATTACATACACTAAAATTGTATGGTTTCCACTCCTTATATCAACTAAAATTCATGAAATTAGTCTAAAAATTATATTACTACTGCACAATATCAATTTTGTATGTATCTTTTTTTCAGCATCTCAAAGTAATTTCATGGTTTATTTTAATCATCTTTTTAGTTTCTTCAAGTATTATATCCTCATTTCTTTCGTACACTCTTCCATTCCAACATAAAATAACCACAATTGTAGTCATCCTGCATATCAAATTAAAAAATACAAAAAAATATTACGAAAATAAATTAACTACTTAAACAAATACTAATAGAAAATATTACAAGAATATTAAATTAAAAGAGATTTATATTTACATTTTCAATATTGTATTTACATTAAATAAATTAACATAGTCCCACAAATATTTTTAATTTCATAAATTATATCTTCATTTCTTTCGTACACTCTTTCATTTCAACATAAAATAACCACAATTTTAGTCATCCTGCATATCAAATTAAAAAATACAAAAGAATATTACGAAAATAAATTAACTACTTAAGCAAATACTAATATAAAATATTACAAGAATATTAAATTAAAAGAGATTTATATTTACATTTTCAATATTGTATTTACATTAAATAAATTAACATAGTCCCACAAATATTTTTAATTTCATAAATTCATAATAATATTAATATTATTATTTCAAACTTAATTGCAAAAATTAAAACAATAAATTAATAAAATTATAACCTTCAACTTCTCCAACTCGTCAGCTTCTTCTAAATTTTTTTGCAACCAATACACATCTGTCGATTTATATATATATATATATATATATATATATATATATATATTAAATTGGATAAAAACTGGTTAATAAAAAAGTGTAATCTAGTTTAACTGCAAGATAAATCTGTGAGTTACTACGTGATGTACAAGGCAAGTGTCAGCGTTAAAGTAACAAACACATTATAAGTGTTGAAATTCAACCTATCGACACACAGGTGTCGTAAAAAATTCAATTGACACATAAGTATCACACTACTATAAGCTGACACATTTATTACGTAGCAAAATTCTGAATCAGTGTTAATAATTTCTTTGCTGACACTTTTTAATATTAAATTAATTTGGTATTGTTATATCGTAAGTCAATACTATATATTGTGTTGGCTAGAAATTTTACGACATTTTTTTATTTTACTCTAGACATGGCATTTGTTTTACATTCACCCTATTAGACAAATTGTTTTTCCATTCACCGCATATAGGCAAAAAAAATCTAACAAAGAGATTAACTTGGCTTTTTATTTTTAAGTCATTAAGTATTTTAAACACTCAATACCTAGAAACTTGCTTCATGGCATATAGTTCCTCAAAATCAAAGTTTCATTTTTTAATTAATAAAGTTAAGGCTAAGTTCACCAATTGAAAGAAAAATTATTTTTTCCTTAGCAAGTTGTATTACTTCAACTTAGTCACCTATCTTTCGTGTCTCAAATTATTATATGCAACCTTTAACTATTCTTAGTGATATTTGTGATGAGATAAAATGTTTTTGCAGAGATTATATTTAGGATCCTCAAGTAAGCATAGAATAATTGACCTAGTTTATTGAGAGAAAATCTATAAGCATAAATTGAAAGTTTTGGGTTTAGAAGCTTTAGACTCGTAATAATGATTACTTGATCAAACTTGGGTAGAAACTTCATTAAAAATGAGTTTGCTAATTGTGTCAATGTTAAGATAAAAATACAAATATGATTATGATCGTATATCCAAAATTAAAAGTTGTGTTAAATATTTAGCAATTAGAAAGGGAAATATTAAGTGAAATTTAGTTAATAAAAGAATTTGTTAGAATATTAAGGATGTTCTATAAGTTTTGATTTGATATTTTAATCTTTGATATTGGTTCCATAGTAGAGTACTCATCCAAAGATCTCCCTTGGTAATATGAAGACTGTGATTGAGACTCAATTAAGGAATACTTTCCCTTTTATATCCTAAATACATTAAAAACAATAAAATATCTTTAGTAGAAATATCTGAATAGATTCTATTTGTTGGTAATTTGATTCTTTAGGTGAATTTTCTTGTAAGTCATCTTATAAACAACTTAACGAAGACTAATAAGGATATTTGTATATATCTTAATTTTAGCAAAATTTGATAATGGCTTGGTTCTCCTAAAGTTAAAACTTTCATGTGAAAATGCATCATAGTAAACTATTAATCAGCGATGTTTTGGAGTTTTTTTTAGCCAGATTTATAGTACTTATAAAAATATCGTCATAAATCAAAATTTCAAAAAACTTATATTAAATATGATCTATTTACATAATTTTGTGGAACTAATCTATAAATCTCTTGTAGGTGATTGAATTATCAAATTTTTTAAGGACAGTAAAAAATTGTGGGATAAAAATTTTCTAAGAAGCATATCATCAATATAAATCTAGATAGGTTTGTTTACCATGCTTTTAGTGTAGCAACATGTTGGAGTAGATAATTATGAAAAGTTTATTAAAATATTTATACGTGACATTGGCATTTATTTGTTTGTCCAAACTGGACTGTAGGGTATTGGGGTTAGCATTCCACCAACTAAACCCATAAAAGTCAAAAACTTTATTTATAGAAGTTGATTCCAAGACTACTTTAAATCTTGTTCAAAATTTCCATCTCTCTCAGCACAGTGTTCAACAATTATGAAACATATTTAAATAAATATTGAGATTAGTGGAAAATATTAGTCTTTAACACTCATTCAAAGAAAGAAATCTTGCTACTAATAATTTGGACAAACGAACAAATGCAGGTCATTCTGTTAATCTTGGTCTAGTTGAGTTTTATAGATGTTCTCAATTTCTAGTTCTCATTGTCAATATGGAACACAGATAATCAAGGCAAGAGATTTGTTTTCATTAATGTTTTTAAAATCGGATTGGTCATTAAATTGGTGAGGGTTCAAACGGATTTTATATATATAATAAAAAATTTTATAATAAAAGTTTGAATATAATAAAAATTTTGTTCAAAAATTTGAATAATCAACAGTTTAACTCATATATATATATATATATATATACACGCACGCGTGCGTATAATATTTAATTACAAATTAATATAAAAATTAATTTTTAAATTTACATTAATTAATTTTATTACATATTAGTAACAAAATCATATTTAATATGCTTTTGTAAATATAAAATAATTTGTTATATTAAGTTAATTTTTATTATATTCAAACAAAATAATGTAATATATATATATATATATATATATATATATATATGTTATTTTACACCATAAAAATAAAGATTTAGTGGTTTAAAGGTAGGTTAAAGTCTGGGACATCTGTTAGATAAATTTTTTTGTAAACAAGATGGATACAAATAAAAAAAAAATAAAAGAAGTTAACTTAATAGTAGTGTGTATATTAACTTTTTTACAAATAAAGATGGTTTTTTAAGATAAAACAAAATTTTGAAATTTATGATTAAAATTTATCAATTTATTGTCGTGTAAATATTTATTATTTTTCATTTTATCCTTAATAAATAAACTTATCATATACAAAACTAACTAGAAATATATATATATATATATATATATATATATATATTTCAACATAGAAAAGTAATTATTTTATACCGTCTAAATGAAATAAATGATTTTTAAACCACATTTCATCCAATATATTCAAACACAAACTTATTTTATATGATCAATGATCATAAAAATTAATTAATGAAATAGCTAATTCAAATGCACACTAAGTAACTGAAATATAAGATAAGTAGAAATTTTAATATACAGATTTATAAATGATTATATTGATTAATTTTTAATTTAAGAAAAATTTAATATATATAAACTAAAAATATTCAATAATTTCAAAATTCACAAAACTATATAATTATAATCATAATAATGGAATTATTCTCTAAATTAATATTGCTTTTCATATATTATCTACTTTTATTTATTAAATGTCAATCTTCAATTTTAAAAGAGTATGTTTAATTTAAAATAAGAGTGGCTTTAAGAGTTATTATCATTCTCATTAATATGGACGTAGCTTCGTATTTATTTTTAAAAATTTTGAATTTCAATTTTTATTATTTATTTTATTATTATGATTTCTTGAAAAAATTAAAGTAAGCATCCAAATTAATGCTTATATTTTTTTATTTTTGTTAGAATTTATTTAGTTATTGAAAAAAATTCATCAAGTAATCTATATATATATTTTTGGTGAGACAGATCACTCCCTCTATTAAAGATCCAAGTTTAACATAACAAGTTTGTTTCACAAAGCTATTAATTAGTTCAGATGATAGATGTCATTTTCATCTTGTAAAATAATTTTTAAAACATTATTTTGTTAAAACGAAAATTGGTTCTTATCTTTAAGTTTATTTTGTATATTTAACCTTGAAGTAAATTCATTTTTTTTCTTCTCCTTCTCTCTTTGTTTTTCTCCAAATGTTTTTTTTATTAATTTTTCTCCAAATATTTCTATTATTAACGTAAATATTTTTATATTAAATATGACTAAATTAAAGAGAGACCATTTTTAAAAATTTAAAAAGTAAGTTATGTATATTCAAAATATAAATACAAAAACAAGTACTAAATGTATAAAAAATTGACTACACCTACTTATTACTGAGTGTATTTAATTTTAAAACGTAACTTCATTTACTTATTATTCTATACATTAAAATTCAGAATGTATAAAGTCATTCGCATTGACTCTACTTACTTATTACTCTGTACATTAAAATTCAAAATGTATAACTTATAAATTAAAAAAATCATTTAATAAGAATTGATATATCATAATTATGTATAATCTATTAACATAGATAATATTTTATTTATATTTTATATTATAATAATTATGATGATAAATTTAATTTTTTAAAATTAAAAAATAACAACATTTATCCTTAATGATTTTGTTGCAATATTTTTTGTTATAAAATGTTATAATGAGAATGACAAATTTGAAATTCTCCAATTAAAACTAATTAATTATAACAATTAAACTAAATAAAACATTATTAAAATTCATAACAATGAAAATGAATTTGATTTGATTTTGAAATCTTTAGGTAACCGTTCCATTTGTATATTTAAAACTTTTATATCGTAATGAATGAATAAGTAAAGAAAATATAACATCTTAACTCTGAATTAAGTTCAAATATTATATTTAATTTATATATATATATATATATATATATATATATATATATATCATTTGTTTCAAAAGTTTACGAATATTTTTCTTTACATACTTTTAAAATTTTTTGAATATGAAGTCTAAATCTTCACAACTATCGAAAGACTTTCAATCTGAGAAAGATAGAGGTTAGTGTTTAAAATGTTATAGAAGTAGTTTTTATATTAACATATGAAATTATATTTATTTATTAGAATTTTATATTTTAACTGTATGATTATTCAAAATTTTTAGATTGAAATATAAGTTCTAATGCTTTTGAAAATTTTCCTAAGAACATTCAATTGCAAACACAAAAAACAGTGCTTCCTAATGAAAAAATTCAGTCATTTTGTGGAATTACAATTAGTTCCCAAAATATAAATCAAAATACAGGTATGATACATAAAAATATGAAATCAATATAAATATTTTTTTATTAATATAATTATTTATTATGTTATATTCTAATTATATATTTTTTAATTTAAAAAAAATATTTAAATCTGGTTCACTGAATATTGACCTTTTTTGTAGGACCAAGTAATGTATCAGGTAATGTTTAAATTACAAGAACATTCTAATGTAGCATCACTAAATTATACATATTTTAATTTTATAATATTATTCCAATATGTATGATATTGTTTGTAAATAAATTTGTTTATATAACAATACAAAAAAGAATATATTTTAATTTGCATACATTACCATATAAATTTTTTTATGTATTTATATTGAAATTTTTATTATTATCATTTTTAATAAAATTATGATAGTAATAATTTATTTATTTATAAAATAAAATATTTGTTAATATCATCATTAAATTTTTTTAATTAATTTAAAGAATTTTAAAAAATTTCTAAGTAAGTTGGTATTTATTTATTTATCTTTTAAAATTTATTACAATTATTATCATATGAAATTTATTTATTATATTATATTTTAAAATAAATTATAATATGTACGACAATATATATATATATATATATATATATATATATATACTAAAAATTTACTTATTTATTTACTGGCCTTTTTTAAGATACAACATATTATTAGTTCTATTATTATCTTAATAAATATTATCACAATTTTATTAATTCTATTATTATTACATTGGCAAATAATTATTTAAAATTATTTCATATTTTAAATTTATTTTAATTCTTTATTTTAATTAAAGATTAATTATAAAAATTTATTTATACATATATTAGTATTAATATTATAAACTGTAGTGATATTATCTTATTTATTTATTAATATATATTGATTATACACATATAAAGTGTTTCATAACTGCTCTTATAATTAATATTATATCATAGAAATCATAAATTAAAAATATGCTTACTTATTTATTAATAATTTTCTTAAAATTGTAGGTGATAATTCAAAATATATGAATTTAGGATACCCAAGTTACACCTGTGAATATTGCAGTAGTTCTATGTGGTATGCAGAAAGAGCGAATAAACCACGACAGCCAAAAAAGCCAAAGTTTTCTCTTTGTTGTCAACAAGGAAAAGTTCAATTATCAATCCTTCAAGAACCATCGGATGCCTTAAAAAATCTTCTTAATTATGAAGGTGGTCATCGGTCAGTGAAATTTAGACAAAATCTTCGAGCATATAATTCTATTTTTGCTTTTACATCAATGGGAGCAAAAATTGACAACAAAATCAATTAAGACCAGGGCCTATGTTTTTAGAATTAGTGGTCAAAATTATCACAGGATTGGAGCACTCATACCAGAAGAAGGTCAACAACCAAAATTCTCACAACTTTATGTACATTATACAGAAAATGAAGTTCAAAATAGATTACATTCTTTCAATAATGGAGAAAATCTTGACAACACTATTGTTCAAAGTTTGAAGGATATGTTGGACATGCATAATCCTATTGCACAGGTGTTTAGAATGGCAAGAGATAAATTATCTTTATCTGACGATAAAAATGTACGAATCAAGTTGCTTGGTATAAGATCAAGAGAATCTCGACAGTATAACAAGCCGACCTCAGCTAAAATTGCTGCACTTATTATTGGAGATTTTAGCCAATCTAATGGAAGGAGAGATATAATAATAGAGCATCAAACAAATGGGTTACAAAGAATATCAGAGTTGCATCCTTCTTTCATGTCAATGCAATATCCATTATTATTTCCATATGGTGACGATGGATTTCACTTAAACATTCAATATTCTTTTAATGATGGAAAAAATAGAACAAAAAGAAACAATTTGACAATGAGAGAATACTATGCATATCGAATACAACAGAGAAACTTTGAAGTAAAGACTCTTATTTCTGCTGGTCGGTTATTCCAACAATATATTGTTGATGCATATACAACCATAGAAGAAAATTGACTACGATGGATTAGGCAAAATCAAACAATTTTACGCACAGAGTTGTACAAAAATGTTTGTGATGCAGTTGTTCGTGGGGATACAATAGCTGCTATTATTGGAAAAAGAATTGTATTGCCTTCTTCATTCACAGGTGGTCTACGATATATGGTCCAAAACTATCAAGATGCAATGGCCATATGTAGAACGTTTGGGAATCCTGATATTTTTATCACTTTTACTGCCAATCCAAAGTGGCCTGAGATTCAGTATATGCTTGATCAAATTTCAGGACAACCAGCTAATGACAGGTCAGATGTTAAAACAAGAGTTTTCAAGATGAAACTTAATCAACTAATGAAACATGTAGTGGATGGACAGTACTTTGGTCAAGTTATATCAGGTAAAGAAAAGTATTATACTAATTTTTTAATTTATAAATTTAATCTTATTCTTACTAATTATTTATTATATTTTTTCCTTCTTTTAGCTATATACACCATTAAGTTCCAAAAAAGAGGTCTACCACATGCTCATATCCTAATATGGCTTCACCAAAATAATAAGTATCCAACACCACAAGACATAGATAAAATAATATCAGCAGAATTACCATCTCAAGTGGATGATTGTGAACACTAAAATTTTGATTTAAATTTTTTTTTTAAATAAAAATAAAAAATAAAAAAATCTGAATTTTAATATTACAAAAGAAGAATCGAATCAAAAGGTTTTTAAAAAAAAACAAAAACAAAAACAAAAACAAAAATTTGTCTTAATAAAATAGGAAAATTTCAGAATTAATTTTTAAAAGGAAAATAGAATATGACAAATAATTAAATTCTTGAACCAATGTTACTTTATACATAAAAAAGGAAAAATTCAGAATTTTGGGCCTTTTGTGAAAACCCTAACAATAAAAGGAAAAGAGAACCATGGAGCAGGGGGAGACATCAGAGGAGACTAAAAAATTTTTGAGAGGAGGCATTCTAAAACGGGGAGAGAAAAAGAGAAAATAGAGAGAAAGAAAGGTTAGTGGAAAGGAGGAAGAACAGGAGGCAAGCAAAAATTTTCAAGAACATCAAGTAAGCTTCATCATACATTTTACACATTCTTCTTCTTCATACATATTTGTATTTTGAATAAACATTTCCTATATCAAATCAATCTCAAATGATAAAAAAATATTTTAAACCACCATTTCAAATATCCATGTCTCACCACCTCTCCACCCATTCCTCCATCTATCATCATCCACAAACACAAAACTCACCATAAAAAAACTCTTTCCCTACCTTGTCTCATTCCTCTTCCTTTTGCTCTCAATAACCTTCACCACTCAAAACCATGACCTCCATTAACCTCACCTCCACCCTTTCATAACCTTTTTTTTTTTGTTTTTCTTGGAGAAAAGCACACCCCTAACCCTAAAGTCCTTCCCTCTCAAATCTGAAAATTTAAAATTTGAGACCATTTTATCCTTTTTTTATTTTTTTTATTATTTTTTTGTCCGAATTTTTTTATTTATTTTATTTTTATCATTATTTAGTTCAACATATAATTTATTGTTTTAGTTTTATTTATTTATTCATCATCATTATTATTTGTTATTATGATAATTATTAATTTATTTAATGAATGAGTTTTTATTATTATTTTTTTTTATGTTAACTTTGTTTAAATTATTTTATTTTATTTTTTTTATTTAAAATCTCTTGATACCGTTTACTTTACAATATCATATCTGAGTTAATTTTTTTAAATTATTTCCTTTTTTATATTTCATTATTTATATCTTCTTTTTTAGGATTGTTATCTTTTATTTTATTTATTGTATATTTGTATCATATTAATGCGATTTAATTTTCTATTTATGATTATTTTATTTTATATTGTGAATACTAAATTACTTATTTTTTTATAATTAATTAATAAATAATAATATAATTGTATCAATTTATAATACTAACGTATAGCTTCTCTATCGTTATGTATTATAAATTGATAGTTTAGACTGCAGGTATGTAATTTTATAAATAAATTAATTTAATTAACTATTTAATTCAAATCATTATATATTCTTTTTTTATGCTAATTTCTCTAATAGCATAAATTTATATATTATTTTAGGTATTTATAATAAATTTATAATTATTAAGATTTTAAATATTTAAATTCACTATAGAATATATTACATAAACAAATTTACTATAATTGCATTAGATTACAATTTATTAAAATTATTTATAATATTTTACATAACATAACAATTGAAATTGAAATTATAATTGATTCATATTTATTATCTTTGAATTATATTTAAAGAAAGTTTATTAGAATTTATGCTTATGTAATCTTAATAATGGTAATAACAAACTATTACGAATGACAATTTAATAAATAATTGCTAATATTTTATATATAAAAATAATATTCTATAATTATAATTAAATAATATTATTAAATTATATATTTATTACTTATTGTATATTTATTAAGTGTACAAAATTATATATAATTTTTATAAATAAGTATTACTAAATAAATAACAGTAGTTGTTATGCGTTTAAATTTTTAGTCAATTTTATTAGTTAAATTTTATATTGACTTTGATATTAAGTGTTATATTTTTTTCTTTTTATTTTTAAACAACATTGAACACACACACACACACACACACATATATATATATATATATATACTCAGACTTTTATGAATTTATAAATATTAAAATTATTGCTCATATTTTAGATCTGTGTCAGCATGTGAAGCAAGTTGGAGAATTTTTAACTTTGACATACATTATAGAAGTCCAGCTGTTATGAGATTGATCTTTCATTTACCAGGAGAAAATTCAGTTACTCTACAAGATTAAGAACAAAATGGATGAAAATGAATTCTATAAATTCTGAAGCATGCATGCTAACATATTCTGACTTTCCTACAAAATTTGTTTGGGATGATAGAAACAAAAAATGGAAACAAAAGCAGACTGGAAGAACAATTAGAAGAATTTATTATGCTCATCCAACATCTGGTGAAAGATATTACTTAAGAATTTTGTTAAATATTGTTCAAGGACCAAAAAGTTACGAAAAAATCAGGATAGTTGGTGGAGTGACACATAAAACTTTCAAAGAAACATGCTATGCTCTTGGCCTTCTAAATGATGATAAAGAGTGGAATGATGCATTGAATGAAGTAAGTCATTGGGCCTTACTTCTCAGTTAATAGAATTATTGGTTACAATTCTTCTTTTTGGTGAGGTTACAAATGTTAAGAAACTATGGGATAAAAATTGGCAGACACTATTCGATGATATTCTTTATATAAAAAAAAAGGTTATTTCATCACTTTGGTTTGGAACTCACAGAACAACAGATCCAAACTTATTGTTTGATTGAAATTGACAAGATATTGATGAGAAATGGAAAGGTCCTCTTCGACTTCAATAGAATGCCTTTACTCGATAAATCAGCAGTAGAAGTGATGGACAATAAACTGATTAGAGAGGAACTTGATTATAATATTGAAGAGTTAAAATTGGAATACCAGAGATGCTACCTATTACTGAATGACCAACAAAGACAAATATACAATGAAGTTATTAATGCGGTCTTTGCTAATGTAGGTGGATTTTATTTTGTGTATGGCCACGGAGGAATTGGAAAAACTTTTCTTACAAGACTATCATTTCTAAACTAAGGAGTGAGAAAAGAATAGTACTTGCTGTTGCATCTTCGAGTACTTAACCACTTCCTCATACTTGATTTTATATTTTTATTAATTATATATTTCTCATGTTTAATACTTTTAATTATATTTCTCATATTAATTATATATTTTCATTATTAACTTTTGTACTTACACATGTAGTATTTTATTTTTATTTTTCAAATTTTAAAATTTACAAATATAAAAATTTCAAATCTAATTTTTTGTTTTATTATATTAATATAAATTAAAATTTTCATTAATATGTACAATAAAAAAAATACATTATTTATAAAACTTATAAAACATTCTTTTATTAAATAAAATAAGACAAAAAATATTATTTCATTAATATTACACACATTAAAATTCTAAATTTTAGTATTAGCATCATCAAAATTATTGTCTATTTGCCATAAAAATTAGAAAAATATCCATTAAAAAATAATATTTCTTACATTTTAATGAATACTTTCATAAACTATTATATATATGATTTTATTTGTCTCATTTATTCTTACTTTAAAATTTTATAGGTATTGCATCATTATTGCTTCCGGATGGTAGAGCAGCTAACAGTAGATTTCAAATACCATTAGATCTTTTTGAAGAGAGCACATGTTCAATCAAACAAAATACTTAGCTTGCTTAGTTAATAATTCAAATAGATCTCATTGTTTGTAATGAAGCACCAATGATAAATAGATTGGCTTTTGAGGCTTTTGATAGGTCCCTCAAAGATATTGTGGGTTATAAATATCCTAACAGTATGTCTAAGCCATTTGGAGGAAAAACAATACTTCTTGGAGGAGATTTTAGACAAATATTACCTATAATACCAAAAGGACGATGACAAGATATAGTTCAAGCATGCATTAATAAGTCGTATTTGTGGGATCATTGCAAAATTTATATGTTGTCCAAAAGTATGAGAATTTTCAACAACACCTCTTCAAGTCATGAAAATTCCTTGGCACATGAATTTAATAAATGGCTCATACAAGTTGGAGATGGAAACATACCAACAATTAGTAAAGAAGGAGAAGACATTCCAATGTGGATAAAAATTCCAAGCCAATATCTACTCAAGCCAATGGAGGATTCACTCAAGCAAATTTTTGAAAGCACATATCCAAATTTCCAACAACAAATGCGGGATGAAAAATACCTTCAAGAGAGGGCCATACTTACTCCTTTAAATGATATTAATAATTATATCATAAACATGGTTGAAGGATCAATAAAGTATTACAGAAGCTCTAACAAGATTGACAAAGCAACTGATAAAATAACTGAGCAAGAGCTTATGTATCCCGTAGAATTCTTGAATACTTTAAATTTCAATGGATTTTCTCCCCATTGCTTGCAACTCAAAGAAAGAACGTCAATTATGCTACTTAGGAACATCAATCCTGCATTAGGAATGGGCAATGGAACAAGACTCCTTATCATACGTTTAGGAGAGTGGATAATTGAAGCAAAAATAATTATAGGAAGCAACATTGGTGCTAAAATACTTATTCCGCGGATAGTTTTAATAGCAAGTGACTCCAAGTGGCCTTTCTTTTTAAGAAGAAAACAATTTCCAATAAAGGTATGTTATGCAATGACAATAAACAAAAGTCAAGGATAATTGTTAAATTATGTTGGATTATATTTTTCAAAAGTTATATGTTGCATTGTCTATAGTAATGTCAACAAAAGAAATAAAAAACCTTATTATTAAAGAGGATGACAAATATATAGGATATACAAAAAATGTTGTATATAAGGAAGTATTTCATAATCTTCCTCAATGTAATTATATTTAATATAATAAATATTTTTATTATATTTATATATTTAAATTATATATTTTATATTTTAAAATAAATTAATTTAATAAAAATAAAATAAACATGTGCAACGCACAGGCATATTTACTAGTATTTATATAAAATTGGCTGCATATCTACTTATTACTCTATGCATTAAATTTTAAAACGTATAAAGTTATTTTTATATACGTGACTCTATCTACTTATTACTCTATGCATTAAAATTTGAAACGTATCACTTATCAATTGATATTATATTTTATTGCATTAAAATTAGAAACCTATAAAGTCACTCCTATTGACTACACTTACTTATTACTTTATGCATTAAAATTTGAAACGTATTATTTATACTTATTATCTTTGAATTGTATTTAAAGAATGTTTATTAGAATTGATGGTTATATTATGTTACAAACGACAACCTAAATATTCATACTATAAATTTCCTTTAATTACCATTTATTGAAATTAATTATAATATTTTTCATAATTAAAAAAATAAAATTATATCTGATTTATACTTATTATGAAAAATATTTAAGAAGAATTTATTAGAATTGATGATTATATTATATTAAAATTTAAAATAAAAATATCTATACATTTTTTGAATTACCTTTTAATTGAATTTTTTTATTAATTAGGTTAATATAATTTATATTTCAATATTTACTTCAAATACTAAAATATAATTTAAATTAAAAAAATACATTTATAAAATTATTAGTTTATATTATATATTGTGAAATCAAATTTCTAATAAAAAATAATTTTATATATTTAAATTATTTATTAGTTAGTTTAATATAATTTGTATTTCAATATTAACTACAATATAGATGAAAAGATAACTTTAATTATATTAATTTTTTATTTTCTGACTTTTCATATATCTCTAAGTAGGATTTTATCTTTACATATATAAGTCATGTTTAGTTGTTTACACTTTTGAAAACTTACTCACTGTTCTTTCTATTTTTTATTTTTTTTTGTATTTTGCAATCATGTCAGTGGTCAAGAATTACTTATCCATGTAAGTACACGTGTTTTTGAGTTTGATATTTTTATTTTGTTTCACTAAATTGTGTTTTCCATACTTTTGTAGGAGAACAACAAGTTCCAATGAAGATAAATGGACTTTTCTTAAGGATTTGAATTCAACAATAGATAATTGAAAAATAAAAGTACAATATCACAGCTGTAGGATATACTAAATATATATCGCAGGAAAGAGTTAATTAATACCGATATGGTATTAATTGATGAAAAGGTATTAGATTTGTATTTTTCTTATAAAAAATTTATTATTTTTAATAAATTATAATTATGTTGTCTTTTATATGTTATTATATGATAACTAACTAACTTAATTTATTTTTAAATTTTCTAATTGATTAATTTTTTTCTAATGAGTGATCCTGGACCACCATATGAAAGGAACTTTTTCCACCATTTTTGTTTTAATGCATTAATATTAAATTATAAGTTAAAATTACATTAACGTTAAATTATATATTAAAAGCTAGCTTAACAAAAAGAAGTACCTCATGACTTGTAGAGTTCCTCTCATTAATGGATGGAGAAATTGGAAGGTTGTTTGAAGGAAAAGAAGAGCGAGTTGGGTGTTGTTGCTGCATGTTTTTAGCTATAATGAAAGAGTGATCAACCACTTGGAGTAGAAAAACCAGCGTCAAACTCATAAAATTTATACTTAGTTGGTAGAATAACATAGTTTATTTATATTGTGCAAAAAATATAAATTATCTTGCTTAACAAACTCGTCTTTTAAGCCCCAACAAATGCCTATCACATCTAAAAAAGCTAGACAGGTACATTTCCATTCTTTCTCTCATGAAATTAATTTTTTATTAAGTAAAAACTAAAATTTTTTCATATTCAAGTGAACTGAACCATGCACCTTTCACACTCCACACTAAGTGAACTTTTTTGTTAAGTATCATTTATGTCTCTTTTGAGAATACATCATTATTATAGATAAATTTTTAAATTTTCTCATATTTTCATAATTTTTTTTAAAATTTTATATTTCTGTATTAATCTTATAAGTGCAATTTTATATTTCAAAATTTTATTTATATTATGTTCATTACTACTTGATAGAAACTTCTGTCAGTACCTATTATATAAATTAATTTAAATTGTATCAATTTTTTATTTTATATGATATTTAAAAATAATATATATTAAAATAAAAATGTTAAAAAAATATGAGAATTAAAAATAACGAATTTTTCTACAAATATGAAAATTCAGAGATAAAATAATTTAAAATACTAAAAATTATTATTAAATTTTTTTCATATTTTTAAATTTTTTTAAATTAATATTGAAAAAATTGATATAAGAAACCTATATTTTTATTGAAATATATATACTCATTAAAAGAAATATTTTTTATAATGAAATTAATTTTTTAACTATAAAACAAAAAAGATGTTTTCTGGTACCTTATTGTCCTCACTCACACACTTCCTAAAATTTTCTCAAGTTAAGCACGCCTAACTTTGGAGTTCTTAAGTGATAGGCTACTGAAAAGTAAATATATTTTGTTGGTATAGATAATTCTAATAAATTCCTATAAGCTATCTTCAACTTTATATATAATCTCTAAATCCCATGTAAAATTGATTACATCTACTTATTATTCTATGCATTAAATTTTGAAATATTTAAAGTCATTTTTATATACATGACTCCACCTACTTATTATATTATGCATTAAAATTCAGAACTTATACAGTCACTCTTATTGATTGCACTTACTTATTACTCTATGCATTAAAATTTCAAATGTATAACTTACGAATTAAAATTATATTTTGTCGCATTAAAATTTGGAACCTATAAAGTCACTCTTATTGACTACACTTACTTATTACTTTATGCATTAAAATTCAAAACGTATAACTTACGAATTAAAATTAAATTTTATTTATATTTATTATCTTTGAATTGTATTTAATGAATGTTTATTAAAATTGATGATTATATTATGTTACAAACGGCAACGTAAATGTTCATATTATAAATTACCTTAAATTATTACTTATTAAAATTAATTATAATATTTTTCATAATTTATAAATTAAAATTATATCTGATTCATAATTATTATAAAATATATTAAAGATGAATTTATTACAATTTATGATTATATTATATAAAAAAATTAGAATAAAAAATATCTATACATTTTTGTGTTACCTTTTAATTGAAAATAAAATTATATCTTTACTTTAAGTAATGTTTAAATTAAAATGGCATTAATTTATATTATTTAATTAATTAATTTAATATAATTTATATTTTAATATGTACTTCAAAAATTAAAATATAATTTGAATTAAAAAATATTTATAAAATTATTAATTTATATTGTATATTATTAAATTAAATTTTTAATAAAAAAATAAGTTTACATATTTAAATTATTATGTTAATTAGTTTAATATAATCTATAATTCAATATATACTTCAAATACTAAAATATACATTGAATTAAAAGATTGCATTTATAAGATTATTACTTTATATTATATATTATTAAATTAAATTTTCAACAAAAAATTATTTTATATATTTAAATTATTTTATTAATTAATTTAATATAATTTATATTTCAATATTTACTTTAAATATTAAAATATATTTTAAATTAAAAAAATATTTATAAAATTATTAGTTTATATTATATATTATTAAATTAAATTTTTAATAAAAAAATAAGTTTACATATTTAAATTATTTTATTAATTAATTTAATATAATTTATATTTCAATATTTATATATAATACTAAAATATAATTTTAATTAAAAAACTACATTTATAAAATTATTAGTTTATATTATATATTATTAAATTAAGTTTCTAATAAAAAGACAAATTTACATATTCAAATTATTTTATTAATTAGTTTAATATAATATATAGTTGAATATATATTTCAGAAACTAAAATTTATTTTAAAATAAAAAAATTACACTTATAAAATTATTAGTTTATATTATAGGTTATTAAATTATATTTTTAATAAAAAATAAGTTTACATATAAAAATACTATACATAAGATAATTTAAAATTTTATTATTATTGTATTGACAAATAATTATTTAAAATTATTTTATATCTTAAAATTAATTTAATTTTTTATTTTAATTAAAGAATAATTATAAAAATTTATTCATGCATGTATTAGTATTAATATTATAAACTGTGATGATATTTGCTTATTTATTTATTAATATATATTGATTATACACGTATAGAGTTTATCATAACTACTCTTATAATTAATATAATATCATACAAATTATAAATTAAAAATATGCTTACTTATTTATTAATAATTTTTTAAAAATTGTTAGTGATAATTCAGAATATATGAATTTAGGATATCCAAGTTACACCTGTGAATATTGTCATAGTTTTACATGGTATGTAGAAAGAGCGAATAAACTGTGACAGCCAAGAAAGCCTAAGTTTTCTCTTTATTGTCAACAAGGAAAAATTTAATTACCAATTCTTCAAGAACCACTAGATGCTTTAAAAAATCTTCTTAGTTATGAAGGTAGTCATCGCTAAGTGAAATTTAGACAAAATATTTGAGCATATAATTCTACTTTTGCTTTTCCATCAATGGGAGCAAAAATTGACAATACAATCAATTTAAGACCAAGGCACTATGTTTTTAGAATTAGTGGTCAAAATTATCACAAGATTAGAGCACTCATACCAGAAGAAGGTCAACAACCAAAATTCTTACAACTTTATGTACATAATACAGAAAATGAAGTCCAAAATAGATTGCATTCCTTCAATAATAGAGAAAATGTTGACGACATTATTGTTCAAAGTTTGAAGGATATGTTGGCCATGCATAATCCTATTGCCCATGTGTTTAGAATGGCAAGAGATAAATTATCTTCATCTAATAATAAAAATGTACGAATCAAGTTGCTTGGTATAAGATCAAGAGAATCTTGATAGTATAACAAGCCGACCTCAGTTGAAATCGCTACACTTATTGTTGAAGATTTTGACCAATCTAATGGAAGGAGAGATATAATAATAGAGCATCAAACAAATGGGTTACAAAACTGATAAAATAACTGAGTAAGAGCTTATGTATCCTGTGAAATTCTTGAATACTTTAAATTTCAATGGATTTCCTCCCCATTACTTACAACTCAAAGAAGGAATGTCAATTATGCTACTTAGAAACATCAATCCTGCATTAGGAATGGACAATGGAACAAGACTCCTTATTATACGTTTAGAAGAGTGAATAATTGAAGCAAAAATAATTACAAGAAGTAACATTGGTACTAAAATACTTATTTCCGGATAGTTTTAACAGTAAGTGACTCCAAGTGACCTTTCTTTTTAAGAAGAAAACAATTTCCAATAAAGATATGTTATGCAATGATAATAAACAAAAGTTAAAGATAATTGTTAAATTATGTTGAATTATATTTTTCAAAAGTTATATGTTGCATTGTCTAGAGTAATGTCAACAAAAGGAATAAAAATCCTTATTATTAAAGAGGATGACAAATATATAGGATATACAAAAAATATTGTATATAAAAAAATATTTCATAATCTTTCTCAATGTAATTATATTTAACATAATAAATTTTTTAACTATGTTTATATATTTTATATTTTAAAATTAATTAATTTAATAAAAATAAAATAAACTCTTATAACGTACAGGCATATTTTATTTAATATATAAAGATACGTTTAATTATATTTATGTTGGATAAACAGTACTTCACCATCTTAAAGTTTGACTATTTAGGTTTTTAATTTATTTTAAAACATGTTACTTTTAGAAAATTAATATAACATTAATCATGTCTTTCCAAGGATGCTCTCGTTATTTTATGTAAAAGGATTAGATTAGATGGACAGCCTAGATTCTATACTGCACAAATGTCTTATTTTGAATTTTTAACATATAATTTGATGACATAGTTGAATGATTTCTTAAGATAAAATAAAAGTTATATTAATTATTTGATTGTTTTAAATAATGAATAAAAAATATAATTTAATTTAGAGGTTTTCATTGATTAATGATCCAAATAGAGCTTTTTGAGCTGCTGCTTGTTGAAAATTCACAACTATTTATGTCTCTTCTCACTTACCGATTTAAGCTTTTGATTTTTTTATATATAATATGAAAAGTCTTTTATATTTCTGCCTATAGTTCCATAACCAGTTCCAAGCTCTCATAAAGAGGAGGTTATGTTAGGCCTTCAACAATTAAAGTAAAATTTATTGAAATATTTTATATGAATTATATACGATGATCAAAAGTTTTTTATATTAAGTAGTTACAAGGTTAAATCTTATATTAAAATATAGCATAAATTATACTATATTTTATTTTAAAAACAAAAAATTATTTTTGAAAAGAGAATCAAACATGCTCTTATATAATTTCTTTTAAATTTTCTTTGAACACGAAAATACCAAAGATGTATTGTTTATGTTTCAACTCTAAATTGAGTTCATGTTACTTGTTACCGCTGGCCAGAGTTGCTGACATGGGAAGGAAACACAGGAAAAGGGATCTCAATTTAAGGTCTTAGGGCAAAATCATTATAAGCTGCTCTTATAAATTAATAATCTTAAAAGAGGAGTTTTATAAAAATAAAACTGATCGTGTTTTATTTCCCCTAATAATATAAAGAAGGGATCTTAGTAAAGTATGCTATTAAAGTTACAGCAAATTCTTAGCACCACCCACCATTTTAAGCCAAAAAATGCTAATGCCATTTATAACATATAGTCAATACAGAGAACAAAATACCCAAATGGTTAAATATGCAACTAATTATACAAGCTAAGCAAGAACATAAAGAAGACTAAAAGCACATAACATAAAAATAATTCAATTTAGGGACAAAATATCATTATGCAGTTGGTTGTGCTACAACCTCTGATATGCCAGAATAAGGCTGTTCCTCTTTCTGCACTACTACATGTTGCAATTGCTGTGGCTGTTCTCCTTGCCAATTCCAAACAATGTCCTTAAGTGCAGGCCTAACTTCTTGTTTCAAAAGCTTTTGGTACTCTAATGTATCTCCATTGGACTTCTTTAACTCCACTAGATGAAAGATAGGGGTGATCTCAAAAATCTCTGCATCAATACCCAAAGGCCCTTTCCTTCCTTCCTTGGAACCTTCTAACTGGAACAAACCTCCATCTTTCTTCTTCACTTTCAGCCGAAGACGCTTACAAATTTCTTCTAGCTTAGAGATGATAATTGAAGCCGGCTTGTTAGATGTAAATCGCAATTCTTTCTTTCGATCAGTCTCCTCAAACAAACCAGACAAGTCAAAACCTGATGAAAAAGAGATGATATCAAAAGCATTTAAATTACAAGGTTTTGAGTCTTTTGACAGTTCCATAGGGCCTCCATTCTCACAAGCTCCAAATACTCCATCAGCATCAAGAGGAGCTAGTTCTTTGTCGTCATTCTTGGTGATGATGGGCTTCTCTAACCCCTTTTTGAACCAAGAACTTTCCATAATTTTGGCCATTGATATCCTGGTCTTTGGATTTGGATCCAAGATTCTGGACAACAATCTGCGTACATCCGGTGCAAACCAGTTAGGAAATTTGAATTCTCCCTTGCCAATCTTCCTGTACATCTCCATCAGATTTGAATCTCTAAATGGAAGAAAACCAGCCAATAGAACATACAAGATCACACCACATGACCATATATCAGCTTTGGCTCCATCATAACCCTTTCTGTTTATCACTTCTGGGGCTACATACGCAGGGGTACCACATGTAGTATGGAGTAGTCCATCTTGGTGCTTGGTTTCAGCAAGCGCACTTAACCCAAAATCTGAGACCTTCAAATTTTCATTTTCATCCAATAGAAGATTTTCGGGTTTCAGATCGCGATGACACACACCTCGGCTATGGCAGTAGTCAACAGCACTGATCAATTGCTGAAAATATCTCCTAGCATCATCTTGCTTTAGCTTTCCTTTGGATACCTTGTTGAATAGCTCCCCTCCTTTTACATACTCCATGACAAAATAAATTTTGGTTTTGCTGGCCATTACCTCATAAAGCTCTACCACATGTGGATGCCTGATCAGTCTCATTACTGAAATTTCACGCTTAATCTGATCAATCATGCCAACTTTCAAAACCCTCTCTTTATCAATAATTTTAATGGCTACACTCATGCCAGTTTTGAGGTTCCTTCCATGGTAGACCTTCGCAAAAGTTCCTTGGCCTAATAATCTTCCTAGTTCATATCGTTGCATAAGCACACTTCCTTTCTGCTCCATTTCTAGCAATACGTTTTGTATAAACCAATGCTAATATCAATAGAACAAAATTTAGGCAATCACAGGGCCGGAAGCAGGAAACTGCTACACAGAAATTCAAAGTTCAACCGTCTTCACAAACATCATGTTTTGAGATCAAAGAATGGCTGAGATTTTTTGGCACCTCAGTCGCTTGAGCACAGAAAAGATATGGGCAGTGGACTAAACATCCAATCTCATCAAGGTTGAACAAGGGTAGCTCATGGGGAGGCAGAAACTCATTAACCTCAGCAAAGGAGTTTTCAACTATCAAGCACATCTTTCAGCATTCCCTGATTTTTGAGATGACACTAGAGAACACTGAAGAATATCGACGTCTGAGAAAGTTTGTAGAATAATCAAGGACTAAAACAGCATAGCCTTTCAGTTACCAAGCAGCAGAACATATAATGAAAGATGCACCTGAAAGAAAGACAAGCAAATTTAAGAGGCAAACTCAGAATCTAATCTCCTAAATAAATTACACAAAACTTTTAAGTTCATAACTAGCATTTGAATTTTTATAACTTCTTTTATATGCAGTCATTAACAATCCCAACAAAAAGCTTTAGGAGACTTTTAATCATATTTAAACAAAACTAGATTTGAAGAAAAAGTATTTAATACATCAATTACAGTTTCTAGAGATTATTTGACAAAATGATTCATGACAAAGAGAAATAAAACGAGTTTAAACAACTATGACAGAGATATAAGATGTCAAAATCCAAAAATAAATCCAACCCAGAAATTGCAGTTTGTTAAAAATGGAATATGTAAGCATGTGAGACCTGCATTCTGTTTTGAATTACAAACAAAAATCAAGACATTCACACTCATCTACTCAAGTTAATCTTCTAAAATTGAGACTGTTTAATGGAACTTGAAAAGGAAAAGAAAATTCTGCAAGGTTTTTCAAATAGGCTAACATAAATATAACTATAACTAAGTTGGCAACGTTTCCATATGCCTGTGGTTCCACTTTCCATTACAATCCCTTACCTAACTTTGCCAATCTATCTACCTTTTTTCATACTAGTGTCACGTGTTAAGGAGTCCCTGTCTCTACATATTGATAAAGATGTATTAAGTGTATGTTCAATTAAACTTATTTTAGAGAAATAATTATTTATTTTTTTCAGCTTTGGACAATGAATTTTAAAATAAATAATTACTTTTCTAAATTTAAACTTGAACCAAACATGCTATTTGTCACGAGAATAAGCAACTTAACAGCAATAAAATTTTCTAGAAGAAAAGAATTTAGATAAAAAGAAAGAAATTGCCAATTTGCCGTCAAAATCCTCAAATGAATAAGATGAAAGATTTTTTTTTAAAAAAAAAACAGCAAACACACCCTCTCACCGTGAGAGGGAGAGGGTGATATACACATCTTAACTCATCAAAACAACAATCATCCACTTAAATAAAAAATCTGGAGATTTAATGCGTGTTTGGCAAAATTTTTCTTAAAGAAATAATAACTTAATTTTCTCAGCAAGTAAACATTTTTTTTCTCAGAAAACAGACAGTGAGAAACAATTCAGAAAAACAGTTTAAAACCGATTTTAAGAAAATCGAAAAGTTTCAAACTTTTTAAGGCAGAAATGAATCAAGCTTTTAAATTTTCAAAGAAGGAGAAGAACAAAGATCCAAAAATAAGTTAAAAAATGCAAAATAAAATTGACATGGTAATCTCAATATACCTGGTAGAAGACTTGAGAATTTCTCCTCTCTCTCTCTCTTTCTCTTTCTCTCTGTTCAGTGTTTTGTGTGCTTTGAAAGAGGAAGAGGAGATGGTATGTGTCATAATATATTAACAATAAGTTGAAAATAAAGACAGAGAGGTTGCTGTCATCTTAACAGCAAGGGAGAATAAGAGAATATTCTAACACCTTCTAAGCTGTTTCTCTCTCAACTCAAATTATTACGCATATATAATATATAAAAATAATTAAAGGTTGCTCCAACAATTATAATTTTGTGTGTATTTTCGTCCAATAAAATCTGTTGTAAAAGTGATGTAAAGTTTTTAACTTTCAGCGGTGACCTGTGCAAGTTCGGTAAAAGTAAAACAAACTTAACGTTCGAGTACTAAAATTATAAATATTAATTTAAACAATTTAATATACGTTATTAAAATCTTCAATTATTTTATAAATAAATAAAAAATTTATATCTTAATATAAATATCTACAAAAAGAATTTTTTAACACGAATAAATCTTGTGAACTTTTAACATTTTCATTTTAATCCACATATATTATGATTGAACCGTTGATTTTTCTCATGAATAATAAAATCTTTGAAATTGCCTTTTTTCTCTCTTATATTTTTAGTATAATATTGAACTGTTATATACTTCCCATGGAACACAATTTTATAACGAAAAAAAAAAAAGGGAGTTAATTTAGGTGTGAGTAGGGACAATGAAATGAATGAATGGGGATACAAAAATGATGCTTCGACAAACATCGTTCAACGTCTAAGTTCTAACGACAAATAATAGAACAGTGTACCCGTGAGTCACAAGGTCAACCAATTACGATGCGCCACGTCATGGATGAATTTCCCATCTCCTATCGGCCAGGTAAAGCCTTCCCGTGTTGCGCTGCATTTACAGGCATCAGCTGCATTAAGATAGAACACGTGTAATCCAGTGATTGTTTGTCACGCTGGACACAACCGTAGAGCGGGGACCACTTCTCTTCCAGATTCAAGAATCTGTTGCATACGCGTCGCCTTATTTGAATGTATTCAGCGAACCTTTGGTATTTTAATTATTAAAAGTTATTATAAATGTTCTTTATGTATATTTTCATTTTATTTATATGTACATTTAAAATATAAAGAAATTAAATATTTTTCAAGTAAAATATCAAATATTTATAATTATAAAGTATATAAATTTTTAAAAAATACTAGCAACTTACTTTTTAAAGTATATTTTTTTATTATTTATTAGAATTTATTGAAAATTAAAAATATGAAAAAAATTAATCTAATAAAAAATAAATCTACATAATTTTTATAATTTTATATATATTTTAATTAATAATAAAAAATCTGTTATTAATATTATTTTAAAATTAATTATTCAATAATTAAATTTTGTATTTAATAAATTTTAGTGGTTAATTTTATATTAAAATATGTATCCAATATGAAAATTATTACATAAATTAATATTTTAATATTTTTTATTGTTGTAGATAAATACATGTTTTTTAATTTTAAAGATAAATTTAAACTTAAAGGACAATGTAACACCCATATTTTTATTATTTAGTAAATTTGTTTTGTATGATAATTATTTATTGATGCATGTTGCTTGAAATTAAAAGAGTTTTAGGTGTGTGAATTGTAGGATTTTTTGCTGTAGCGAAATGTGTCTTGCTGTAGCAATAAATAAGTATTCAAAATCAACCTCTTTTACGTTCTTTCGCTATAGCGAGGAGCTGTAACTAGAATGACAGAAAATAAAGAAAATTTTTTTCTAATTTTTTTGCTGCAGCGAGAGAATGACTCATTGTAGCAAGAATCGCTATAGCGAGAATGTTGTAAGTTGAGGGGTATTTAAAAGTTTCTAAGTTAAGAAACATGAATTATAATTCAAGTTACGACCATTCTCCACTTTCTCTGATCTCTCTCCTTTTTTTTTTTCAGAAAAATCTTTGAAAGGCTTATACCTTTCTTCGATCTAAACTTGGGAGTTCACTTTTCTTGCTCATTAGTAAGTTCTTGAAGCTTGGTTCTCCATTCCTTTGGTTATTTTCTTATTTTTCCTCTCTAAATAGGATCTCTTATGATATTTAAAAAGAACTCAGTCTTTTGAGTAAGATCTCTCAAAAACTCTTTACTAAACTTTTATTTCAAGGTAAGAAGAGTTCTATCTTGTTACTAAGAACATAGCATATTTATGCTCATGAAATTGTTATGATGTAATGCATGATTGTGAATATATGTTGGATGAAAATATGTTTTTGTTGTGTTTGAAGATGTGTATGATATATATTTTGAGCATATATGTATGTATGTTGTGGATTGAATTTGGGGGTGACTAACCTTCGGCAATGATTGATTGATGTATGATATAATAATGAATTAGAGCAAAATAAAGAAATAAAAAGATGAATAATATGTTAGTAAAAAAAATAATGAGTTTGGGCCATAATGATTAATGAAAAGAGTAGTAGATCCATAATAAAAAATCTAGAAATGAGATGGAAAATATGGAAAGAGAAATGAAATGAGAAAGGAATATGATAAAGACAAATATAGATAGTTCAGAGGTACACTGAGAGTGTGGAAGATGAAGGCGATTGAAAAATCTTGGAAAAATGAAGGTGATGGATGCTTTTCTTGAATTACGCATAACAAATGAGAGTAAGAGCACCATTAGCCTCACATTTATTTCTTAACTTGAACTCCTGATCACGCTTTTGCTAAAAGGGGATTGGTTAGCACATGTTGTATCCGTGTAGTTACGGCTATTCAACAACTATCTATGTTAAGGAAGACCTTGAGGAATTCCAGAGGTAGTAAAAGTGTGATATGAGAACTCCAAATATTAATAGATAGGGAGAGTAATAAGCTAAAAAATTAATGATTGTTGCTTTTATATCAATGAATCTTGTGGCATGATCAATTATTGTGTTAGCTTTGTTTGTATTACGTGAGTTAACTATGAATATATGCTTAGTAATGAGAATAAAGGCTCATCCTATATAACCTTTCAGGGAACCAAGATGACGGCATTCTGGGAGAGGATTAGACTTGTATATAGTTCTGTATATAATAGACTTAATTATGTGTTTAATGAGTATCAAAGGACATGTCACTTCAAGCTAGCATACATGTTGATGATATTTCTAGGGATATTATTATGTTAGAGATGGACTTGTATTATAATATCCCTTTTGACTTTCCTGTAAGTAAAATACATTACACCCTATGTATATATATCTATAGAGGCACGATTTTGACCCAACAGATTTCACATATCTATTTATATATCATGATCATGACCATCTTGAAAGGTCGACCTGAGTTACCGACGAGCGGGTCAGAGGAGTTGAGGTTGCGGCAAACTCAGGAGATTTATATCTCGGATTTAATGACGACCTTTGATTTCGAGGAGATAGAGGGATGATATAGAAATGACTAGGACCAGATTCTCAGTGTCGAGATATTTTGAAGCTACTCTGAAACTTTATCTATTTTGGTTATGTAATTATTATTTTGAGTCCATATATTTTGACAAACAATATATAAATTATTATACTTGATATACATAATATATGTTTAATATCCAGATTAGAACAATTTGTCTCTGATTTATTATGATAATTAAATTTTACTGCTATTTAGTTAATACTGCATGACTGACAAATTTTACGAAATAAATTAATTTATAAAATATTTTAATTAACCTATATTTGTAAATTCGATCACATACAAAAAATTTATTTTTTCTGACTTTGTATAAATAAAACAAGTCATTTTAAAGAATTTAAAATTTTAAGATGTTATAGACGAAAGTTTAAAATATCATTTGATTTTTTTCTTGTATTTAAAACTGGAAAAAATGTAAACATATACATTTATATTTTCATAATTTTACTAAATATGTTAATTATTAATTATAATTACATTTTATACTTAAAAGTTCATATAGTCACTTTTAATTAAAAATCTTGATTTTGGAAGCCATTAACCTCGTAAAGCTTACGTGTGTAGTGATTGACAGCGAAGGTGCAACTTGGATCAGCCACTGGCTTGAAGTTTCGGCCAGCACACGGAAAAATACCAATCATGCGATGAGAGACAGTGACATGTTTATTTATTGGCTCCCAGTAATTATTGCTTTTAGTACCTTGATTAAAAACATTAAAAGAAAAAAGTTTTTCATTAAATTTTTTTTAAAATGATAAGACCAAATTAAAGTTAAAATATTTTATCAACAAACATAAATATACACCCATATTATTTTATTTAATGTATTTTAATGTTTTAATAAAAAAATATTATTTTTATTTTATAATCATGGCTTTAATAATACTTGTTGTTAGCAATATTTTTTATTTTTTACAAAAATTATATTTTTATTTCTTAACCAATATCATAAAGGTATATCTTAAGTTTTGATAACTTTAAATTAAACTTTAAAATAATTAAAATTAAATATAATTTATGTTTAAAATTAACATTTAAAAATTAAGTTATAAAATATAATTTATATGTAATTGTTATAAATAATTTGAGGAAAGAGGGATTTGGTCCACTCTTGCCTACTTCCCTCGTCAAGTTAAAAAACTAATGTCTTACTGATATTTAGAAGATTAAATAAAAAAGAGTTTATACTTTTAGTTATTTTAGTTTAAATTTTATACTATTTTAATTTATAAATTTTTTTAATCCAATTAATTGTTTGACAGTCAAAAAAACTTTTGGTTAGTGTAGATTTATAAAATAAAAAACTTGTAATTTTCTTTTATGTTAATAGAATTATAGCAATATAAAAAAAATTATTTTTAATTACATTACGGTGAATATGAAGAACAAAAAATGTTGATTGTATTATTAAAAAATATTAATTTATAAAATTATATTTAATATTATAAACTTTATCATTTTTTCTAATTAATATTAACTGATAAATTTTTTTTATTAACGTTGATGCTTAAAAAAAATAATCTCTTATCATTAAAATTACTTTAAAATGCATTAAAAATTATAGAAGGAAGTGTATTAATACAGCGGACTTAAATCTTTAGTAATGTTTATAACAAACAGGAATAGGATTCAAGAGCACGGCTTCTTAGAGCATACATTACAGATATAATTATATAATTATTTGCTGGATAAATAATACGGTAATAAGATTATTGCAAACTAAAAAAAATAAAAATTCTTTTTACATAATGACGACTTAAACGTAGTTTGAATGAATATTTTTTTATAAGTAAAATTAACTTATATATATATATATATAACTTCTCTTATTTAACTTTTTTTAAAACTTAAGAAGTCACTCTAAATTTATTGAATTTTTTTTTATTTATTTTGTATATTAATTTTTTTATAAATATTTATTTAGAAAATTTATCAAAGTTAGACTTTATACTATATATTGGACCACGAAACTTTTTAAAATAAGAAAAAAAAACGTATTTTGATTTTGATAAGTTATTTAATGCATAATTTATTAAAATATATCCATGCATTATATAAATTTACACAAATATATTTATATTTTTTATTATTTAATTTAATTTAAAATAATTATAATTTAAATATAAAAATAATTATTTTTAATGTGATAGAAAGATAAAAAATGTTAAATAAAAATTTTGATTAATTTTTAAAATAAATTACATATAAAAAAATAAATATAACAATTAAAATTAATTAATATGTGACTTTAAACATTATAAATCTTAATAATAATAATTTTATTATAAATTAGTAATATATTTGTGTGTTACACAAATTTGTTTATATTTTTTATTAAATTATTTTATTTTAAAATAAATAAAAATTATAATTTAAATATAAAAAATATATAATAATAAATTTT
Organism: Abrus precatorius; assembly: GCF_003935025.1. Lineage (NCBI taxonomy): Eukaryota > Viridiplantae > Streptophyta > Magnoliopsida > Fabales > Fabaceae > Abrus > Abrus precatorius. The sequence continues at coordinate 20,667,884 of NW_020874439.1, read as the reverse complement.
ATTATATTAAATAATATCAAATATATTTACATTAAAAAATATGATAAATATATTGTTATATATAAATTTTTATATATTTTATATATTTAAAAATTTTAATTAAGATTTTAAATAGAAACTAAAAGAGATGAATGATTTTATTGAATACAAACTTATATCATTTAAAATTACACATGTTTATATAATATAAAATTTATGAGTCACATATAAAATATAGACAAATATGATGATAAGAACAAAATTAATAATAATAATAATAATAATAAAAGTAAGAGAGATATATAATAAGATAACAAAATTATTTTATAAAAGATGAAAATGTTCATTGATATTTTACTTTTCAAATTCTACAAAATTTTAAAAGTATTTATATAATAATACAATAAATTTGTTCAATCTTCTAAATCTTTTATTGTTGTCTTTCATTCAGCATTGTTTGTTTTGTTTTCATTTAGTTGCAACCTAAAGCAAAATATTAAATATAAATTACTATAAAATCTCAAAAATTTCAACAATACATTATAAATTTATAAATTATACATTAATTTACTCTTTCTTTTTGATAAATTTAATCTTTTCACATTTGGAGATATATATGAAAAACTTATTGTCAAGTCATCTTTTTTTTTTTTTCATATTTATATAGTTTAAACTTTCTTCCATCATCTCAATATGTAAATATTAAACAATGAAAATAAATTTATTCGTTATCATATTGTATACATTATTGTGAATACCCTATTTTATTCGGGTCCCTTTCAAAAATAGATTTTAAAATAAAAAATTAAATATAATTTGTTTTTTTAAAGAGGTTAAGAAAATAGAAAAAAAAACTAATTAAAATTTAAATTCAAATTTTTAATTTTTAAATTTAAAATTAGAGTTAGAAATGGTCAAAGTAGTTTGTAGTTTTTTTACTGGTCATCGAAAAATAAGGGAGCCTTTATTAAAAATAAATAAATAGGATCTAAGGTTTTAAAAAATGCCTATAAATAAGGAAGCTTAGGTCTTTAGAGAATAGACTTTGGAAGGTGAACACCTCTTATTTTTATGAGACCTCTTTGAAAGAGAGTTCCAGAGAGAGTTTAGGAAACAAAGAGCAAAAGCAGAAGAGGGGATTAAAGAAAACTATCTGACAGTGCCAAAAATCTTAAAACACATCTTGAGATTGATTACAGAGAACAAATCGAAGGAGAGATCCAAACATGAGGCGGAAAAGAAAAAGTTTCATCAAGTAAGTGTTCTCTATTTTATTCTTTGGTTTGTTATTTATCTTCCCTTTATCTAATAAAGATTTTTCTTTGTTTATTTTTCATCCTCCCTTTATTTAATAAGAATTCTCTTTCTTTGTTCATTTTCCATCCTCCATTTATTTAATAAAAATTCACTTTCTTTGTTCATTTCTCATCCTCCATATATTATTAAGGATTCTCCCTCTTTATTTATTTATTTTGTACATTTTTCTCTTATTCATGATCTAACACTTTTTGCAAGTATAATAAATAAATAAATAAATGAAAAGAAAAAAATTTAATAAAATTTCTTTTTTATAAATTTTAATAATTTTTCTAACCCTAAATTACTTCTCCCTCAGTCAAACCCTAAAAAATAAAATCTAAATCCATGAAAATTAATTTTTTTTTTCTAACTCCAAGTATTACCTTTTTGCAAACCCTAAAAATAAATTATTTTTTTCTAACTAAACTTTTTTTTTGCAAACCCTAAAAATTATATTTGTTTTTCTAACCCAAAATCATTCAATTTTTTACAAGGTCTAAAACAAACTATTTTTCAACCAAACAATTTTTGCAAATTATTAAAATTTAATTTTTCCAAATCTTAAAAAATTATTTCTTTTTGTAAATTCTAAAACTCCTAATTTCTTTGCATATCCTAACCTAAAAAAAAAACTTATTTCCTAAATTGAATAAGAGTTATTTACTCATCATTTTTGTTTGCTCTTGTATTTGTTTATTTGTTTTGTATGTCTCCCGTTTGTTCCTTTTTTGCGTGTAAAATTCTCATATTAAAATGTACATCAATTTTTCATTATTAAAAAAAAAAAGAGTCTTTTGAATTCATGTAATGACCAAGTAATTTTGATAGAGTGAAGGATCCACCTTCAACGTTGCTTGGATCGTAAGGGTTTATTGAATAGCCGTGTGTTAATTTGAAGAACTCTGTGCAGAAGTGAATTTACTTAAAAAATAATAATAAAGAAAAGTCAAGTTTTTCAAAAAAACAAAAAAGGAAAGAAAATATTTGAAACTTATCCAAAACTCAATTTTTGAAAAAGAATTACGTGATAACTTTGATTCTTCCATTATGTACGGAAGATACGTAGGAGCGGGAACCTGATCCATTAAATCCAATTTTTTTTTAAAAACATTTTTTAGGTTAAATATTTTTAAAATTGTTTTAAACTAAGATTAATTTTTAGCACATTTTCGTTACAAAAAAATAAAGTGTTAAGATAAGTCTTTTTTTACTATATATTTCTTTAATACAAAAAATAAAAAAAGAATAATATTTTTATAAATAACTCATTCCTTTAATTCAATAACTTTTATTATGTCTCCTTATTTTTTAAAAAAATAACATTAAAATCTCAAAAAAAATTATAAAAATTAGAAATAAATATAAAAAATAATAACAGTAACAAATTTGAAAATAGTAAAAGAAATATTAATTAGTTTCTTTTAGAGTGAAATAAATGTTTTAAAGTTAAAATAAAATTTTGCACAATTAATTAAAAGGTAACTGTTTTAACCCACGGACGTAGTAGTGTGTCAATACTTTCCTTACACGTAAGTGACTCCCGAGCCCAAATCTAGTTTCGAAGATTTTTTTTTTATCAAAAGTTTTTTTCAACGTTTTCTTTAATAAACTTTGGTAGCAACTCCTTGTAATCGCCGTTCCGTCGTAGCCCTGATTGCGACAATTATAAATTAAAATAATAAAACTCTAATTTAATCTTTTAAATTACCTTTACTACCGACTTCAAATCTAAAACTTTGTCTTTAACGACTTTCAAAGTAAGTATTCATTTTTATTTGAAAAAATATGTGAAGTGCCTATAATATTTAAAAATTGTGAAGGCAACTTCAACCCTTCACCATTATCCTAAAATGATTATCACATAAAAATAGTTATTTATTTTAATATATTTTATTTATATAATCAATTATTTGATTAAATTTTCCAGTAAATTAGATATTAAAACATTTGCTTATAATTTAAAATGTTGCAATGAGGTATAGCAAAAAAAAAAAAAAAGTTGCAACGAGGTCTTTAACATTACTTATGCTAATTGTTAACAATTTCATTAAATAAGACAAATATAGTTGAAGTAGTAGAATCTTTAACATCAAGCTCAAAATGAATACATAGCGTTATAATTCAATTACCTTGTCATTGGGTACTCAACATCTTTATAACATAATTCATACTTAAAATTTGTAATTGCGAAAGAAACTTTTTTCTTGTAATGGGGGCAAAAAATATAATACCAACTATTTTTAAACAATATATCGTTCACATTTGCAATACAACCAATTATGTTATTCTGAAAATTAATTTAAAAATAAAATAAGAAGAACAAAGTATAAGAGAAATAATATTTATCATATCACTCTTTGATTTTGCCATAATCAAAATTGAGATATATTTTTGAAAAATTCTAACTTAGAAAGAACCGTAGATCTTGTATTATCAATATTGTGAGTAATATGCACATCATTAAAATCTCTACAATAAAGTAATAATGAATAATTAAAAATTTGGTCAAGAGAAAAAGTAAAAAATTATGAATAATTACTGTAATAGAAAATTTTTAAATAATTTTATTACCTAAATGAATTTATAAAATGAGTAACCTCCAATATGTCTCAACATAAATCTTTGTTGATCTTGATGTGAAAATAGAAATATTACCTATAATAAATACATTTATATTTTTTATAATTAAATATGAACTATATATATATATAATTTATTTAAATAAAATATTTTATATATAGGATAATATAATTATCTTGAAATTCTTTCACAACAGTAAATGTGAATATTGCAATATTGATTTTTGAATCCTTAAACACATTATCTTTTATTATTTTTTTAAATAGTGTAATTAATCATTCTATACTGTTACTTTTACTTTATTTCTCTGATTTAACTAAAATTTAAATATTTTCAATTAATAATAACTTTAAAATAGTTTTTTATACCTGATGTCTAGTAATTGAAGTGTTATGACATTAACCTTACCTTGAACATTTGCTTTTTCTTCAACATAACTTGTATGCATGATCACTTCAATCACATCTATTTATAAAATAAATAAAAATTAGAAAACTAATTGATAAATTAAATACAAATTATATAACAAATTTCAGTAAAGTTTTATAACAAAATACCTATTAAAATGTTATTTCCATAATGACTTTTCAAATCTTCAAATTGTACAAACTCAAAGATATGGCAACGAATTATGTTATCATCATGGTTTAATTCTTTAATAATAGTTGTAACATAGAATTGCAACATGACATGATTATTTTTAATCACAGCAAATCTATCTTTGTTCTTTATCACTGAAATTTTTTTTATGGAATAAATTTTTCCTTCCTTTGATATAATACCCTTGAGAACTTTTTTAAATTTTGCAAAAATATATTTGTTCACTAACGATGATGCCCTACTATGCCGAATATTCCCGACATTGCTCCGTGGACCAGCTCTCAACTTGTTCACTAGATTACCACCCGCTTCCATAGACTTGTTTGTGACACTTGTCAAGCGCTTCAATTTGCAGTTTGCCACTAGTCATCCTCATCAATTGACCTCATTGGCTTTGGTTAATATTAGCCAAGAGAATAAAGAAACACTTAGGGCGTTTATGGAACGTTTTCGGCAAATGGCCCTCTCTATCCGAAACTTAGATCCGATAGTTGCGATGCACCATCTCACAATAGTCCTTAGGCCAGGTCCGTTTGTCAACCATATATATATATATATATATGTTAAGCACCTTTCATCCAAGGATGAGGTCAAAAGGGTGTAGGTGTCCTTTGACCCAAAATGAGGCTGAAATAGTATTCAATTTCTTGTTTAAGTAGAAATGACTGAGTCGTATCTTATCCAGTACAATTAAGATTGTATATTTTAATAATTATAAATTACAAACTATAAGATGTGTTTGGTTTGAAAAATAGTTTCATATTTTTATTTTCACTACAAAAATGTCACGTTGTTATTTGTTTCTAATTATGATGAACTGTAATCGTGAAAAAAATTTCTTAAAAATAAGAAACAAAATGAAAATAATGGCATTTTTTTGTAAATATTAATGAAAACGAAAAATGGTTTTTGAAATCAAAGAGACACTGAACTTTCCCTTGATGGTTGGTAGTGTCAACATTTTTATAAGTATTAATACAAGCCTCGAATTCTATATATATGTCTGCTAAAGTACGATAATAGAAAGCAAAAAGATGAGAAAAGTGTCACTCTATCTCACCCGAGTTTGGTTGCTGTCTTGCATCACAAGCCCAAGCAGCACGCAACAGAATTAGAAGTAGAAGCCCCATTCTTTCCTCCATGGTAACTGTACCAAGCACTTCAAAAACCAATGTTAAATTTCACAAGAAAAAAAGGCTGATACCAATGTTAACTAAAAACTATGATGCATGTATAAGATACGTATATCTGATACGATGACACTACTAATTTTAAAATATATAGAATTGTAGGATATATATCTAGACATATGTCTAGAAGAAGGAACAGTATCAATCTCAATTTTTTCTTTAATATTATCCATAAAGAAGACAACTTCAATTTCCAGTTCATTAAGAGACAATGCTTTTATATTTTATATCTCAATCTGACTGTATGTTAGATTTTTATAACTTTTTTTAAGACTTAGATGCTTCACAAATACTTATCGATAATATATTTGAGATCACCGATATCGGATGTGTCAGGTGCAACTACGAGGGGCTGAAGAAGAACAAAGGGTGACAAAGAAATGTGGTTCTGACTACTTATTTATACACCTTCCTAACAGGTGCTGATTATATTTTAGAATGTTTGTTTCCTATACACAAGGCATGGTTTATTTTTTAACAAAAAGTTTCAAACAAATGCAGAAAATTGTTTTATATAGACTATTAATTTAAATTTGACCATTAACAAAAGGACAAAACTAGGAAAATATATTGTTAAAAATAATGAATAAATTATTTTATCATTTCTTTTATCTTTTTTAAATTAAATTTATTTTTATATAAAAATATGATATATAAAAATAACTTAATTAATCTAAAAATATACTTATTTAATCATAAAAATAATAAAATATATCCCTAAAAATAATAATATGGTATAAAATAAAAAATAAAAATATAAAAAATAGTTAATTTTATATGTAAGATTTTATAATATATAAATCTTAAAATATATGTAAGATTTTAATTTTATAAACAAAACTATATTAGCCTAATATATAAATAAAATAAAATTATAAGTCAATATTTATTGATACTAAATGTTAAACTTATATAATTACATCTTTTAACAATTTTTTTTTATAGAATGAAAAATTAACAAATCCAGCTGTTGAATCATCATTAGTCGTTGCTGAAAATAATGTATAAATTTGCCAACACAATATTTCTATAAACTTGTTCAAGAAAATAATATAAGATGATACTAAATGTTAAACTTATATAATTACATCTTTTAATAATTTCTTTTATAGAATGAAAAATTGACAAATCCAGCTATTGAATCATCTTATATTATTTTCTTGAACAAGTTTATAGAAATATTGTGTTAGCAAATTTATACATTATTTTCAGCAACAACTAATAAGGAGACACTGGTAGTGGACAATTGACGATTGGGATGAGTCAATAGATATGTGGATTTTCTTAGAAAAGATAATTGCTTTTAGGAGGATTTACAGAGACTGTGGAGGATAAGAGACTAAGGAAAAATGTAAATGACATACTGATGTAGAAGTGTGATGGTATTAAGAAATATAATGTGCAATATGCTTATTACTATATTTATCATTTTTTCATTGTAGGAGTTAGCAGTTTGGAGCTGTATTGACTTACGCAGAATTTGAAAGGTCAATGCATAAAAGAAGGTAGCAGTAATTGTTTGGCATATGCTATTTAATACAGTTCTGATGCGAAGAATTTGACAAAGGATTGGCGATTCACCTAGAAGCTTGTGAGTTATATGACACTAAAGATGAGGACATACTGCATCTTTTTTGCATTGCGGTATCTCTATAAGACTGTGATATATAGTGTTTGAATGATTTTATGTCAATTTATACTTACCTGAAAAATTGTACGAGGCATTAATAAGCATGTGAAAAATTCAATATAGAAAAAAGAAATAGAGGAGAGTTGTAATAATGTGATTTCGATAGTATGAACAATTTGACTTTAATAGAATAATATTCTCTTCAACATCAGTGTGTTAAATGTTAATGAAACATTTGATTTAAGTATCATTTTTGGAAGTGATTTGTAGTAGTGTCATTGGGACTCCTGAATTTATCAATAAAATGTTGATGCTTAAAAAAATTATATTATTTTTTTAATTATGTATATTTATATAATTTAAACATTTATAAGTATGTTATCTAAAATTTGATATTTACTTATATTTTAAAAATATATTACTGTTGAAAAAAATAATGTGATAAAGTATTTAATAATTTTAATTTTTTTATAAAATTGATTAAGTTAATAAAAAAATTTAAACAAATAATAAGATTGTTTAATTTTTTGCTAAAAAAAGGGGCTCAAAAGCCCAAAACAAAAGACAAACTAGGCACAATGCCTAGGACAACCCTGAGCACTAGAGTCCAAATACAAGAAAGGCAACGAAGGGATAAGGAGATCAATAATATGGGAACAAGAAGCTAGGGAATCTAGCCCTAATTTAACTAAAAAATCTGCACATTGATTTGCTTCTATACATATATAAGCAAATCTAACAAATCTAATAGATTTCAAAGCATTTCTAATATTACAAAGTAAAGAAAATAGAGGGTGGGAGGGAAGTTGGACATTCAATACAAGAGTAATTACTTCCTTAGAATCACTCTCAATCCAGATTACTTGAATTTTAGCATAAATAACCATCTGAATACCAAAATAAATTTTTCAAAGCTCAGCAAGGAGAGGAGAGCAAAAACTCAAGCTTCTACTAAACCCAAAACAGAATCTACCATGACAATCTCGAATTAACCCTCCACAGGCAGCCACCCATTACAATTAGAAACAACTTCATCCACATTTAGTATGAATTGATCAGAAGGTGGAGGATTCCATCTAACCATCCCAAAATCAGAAATTAAGTTGGAAAAAGATGTGGAACTGGACCTACCATTAAAAGAAAAATAATCAGCATCATATACAGATTTTTGGGCAACAATATCAGGCTGAGAAATGCAATTTTGAAAAACAAAAATATTTCTAGCATTCCAGATATTCTAAATAATACAACTAAACAAGATAGACCAATTATGGAAGCGAGAGCAGTGAGAGTTAGAGAGATTAGACAGTAACCAGTTGAAAATCCCTGAGCTGAAAAAAGAGATCCACTGATTTGAGAAAATAAAATTATTCCAAACCTTCTTAGCAAAAAAACAATCCCGCAATACATGCATAATAGATTCAGGCCCATCCTCACACCTAGGGCAAGAAGACGACTCAGCCATACCTCTAAGAAACCGCTCCTCATTAGTAAATAATCTACCATGAGCTAATTTCCAAAGAAGAAAAGCAATTTTAGAGGGACCTTTCTACTTCCAAATAATTTTGAACAGGTTAGTCCTACTAGTAGGATGAAGATTAACATTATCCAACATATAATAAGCAAACTTGAGGAAAAATAACCCATTATTGAAACTATTCTAGAAAGCAAAATCAGGCCCTGCAAGTCTAGAAGGGGGGTTAATGGAAGAAATGTGCTTACCTATATAGGTAGGAAGGAGGGAGTAGATTTTATCCCAGTCCCAACTGCCTTAGGCAGCAAACAAAGCAACAGGAGCCTCCAACTCAAGCTCAGTGCTAGGAATAACCACATGATCAAGTAATCTATCAACATGGGGGATCCAATTATCAGTCCAGAATTTAATAGACGTTTCATCCCTAACACACCAGCCTAGACCTTGGGAAAATTCAGGCCAAATGCTCATTAGATTTTTTCATAAATAGGAATGGCTTGAAACTTTCTTAACACCAAAATTCTGATCAGGACTAAAATTGCATTTGTGATAAAGAACTTGAGCCCATAAACCAAAGGGAGAGGGGGCCATCCTCTAGCATAATTTCATCATATAAGCCTTATTAAGTAAATTAAGATTTTTGAATCCCAGGCTACCCTCATTTTTAGGTTAACATATGTATTGCTAGCCAATAAGGTAACATTTCTGCTTACCTAATGACCCCTAAATGAACTTCCTACAAGGACGATTGATCTCATTGTAGATAGAGGAAGGAATTACCAGGGATTGCATGATATATGCAGGAATACTCATCAGACAAGTTTGGGCCAGAGTAACTCTACCAGCCAAAGAAAGGGAGTTCATTTTCCAAAGGGCTAACATTAAGATTGTTTAATTTTGCATTTTAGAAAAACTTATTAAATAATATAAATATTTAAAAATTATGTTAATACATTGTGACTCAAGTTATATATATATATATATATATATATATCACTTCCCATTTTAAGACATGTTGATTCCTTTTATCCTTTCTCTCTCTAGTCGGCTCATTATTATTATTGATAAAATTTAAATTTTATCAAGTTTTAATTTTAATTTCTATATATTTAAAAAATATTAATTTTAGTCATAATGATATAAATAATTTAGATATTGTCATAGTTCAATTTTTGTGCTGCAAGATGCTTTGAGGCCGCGTTAGTGCGAAGAATTAAAATTAAGTATTTTCTAAAATACAGATTAAAATTTTAAAAAATCAAAATTAAATATATTTTGAGAAACAAAAGATATATTTAACCTAATGCTACTACTAATAATAATAAATGTCGTAAGTTCACTAGTTATATAAATTTTAAAGCAAATTTAATGATATAAAAATATATAAATTTTCATTTGTAAAATATTTTCATACTAATGAAAATGAAATTTAGTATAGAATTCTTAAGGGTTTGTTTGGAAACATTTTGTGTTTTTATTTTTAATTACAAAATTGCTACCTTGTTTTTTTTTTTTTTTCCTATTTTCTAAGATTTGTAAACAAACAGTGAAAATAAAATAAAATTGTTTTCAATTTTTCCTGTTAAAGTATTTAAAAACAAAAAATAAAAACAAAACATTTTCTAAACCAAACAGCCAATGTTGAGAATGGAGTAGGAAGCAACAAATGTTGAGAATGAATGGAAAATTAAAATGTTGGCACCCGGCATCGTGGATACAAGAACATTTAGTATTTCTTCAACTAAAGTAATATCGATTCTAATTCTACATGAGAAGCTCCAATACACAAACATATGATTAAATAATTTTGGTGCAATACACAATACCAAAACACGAACTGAAGGAGCTTTGGCCTTTTAAACGAGATCTAGAATTCATGAGCATGAAAAAACAAATACCATTGAAAGTAATTCTGCCTTCAACGCTTATCATATACCCAAGAGTTTTTTACCTGCAGCTCCAGTGATAATACTTTAAAACCAAAAAAAGAAAAGAATAAACTAAAACACCAGCTATAATTAATGGTAGCTTCCACAGTTTTATTTTATGTTTTTGTTTATTTTACACTTCCTCCTAACATTAGCACATTGCTAAATAACATACTTATGCCAAAGCATCATATATTATAAAATAGAAAGACATCATGTATTATAAAATAGAAAGAATAGAACAACCTTAAGGCATATGAAAATTATAACACAAGCTTACAAGAGTTAAATTAACATAAATAATCTCTACAAGAGTCGAGAAGCACAGCAATAGCGACAAACGTTAGTTAGTATACAAGTACGAACTGCAACTGAAACAAAGGTAAACAACAAACAAGAATCTAGTCATTCATGCAGCCACAATAAGAGGAAGGGGCAGGAACAGACAGAAGATGCGATTATTGTCTCATTCTTGTCAGCACAAAATGATCCATCACCTTAAGTTCAGTGTTGGCTTCTTCTTCTTTTGCTGTTTTGTCAAAAGAAGGGAGAATCGGGCAAATCCGAATTTCTTTCTCTTTGCAGAAAACGGCTTCTGACCATTTTCTTTCTCAGCTTGCCTGTCAAAGGATGGATCATTGTTTTGTTTGCCAAGCATCTGACCCAGTGACACCTTCCGTTTCATGGAGCTTCTTTCTCTAAGCATCTCAACTTCATACTCTTCTGGGATCATCAACTTCCTGCTTAATATTTGACCTATTGATAGGGTTGGCTTCAGATCCGGCTTGACTTCATTATTTACAAGATCCAACCCATTTACATCAAGTAACCGAGAATCTCTACGATGGTGAGAAGGGTAAGCATTTTTAAACTTGGTATGGTTATGTATAGAGGAACGTCGTTTTTGACCCTCAGACCGCCACTTCCTTAAAGCCTCTTCAACTGCTAGCTTTCCTCTATTTGCAGCCTCTACCCTTTCTAGAGCTTCTTCAAGGGCCTTCTTGCTGGTTTTAACTTCTTCTGTAGCTTCCTCTACCCTTTTCAAAATGTCCATTTTTGATATGTTTGCTTCATCCACTAGAAGCATAGCATCAACAACTCTCTTCTTAGATTGTTCTTCTGCCTCTCGAGCTTTGCAGGTTAGCGCAGTATACTCTTCGAAGGAAAGGGTAACTTCATCGTGATTTTGCATACAATCTCCAGGTGAAGTCTCGGGATGAGACAATGCTTTAATCTCTGCAAGGGCAGCAGCTTCTGCTGCTCTTGCAGCTTCCTTCATTTTTCGGGCAGCGACCAACCTGATTTCAGCAGTGTTTATCATAGCCTTTGTCTGTTCAATCTCAGACATTGCTTTTAAGACTTCTGATTTAGCAGCCTCTCCCATTTTTCTGAAATGCTCTGTCTCGGAACTCAGACGCTGGAGCTCTCTTGTAATATCGGAAGTATCATCTGAACCACCATTACTTCCAGCATCTTTTGCCACTTGCAGTTTTAGTTTTGTTTGGTTTAGCTCCTCCTCAAGAGAACATATTTTTGAAGAATTCTGAGTTAACCTCTCACGGGTTTTCTCAAGCGAGATCCTTTCCTTCTCCAACTTCTTATTGAGCAATTCAACAGAAGCTCGAACGTCAGCAATATCACTTGTAGTTCTGTTCAGATTCAATTTTGCCTGCTTCAATTCCATTAATATTAAACCCGGGGACGATGAAGGATAGGAAACACAACCCTCCTTTGAATGCTGAAGGACACTACTCCCTTGGTTTTCCTTATCTTCTTTCTCATTCTCCTTATTAGACAATATATTGTCACACCCACTCGTCTGAAAATTTAAATTTGCATCAGATTCTTCTTTTTGTAGCTTTGATTTCAAATTTTCCACAAGCCTTTTGGTACTTTCCAATTCTTTCAAGACATCAAGAGTTTCCCTTTCTTTAAGGATCAGCTCTTTCTCCAATCCAGCTGCTTGCTCCTCTAGTTTTCCAGCATCGACCACTTCTGCGAGATGCTGCTTAAATCAAAAGCAAGACTTTCACTGTTTAACTAAATCAATTGCTTAAAAAGAAGTAATTCAAAATAAACATGCACCCACACAAAATGAGCTACTATTAATATCGAATCTACTATGCCAAACTTCATTCTAGTTGGTCGTAATGGGAGATGAGGGAGAACTACTTAGTTCTGCATTAGAAAATAGCTTATCTTGAGAATTATCATTGAAGAGACCTACAAATAAAAAAAAAAACACATAACCGAGGGAATCCATAAGCACTATGAAGATGAAACAACCTTCACTGAAGAAAGATGGGGCTTTTGTTAACATGATGAACGGTTCTTAGCACCTAGATCAAAATAGTAACAATAAATAAATAATTGTTAAGTAAGCTGCACAGTCCTCTACTTCCCACATTTTGATAGCATTCACATCTCACATTTTTGTATTATGTTTTTTAGATAATAGCTCTTCAGATCCAAGCCTCCCTAGTACTCAGCGGAACAAAAACAAACCCTTAAATAAAAACGCATGAACCAAACATAGAGAAACAAATTACATCACCAATAATAATTTAAAAAAATCATTTCCTCTCAGAACACCACACTTGGCACAAGTAAAAACAACAGAGACAAACAAAAGTTCAGGAGGGTTTAACAAAATAAACCAATTTATATATTTATTTTTGAAAATTTGAAAAAACCAGAAAGGCCCAATGTTTTTTTTTTCTACTAAGAGTAGAAGCAATGCATTACTTTACTAAACGAATCACAAAACTTCAACGAGAGAGAAAAGAGAGGTTTTACCTGAGGAGCGAAGTGCTTATTAGTAAGATTGTGAAGAATGGGTTTCCAATAACCAATACCACCGAATCGGGTTACGGCTTCTTTAACCGATTCAAACGGCGCCGAAGTATCAATCTCCGCTCTGAACCCTTCCATCTTCACCGGTTCGGACCGGTTCACCGCCGTATCCGCAACTTTCATCGAGTGATTCAAACCGTGTAAATGTTCAAAGACAACAATAACAATAAAACGACAAGTGAGGGTTGGTGTTTGGAGTTTGTAAGAGTGGAAGTGGGAGAAACTAAATAGTGAACACAAACGGAAACGGTCTGGTCTAGTCGTGTCGTTCGCTACTTTATCGTGCTGACACCGAAGTCATTGCCTTGATTTTCGAAACTCGTTGGGCCCAGGCCCCACCAAACACCTCAAGCGTGGGCTCTTGTCAACGGTAACAAACGACGTGTATCAACTTTAATTATAAATTCAATTAAATACTTAATAAATCATACTTTATAATATCAAGGTTAATTATTTTAAATATAAATTTAAAGATAATATATATTAAAATAAGATATTTTAAAAAAGTAAATATAAATTTTACCGTTTGTATGATAATTTTTCAAAAATAATAAATAAATTTAAATAGAATCGTAAATAATAATTTCTAAAAAATAATAAAAAATTTTAAACATTAAAAAATGTTATTTATGATTTTTAACATAAAAATCATTAGTGGAAATTTTTTAAATTTTCTATATTTTCATAATTTTCTTAAAATATTAAATTTTGGTAATTTTTTCCATATAAAATAATAATAATAATAATAATAATTATTATTATTATTATTATTATTATTATTATAATTGAAAAGAAAATCTTATTAATAAATGACTTAAAAAATACTGTTTCAAAAATTAATAATTAATTTTTTATTAATATTATGTCAAATTTGTATTCAAAATTATAATAAAATTATAATATAAAAATTATATATATATATATATATGCTTTTTATTTTAATATTTTAATCAATGTACTTAAAATATGGATTAGCAGTTGTCAAAAAAAATTAAGGCTGCATATACACGATGCCAGGTTGAATTTATATATATATATATATATATATATATATATATATATATATATAATTTTTATATTATAATAACAGGTTAAAAAAGAAGGAAATTTGATTTAGTCATTTTGAAAAAGTAATGAAGATTTTATTATAATAATGAGGGGTTATATAACATGTAATGATAAAAAGATGTTATTAAGTCATTTTGAATGATAATGAGGATGTTATATATAACCAAAAGGCGTTATAATTATAACAAAGATTCAGATCAAATGTTATTAAAATATGAAATAAAACTAAGAAAAATAATTTATAGATACTTATTTATTTGTGTGTATACTTATATAAAGATAAATGAAAAAAATAGATGATGTAACAAGATATAAAAAAGAAATAAAAAATATCATAAATATTAAATATGTATTGACATTGTTAGAGTATTTATAAATAAAAACTATAAAATTAATAAAGTATTTGAATTATTTACACAAGCTTTATCATTATTGTGGAAAAGATTAGGATGTCATTCAATCACTTCGGGCAAATTTCATTTTTTTTTACATTTAAGTTGGTTCGTACTTTGTTGGTTTCAAAGTGTGGTTTCCTGGTATTTCATTTTATGGGTTGACTGTTTTTGAATCCACCAACGGTCTATTGGCTTCACTTGGAGTCATTTATTAGACAAAATTTTCATTTACAGCAAACTTTGCTAAGAGAAAAGTCTGTCTTATTCATTTTGGACATAATAAGGTTTGCAAACGAATAATTAGGCTGCAGAGCTGTATTGTCTAACATAACATAGTAGAGAGAGATAAACAAACGGATACCATTCCAATGATGATTTTTTTTTTTCTATACTTCACACTTATTTATAAATAATTTTTTTAATGTGTATTTTTAATACACATTAACAAGTATTAATTTTTTCTTATTAAACAATTATAAAAATACGTACATTAAATATATTTCATAAATTAAAAATAATAAATATTTTTATTTATAATAAAAAATAGTTTAACTTCTTAATATATACTCTTTCTGACATATATTAAAAACCATATTTAATAATTAGTTTTTATATTTAGAACATTTATATTTTAATGTTTATAAAAGTATTTTATTTTATTTTATTTTATTTTTTAGTATTATAATATTATTAAAAACTAAAAAAATAATCTTTTATTAATAGTATAAATTAAAAAATAATAAAATACTTGTATATATAAGGATTAAGACATAAATTTTATATTTATAAAAACTAATTTATAAATGAGTATTAATTATAAAAATTAAATATATATTTTAATTATTTTTATATTTAAAATATATTTTTATAATATTTATATATAAAATAAAAATAATAAATAAAGGTATAAACAATGTTATATATTTTCAGTAGTTTAAATAACCAAATTAATTGTTGAATTAAGTAGCATGCAGGTTGTGAATACCAATTTTTGCTTTCTAGGATTGTCTCCAATTTTTTTAAAAATATATATAAAAATAAAATATAATTATTTTATAGAAAAATATAAAATCTTTGAAAAAAGAGTGGTTCCCAAAAACAGAAGCCTGCACTGTACAAGCTTATACCCTAATATCAAAAACTGATTGTAAGCATGAAAAAGGAAAAGACTTAGATATTTGACATTTTATAGAATCCTAAAAACATGACATCGAAGAGAAGTATAAAAATTCAAGTAAGAAATTCAAAAGGAAGGTTTTTTCTCTGAAAGAAAGTAAAAAAAATAAAAATTAGAAGGGATACAAGTTTTCAAAGAGAGAAGAAAGATTGGAAGAAGGGGAAAAAAATATTTTAGAGAAAAGATCCAAAAAGAAGGGATATGAAGTAAAGAACAAATGTTTTGAAATAGGAGAATATAAAGAAGGAAGAGCAAAAAAAATAAGTGAGCATAAAAAAAAAATAAAGTGGAGAAAGAAATCAAAAGCTAGAAGAAGAGGAAGAAATCACACCATTTATTCTTCATTATCTTCATTTTCGATTCATATCTGGAATATTTACCAACCGCATTCAAGGTATTTTTTTTTCTCCTTTCTTTCTCGTCGCAATAGCACTCGTTTTGCTCTTAACATATTCTATAGTTCTGCAAAATGAATGGAGGAAGAGAGATTGAGTGATATAAGCTACCGAACATTTGTAAGGTTTCATTTTTTATTATTTTATTTATTTTTTTAAATCTTAAATAATATTATTATATTAAAATGATAAAGCAAAAATGACTACTCGTAGGTGCCAAAAATCATTGACACATTTTGCAATTAACCCTGAGCATTAGTCATGTCAAGTCTTAACTTTTGACTCTCTTCTCTTTTTTTCTTTTTTCTTTTTTTTGTTATATCTTAGATTTCTTAATATTCTTTAAAATCTTGGGTTCGGATAAGCCCTATTTTTTTTTAATTAGACATATTCAAGGTCAAAATTTTCTTTTTTTTATTAAGAAAAGAATAAATAAACTTTAATTTATTTTATTTTATTTATTTTTATTTCTCTTTCAAAAGTTGAGGAATTTTAAATTATAGTTGAACCAAGCTAAATGTATCTTTAGTGGTAAATTAGCCAAGTTGTTGGGGTTTATAGTCAGTCAAAATAGAATGGAGGTTGATCTTGTCAAGGTAAAGGCAATCATTAAGATGTTACACCCTCACACCGAAAAAGGTCCATAAATTTTTGGGAAGATTGAATTATATTTTCTGACTCATATGCCAAATATATGCCATTTATAAGTCAATATTCAAGTTATTAACAAAAATCAGCTAGTGGAAGGCTTTCTTACAAGAAGCTTTGATCCTCACAAAAATGGATGAAGAAGGTCTTCCAAGCCTTATCAATTCTGATGTTATAAAAAAATATTATGCTTAAAACAAAAATAAAAAATATATATTAAAAAAAGAAAAAGGAAAATAAAAAAAAAGTAGTTCGCTAGGTTGAAAACCTGAAAGGATGACCTACCCAAAAGTTAAAGCGACCTAGTGAGTTGAAAACTCAAAAGAGCAACTCAAGCAAAAATAATGGTCAACTAAAATTTTATATTACATTGAAAACCTAGAAAAGGAAAATTCATAAGAGATGTGGGCAAAAAAAAAAAAGTTGTAAGAAAATCCTTTATACTAGGGTAATATGATGGAGTGACGCATTAATTTGGGGCAAATTTCATAACGATGAAGTCAAATCTAGCAATCGGCACAGACTGGAGCAATGTGACATGGTAAAATTATGAATTTGGGCAATTTTGAATTGTTGAAGTTGAATCGAGTGAGATATGAGTCTAAAACATCAAACTAGGCCAATTATTTTTGAAAATTTTGTTAATGGGTGGTCAATTTACATGAAAGACTAGGACTGTTCATCTGGAAAGTGTCACTTAAGCAGTATGATACTTCACTATTTTTGTAGTTATTCTAATTCTCTTTTTGATGTATTTGTTTCTTCCATTACTTATGTCGTTGTTTTTTCCATTACTCATTCCATAAGTCTTCTTTGTAAATTAACCATGTCTTCTCCATTATAGTGATTCCATTTTTTTTCTTTTCAAATAATTGTTTCTTGTTACCTTTCATTCAATATGTGTACCACCTCACTAATTCGTTTACTCAAATTTTTCAACAATGTTAACCAACAATTCAATTGTCATTTCAGTAATTATATATTAAAAGGAAGCATGTTAATTGTTGAAAGAGTAATAAGAAAATAATATTACAATAATAGGCTCTAAGAATCTACACAGTAAGTTTGATGAATTTTCTGATAAGTTCAGCGTGACAAAAGAAGTTGACTCTTATGACAATTCAAAAATAAATGACAGTCTAACTTGATTGATGTCTCACCTAGCTCAGATTCCATGAAAGAATTGATCTTAATCAAAGAGCTTACTCATTCATGAACCTTGAGGTGCATGTTCTGACAAGGTTGAAAAATTAAAATCCAAAAAAAAGAAAGAGTTTATTTTAATTTAATGTCTCATCACAGCATTTGACTTGATCATGCAATAACTTCATTCCAAGTGTTAACATTCATCCAGTTTGAGCAATCACATCGTTACATTAGCATGTATTTGTTTTTATCCATTGTCACCTTTTGAAGTTTAATTTAAATTCATTATCAGCCTCACGACCTTTATGTTCAATCCAAGTCCAAGATCTGACTTGGTACTTTACCTTTCAACAAAACTTAAAAGCTGATTGATATCTTTATTTTTCTGTCTTACTTTTACTGTTAAAGTCTAGAGTCTGACTGTTCTTTTTATTTTCTCATGCAATCTAGAACTTGATCCACTTTCTTTACCTTTCTTGTCCAAGTCTATTTACATTTTTGGTCAAAGCCCAGAACCTGACTGACATATTTTACTTTTCTCTCAAAGCTAGAACCTGACTAGCACATTTATTTTTTTTTTGTCAAAGCTCAAAACCTGACTGACACATTTCACTTTTCTATCAAAGCCCAGAATTTGACTGGCACATTTCACTTTTTTCAAAGTCCAGTACCTGACTAACACATTTAACGTTTTTTTAAAGCTCAAAACATGACTGGCACAATTTATTTTTCTATCAAAGCCCAACATCTAATTGACACATTTTCACTTTTTTGTCAAAGCCCAGAACCAAACTGACACATTTTATTTTTCTGTCAAAGTCCAATACCTGACTAGCACCTTTTACTAGAACGTGACTTGCACCTTTTACCTTTATGTCAAAGTCTTGAACTTGACTGACACTTTTCACCTTTTGTCCTGTTGCTTATGCCCAGTATCTGCATGACAACCTTTGTTTTAGTTAAAACTCAATGTCGTTTCACGATTTTGTTTAACACATTGTCATAAATTATGACTTTCTCTAATATTTGAGTGTTCATTATATTTGTCTTTGCATTTCTTCTACACCTTGTCGTTTTAGACAAAAATTGATTCACTTCTTTACTCAGTTCTCATCAACTCTAACTTAAAAATATCTCTAATTGATATGAACTGAATAAAGAGGGGTAACTGTGAATACCAAATTTTGCCTCCTAGGATTGCCTTTATTTTTTAAAAGAAAATATACAAATAAAATATAATTATTTGACAGAAAAATGAAAAATATTTGAAAAAATAGTGATTCATGGAAATAGAAGCCTGCACTATACAGGCTTATAACCTAATACCAAAAATCGATTGTAAGCATGAAAAAGGAAAAGGCTCAGAGATTTGGCATTTTATAAAACCCTAAAAACGTGAGATTGAAGAAGAGTACAAAAACTGAAATAAGAAATCTAGAAAGGTGTGTTTTCTCTGGAAAAAAGCAAAAAAATAAAAATAAAAATTGGAAGGGATATAAGTTTTCAAAGAGAGAAGAAAGATTGGAAGAAGGAAAAAAATATTTCAGAGAAAAGATCCAAAAAGAAGAGATATGAAGTAAAGAACAAAGGTTTTGAAATAGGAGAATATAAAATGGAAGTGAGTACAATAAAAAAAAAAGTAGGGTAGAAAAGGAATCAAAATCTAGAAGAAGAGGAAGAAATTACACCATTTAATCTTTTTCATCCTCATTTTCGATTCAGATATGAAATATTTATCAACTGCTTTCAAGGTAATTTTTTTCTCCTTTATTTCTCGTTGCAATAGCACTCGTTTTGCTCTTAACCTATTCTATAGTTCTGCAAAATGAATGGAAGAAGAGGCATCGAGTGATATAAGCTACCAGATGTTTGTAAAGTTTCATTTTTTTTATTTTATTTATTTATTTTTAAATAGAAGAAGAGAAAGAAACCACACCATTTAATCTTCATCATCCTCATTTTCAATTTAGATTTGGAATATTTACCAACTGCATTCAAAGTATTTTTTTTTCTCCTTTCTTTCTCATCACAATAGCACTCGTTTTGCTCTTAACATATTATATAGTTTTGCAAAATGAATGGAAGAAGAGAGACTAAGTGATATAAGCTACCAGACATTTGTAAACTTTCATTTTTTATTATTTTATTTATTTATTTTTAAATCTTAAATAATACATTATTATATTAAAATGATAAAGCAGGAATGACTACTCATAGGTATCGAAAGTCATTGGCATATTTTGCAATTAACCCTAAGCATTAGTCATGTCAAGTCTTAACTTTTGGCTCCCTTTTCTCTCTCTCTCTTTTTTTAAAAGAATCTTATATTTCTTAATATTCTTTAAAATCTTAGGCTCGGATAAGCCCCATTTTCTTGAATTAGACATATTTGAGGTCAAAATTTTCTTTTTTTATTAAGAAAAGAATAAATAAATTTTAATTTATTTTATTTTATTTTTTATTTCTCTTTCCAGTTTTATCTATTATTTTGATTATCTATATTTAATTTATTTTAGTAAAATTATCCCATCTTTTATTATTATTATTAATTATGTTTAAAATTTTTTACTTTTATTTTATTTTTATTTCTATTAATATTTACTTTTATATTATATTTAACTTCAATTTTTATCTACAAAATGTGTCTCTTTTCATTAAAATCAAATAAAAAATTAGTAAAATAACATAACTAATTTCCTTTTTTACAATTCTTGAAATTTTATTTGTGTTTATTTCATTATTTATTTTTGGGTGTTCTATAGGTTTGGAGTGTAATTTAATTTTATATTAATGTTTTATTCCTTTTTGTTAGGTGGATAAATTACATTTTAAATTTATTTCATGATAAATGAATAAATAACACATATTTGCATCCATTTACAACATTAACGTGTAACTTCTTTACCATCGCATGTTATAAATTGATAAAACTTAAATGTACCTATGTTACCTAAAGTTTTATGCAACAATGATTTATCATATGTAGTCTCTAATTAATTAGAAATTTATCTTAATAATTAATCAAAATATATTCTCTAAAATCACTATTTTACTAATCAAGCAATTTAAATAGAAACTATTTTATTAACACAATAATTTATAATGTTAATGTATAGCAACTCTACCTTTACACATTATAAATTATTAGAACATATGTATATCAACGTTACCTTAGGTTTTATACAACATAAATTTATCAAATGAAGTTTTAATCTTTTTTATTAAATAAATTTTTCAATAGATTCAAATATATTTATTCTTTTTACTAAATAGAATTAATTTCATATTTTAAATTTTCTTTAAGTCATATTTCTAATTTTGATAAATTAAATAATCAATCATCTCTTCATTTTATTATACAAATTTTTGTAACATCGATGTGTTATTTACATTACCTTCGATTATCCAATAAATTATAAGAGATTTATGTATACCTTTCGCTATCTTAATTTTTTTTTCAATATTAATCATAATCAAAATTAAAATTCAAATACTTCATCTATGAATAAAATATTTTTACTAATTTGCAATATAGTTGTGTGATCTTCCTTCACCTTCTGTATTGTTTCTCGTAGGGTATATGTATAACTGCATTATCTTGTATCCTTAACATTATAATTTTATAAAAATAATTTTAATTTTAAAATAAAATTTTTTTACTATATTTTTTTTAATCAACCAATTTTGTAATTTTATAGATAGAGCTACGTGACTTTAAGTTTCTCATTGCACTTGAAGATTCGTAGGAGCGGGAATTGAACTCGTCAAGTCAAAATAATTTTTAAAATATTTTTTTTCTTTTTTTAAGATACTAAGTTATCATTTCAATAAACAATTTTTTTCCTAAAATATAAAATAATTATTTAGGGGTTGAATAAATATTTTTTAAAATTAAAATAAATTTATACAATTAATTTAAGGTAACCATTTTTAAACAGATGTTGTAGGGTAATAATACCTTCTTTATACGTAAATGACTCCCGAACTCATTTTTAATTTCAAAGATAATATTATTTTAAAGTTTTTCTAAAGTTTGTTAAAATAAACTTTGGTGGTGACTCCTCTAACTTTTTTAGAAAATATTTTTTATTCTTAAAAGATATTTTTCTTAAACACATTTTTTGTTGTACTGTTACGACCGCCTGGTTGCGACATAGGTAAAGAAGAAATTTGTGTAGTAATATTTTGTTACTTGAAGTGCTAAACTTACAAGGCAAATGTATAAATATATTGAATCATTACTTCTAAACTCTAAAGTCATTACTTATAATCTGGACTTTGAGTCCTAGTAATTGTTGTTGTGTTAAATATTCAAAAAAAATATTTATCATCTATATTAGTTATAACCTAGCTCAAACAAAATTGTTTCAAATAAAGAATATATGTGATAAAAAAAAAAGTTGAATTCATTCCTCTTAAATTGTTAGTAGTTTAATTTACAAAGACTATATATTCACCAAGACCCATTTAGATCCCAATGTTTCATACTGAATTATAATCTAAGTATACATTTTCATGGCTAAATCACATTGAGTTGTACCTTGTATGGCTCAAATACATGTAGGTAAGTCTTTATTTCACTAAACTATTGTATTGTGCCTACTTGTATTATGGCAACCATCACATGCAATCTGGCATGTAATGTAATATCATAAACATTGTTATTTAAGTTTTAGCTTCCAAGTTCTCGTGATAAGATGATATATATATCTCTCTCTCTTTTGTAAGGCAATTTAGATAAGGTTAAGTGACATAAATTCATAATATCGAACTTGGTTCTTTATGCATTTGATAGGAAACTATATTCTATTTATACATGTGAAATGTTCATACTTACATAATTAGATTGAACTACAAATCTCATTCAACCATTGAAGTGAATTTCAACAACTTCACATGTTCATGATTCAACTATGACAAGATGAAGTGTTCAAATCAATGTGTCTCATTCATTTAACTCCATCCAAGAGGTGAGGTACACTTAATTTGTGGAAACCAATTCAATGAGTTTAAATGCACTTACCTGTATGCACTAAAGAAAACTAATTTTTTCTTGCATGTCTAACTCCATTCATAATAAAATAAAATATTAAAGATAAATGAGTGCATAAACTTAATCATGAATAAATAATATCAAATTGTCATGAAAATAGTTTAAATATATATGAAGCTAAAAACATAAATAACAATCATCAATGTGGAAAGAAAAAGTACATTACACTTTATTAAAATAAGTAAATACATTCTATACTTCACCACATTTCTGGTGGAGTCTAACTACAATAGAAAAGAAATAATGCAAAGTAGATCATGACTCCTCTAAAGGGTCCTCCTTCAAATTCTTAACAACCATAGAATTCTTATTACTAATCCATCCTTCCTAGTGAGAGAGGTAAGGAAGGTCTCTAACCATCTTGTATCATTGGGGGATAAGGATTGATTTCCTAGTTATGCTTTATAAATTTAGGTCTACAAAGGCATTGGTGACAATGTCTTTGGACATGGGTTCTTTAGGCTCAAGGATGTAAAAAGAAATGTCATTTGAGGAGTCAAGTTTTACCATAGGAGTTGTCTCTAGTAAATGGTAGAAGGATGTGGATAGTGATGACCAAATGAATGGAAAAAGTGATACTGTTTGAGATAATGGTAAAAGTGGTTTAAAAAATGTAGACAACTGCTAAACCAGTAAAAGTTCTTCTAAAAGGTGGATGCGTTGTTCATTCTCTGTGAGCTTTATCAAACTTTACTTCAATTAAAAAAAGGAGATCATAGAACCGCCATCTTTCAAGTCTGTAATAACTTAAAAGCAAAACACAACATATAATACAATCCAACAAAGAAAAGAAAGAAGTGAGACATTTATCCAAGTAGAAGAATTTCAAAAAGAAAAAAGAACAAAGCATCGTAGACATATATCACATTAGAACAAATAAAATTTTTCAAAAAATAGTTAATGTAAATTTAGCTTCATGATGCATGATCAATGTAAATGTTGACTCTTGGTTTGACAAAAGTAAGTTTTCATGCTTATGTGACTCTGGATCCTTCATAATCTTGTTTTTTCTAGGAAGTTGTTAAGAGTTTTATTAGTCACCAATTTATATTTATATAAGTGGTAGAGATTTGAACTTCCATCGAGTGATCTAGCTTCACAAATACGATAAGTCTTAGCAGAATGTTAGGATAAAAGAAGCATCGTGTGGAGATTCTCAACTAGAGATTTGGGCTTAGGAACACTCAATGGACTACTAGTGAGTCACCTAGCTCCTTTAATCTCTTAGACGTTAAGGTCTTTCATATCTTTTACTAATCATTATGAACATTGACATGACTTCCTTCACATAAGAGTATGATTTTGAATATATTTACTTTCTAAATAGTCATGTTCATCTTGGAGTTTCTGCCCTATATTTACACACACAAGCATTGTCCAATAATTAGGATCTCATATCAACTATTCAAAAACTATCATGAGAAATTAGCAAGTACCTATATTGATGCTTTCTTGCACATCATCTAAGAGTTCTAAGTTCACTAACCTTATCTCTTTCCATGAATTCACAATATTACCCATTTAAAGTTATTGCTATTCATCTTTCAAAACATGCAAGATTTTTACAAACATTTGCTTTATTTATTTATTTCATTAAGTTTGATTACGAATTCAAAGTTCAAGTTAAAATTGCAATTAAACTCCTTAGAGTGAATATACTTACATGTCAATCTTCCTAGCATCTTACCATGAATTTACACTCTCAAAAGGGCTTAAAATTTACAAATGGTGTCCATTCAATCTGCATATGCCTATATGCATATTCTTAATCCTGGTGTCATAAAAATTTATGTGTCAAACCACAATATTTTAAAGAATATCACATATTACAACAATAACCAATGCAACATCACAATCATTT
This sequence comes from Abrus precatorius, assembly GCF_003935025.1. Classification (NCBI taxonomy): domain Eukaryota; kingdom Viridiplantae; phylum Streptophyta; class Magnoliopsida; order Fabales; family Fabaceae; genus Abrus; species Abrus precatorius. The sequence goes on along the minus strand of NW_020874439.1, from coordinate 20,642,608 downwards.
TTCATGCTTTCAATGAGATCACAAGTAGCTTTATTCAAATGATCATTATATAAAGTAAATGTCTCCTAATGTGTTTTAAGGGTAACCTTCTTTGTCCTATTTTTTTCTTTTACTTTTTACTTGAAATACCTCTTCCCCTTACCTTTGTGAGACAAAGTTAACACTTTAGCTTCCATTGGAGTGTCCTGACGTTTGATCGACACACTTTAAATTTTGTTATGTTCTTAATTCAAAAACAAAAATAATGAACTATTAATCAATTAATTTGGTCAAGATTTGAGTCAAAAGTTGTGAAAAATAATATTGAATTTACATGCAATTTTTTTTTCAAAACTATGCAATATTTGCAAAAATAAGTGTAACGTAATGAAACGATGTCCACATTATGAAAAAAAAATTTGTTAAAAAAATTAGATCATAAGGATCAAAACTGAATTTTAAAAATTAGATCATAAATTACTGTAGAAAATAGAACTTTGTTACTATTTACATGGATAACACATATTTGCAGCACTTATATTTTCGTGGTCGTAAGATACCAAAATAAAATCCAAATAGGACATAAGATGATGTGTTGAAAAGTTTTTTTTTTTTTTTTTTTGCATAGAATATGAGAAAGAAGTTGCAGGTCAGTTAAACTTACCATAAAGAGCAGAAAGTCTAATCTTTTTTACTATTAGTGCAAAAAATGCAAGTTTTAAAGCACTTGTGTTGAATAAATAATGGTGCGCAAACAAAATTAGATTAAGTATCAAGATAATGCATTTGAAAGGTCTTTTTGCAAGGAAGATATTCATACCCTTTCATGTTAATTTTGAAGAATAAAAAAAAAAAAAACCCATCGTCCGTTGCAACATAGAAAACATAAGTTCTTAAGAGGTCTTTACTATTTCGACTATATCTTACATATCCAAAGTCCATTTGATGTGTCATAAAGTGTGTTGGAAAAGAGTTTCATTGCACAAACAAAAAATGCAATTACATGATGTAGAAAAACTCATTTAAGAAGTCAAATTTGATGGAATTTTAACTTAAGACCTCCAACTCAAGAAGAAGGTGAACAACACTCCAACCCCTGTTTACTTTTATTTGTTTGTACTAAATTTGCATTTTAAATTCTAATATGGAGTTTTTCTTACTTTTGATGTGGTAGCAACTCTTGACACATTTCATTGTAGGTTTTTAGAAAATTTTCTATATACTTAAAAATTCTATTTTTCCTCTTCTCTCTGTCTCTAAAATTCTTTAACTTAAGAAATAGCAATCATGCTTGACTTCATTGAAGTACCCATCAAAATAATTAATAAATAAGTAATTTTTTTTTAAAAAATAAATATTTAGATTTCAAAATCTTTTAAATAAAAATATAGAAATTTTACAAAATAACAAGAAGTTATATTTTTTACTAAAAAAAAATATGCATGAAAGTACTTTGACTAACTTAAATTATAAATTGAAATAAACAAAGTTATTTTACACCAACTTAATTACTTATTTTGCAAAGCATACATATACTTATATATAAAAAGAGTGAAAATCAGAATATTACATGTATATATGATATCAACTTAAAATAAATAAAAAAAAAATCAACTTTCTTACAATGTTAAAAATTTCATATTTGTATTTTGAATTTTAGTCCACGAAAATCTTCCTTTTATCACTAATTCAATATATTATTTTTATTTAAATTTGACATTCTTTAAAACAAAAATATGTGTAAAGTAAGAAATGAGAGTTTTTATCATTAATTTAAAATTAATTATATTTATAAAATATTTGAATTTAAATTAATAGTAGATAAATAAAAAGAATTGCTTAAATAATTATACAAAATCAATAATTATAATAGATTAGCTACTAAGTATGAAAAAGTAATAATTATAATAGATTAACATAAGTATTTGTTTTACTTAAGCAAATTTTACAAAATTTCTTTATTATTTTGTTAAATTTGTTTGAAAAAATTTTAATTTGTTTAAACGAAAATAAATTGGACAATTATGTTGGTATCAAAATTGGAGAGAATTTGAGTCTAAATTTATTCCACTGGCTAACTAGTTCAATTAATATAAATAAATAATGATATTGATACATTTGAGAGAGTTTAAGTTTACTTATGTTTTTTTTCTTGTTACGAGAAAATATAAAAAATAAAATCAATCCACCTTTCATAAATACTGATGAGTTTTGTTATAATTATTACATATTTTTCTGATATAATATGAGAAAAAAAGACTTAAAAATATGTGGCTTGATTGTACATTTTTTTTATTTTAACTTATATATTTTATTTAATTTCAATTGCTTACATTAGTTCATGTAGTTTTTTAATTGTTTAAATTAAGTCTTCACTTCAAAATTTATCTAATAATGAAAAAAAATATAATGAATGTGTATATATATTACTTAAATAAATTACATAAAATATAATAAAAGCTATTTTTTATTTTTAGTTAATTATTTTATGTATTTAAGTTTACATATTTGTACAAATCAATAATATATTTTATGTTAGTTATATTTTTATTAATTCTTAAATAAAAAATTAAAAATGAAGAACTTAATTTGAATCATTAAAAAATTAAAAACTTTGATAATTAAAATTTAAGAAATTAAAATCACACACAAGAGCGAAAGCGTGCGGAGGAAAAGTACAATTTTTGTGGTGGGCTTTGTGGAAAGTAGTTTGGGTAGAACAGGGAACTTGAGGCCCCATCTGAATTACCTGAAAATGGGTTCAATTGATCCAATGTGCCATGACTTGTAATTAGTAGTGGAACAAGGAACCCAAATAATAATAATAATAATAATAATAATAATAAAAAAGAGATTACAATTCATATGGTAAAAACAGTAAAAAAATCATAAATATTTATTAAATTATAAATTAAGAGTGTATATACACTCTCAAAGATAACGTCAAAATATCTATTTTTGGATTATTTTTTTATATATGATATTTTGAAATTATATATATATATATATATATATATATTAAAATATGATATTTTGTTTGAAAAATTACATTTAAAAATTAATAATAATAATTTTTTATGATGTGTAAGTACAATAATTCATAAATAAAAAGTTAAAAAATGATAAATTTTTAAAATTATTAATGACGAATTTAAAAAAAATAAAAAAATTATCAATTATAATTTTTAAAATAATAATAAAATATTTAAAAATATAAAAAAAGTATTCAAAAGTTATAATTCACAGCTTTTACCAAAAGTGGTAAACCACGATTTTTGAAGAAAAATTATATTTATACAATTTTATCAAAAAAATTATATTTCTAAAATTTAAAAAAAAATATAAAACAAGCCTCTGTTTCATCCGATATTTATCTTAAAAAAATGCTTGCTCAGGGGAGTGCAAGTGTGCAACCATTGACATTCTGAAAATTCAAACTCATCTCGTGTAAAGTGTGATTTGACTCTTAAAAACAAAGAAATATTTTCAATTTTAATAAAAAAATTAACAAGTTTATAATTTATCATATGTTTATATGATAATAAATTTCTATCACTAATTATAATTTTTTAAGACAAAGGTTCACTTTTAAGCAGGCAGAATTGAAGGAACATGAGCGTATCTACAATTTCTCATTTTTATTTCAAAAAAAATAAATATGTAATATTTTTGGACTTTTTTATTTTTTAAAATAATATTTTTTTAAACCATATATCCTATTCGATTTTGCCATATCAACACCTATTTTATCTATCATATAGACAAAATTATTTTTTTTAATTTTTTATTTAATTTCATCTTTAATAAAAACAAAATTATATAATTGTGACACATGTTTTAAGTTTTGTTTGCTAAATAAACAAAACTCATAGGATTGTGTCATTTGTCATATTCATCTAAGTACTAAGAAAGAGAATAAATGTATTTGAAAAATATAATTATAATTAATTATTTTTTCATTAACTTTTGGTGATAACATTTATTTTTATTATTATTGTTCATCTTATAATATGTATGATTGAATTTAATTTTTTTTTGTGAGTTAAGTTTTTTCACTAATTATAATAAATTTATTTCACTAAATTTTTTCTTTAAAGTAAATTTTTATGATTGGATTAACATAATATGTAGCACAATCCTGTGAGTTTCGTGTATTTAACATAAAAAATTTATTAAATAGTGATACATGGTACACACGCATAATTTTATTTAAGTGAAGATGAAATTTAATTAAAAAAATAAAAAAAATTATGTGTATAATAGACAAAACATGTGCTGATATTGAAAAAAAAAATCTAGACAAAGAATATATTTAAAAAAAATATTATTTTAAAAAATTATTTTTTAAAAAATATTAAAAAAAGGCAACATTTCTAAGAATTACAGCTTAGATCCACTGTTAGGTGCCGCGTACGTGCGGTTTAGTTCAGAATGCTTCCCATTCCCAATTATGGGTACTGAATCTCTGAGCTAAAGTGCGCGCCAGCAGAATTTAATTGAATTATAGTAAATTCCAGCAGAATTTTAATAATTCACTTTTTCAACTTCTAATTAATTTCCAAATAATTATATATCTTATCCACTGGTCACTCACTGGCTACAAACAAATAGAGAAACTAAATAATTTGCACCCCATACATGAAGGAGATTCCACACCCAACAAATACTAATTTCACCTTTCACGCTAATTAGTTTCCACTCACGCGTGCTTTACATTATATAATAAAAATTTATATATAGTCATTTTTTTATTAAAAATATTAAGATATTACACACTATAAATATATTTTCCGTAGTTGCTACTTTTCAACGATTTTATTAAATAATACTCACGGTCTAACTGTCAAAGGAAAGGATTGACCTACCAGTGGTGATAGATTTTGAGGATGGTACATCACTGGAAAATGATTTTTATACCACTAAAAATGTGTTATCTATCTTTTGATGTTCTTTTAATTGTGGTCATTATTTTTTTTATGATATGTGTACACTAAAAGGATAAAACATAAGAAAAACAATTGTATATAATTTGATAGATGTTGAAATAATAGAATTCGTATATATTACCTCAGTTTAAATATATAATCAATTAGTTTAGTTTATTTTCCTAATTTTTAAATTATAAAAAATAATATTACACTTACAATAAATTTATACAATATATTTTATAATTTTTTTGTTATATTATTTATCTTATCTCATATTTTCTGTAATTTCTTCTAATTTCTTACATTATTAAAAACATTATAAAAGAATAACGTATGAGTAGAATATCTCTTATAGAAACTACTTTTGAATATCTTTTACCTAATTCCTTTTTAAACCCATAACCTTCACCTCTCAAATCGCTACATCCATCAATTGCAAAGACGTTTTACCTGTTGTACCAACTAAATACAATCTTGGAACTATTTCACACAAAAATAATTCCTCAATTTCCTGTTCAAAGAATTGTTTTGGATGATAAACCAAAGTAATTTGATAGATTGATGCAACCATCATATTAGTTGTCCCAGTGATTATTACTGATCATTAGATATAAAATTGTGCAGTGATGATGATTTCTTATAAATGGCTTAACCATTACATAAATTTTAGCTATCTTATTATATCCACTCCCATCTAAATCTATGAAGCCTACACATATAATCGTGTTGTGTTCAATTCCAGGTGCCACAATCTCACAGAACACTGACACAACCCACACAAAAAATGTCATAAATGATGTACATTGACCTCAAGGTAGCTCATCTTCCCACTAATTCATTTACTAGTTAAGTCTCATTCATTATCATAGCATTATGGCCCATGTCTAAGTCTTTTTGGGATAGTTAAAGAAACCCATGTGGCCATATCAAATTCTTCAGTCACCATAAATGAAAGGTGCATGTGAGGGTAGCACTTAATACAAGATAATAACAATGCAAGAAGAAAGAAGAGCACGTCCCTTAATGGGGCACGTGCGTCCCATGTTAGTTCCTTTTAAAAGTGACCATTTTCTGGTGTTGCTTCCTCAAATTTAGTCCTGAGGATCTGCAGCCATAAATTTAGCACCATCTTTAGGTATACTGGATCAAGCAATTCATGTATCAAGACATGCTATACAAATTAACCATTGGAATATGCTGCAACTATTTGCCGAAATTAAGTGGTGCATGAGAATGTGTACAGCATTACATTACACGTGTGGGGCCAAACCCAGTATGCTAGAAATCAAAGGCTAGAATTAATGTACTGCTTGTCAGTTCGGATAACCATGATAAGTTTACTCATCATTTCTCAATTGAAAACTATCATATTACTATGCCAGAAGCTTAAATTATTAGGTGAAGTTACATAAATATTTTTTATATTATATATTTGATTCGTTCTTCATGTAAAAACTTTTGATCTTGAAATGTTAATAGTACAGGACTATTAACTTTATACTGATTTTTTTTAAAATTAAAATAATGAATGCGTCAATGATCCAACTTTAGATCATTTGATTAGAGACGCTCTGATATGATATTATATCTCAAAACTTTAAACTATTAAGTGAAGACACAGTGAATACTGTGAATGATTTTCATATTACATCTGGATGGAATTTAGCCTTACAATTATAAGTATTTGTGTACTTATCTTTGATTAAATTAAAAATTTTACTTTAGTAACTTGTATTAATATTTAATATTAACTTTTATTGCACAAAAGAATTACACAAAAAAAAAAAATTGTGGAAGGTTTTATAGGAATCAATTTATTTTTTTATTATTACTCCTTTTAAGGCATGAATCAAGGATAGTTTTTTTTTAATTATTAAGGTATTATTCGGATGAGGTTATGAAAAATTTAGAAAAATAACTTAAAATTTCTATGAGCTGTTTTAGCTTATTTCAATGAATTTTTTTAGTATAGCTTATTAACAAAATAAATTAAATAAATATTTAATTATATTATATTTTTAAATGCATCTTAAATCTCTAATAAAAATAATATGTCTGTCTTACGTCCTTTTACGAGGTTAGTACAGTAGAAGAAGAGTGAACTAGAAAGCGAAAAAAAAAGAGAGACTAACAAAGTAAAATATATAATAAAAATGAAAGAAAAATAAAAATGACAAAAATATATGTAAAAAGAATGTAAAGCAAAAAGGGGTGTGAGAAACACAAAACCACAAAAACAAGATTTGCCTTACTTTTGAACGTGTTAATAGAGTATCAAACCAAGCCTCTGATTCTGCTCATCAGTCAGTAAAATAAGCAAAGGAAATGGTCAAAACAGTAAATTTGGAAACTTTGTCATTTAAAGTGTGAAGTTTAATGTTGATCACTATCAATAACCAACTTGCATCCATTGAGGTACAGTGTAGCATATAAAAACACGCTCAAGCGATGTGGCTCTCTTCAACCTGAATTCAATCCTAAACATTTTTTTATATCCTTCTCTACAAACCCATTCAAACTCCGTAGTGACACCTACTACATTTCCGATCAAACAAAGATGCTTAATACTAAAACCGAGCTACCCCAGAGTGTTCTTCAAATCAAGCAAGATGACAAGTTCTTCCGTAGGCTACTTTCAAAGGAAAGTTCCATGTCTAACCCATCATTCAGAGTGGCCCTTGCTATTCCATTTGTGTGGGAATCTCAACCTGGCACACCCAAATACTCATTCTCTGAGGACACTCTCCCTCCTCTAACTCCTCCACCTTCTTATCATTTGAATATCAATGCATACAAAAAGCCTGAGAAGAAGCGCTCAAAGTCCAATCTTTTGCTGACACTGATACCAAAACTTAACCTCAAGAAAATGATTATGTCATCCTCATCATACCCTTCATGGTCTTCACCATCAGGTTCCTCCAAAGTTGTCCCTATGGCCAAGTTTGGCAAGAAGAAATTCTTAAGCTATGGATCATCTACTGATATAAGGGGTGGTGACAATGAAGAAAATGTTGCAGCCTCACCCTCTTCCAAATTGTGCTTCAGCACTACTCGTGCCAACAGTTCTAAAATTTCACAGGAAAGGAATATGAGGTAATTAAGACTAGTCATAGTAGTTTGGCCTTGGATCTGGAGTGGACAATGTGTTGTTCATAAGTTTTCTTTGTATATCTTTCTAGCTAATACTTTCATGTTAGGACAACCAGTTTTCTATGCTGGAATTGGTCTTGATTTTGTCCTCTCAAATACTTAACAAGCTTGTTTCCAAGGTGTGTGTGTGAGTGTATCTTAAATATTTTGTGTAGCTTGAAATGATCACATTTTTTTCTTTCTTTGATTGGGATTTTAGGATGTGCCAAAAGAAAGTTGAGTATATTACTTTTCTGGAACTTCATTCTATAAGCAAGAAATACGGTATTGTTTCTAGTTATTTCCGGTGTTAGTGGCAAACTAATAATAAATTATTATTAATAATAAACACACGTTAAGGGAGTTTCAGAGAGCATTTAGTGGTAGAAAGTTTATTAATTATCTTGTAGCTGGATGTGTTTTAAGAATTTGATTGACATGTATATGGTACACGGCACTTTTGCTTTGGGGAAGTGGAAGAAGAAACACATTAATCAGCATCTTTGACTACTGCTTTATCTTTTCACCAGTAGACTTTTACTATAGGTATTTTGCTTTGTCTTTCTCAGTGATTTTATTTACTACAAAGAGCTGGTGGAAATTAATTACTTTAATTTGGTGAAACAAAGTTCACAAAGAGAGAACTTTGCATGATTCCAAATTCAGGATATGCTACAAGTTTCCGCAAGGCAATCATAAATGGCACTTCGATCTAATTGTTACAATCATGTTATCAATTTGGCTTGAATGTGGCTGACAGGTAGCTCCATCATTTTGAATCATTTGACAGTTTTATTTCCTTAAATGTTTGTTGCTTGTCGTGTTAGTAAAGGAAGATTACACATAATTTGGGTTACCTCTTGGTTCAACATTTCCCTTTTGTGACGGTTCCATGTACAAACTCTCAACTCATAAAGGGACATATCTTCAGTTTATGCAATAACTGAAAGAATAAAAAGCTATTTGCACACGACTTGTTACTCGGAATGTGTAATACCAAATACTCATCTAAGTAATGATTATCTTTGTTTAAGCAGTGACCTAATATTATGTTTAGCTTTACCTAAAGAAAACTGTTAGATTTCCCTTTAATGATACATCAGATAAGCAAACAGTAACTACTTTTCCCTTTCGTTTGTTTACTTTAAAGAAGTGTATTTTTTTTAAAAAAAAAAAACAGGTCATAACAAATTTTACAATGTATTATAATGAATCAATTTTTTTAATTTAAAAAAATAGGGTTTGTTTGATTTTTTATTCTAATTTTTTTCCGTTTTTAAAAACAAAAAAACATGTTTGACAAAAGTAATTTTAGAAATTTTTTTAAAAAATAATCTCTTGTATTTTAGTTTTTTCTTTTAAAAAACAACAGAACATCCCTAAGCTATAGTTGTTATTTACATGTTCTTCCTTGTTTCCTTGTGTTCCATCTTTTTTCCCCACTTACTCTCTTTTACTGATCCTTTCAAAAATTAGTTTTAAGAATTGTTTTTATATTACACTATAGCTGTTAGGACATACTAGAAGGTTTAAGATTTTTATTGACGGTTCATAACGAAAACATATTAAATATACGTTTAATTTAAAATATTAAGATATTAAATTATAAATTCTTATAATTTATACGATATTTAACTTTTTCATTTTTATTAATTGGTAAAGCATTTTTAGTCACACTTGCTACCGAACAACATGGAAATTCCTTGAGCTAGATTCTGCTAATTTGTCGGCAGATAAGCTGCCAGGGACTTCATCTTGTCCCAAGTTCCGTGTGCAAACGGACCATATACTGAGTACATGAGCAACAGCTATCGCCTAAATGGTGACGTACTCAATAACGTAGATAAGGATTTGGAATAAATTAATTAAATGGTCCCTTGAGATTTTTTGCTGATAAGTCATCCACCTCATTTTTATATTTGGCTTTTTCCTATTCACCCCAAAAATAATATAGATTAAGTGTGTGTTGCGGTGTCTATTGTACTTAGAAAATTTATTTAATAAAAAAAAGATACATAACAAATTAAAAAAATATATAATTTATTTAAAATTATATTATTTATAATATTTGTTATATAATAATAATAATTATTATTATTATTATATATTAAATATTTTATTTTATTTTTTATTCTTTTTTATAAATTTTTAATTTCAAATAAAATATAATTTATACTGAAACAGTTTTTATTTATTATAAATAAAAAATTATAACATAATATATTCATATAATAATTAAATAATTAAATATTAATAATAATATAATTAAAAATATAAAATATATATTAATATAATATTATTATTATTTTATTTTTATATTTTAATTTGTTTAATTTTAATTGTATTTTATTTTAAAGATTTAACTATTTTTTAACTTATTTAAATATAATAAATATAATAATTTATTATTTAAATACGTATATAAATATTATTAGTTATAATTTTTTATGTATCATATCCTGAAAATTTTTAAGGATACCGTAGAATTTACTTAAAGATTATTATTATTATTATTATTATTATTTTTCATCATTGTTGAAAGGATGTAGATACGGCTCCTTTGGCTTTCTGCTTCACTGTCTAATTGTTATCAATTTATTCTTTTAACTTAGCAATTTAAGTTCTATATATTATCTTTCCAAGTCAACAGAAGATTTTGAAGGAAGAAAATATTAAGATTTTAGTAGTCTAAGATTTGAAGAAAAGAGAGTATAGGCTACAAACTTGAATAATATATTTATTTAAAGTATCTTAAACAATTTAGAGTCTATATGACCCTTTTGTTTATATATCCATTTATTCCTATTTATCCATGTAAAATTTTATTATCTTAATTGAAAAATAAATTGGACGAGAAGAAAGACAACGACAAAAGCTTTCGCAAGTTAGGAATCTTAACTTAAGATGCATTACTATTTTTCCAATGCAGTGTTTCCATAAGTAAATCTGCTATTTCATTCCTCATTTAATATGTGGTCATGTTTACAAATTAAATTTTACAATAACGACCGCGATAGTACAAAAATATTGACTCGAATAATGTTACCAGATTGGTATGTTGTTTGCCAGGTATATATACACACAAGTCAAACAAAAAATGGTTATGTATCCTATGATCAGAATAAAATAGAAAAGTACTAATGTTGCTAATTGTAACATGAGCTTAATGCTTCTTCATTGATTCTGGTCACTTGATGTATTGCATTTGCTAAATAATTCACATTGCTTGTTGTCACACCTGCCATGCTGCAAGTATCACCATGGAGTTATACGAAGAATTTAATCTATAGCAATAATAATTATTGAATAAACAAAGAAAGAGAAAACAAAATGAGATTTTAATTATATAAAATATGGTTGAATTGTTGGTATTTCCTTTAACTAAAGCATTGGTTTTTGTAATGTATGCCTAATAAATACCTATAAATAATGGATTTTATTGAAAATAACAAAATATTACAAAATTTAGTGCATCAATATATGAAATGTTATAATTTTCAATAAAATATTACTATTTCTTAAGATATGTATACACGTGTTATAAAAAACGGTAAAAACATACCTTATTCTTCCATCAGGGGTCATGTATATATGGAACACTTTCTCCAGGAGTTCAATCTGCTCAGGGGTTAATCCAGAGAAACAGAACATGCCAACCTGCATTTGTACATGCATTGAAGTGTATAACTGTGTGATCAAGTTATAATATGATGCCTCAAGCATAAGGTAAATGCATATGCAAATTAAAAATTCAAACAGCCCAAACCTGCGCAGTGATATGCTCCCAATTAGAAGATGAATCCAAGTCCTCAAGAGAACACCGCAGTGTAGTTCGCATTGCTTGAATTCGTTTAGCCATGACCTTCAAACACAACATTGCCATCAGCTATGTTTAGAGCCTGAATTGAATCAAAACATAGATAAAAAGGGAAATTTACATTAAAAAGCTGAATATTACCTTTATCTCTTTCCTCCAAAGTTCTTGCATATCTGGGTTGTTTAATATCATAGTTGCAAGTAAAATACCATGAAAAGGAATGCTGCTATACATTGCATGGGAAATCTGCTGCAGTTGGCTTTTCATTGCAGCTACTTGCTTTATATTCTGGCACAAAACACTATATAAAAATTATTAGATTTTACTGGAGATCAAGTAAAGAGGAAAAGAACATAGGAATCAAAATCGTAAAACACATTGGTAACATTATTAACAAATTGAGCTTCATGTCATATCATAAAATCATGGAACATATTTGACATCTACTATTTTACAGACCATAATATACCCTATGCTCCTATTACTATGATATAGAACTTTTCTTACCTAAGGCAACCGACTTTATGCTCAAATAATCCCATATTCTTTGCAAATGATTGAGCACAACCTATCAAGTGCCCATCTTCAAGGAAAATTCGAAGTGCTATGGCATCCTTGTCAAGATCCCCACTTGAAAAACCTTGATAAGCCATGTCAAAGAAGGGGAAATGATTTTTTACCTGGAAAATAATTAATGTTAGAATATTAAAACTGATTGGATGAAACAGAGCAATACTAAAGCATCTCACATGTCATCATCACCTTGAGATGGTATGATATTTCTCTCCATTGTTCCTCAGTGGGGTCAACACCAGTTGGGTTGTGGGCACATGGATGAAGCAAGACGAAAGAACAATCTGGTGCTTTCTGACATTACCAACAAAGAATAAACAGAAAAATTAAAGGTTACTTTATACCTATGTTGCATTATATTGGAAAATATAACATTGACAACTTAAGCTGGTTTTCATGTTCACCTCAATTTGTTTAGAAACAAAATTACAAAAATGATATTTCACTGTTTAACATAAATCCATCTATTTTACCATGATAATATAGCTTATTGATTTGTCCGAGAGACAAGAAGCAAGGAATAGATGCCAAAGCTTCTCATCTATTCTAAATAGTAAAGTTAGTATGATCCTAAGCATTATGCTTTATCAATAACTTTCATGATCATATTCTTTTTACCTTGATATCATTTATGAGTGCAGCAAAATCTAAACTCTTTGTATCTGGATGGTAGTAATGGAAGGTTTTGACTGGAATTTCAGCTTGTCTCCATATGTTATGGTGACTATGGCATAAAAGCTTTGTGCATTAGATATTGAAACAATGTATATATATCTCAAAGAATAAACCAGAGGTAAATGAACCTACTTTGACCAGGTAGGATCTGGTAGATACATTTGAGAATCAGGATAGAATTGCCTTTGCAATTCAGCAAAAAGCCTACATGCACCAGTTCCAGACAGAGCCGGAATTCCTGCAAACAATCCTTTTCTGACAACATATGAATCATTTCCATATGCCAGCTTTACACACTCCTGAACAAATTTTGAACTGACTGCAGAAGTGCTTGATTCCCTGTCAATAACCACAAGTTAAACTCATTTCTGAGAATGCGAAAATTCTCATAGATGTATTGTTTCCAATATCATAGAGAAGTATTTTGAAAATCTTATTCTGCAAAATTGATGGATCGGCTGAGTATTGCTTCCTATAACCAAATAGTTAATGTTTTCTACAAACTATCAGTGCAGAAAAGCACCGACAATTATTTGGACTATGTTAAAATGTTGTTTTCATCTCATATTTATTCAACCATTAAAAAAACCGTTTGTTTAATCGGGTCATCTTTTAGATAGTCTTTCTATTGAAAAACAGCTATAGAAAAATCATAACCCAGTGTGCTAATTGTTCAGTTGTTCCACTTTTAATGCAAGCAACAAGTTAGCTATGACCAAGACACAGTTTTGGCATAGGCAAATAGTAAATAAATAAATATCTGAAGAGAGTTGAGGTTCTTATATTTTTGAGTTGCTGTGAGGATGTTTTGTCCTTTTCGAACTGCAAAGTCAAACATCTTTTGTTGTCTTTAGTTTTGAGGAATGTTTTTGAGATAAATGAATAAAAAATAAATTACAAAAACAAAAAAAAAAAACAGAGATAATTAAATATGGTGTCATATAAGGTATCAATTTTAAGATGTTCAAAATTCAAATAACAGAACTCTATATACGTACCGAACTTATTTGGCTAAAAATAGTCAAATGTACATTTTACTATCATGTTTTTTCATCAACAACATGAATCAAGTTGCAAGCATGATAGAATCAATTTCCGGAATCAAGAAACCCATAGAACTTATAACAGTCAATTACATGCTTGGCAGAGAAGAAAAATGTAGGACTCACTCGAATTTACATCGCTGAATCTTTGCTTCTGCGTCACGAACGCATTGAGGAATGAAGGGTTTGCCATCATCATCCCTGTAAGTTCCCTTATAAAGTACAGAAAGCGGGTTGATAAAAAAAATGAAACCAATATCAAAATGGTTGGTTGATGAATATATACGATGATAACTAAAAGCATAATTTCATTACCATTCCAAGATTGATCTTGTGGGGAAAAGGGTCATCAAGAAAGGCCTTGTTCACACTGACAATGGGGTCCTTTGGTGCTGTTCTCACATGGTCCCACCAACCACGGGTTGAAGAAGAAGTGGATAAAAATCTTGTGGCAAATCTTCCATTGATGTTCCTCCACATGATGTTACACTCTCTTAGAAGATATATATTATGTACTGTGACCACAACAGTAAAATTGTTGATTCATTTGGTTGAAGGAAGATCGAAGTGTTATATAAGAAGAGGAAAGCAGAAGAAGGTGGTGAGTGGTGAGTGAAGTTTCCCTTGCCGTGGTTTTGTCATTGGTTTTTTCAACGAGTTCCTATGTGCTCCTTTGCATGGAAAATACCCACCCGGGCTCATTGTTTTGACTTGTTTTTACTCGTCAATCACCACGTGTTATCTTTTGACATTCTTTTTCTCACTGTTGAAAGAAACATTTTTAGCTACTATTTTATTTTTATACGAAATTTGTTTTCATTAAAAACTTTGTAAAAAATTTAAATATTTTTTTAAATAATCTTTATTATTAATATTTTTATATTATCATTATTTTATATTTAAATATGTTTATTTTAATCTTTGTATATAACATAATTTTTATTCTAGTTCTTATAAAAATATTATATATAAAGACAATAATGAAAAATATTATGAAAAAAATGTATAAAACTTAAAATAAAGCTCACAATTAAAATAAGTTGAAAACAATTGTTTAAGAATTCAATAAAAAAATTACTTTAGCATTATATAGAGAGATTATTTAAGAGATTGTTAACAAATAAAATTTATATATAATTTTAAAAATATTTTATGCTTATTTTTAATTAAAATTAAATATTTATTTATGAAATTAGATCAATCTTTAATACTGATATTTATTATATTAGTTATTGATTTAAATTTTAATTAAAAATCACACTTAATTAATTGTATTTAAATTTTATTTATAAAAAAATGTATCACAATTATAATTAAAAATAAAAATAAATTTAATTATATATTTTAATCTATAAAGTGAATTAAGAACCGAAACTAAAAGAAAATTTGTCATTTTCAAGTAAAAAAAATACGTTTAAAAATTAGTTTATATTTTTTCTTTCTAATAATAAAAATATACAATAATATTAAAAATTATCTAATAAATTTTTTTATTTTTTATTATAATCCTTTAAATATGCTTTAAAAATTAATTCTTTATTATATAACTCAATTTATTATACCTTTCTTCATGTATAAAGTTATTGTTTAAAAATTAAGTATACAAATCCAATAGTTACGTCAGGATGAGAAAAGTATGAATGTTGGTGCTTTTAGTTTGATTGTTTCTAATAGCAATGAGACTCCGAACAAGAATTCAGTTCAGTTTTAACGAGAATTTAAGTTTGTAATATAAAATTACTTAAGAGAAAAAAAATTATTTAAGTAAATTTAGCATAAAAGTAATTTTTGTTTAAACTAAAAAAATTCATTTAAGTGAGTTTGATGAAAAATAATTTTTGTTTAAGTTAAAAAATATTATTTAAGTCAAAATTATGAAAAATTTTAAAATTTTATTTTTTCTTTAAATTATAAAAAAATTAATCTCAAAATCATCATTCTTATCATTATTATCAACAATTTAACTTAATTTTAAATAGTTATATCTCACTAATATAGTAATGTTTAGTATAAATAGCATACTAGATAATACATTTAGAATATTTTAAATTAGAATATATTTATAATATTTAGTGGGATGATTTATGTAAGAATCTTTAATAACTCAATAGTTATTGATAAGAAATAAAAGTTTTTTAATTTTCTCTATAGTTTAAAAAAGGAAAAAATAAAATAATTTTTTTAATAATTTTAGCTTAAATAAATTATTTTAGTTTAAGTGAAAATAATTTTTTTTTACCAAATTTACTTAAGCAAATTTTTTTAACTTAAACAAAAATTACTTTTTGCCAAATTCACTTAAATAATTTTTTTTTACTTAAACGAATTTAAATTACTGGCTATAGTTTCTACTAAAATTATCGAGGATCTAGATATGTTATGACACAAAGATACACAAATATTTTTTAATGGATATTTTATTTATTAAATGTTTATAAATTTAGATATAGATAATTATTTATAATTTTAATAGATACTAATTAATGAGTATAATAAATATAATATCTTGTTTTATTTATAAATACATAATTATATTATTATAATTTATAATTAAAATAGGAATTATTTTTAAATAATTTCTAATTCAGTTAAATACTTTCAACCTTGAACTCATGTCCAAGTGCTTTAAATGCAGGAACTAGTTTCCTCCTAAGGTCAAATCTATGCATATTTTAGCAAATTTTTCTCTAGACAAACAAGAAGTATAGGGATCTACCTTTAGCATAGAACCCATGCAAGCACCAACGTGCCAGATGAATTTATTGTTATACAACTCCATGGGTAAATTAGGAATACAAACCTACACAACTACTTTTCTAAGATTATAATCCTTTGTCCTAAAGAAGGGTCTCCATCTCTGAACAAGAAGGTAATGATCTAGTATCAACCAAGGCCCTTTGAAGAGGATAAACTTGTAATCATCTATACTTTCAAACTTAACTAGGAAGAATTCATTATTTAGATCCAAAATGGTTAAGGATCCATTTCTACCTCAAATAGCATTTAGTTTCTAGTTAATATAGTTATAACTCAGATTTACCAAGAAGTTTTACTATTAAGGTAAACCTCTAAGGGGTACACCACCCCTCATACTCCTCGAGAGGGATCTTGAGGTCTGGATTTTGTCTATTATCATCTAGATCTACATGTTCATCAGGTTCAGAGGTGACATTAAAGTCTTCCAAGACTATTTTCAGTATTTCCTCATCATTCAATACTAAATTTATGTCCTTAGACCTTATTACCATATCCTTGTACTAACAAGAATTAGAAAGAAGGGGATTAGAAAACATTTGGTTCGGCTTTTGGATTACCATTCGGAGATCTTCATGCATGCAATCATTTAGCCCTTCCAAAGACACCTCTGAGTCAATCTTCACCTTCTTGGTACTACGATCTTTCAAATCCACCTCCTTTGTAGATCTCTTCTTCCTTTCATTTCTTTCCATCCGATGATGCTCTCTAAGACTCAAGTGAATACCTAAGCCACCACGATCTCCTCGCTCCCTTCTCCACTTTTAATTTTTTATGGGCAGATCTACTGAGAACGCTAGGATGAGACCCCTAGTGACGCTCTCTTAGTCTTGAAAACACGGTGCTTTTTTGAAACCCTTATCTGTGCTCCAGAACCAAGTGTTTGAAAAGACAATACTTTTTAAATTTGTTTTTAATATTTTCAGTAATCCTGCTGATATCTCTGAGGTTAATGACACTGTAATATCCTTAATTTCTAAAGTAGATGCCCCTGAACAAATAAATCAAATTAGGCCTATATCTCTTTGTAACTTTAGTTATAAGATTGTAACTAAAATTCTTGCTAATAGAATTATGGAAACTCTTCCCTATGTTATTTCTGCCAACCAAACTAGTTTTATCCATGGTAGGCAGGGTATTGTTAATATCTTGATTTTACAGAACTAGTCCACACTTGTCATATGTTAAAGCGTAGAAACAATTTCATGATTATTAAAATTTGTCGCAATCAGGCAGTTGCAACGGTACGGCGAAAAACGTTTTCAAAATATCAGAGGAGTCGCCACCAAAGTTTATTTTAAGAAAAACCTTGGAAAAACTTAAATATAATATTATCTTTGAAACTAAAAATGAGTTTGGGAGTCATTTACGTGTAGGGAAGGTATTAACACCCTACAACGTCCGTTTAAAAACGGTTACCTTAAATTAATTGTGTAAATTTATTTAAATTTTGAAAAATATTTATTTAATCCCTAAACATTAATTATTTTTATTTTAGAAGAAGAAATATTATTTATTGAGATATTATTTGGGTTATTTTGAAAATTATTTTGACTTGACGGGTCTAGTTCCCGCTCTTACGTATCCTCAAGTGCAATGGGGAATTCAAAGCCACATAGTTCTATCTAAAAATTATGAAATTAGTTGATTAAAATTATGTTTAGTAAAAGAAAATTTATTTTGAAATTAAAATTATTTTATAAAATTATAATATTTAGAATACAAGATAACGCGGTTATACATGTACCATACGAGAAACAATACAGAAAGTGAAGGAAGATCACAAAGTATATTGCAAATCGTTAAAAAGATTTTATTGGTAAATCAAGTTTTTGAATTTGAATTTTGATTATGATCAATGTTGAAAGAGAATTTAAGATAGTGTAAGCTATATATTAATCTCTTATAATTTTTGGACAATCGAAGACAATGTAAATCACACGACGATATTACAAAAATTTGTATAGTAAAATAAAAATAAAGAAATAATTGGTTATTTAATTTATCAAAATTAGAAATACAATTCAATAAATTTTAAAATATGAAATTAATTTTATTTTTATTAAAAATAATAAATTTATTTGAATTGATTAAAGAATATATTCATTTAATAAAAAGATTAAAAATTTTATTTGATAGATTTATATTATATAAAACCTAAGGTAACGTTGGTACACATATATTTTTGACAATTTATAATGCATAAAGGTAGAGTCTCTACACATTAGCATTATAAATTGTTTCATTAATAAAACAATTTAAATTTAAATTAGTTAATTGGTTCGTAAGTTAGTAATTAGAAGAGAAATATATTTTGATTTAGTATTAAAGTGGTTAACTAATTAATTAATGACAATATATAATGAATTAATATCGCATAAAGTCTTGGTAACGTAGGTACATATAGATTTTATCAATTTATAATACATGACGATAGAGAAACTATACGTTAGTATTATAAATCGATGAAATTATATTATTATTTATTAATTGATTATACAACAAAAAAAATAATAATAAAATAATATAATAAAAATAAAAACAAAATTATAGTCATTCACCAAAACAAATAGAAACAAAACATAAATATCAAGTTACATTCTAAATCTACATAAAATAGCAAGGAAAAATAATGCTACAATAATAATAAATAAATAATGAAATAGATATAAGAAAGAAAATCCAAGAATTATAAAAATTAATTTACTTTATTTTATTTAATTAATTTTTATGAAGAGAAGCACCTTATAAACAAAAATAGAAATCAAATAAACTATCAAATATACTAATATTATAAAAGTAACGTAAAATAAGTTAAATTGAATTTAAAGGTATAAAAAAAGAAAAATGTTAAACTAGTTTCGTTGAAATAAGTTAAAGAAAAACAAATAAAATAATATTCAAAACAGAAAAATAATAATACAATGGGCCTAAAAACAAATAAGCTAAAAAAGATTTGAGCCTAAAATATTTTTTTTGTTTTGTTTTTTTCTTAAAATAAACATGGGCTATCTGAGCCGAAAACCAAAATAAATAATAATAATAATAATAATAACAATAAAAAAATTAACATAATATAATAATGATAAAAAAAAAACAGAAAAAACAAACGCCAAAAGTAACATTGGAAATGGATATTGAGACGTGCAGGTGAAGGTATTGATAACTCTCGACATTCAAAATGTTGAAAGGTTATTTCAACTTTATTCTAATAATTATATATATATATAAAAACAAAAAAAATGGAATATGAAGCTTCGTGAAGTTCGGGATAAGTAGCTTTTGTTTCTAGGCTACAGTTCATTAGTTTTCCAGAGTTCCAGTTCCAGTTACAGTAAGCTTAGCTTCGTATGGAAAGCAAAAAAAAAAAAAAAAAAAAAAAAAAAAGAAAAAAAAAGAGAAGAATACCTTAAATATAATTAGCAAATGTTCCAGATCTGAATTAAAAACGAAGAGAATAAGGTTAAGTGGTTAGTTTCTTCTTCTTTTAGCTTATGATTTTCGTCTCTGCTCTCCTCTTTCAGTTGAGATTCTCTCTGGTTGTGCTTTCTCCTATTTCATATTCTTCTTTCTTAATATTCATCTTCTTTTCTGAAATATTTGTGCTCCACCTTGTCTCCAAAATTTTGCTCCCTCTAAAAAACTATGTTGCCTCTCAAAAAATATTCTCCTTTCTTTTGAAAACTTATCAGAAATTTTTTTTTTCTTTTTCAGAGCAAAAAATCTCCCCCTTTTCTAATCTCTTACTTTAGTTTTTATACCCTCTTCAATCTCATATTTTAGAGTTTTTTCTTTTACAAAATGCCAAAGTTCTGAATTTTCTTTTTTTATGTTTAAATCGGTTTTTGATGCTGGGTGTGAGCCTGCATAGTTCGGGACTTTCATTTCCGGAACCAAACTCTTTTTTTCAAAAAAATTATATTTTTTATAAAACGATTTTATTATTTTATTTTAAAAATTTTGGAGGCAATTTGGGAAAGGAAAAAATAGGTATTCACAGTTGCCCCTCTTTACTCAGTTCATATCAATCAGAGATATTTTGAAGTTAGAGTTGATGAGAATTGAGTAAAGAAGTGAATCAATTTTTGTCTGAAACGAACAAGATGTACAAGGAATACAAAGACAAATATAGTAAACACTCAGTTGTTAGAGAAAGTTGTAATTTATGACAATTTGTGTTTGAACGAAACTGTGAAGCGACATTGAGTTTTAACTAAAAACAAAGGTTGCTAGACAGATACTAGGCTTAAACAACAAGATAAAAGGTGAAAAGTGTCAGTCAGGTTCTGAACTTTAATAAAAAGGTAAAAAGTGCCAGTCAGATCCTGAGCTTTAAAAGAAAAGTAAAAAATGTGCCAGTCAGGTGCTGGGCTTTGATAGAAAAATAAAATGTGCCAATTTGATTCTGGGTTTTAACAGAAAAGTGAAATGTGTCAAGTAGGTTCTGGGCTTTGACAGAAAAGTAAAATGTGGCAGGTAGGTTCTAGGCTTTGACAGAAAAATGAAATGTGTCAGTTCGATTCTAAACTTTGACAAAGAAGAGAAAGGTGCTAGTTTGGTGCTGGGCTTTGACTGAAAAAATAAAATATGTTAGCCAGGTTCTGGACTTTAACATAATAGTAAAAAAGGTACCAGTCAGGTTCTGGGCTTTGACAGAGAAGGGAAAAGTGCCAGTCAGATTCTGAGCTTTGACAAAAAAATAAAATGTGCCTGTTAGGTACTGGGCTTTCAGAAAATGCGAAAGATGCTGTTAAGTTTTAGGTTTTGACAAAAACATAAAGGGACTTGGACAAGAAAGGTAAAAAGAAAGATAGAAAAATAAAAGGTCGATCATGTTCTAGATTGCAAAAGAACATAAAAGGACAGTCATGCTTTGAACTTTAACAGTAAAAGTAAGACAGAAAAATAAAGACATCAGTAAGCTTCTGAATTTTGATGAAAAGTAAAGAACTCAGTTAGATCATAGTCTTGGATTGAACATAAAGGTTGTAAAGCAGATAATTAATTTAAATTAAACTTTAAAAGGTGATAATAGAAAAAAAAAAAACAAATGCATGCTAATGTGATGATGCGATTGCATAAACTTAATGAATGTTAACACTTGGAATGAAATTTATGGAATGATGAGGTCAAATGCAATAATAAGACTTATTAAATCAAAACAAACTCTGTCCTATTTTTTTTTTCTCGGGGATTATAATTCTTCCAACCTTATCGAAACATGCGCGTCAAGGTTCATGAATGAGTAACTTTTTCGGTTTACATCAATTCTTTCACAAAATCTGAGCTGAGCAAGGCATAAACAAAATTAGACTGCCATTTATTTTTGAATCATCAAGAGGAGTCAACTTTTTCTGTCACACTAAACTTATCAAGAGATTCATCGAACTTATTGTGTAGCTTATTATTGCAATCGTATTTTCTTATTACCCTTTTAACAGTTTGCATGTTTCTTTTTAGTCTATAATTATAGAAATGACAATAAAAATGCTATTGAAGAAGTTGAGTAAACAAAGTCGTGTATAAAAGCTGAATGAAAGGTGACTAAAGTCAAAGATAAATATTTTTGGAATATAGGATGACTGTAATAAAGAAATGGTGATTTTATAAAGAGGACTTACAACGTAATAGAAAAACAAATACATCAAACAAAAGATCAGAATGACTACAAGAATAACGAAATATTATGTTGATTAAGTGACGTCTTCCAGATGAACAGTGCTAATCTGCCATGTAAGTTGATCATCCATTAACAAAATTGCCAAATAAAATTGACCTAGTATGGTATTTTGAATTCATCTTCCATTTGATCCAACTTCTACCTCTCAAAATTATCCCAGTCTAGTATTCCAGTCCATCATATTTCCCAACTTGAATCGCTTTCTTGCAGCTAAAGTCAGTGCCTCTTTTGAACCGCCCTTTCAAGTTTTCAATTCAGTGTAGTATTTATTTGACTTTAATTTTTGCCTGAACCGCTCTTTCGAGTTTTAAACTCACCAGGTCGCTCTAACTTTTGCCTAGGTCGCCTTTTCGGGTTTTCAACCTAGCGAGCTTTTCTCTTTTTTTCTTTTTCTTTTCTTTTTTATTTTTTTTAATTATTATTTTTAAGCATAGTATTTTTTGACAGCATCAGAATTGATGGGGTTTGGAAGATCTTGTCCATCCATGTTTGTGAGGATTAAAGCCCCTCTTGAGAAAGGCTTTTTCACCACGTATAGTCCTTCATAATTCGGAGACCACTTGCCACGATAATCTTTATGCGTTGGCAAAATCTTTTTGAGCACCATATCTCCCTCACTGAATTCTCTTAGATGATCTTTTTTTATCAAAAGCCTTATTCATCCTTCTCTGGTATAGTTGACTGTGACATAACGCATTCAACTGTTTTCCTTCAATGAGATTCAATTGATCAAAACGAGATTGCACCCATTCTGCTTCCTCTAATTTGGTCTCCATTATTACTCTTAAAGAGGGAATTTCGACTTTAATAGGAAGTACTTCTTCCATTCCATATACCAAAGAGTATGGAGTTGCCCCGGTTGAAGTACGAACTGAAGTTCAGTATCCATGCAAGGCAAATGGCAGCATTTCATGCCAGTCTCTGTATGTCACTACCATCTTTTGGATGATCTTCTTAATATTTTTATTGGTTTTTTCAACTGCTCCATTCATCTTTGGGTGATAAGGAGAGGAATTATGATGTCAAATCTTGAAATTGTCACACAATTCTTTCATCATTTTGTTGTTCAAATTAGTGTTGCTTGGGAGGCCATACCAACAGATCAAATCCTTTTTAATGAATCTCACCACCACATTTTGGGTCACACTAGCATATGAAACAGCCTCAACCCATTTTGTGAAATAGTCAATAGCAACTAGAATAAAGCAGTGACCATTAGAGACTTTAGGTTCAATGGGTCCAATAACATCAATTCCCCACATTGAAAAAGGCCAGGGCGAAGATAAGACATTTAATTTTGTTGGGGGAACATTAATATTGTCAGCATATGCCTGGCATTTATGACATGTCTTCACATAACGAAAGCAATCAGCCTCCATTGTCAACCAATAATATCCAGCCCTTAGAATCTTCTTTGCCATGACATGTCTATTGGCATGAGTCCCAAATCAACCTTCATGAATCTCTTCCATGATCTTTCGTGCTTCTGAAGCATCCACACATCTAACCAGAACCATATCATGATTCATTTTGTAGAGCACATCTCCATTCAGAAAGAAACTCATTGATAACCTTCTCAATGTCCTTTTGTCATTTTCAACAGCATTTAAAGGGTATTCTTGGTGTTTTAGGAAATTTTTAATGTCATGATACCAAGGTTTACCATCAGATTCTTCTTCAACCATTTGACAATAAACAAGATGATCAAGCTGTTGCATCTTGATGAACGACATGTCTTCTTTTTGACTCACTACAAACATTGATGATAAAGTGGTTAAAGTAGCAGCCAATTGATTCTCCTCACGAGGAATATGCTGGAAAGTAATTTCATTGAAATACTCCACCAATTCTCTAATATAGGCTTGATAAGGGATCAATTTGGCATCTCGAGTCTCCCATTCACCTTTCAACTGGTGGATGACCAAAGCTGAGTCACCATACACCTTAAGAATTTTGATCTTAGACTCTATAGCTGCTTGAATTCCCATAGCACATGCTTCATATTCAGCTACATTATTCGTACAATCGAATGATAATCTAGCTGTGATCGGGATATATTGCTATTCTGAGGAAATCAGTATGGCACCAATCTCGTGTTCGAGTGCATTAGAAGCACCATCAAACATCATGACCCATTTATCTTTTGCTGAAGATTCTTTCTCATTAAACAACGCCATTATATTTTCATCAGGAAATTTGTACTGTATTGACTGATAATCATTCACTGGTTGATGAGCTAGGAAATTTGTGAGAGCACTGCCTTTGATTGCTTTTTGAGTAACATACACAATATCATATTCTGACAATAGGACCTGCCAACGAGCAATCCTTCCAGTAAGGGCTGATTTTTCAAAAATGTATTTGATTGGGTCCATTTTTGACACCAACCAAGTCGTGTGACACAACATGTATTGCCTTAACCTGCGAGCTACCCAAGGCACAATAGATTCGCTCCAACAAAGAGTATCTAGCTTCATAGTCAGTGAATTTTTTGCTCAAGTAATAAATGGTGTGCTCTTTTCGACCCGATTCATCATGTTGACCTAAAACACATCCCATGGATCCTTCTAACACTGTCAAATACCTAATGAGCAGCCTCCCTGACACTGGCGGAACTAGTATCGGGAAATTTTGCAAATATTACTTTATCTTCTCAAAAGCTTCTTAACAATCATCATTTCACTCCATCCGCTGATTTTTCCGTAACAACTTAAAAATTGGTTCATAAGTGGTAGTTAGTTGGCATATGAATCGAGCAATATAATTCAATCTCCCCAAAAATCCATGAACCTTCTTTTCAGTACAAGGAGGCAGCATTTCCATGATTGTTTTTGCCTTGTCAGGATTAACCTCTATTCCCTTTTGACTGACTATGAACCCCAATAATTTGCCTGATTTCACCCCAAAAGTACATTCGGCAGGGTTCAATTGCAATTTGAATTTCTTCAACCGCTCAAACAATTTGTGTAAATTCACAACATGGTGTTCATATCATCCACATAGACTTCAACCTCCTTATGCATCATATCATGAAATAACGTCACCATCGCCCTTTGATATGTTGCCCCAGCATTTTAGGCATGACTTTGTAGCAAAAGGTACCCCAAGGTGTAATGAATGTGGTCTTCTCTATATCCTCTTCAGTCATTTTGATCTTATTATAACCCAAGTAACCATCCATAAAAGAGAAGAATGAATGTTGAGCTGTATTATCTGCTAGCATATCAATGTGAGGCAATGGAAAATCATCTTTAGGGCTGACTCTATTTAGATCCCGATAGTCAACACATATTTGAACCTTTCCATCTTTCTTAGGAACTTGCACAATGTTAGCAACCCATTGAGGGTATTTAGCAACAGCGAGAAAACCTGCATCAAATTGCTTTTTGACCTCCTCCCTAATCTTCAATGATATCTCAAGTTTCATTCTCCTTAATTTTTGCTTAACTGGGAAACACTCTAGCTTCAGCGGCAATTTATGCTCGACTATATCCACATCTAGGCTTGGCATATCTTAATAAGACCATGCAAAGACATCACTATAATCATGCAAGAGTTTAATCAACTTGTCACGCTCTTGTTTTTTCATGAGGGTGCCTATTTTGATTTCTCTCTTATCATCTTCAGTCCCTAAATTAATTGCCTCAGTGGGTTCATCATGAGGTTGGATCTCTTTCACTTCTGGATCGACCAATCTTAGAAATTCTGAGGGTTAATCAACATCACTATCATCTTCGACAACTTGATTAATGGGACAATCAAAATTAGTGGATGAGATATTAGCACTGTTACTTTCAGACATGTCACTTTCGGATCTGCATTGTGTGAGAGTTGAGACAAAAAGAAAATAAACGACAAGATTCAAGCAATAAAGAAAAAAGACACAAAAGGTTGCTGAGAATTCAAATTGCATTTCATTTAAAAATATACTTAAAAGGAAACATGTGTCCTAACTTACAAAACAAACTGATATTTTAAATTACAAAAAGAAACCATATATCAGTTTTTTTTCAAAAAGTAATGATATCCTAAAGCTTTGGGACAAAACAATAGGATTAACTTCAAGGATTACTTTGAATAGCTATTAAAAATCACAGGTAACTCGATGATCTCCCAATAGCCACCTTCTGTGTTCGGCGGACAAGTGTGGACTAGGTCCACAACCTCTTCTTCAGGTGCACCCACATTAGTAGTAGCTACTGAGTCTTAAAACTCAAATCCAACACTATAGAAGCTTTTCAGAAAATTACAAATGGGGACCCCTTCAGTCTTAGGCTCCCTACCTTCCAACCTGACTAATCTTCTTTCTTTCTTTTCCTCCATGACTTTTCTCTTATCAGCTTTAGTGGGCGTGTATCCCAACCCAAATCTATCCTTATTCTCATGGAGCTGTAACCAGTTTGTTGCTTTCGATATGACTTGCCCTAACATGTATCTATACTGACCACCTCCATCAAGCATGACTTTAGCAGTCATTATGGATGTATTAGACAATCGAGGCTTTAAGATTGGAGCTCCCTCTCCAACATAAGTAGCATTCGCAATCTCTAAAGCCTGAAAAGAGGTCTCTAGAGTTTCTTCAACAGCTTCAATATAAGGAGTGGACGAAGGCTTACTTGCCAACACATCTTCTTCACCAGAGACAATCACTTACTTATTATCAATGATAAACTTTAGTTTTTGATGCAATGTGGATGGTACAACTCCAGCAGAATGAATCCAATGCCTCCCCAAAAGACAGCTGTAAGCTGGCGCGATATCCATTACTTGAAACAAAATCTGAAAAGTGCAAGGACCAATTTGGATTGTAATTTCAATTTCTCCAATGACCTCTCTTCTTGTTCCATCAAAAGCTCTTACTATCATGGCACTGGGTTTCATATGCGACCCATCACAAGGTAATTTTGACAATGTTGCTTTTGACATCACATTCAAAGAAGACCTATTGTCAACAAGCACTCTAGCAATAATGTGATCTCAACATTTTACAGAAATATACAGTGCTTTATTATGCCCCATTCCTTCACCAGGTACTTCATCATCAATGAAGGTGAGATAATTGTTTGAAACAATATTACCAACAATGCCTCCAAACTTGTCGGTAGTGATATCATGGCTGACATGAGCCTCATTCAACACTTTCAAAAGAATCATCCTATGTGGCTCAGAGTTCAGCAACAGCGATAAAAGAGATATCCTTAGTGGAGTTTTGTTTAACTGTTCCACAACTTGATATTCACTTTGTCGAATAAATTTCAAAAACTCACAAGCTTCTTCATTAGATACTGTCTTTTTTATTTCAGGCATTTTCTCTTCGTCAGCATATTCAAACTCACCCAATTTAGTTTTCCCCTTTGAGGATCTCTCTATCTCTTTTGCTCGCTCTTTTCTCAACTCCTCAGGTGTATAAATATGACCACTATGGGTCATCCCACCAACACCAGCAATGTTTGAGACGGCGAGAGTATCAGAATTGACACCATGTGTTTGGTTTTCCTTAAAATTGCCGACATAAACCTTTGCATCATACCTCCATAGTACTGCTTTGTTGTCCCTATAAGGGAATGGAGCCGATACTTGTATAGTGATGAGTCTAGGTCCATTGGTAGTTTGGGTATCCACACACTTGGTGTAATGAATGACCAAAGGTTTCGGGAAGGTTAGTGATTGTTCATCAACAGTCAAAACTTCATTTTTCTCTTTAGGGTGCCCGATTTGGACCAAATGCTTATCCATCAGGGTTTGCAGAACATGCTTGAATTCTTCACAATCTTCAATGGAGTGGTATGCGTTAGGGTGCAAATCACACATATTTTCTTCATGTACAAAACCCTTGATCAAGTCAGCCTGGCATAACTCAACAAAAATAACCTTAAAAGGAGTGGTAATGTCTTCAACTTTTCTCTTTAAAACATGTGCAGACTCTTCCTCGACGGCATTTACCGACAATCCTTTATGCCCGGGTAGGGGATTACTCCTAATGTTAGGGTTATCCTCCTTGAAATTCAGCCATTTAGCATTAATTAAGTCTTGCACTTTGAACTTTAATGCCCTACAATTCTTTGTCGAATGACCAATGCCACCACCATGATACTCGCACTTAGCATTTGGGTCACACCTTCTTGGATAGGGCGGTTCTACAGGTTTCATTGGACAGGGTACAACTAATGAACTTTAGAATAGGTGAGGTAGTAACTCAGTGTAGGACATGAGGATTAGGTCGAATTGAACTTGCTTTCTTTCTTGATTGTTTTGGGGTCTTATTTGGTTGGGATTTGGGTTTTGGTTCCAATGTTGGGGTGGTCTCATAGGTGGTGCTATGGGAAAAGTAGGCAGAGCGAGTTAGTAAGGTCGTGACTGATAAGATTGGGGACTTAGATTCTGTGAAACAACATTGACATATGGGTAAGACATTTGAGGGGCAAGAAATGTAGGTTGGAATTGAAAAGGTGCAGAGTTAGGTCTAATGAAAGGAACTTCTCTTGGGTGAAAAGCTATAGCATTAGTCTCTCCCTCCTTCTTTCTTCCTGGACCATTTGTAAATTTCTTCAAATTGGAGGGTCCGCTAGAATTGTGAAATATCTTACCACTCCTCAATCCTCATTCCACTCTTTCTTCGATAATCACAATATCAGAGAAGTTTGACGAAACACTTCCAATCATCCTATCGTAGAAAGGTGATTAGAGAGTATCAATAAACATAGCCACAATTTTTTTTTTCAGACAAAGGGGGCTCCACTTGAGCTGCAACTTCTCTCTATCTGTGGGCATATTCTTTAAAGTTCTCATCCTCCTTCTTTAACATATTCCGCAGTTGTAATCTATCAGGAGCCATATC
This sequence comes from Abrus precatorius, assembly GCF_003935025.1. Classification (NCBI taxonomy): domain Eukaryota; kingdom Viridiplantae; phylum Streptophyta; class Magnoliopsida; order Fabales; family Fabaceae; genus Abrus; species Abrus precatorius. Next base: position 20,613,192 of record NW_020874439.1, on the reverse strand, counting down.
AATGTTGTACTTATATTGCTTTAGGAAAGCATCAGCCAAGTCTTTCCAACTACGAATACGAGTACGCTCAAGATGCATATACCAACTCAAAGCTCCTCCAATCAAACTATCTTGAAAAAAGTGAATTAGCAGCTTATCATCATGGGCATGTTATGCCATCTTCCTACAGTACATGATCAAATGACTCTTTGGGCATGTTGTTCCTTTATACTTATCAAAATCAGACACTTTGAATTTTAGAGGAACTATCACATCTGGGACCAAACAAAGATCTGCAGATTCTCCAATGCCATAACTGCTCCCTTCGATAGCTCTCAATCTTTCTTCCAATATTTGCAATTTTTCTCTAGATTGTAAGTGCTCCTCTGAGTAATTGGGCTGGGGTTCTTCTAAGGTCTTATGGGAATGGAATAGTGATAT